>NC_089220.1:10072273-10816439 GCF_963924675.1 Phocoena phocoena
TTATGCCAAGCTTAAGGGTCTGGAATGTATCGACAGGCAACTAGAGATATGTGAGTAAAGGTTTACCTAATGAAAGCACAGTGTACAAACTTAGGACCCTTCTCTAACAAAATTATTCCTAAAATATACACCAAAATCACAAAGAAGAGAGAGAACTAAAAGAAGATATTGTGATATGATTTTGACTAAGCCACAAGCTGTGACTATTAGGAAAGTTGTTTTGTTTCAGTGCTAAACGCCACAGATGGGTATATCAGCATCATATTTATGTAAAACCACAGAATCTTTGTCAAATCTTCAAATACTGTAATGTTCTAAACTTAATTATGAAAATAGCATTAATAATTGATCTGCCATATTTTAGGGTAATATAATGAACAGTGTAATTTGTTTTTCATTGGACAGCAGTCCAATATAATGCTTTTTTAGATACTAGGTTCAGTTTAAATACTATCAGAACCTCCACTAACATAAAGCATTTCCTACCGATACTTACACATTTGACCCTAAAATCTAATGTAACATAATCTTCCAAAATAGATTTAATGTACAAAAATAAGAGAGCTACAGAAACAAATCTGACATTCAAAAGCAAAGAGGAAAATTCTGGATATTAAATATCCAAAACAGACGGAAAGGTAAAGCACTCAAAAATAAACCTGAAAATCACAGAGGGGGGAAAAAAGGACTCAGTATTAGATTCTACAGCATTGGGAAGTACAAATAGGAAAAAAAAGGAATAAATTACATTTAAAATAGAAGGCTCAATACATGAGAGAAGAGGCTTTAACAGCTTTAACAGAGGCAAAGTTTGGAACATGTCCATAAGACAATCCCACACCCTCTCCTGAATCCCAGGGAAGAAAGAACCCTTCAGGCGGGAGTCTTGTTATCCCTTCAGAAGCTGGCCTAAAGGTAAAATCCCGCTTTCCCCCAGGAGGTGGTGAGATGGTAGGAATACAAAAGAAGAACTCAGCTGGAGAGCCCACGCACAACCAAGCTAGTGTTTGCCTTTTGAGTCACCTTGCAAGCCTCCTTCAAGGTAGATGAGCCACTAGAAACTAAAGGAGATATCAGATCTCTTTTAAAACTCTCTTGCCTAAGAATGAGAGGACCCATCTGCCTCTGTAAGGGCTTTGTCAGTTCCAGAACTGGATGAAACTTACGTTCTTTGTCTGAGAAATTCAAACAACTTAGACGACCTGGTTCACCAACAATAAAAGCAAAATAGAAAATAAGCTATCCTAAAAAAGAAGCCTTGTCACTGATACCTAAAATAAGGTATCTGCTGTCGCAAGTAAGTAGAGCAAAACTCTCTATTTCCTCATTGTCAGCCAGCATTTATACGGAGAGAATTAAGTAGGAGTAAGTAGGCACTGACTTCAAGTCATTAACTGCTGTATGCTAAAAGAAGCTTATCCAAATTTTCACCAGTTGTCTACCTACTCCAAACAAAAGAAATGTGGGAAAAGGCAGATGCTTACAACTACTGCTCGCCATATTGGACATGTTAATCATTAAGGAATAAAGTACCTCAAATATTACACAATTAGCAAACTAAGTTAAAAGGCATATTCTCTATGAAACATCAAAAACACATACTGTTAATTCATACATAGATAAAACCATTTTCCTTTAAAATAAATAGGTAGATATACACCTGAAACTGACACAACATTGTAAATCAACTATACTCCAATGAAAATTTTAAAAATAATAAAATAAAACAAATAGGTAGAAACGATGAGAGCAGGCTACCATAAATCACCAAAAGATGAGGGGAAATAACCCCAACATAAGGTCTAAGATCCAGAAACATTTTAAAGTAACAGAATTACTGAAGAGAATGGTCTAAATTGTAAGCATGCTAAAATTCTGACAAGAATAGAACCCAAGATGTCACTAATGGGCTACAGAATTAAGAAAATGGAAATCAAGGAGAGATTTTTTTTTTTTTAACAGGGTCATTCAGTGAATATCATGGGACTAGAAACATGATCTATAAAACAAGAAAGAAGAAGAAATTTGCCAGCACCTGAAACCGGCAAAGTAGACCTGAGCTAAGGAAACAAGGATGACAAATATCCCAGGAGGTAAATAACACCAGTTTTCAAAATCTGATTCCAAAAAAAAAAAAGCGAAAACTAATTTGCCAAAAGGGGGGAAAAAACGTGCAAGAAAAATTTTAAAACAATGTACACAAAATGCCTTAGGAAAATTTCTATTTCTGAAGTATTTTTATAGATATTTTCACTAATGTTCACGTCAGCTTTTAAGAAGTTAAATCCACAACACAATTTTTAAAATAGTTGAGAGAAATCTTGTAAATATTTGTAATAACCATTAGGCTTAAGCAATTCTGTAGAGCTTGTAAGATGAAACTTAAGTGAGAGTAGGCGCAATTCAATTTTAAAATCTCTCAGGCAAAATTATAAAGCGCACATAGCAGAAGTAATATAAACAGGATATCCTGAGGGAAAAGAATTGAACTACCACATTTGTGGATTTTTTTTTTCTGTACAGTAAATAGCATATAAAGTTCATACTCTGCAATTAACTTAAAATTAATCACTGGATATTCTTAAGTCTCATCTAAATTTATTAGATCTTATGGGAGGACAACCAAAGCTGCAAGATTCTTTTTTTAATGAGATTCAACTCAAACCATTAGTTGTTCTGCTCCTCCTCCAAGCAATATTCTATAAGCTAGGTATCTGATTTGATTTCGGTTTTCAAGTTCATAAGTCCATATCTAAATCTTAATTTATAACATAATTAAGTGCTGCGCATGCAAAAGTACTCTGTTCCAGTGGTTAAGTAAATCTGAACAGAACCGTAACATGACATTTCAGAAATCATTTGTGGATGCTGCCACAGGAAAAGCAGCAATTATCACAAAAAGACTTTATGAAATACCTGAGCAGATAAACAGCCCTTTCAATATCACTGAGGTCTTCATCAACTGTCAATCTTTCTATTTCTTCTGGTGTCTGTCAAGTGTAAAACACAAATTATGCACACAAACATCGGATCGGTCTTGCCTCCAGGGACCCTATCTGAGTACGGGCTAATGAAAAAGTTTCACAATTTAGCGTTGTCACTGAAAACTAATCAAGGGTCTGACGCCCTCAAACCTCGGACGTCTCTAATTGTTGGGTTTAGGTGGTGGAGTTTGGGGGGTTGGGGGCTTTTTGTTTGTTTGTTTACTCTTCTAGCTTCTAGATTGAAGCCTGAGAATCACATTGTGGCTTCAGAACCTTGCTGAAATCAATTGTATGTATATATATAAAATATATACATACTTTTAGTCTCTAATATCCAAG
Source organism: Phocoena phocoena (assembly GCF_963924675.1). Lineage (NCBI taxonomy): Eukaryota > Metazoa > Chordata > Mammalia > Artiodactyla > Phocoenidae > Phocoena > Phocoena phocoena. Next base: position 10,075,597 of record NC_089220.1, read on the forward strand.
ACTGTTTCGCCAGCATTTCCATCCCAGGAAATGCTTAAAAGGGGGAATGAAGACTGCAGCCGAGGGAGAATGAGAAAGACGAAATCTGGAGTGGGGGAGGGAAGGGAATAAACTCTGGGACTGGAAGGAAATCAAAGATTCGAGATATTGCGGCAGGTGGGAGTGAAAAGAGCTACAATGGGGGGCGGAGGGGGTGGTGGTAGGTCACTAGTTTTGCCAGCATTGAGGGCTGGAGCCTCTGGGAGGCTGGGAGGAAGATGACTCTGCGGGGTCGGGGAGCTAGCGGGAGGTGGGGGGCCTAGTGAAGGTTGACTCTCTTAAGGAGGTTGGGGAGCAGGGTCCCAGCTAGAGTCCTGGAGGGGCTGGAAGGTAAGGACACGTGGTGACTCAGGATCGGGACAAAGGGTCGAGAGGGCTTTGAAGACCCGTAGCAGGACGGCTCTAGTATGGGTGCTAGTTGGGAGGAGAAGGGAGGCCCGGGCTGACTTGGGGACTGGGGGACCGGAGCTCGCTCTGATGGGGGAGGAGGGGGATGGGATCTGGGGTGTCTCTGGGAGAGGCAGGGGAAGAGGCAGGGGAAGAGTCGGGGCCGTGTAGACTGAGAAGTGGGACTGGGGCCTGAACCCGGGCAGCAGCACCGGGGAGCCAAAGCGGGGGAAGGCGGGATAAGCGGGCTGCAGCTGCGAGGGGCAGCTCCTGCAGGGCCGGGGGAAGAAGGACCGCAACCGAGGGGCTCCGGCTGTGCGAGAGGGACGGCGCGGGGGAGGACGCCGGGCTGGCCCGAACGACAGGGGCTCGACCGGCCGTTCCTGGGGGGCGGGTTGGGGAAAGGGCCCGGGGCGGGCTGGGCCGGGGGACTAGAAAACCGAGGGCGTCCGAGGGATCGCGGGCTGGCTCCGGATGCCCGTCCCTCGGGCCTGGGGTCCAGGCTGGGAGAACCCGAGCCACGTCGAAGAAGGGGGCCCGAGAAGGGCCGGGTTAGGGTAACACGGCGGCCGGGGACTGGAGGAGGACTGGGGGGCCAGCAGGACTCCGAGAGGGTCCCGGGCCGCCTCGGGGAGCGGACGGGCTGGGGTCGGGGTAGGGGCAAGCCGCCGGGCGCCCTGCGGGCAGTTCCTCCTCCCCGGGGCGCACCTTGAGGCTCCGGCGGACCGGCCTCTCGATGATGGTGAGCTCCTGCAGGTCCTCCATGTAGCCGAACAGACTGTTCTGACTGAACTCCATCGCGGCGGCGGGCGGCGGCGGATGCATGGACCGCCGGGCCCCCTAGCCGCCCGGGCCGGAGCGGCACCGGGATGCCGGACGCGCGCAGCCCCGCGGCCGCCCACCAGCAGGACTTTCTCCCGCTCTCGGCCGAAGGAGCCGGGCGAGAGGCGAGCAGGCGGCGGGAGAAGGAGCGCGGCCGCCGAGGGGGTGGGGCAGCCAAGGTGAGGGGGCGGGGCAGCCAAGGCGAGGGGGCGGGGCAGCCAAGGCGAGGGGGCGGGGTGAGATGCGCGGGTGGGCCTCGGGGGCGGGGCCTGGGTGGGGGTGCCGGCCTCGGCCCCGCCCCCTCCCGGGCGTCGCGTGCACGCGGGCCAGACGCAACTGCCGCGCAACGTCGCGGCGGCCCCCTACCGCTCTTGTCTCTCTGCTCTTCTCTCCCCTTGCCCCGCCCCCGACCGAGCGCGCCCGAAGCCGCGGCGCGTGCGCAGAGCCTCCCACTCCCTGCGGCCAGTGGAGGAGTGGGGTCCGTAGCCGGGGGCGGAGATGCTGAACCAATAAGAGGCGAAACAAAGAAGAGGGAGGTGGGCTGGGATCTTGCTTAAGTTGCTAGAATTATCGTGCGGTTATTCGTGGGACCGCCCACCCCAGCGCACGATCTTTGGACGCGAATATCTCCGTAACTCTGCTCTATCCCTGAGGGAGGGGTGTGTACCCAAAATAAGGAAATAGAACCTGGTGTGGGCGGGATTGATGGGGACGGGGTGCTTGGGCATACAGTCCGGGAGGCGTTAGCGTGTGGGAAGGGCAGCCGTCAGAAAAAGGATTCCTGGAGAGGAGACGCTTAAACTGGATCTTAAACAGGATTTTTCCAAGAGAAATAAGAGTAAGCCCATTTCGGATTGAAGCCTGGGTGTGTTTGGGTTGTAGGAAGTGCAGGCAGAATAGAGCTTGAAGTGCGGGGAACCGAGTGCTTGGCAAGGTAGAGAGGTAGGTCCTTTATGGAAAAAAGCCCAGGTCTGGGCAGCCACGCTGAGTTGCTTGCATTTGATTCTGTTAAGAGTAGGAAGCGATGGAAGGGGGATTGGGGCCATGTTTTTGGACCTCAGCGACAAAAGTTTTGTTGATCATACTCTTCCCTCCTAAGAGTCAGCAACACCCAACTCTTTTTTATTTTATTATTTTCCACTCATTCCTTCTCCACCCTCCCGTTTCTCTACCCCGCATATGAATTCTCTCTCGTTTAAGATATGTCCCAGTACATGTATATGTCCTCGAAAGATACTGCTTTTAGTTTAAGTATCTATTTTTAATATACGCGAATGGTATTGTGATAAGAACTCATTCTGTTTCTTGTTTTTCCCCCCAACATGATGTCTTAGAGATCTGCCCGTGGGGCTGTGTATACCAGAGGTTCATTAATTCTGACCACTAAAAGTATTTGATTTGTGCGTCTAGCACATTTTACTTACCAGTTCCTTAATCAGTGAACACTTAGGTTGCCAGCAGTTCCTTGTTATCACAGACAATGCTGGAATGGGTATTACACGTGTCTCTTATGGACCATAAGAGAGAAATGGAGTTGCTAGATCATGGAGTCTACACTGCTTGGTTTCACTCTGCCATGGTACTCTCCAGAATGGCTTTGCCAGTTTGCGCTGCCACCAATGACACATGAAGATAGGAAGGTTCCTGTTTCTCCACTTTATACGCTAACATATGTCCCAATTTCTATTAATCTGGCATTGGTAAAGTAGTATCACATTTTAATTTTCATCATTAGTGATAACCATTTTTCCATATGCTTAAGAGCCATAGAGATGTTTTTCCTTCCGTGAACTACCTGCTACATCTTTTGCCTATTTTCTGCTAAATTTCCTATTTCTGAGTGAGTTTTTAAAGTTTCTTACATATTCTAAATATTTATCCCTTGTCAGCCTTGGACATTGCCAGTATCTCCCAGTCTTTCTTGCATCCTTTTAACTTGGTCTTTGCTATCCTACAGTGTAGGGGAAATCCTTAATTTTGATGTAGCCAAATGCATCCAATTTCAGCCTTGTGAAGAGTGCTTTTGGGGTCTTGTTTAAAGATCTTTTCCTACGCGTGGCTGCAAAATATTCTCCTACATTTTTCCCTATTTTGCTTCATACTTCTACCTGTCACATGTCTTAACTCATCTGGAGTTCACCTCGCATGTACTGCAAATAGGAATACAATATTATTTTCTGTGCATGCTGAGCCAGTTTACCCAGCAGTACGCACCAAACAATCCATCTTTTCCCCACCAAGATGTGACGGCATCTGTGTTGTAAGCCAAGTCTCCATAGACACCTGTCTCTGTTTCTGGGCTCTCATTGCTCTTCCGTTGATCTAGATCTGTTCCTGTACCAGTGCTACACGGATTTTATTGCTATAACTGTGTTATATATCCTAATATCTGGTAGAGTGAATCCTCCCACTCTTCGCCCTTTTTCTTTTTTTTTTTTTTCGATATTGCCTTGAAGGTCAAAGCAAAAAACGGTCAGGTGTTACCCCAAAGCTGAAAGTCAGGTTTTCTGATACCTACTCCACTAAGGAGAATTCAAGGGAAAACGAAAAGGGGTGCATCTTGATGGGATCAGGATGGAGAAGAAGCAAAGACATGGTGGAGGTGGTTTTCCTTAGCAAGTACCTTGCAGCCTCCCTCTTCTGTCAGTTTCTGAAATTTTCTTCCTTTTCCCCTTGATTTGTAGCTGCTACTAAATAATACTTGTACGCTTTACCCTGTCTCAGCTAAGAAGTGTTAGCTCACATTTGAATTTTGTAACAGCATCCTCTGAGACTTGATGACATTCTTAATGAACGATTGATTAGCTACACAGACACAGCTTTCATGGGCATGAGGTTGATGAAGGGCAGATAGTCTATTTGAAGAGTTGTGCCTGCTATAGTTACCACCCTGTGGTGGAAATAGCCCACCTTGCCAGGAAACCTGAGTCCCAGTCCTAGCTCTGCCAGTGACATGCAGTGGGATGACTCTTGGAGCCCTGTTTTCCTTATTTGAACCGCTTTGTTACAGCTTGTCTCTATGTGTCCTCAAAGCAGCCCCGTGAAATGCAGAAGAGCTGCACCACTTTTCCAATTTTACAGATAAAGAAACTGAGGCTCAAAGAAGTTATGGGACTTAGGCTTGAGCAGCTAAAGGAAGCTAGATTTATGTATTTATTTTGTTCATTGACCAGTAGCGTGGTGGTTGGGTGCATGGACTTAGGATCCCAACTGCCTGGGTTCGAGTCCTGGCTCTGCCATTTCCTATTGTAGGGAAGGTACTTAATCACTTTGTCCCTCACTTTACTCATTTCTAAGATAGAAGTAATAGTACTGGCCTTAGCATAAAGTCATGTAAGTATTACATGAGGTAATATGCATACAATGCTTAGAGAAATTCCCGGTACACAGCAAGCATTCAGTGCTTGCTATTATTATTATTATTATTACGACCAGACCAGTGTTTCCCGGTACCCAGGTTCAGAAAAGATTAAATAAATCAAATCAGTTGATTATTGTGGGAGGCAGAATAATGCTCTCCCAAAGATGTCCACATCCTAATCCCCTGAATGTGTGACTGTGTTACCTTAGGTGGCAAAAGGGACTTTAAGGATGTGACTAGTTTAAGGATTTTGAGGTGGGAAGATTATCTTGATCCAGATGGGCCCAGTGTAATCATAAGGGTCCTTATGAGTAAAAGAGGGAGGTAGAAGGGTCAGTGTCAGAGTGATGTGATGCAGGAGAGTCTTGACCAGCCATTGCTGGCTTTGAAGATGGAAGAGGGCTCAAGGGGACAACTTCTAGAAGCTGGAAAAGGGGAAAAATAAAAACTTCTCCTAGAGCCTCCAGATGGGAATGCAGTGCAGGCCCTGCTGACACCTTGATTTTAGCCCAGTGAAACCCAGTTCTAAGTTCCAGAGCTGTAAGATAGTAAATTTGTGTTTTTCAAGCCACTAGATTGGTGGTAATTTGTTACAGGAGCAGTAGGAAACTAATGTAATTATAATGCAATAATGAGAAAAATATTTAAATTAGATTTCTACCTCAGACCGTAGACAAAATCAGTTTCAGGTGAATTAAAAAAAAAACTAAAGACAAATCTTTCAAACTTTTGGAAGAAAATATAGAAGAATAGTTTTATGACATCAGAATAGGGAGAGTGTTCTTATACAAAACGAAAAGCACATACTATAAAAGTGATAAATGTAACTATCTTAAAATTAAGAACTCGTATTCATCAAAAGACACAAAGACAGTAACAAAAATAACTATAGACCGGAAAAGATATTTACAAGAAAATAACCAAAGAAGAATTGCTGTCCAGAATTAAGAATTCCAAAAAAATCAGTAAGAAGACAACTAAGTGGAAACATGAGCAATATATATATATACAACCATTTTGCAGAAGAAGAACCGCTAATAAACCTGTGAGAAAAAGCTCAACCTCATTAATAATCAGGAGAAGGTAAATGTAGACACCCACCAGAGAGGCAAAAATTTTAAAGTCTGGCTGCATCAGGTGTCTGAAGGATGTAGAACAAAAGGAACTCTTGGACAGTGTTGGTGGAAGTGAAAATTGGTGCGAACACTTTGGAAAATAATTTGGCATTAACTTGTAAAATAGAATTTACCTCTTCAAGGTATGTACTATGTACCCTAGAGGAACTCTTTGCACACTTGCACAAAGAGACATGCACAAGAAAGTTCACAGCAGTACAAATTATAATTGCAAAAACCTGGTAACAACTCAAATGCCCGTCAACAGTAGCATAAATTAGTTATATTATACTCAATCAATGGAAACTATGACGGTAAAAATGAAACCAAACTACGTAATTCTACAAAGATAAATCTCACAAACATGTTGACCAACAAATGCAAATCACCAAAGATTCTCTACAGTGTGATACTATTTACATAATGTTCAAAAACAGTAGTATATGTAATATCCATATGTGGTTAAAATGATGAAAAGGAAAAAGAGATGATAGACACAAAATGCAGTCTTTTGTTAATCTCTAGGACTGAGATGTGATCAGGGAGGGGCACGTAGACGTTGGTGATGTGTTTTTTTTGTTTTTTAATTTTTTGGTCGCACCGCACTTGGCATGTGGGGTCTTAGTTCCCCGACCAGAGATCGAGCCCCTTGCAGTAAAAGTATGGAGGTTTTTTTTAATATTTATGTATGTATTTATTTATTTATTTGGCTGCACTGGGTCTTAGTTGTGGCACGTGGGATCTAGTTCCCTGACCAGGGATCAAACCCGGGCCCCTGCATTGGGAGCAGAGTCTTAACCACTGGACCACCAGGGAAGTCCCAAGTGATGTGTTATTTTTTGAACTGGGTAGTATAGTGATATGTGAGTGTTTTATTGTTAGGCTTAAAGTATACATATGTTTTCCATATCATGTTTTATGCATGAAGTATTTTAGAATTTTTTAGATCTGGGAGATGATATGATCTCCAGTTGTAGTGTAGCCACTGTACTCGTCCATTCATTCATTCAAAAAATATTTCAAGAATTCTACTTTGTATGTTATATTAAGGCATTAATTATAGGTATATTATCAGCATTGTTCTACGTCTAGGGATACATAGCAAGCCGGGTACAGGCCCTACCATCAAGGAGCACACGCCCTAGGGATAGCAATAGAAATTGATCCAATAATCATATAATTAAATAGATAATTACAAAGTATGATAACTGCTATGGAAAAAATACAGAGTTAGGAGACTGACGGATGAGGACCACCTTACCTACTTTTGCATAAGTCAGAAATAAACCTTTTTTGTGTTAAGCTACTGAGAATTCACTGAGTTTTCTGTTACTGCAGCATGGCCCATCTGTCCTAACTAATAAAAGATTCTGGGGGCACAAGAGTGACGATAGAGGCACCAGGTAGGAAATGACAGTTGTTTGGACTAGAGTCATGGTGATAAAGATGGAGCAATGTGAATAGCTACAAGAGAGATTTTGGAGGTAACTGGGAATGGATTACGGGTGGAGGGGTGGGGGTCAGGGAGACAGAGGCATTAGGATGATTTCCAAGTTTTAGGCTAGGTGAGCTGTCACCCACCCGGTGCTCGTTCTGTGTTTTCTTTAGTGTCTGAGTAGACAGCAACTGCTGACAACTGCTGCAGAGGTCCACCTGCAGCCCCAAGCGGACGTCCCCAAGTCAGCACCTGCTCCCTGTAACAGCTCCCTTCTCGCCAGCTTGAGTCTGGGTGAACTGGACGAGGGTCCTAGTGGGCCACACCTGTTGGAATCTGCCCAGCGCCTGGGACAAGTTAACACATCGTAAGTGTTCTGGTAATGTTTGTTGAGAAAGTGAGAAGAGAAAGAGGGAGGAGGCAGGGAGCCCTAAGCTGGCATAGTAGATCTTCTGCCCCCCTGGCCAAGTCACCTGGATTAACAGAGCCTCTGTTCTTCCTCCTTTTTTTATTTTTTGCGTCACACAGCTTGCGAGATCTTAGTTCCCCCACCAGGGATTGAACCCAGGCCACATCAGTGAACGCACCAAGTCCTAACCACTGGACTGCCAGGGAATTCCCTGTTCTTTTTTTTTGTTTTTTTTTTTTTGGCTGCCTTGGGTCTTCGTTGCTGCGTGCAGGCTTGCTCTAGTTGCGGAGAGCGGGGGCTACTCTTTGTTGCGGTGCGCGGGCTTCTCATTGCGGTGGCTTCTCTTGTTGTGGAGCACGGGCTCTAGGTGCACGGGCTTCTGTAGTTTTGGCACGCAGGCTCAGTAGTTGTGGCTCGCGGGCTCTAGACCGCAGGCTCAGTAGTTTTGGCACACAGGCTTAGTTGCTCTGTGGCATGTGGGATCTTCCCGGACCAAGGCTCAAACCCGTGTCCCCTGCATTGGCAGGTGGATTCCCAACCACTGCACCACCAGGGAAGTCTGCCTGTCCTTCTTTTGAAGTCACTCCCAACACAGCCAGAATGATCCTGTGCTCTAAACCAGGGCTTCTCAACCTTGTTACTATGCGGACCTTGGTAATTCTTTATTGGGGAGCTGGAGGGAAATGCTGTCTTGTGCATTGTAGGATATTCAGCAGCATTCCTGGCCTCTACCCACTAGATACCAGTGTCTGATCCTGACCTCTCCTCACTCCTCCTCAGTATTGACCATGGAAAATATCTTCAGGCGTTGCCAAATTTGGATGCAAAATCCCCTTCCTCCCAATTGAGAACCACTGCTCTAAACTCCGCAGTAACTCCCCATCTCATGCAGAGAACGTCCTCCCACATCCCGTCACGTCTCTGGTCTCACATCCTCCCGTTTTCTGCCTCACCCACTCTGCTTTCTGTGTGCACACTGACGTCTTTGCTATCCCTTGAACACTTGAGGTATGAGCCCAGTCAGAGCCATGAAGCCTGAGGCCCCTCTGACTGGGATGCTCTTCCGTCGGAGTTGCAAACAACTCACCCCATCACATCCTTCGGAGTTTTCCTCAGATGTCACCTCGGTGAGGCCAGCTCAGGACACCTTTTATGAAAATAAAATCCATTTTAGTTTGCTAAGGCGACCATAACAAAATGCCACAGATTGGGTGACAACAGAAGTGTACTGTCTCACAGTCTAGAGGCTGGAAGTCCCAGATCAAGGTGTTGGCAGGGTTGGTTTCTCCTGAGGCTTGCAGATGGCCACCTTCTCACTGTGTCCTCACAGGGTCTCTTCTCTGTGTGTGGCATCCCTGATGTCTCTTCATGTGTCCAAATTTTCTCTTCTTATAAGGACACCAGGCATATTGGGTTAGGGCTCACTATAATGGCCCCATTTTAACTTAATGACCTCTTTAATGGCCCTATCTCCAAATACTGTCACATTCTGAGGTACTAGGGGTTGGGACTTTAACAGGTGAATTTTGGAGGACACAGTCCAGCCCATAATATCCAACCATCACCACCACCAGCCCTTATCAGTCTAACATTCTGAGTATTTTACTTATCTCTTTTATGGTCTTTTTTTCCCTCTAACCCTCCACTCAAATGTTGTCTTCCATAAAAGGAGGGATTTTGTCCGTGTTATTCACCGCTGCATTCCCAGGGCCTAGAATAGTGCCTGGTACGTGGTAGGTGCTCATTAATTTGTCGTTAAAGTGATGGATAGGCATAGCTTCTCCATTAACTAGCTGTGAACTTGAGGAAATCACTTAACTTCTCTGGCCCTCAGCTCCCTCTGTCAAATGAGGGAATTAGGCTAGATAATATCGAATGAGGATTCAGTCCTCTTTCAATGTTAGTCCTGACTTAGCCCAGATTCCCTAGAAAACCCTTCCTTGGGAGGTGCAACCCTAGGGCAGCCAGAGAGAGAGTGAAGCGAGGTGGGGCAGGAAGGGAAGCAGATGCAGGCACTGTGCTGCCAAGCTGGCCACCAGTTCGTGAAGAGGCCCAGCCCGGTGCTCAGCCACAGAGGACACCTCCAGGCAGGCTACGCAGAAGCCCGGGCCGGGGAACCGCCCATGGGAAGCAGGCGGGTAAGGCTTCCTTCTGCTGTCTACCTTCTGTTGGTCACAGTTGGCTCCTTGGGGAGTTAAGTCCCGAGCACTGTAATGGTTTCACCTGGCCCTTTCAGCAGCTTCTGGGGGAGCCAGATTCCAAGCCCTCAAGAGTAAGGTCTCAGTCCCAGTTAGGAAATGAAGGCTTCAACCCCTCCGGCTGCAGGGAACTGAGAAAGTTACGGTAATCAGGACAGCAATCCCTGGTCCTTAGGGCTGAAGAGGCTCAGAGCCTAGGAGACAGCGGAGACGCAGAGAATCTGAGATGGCCTAAGATGTGCCCAAGCAGGCGGACGAGGGAAGGAATAGTGAGGAGGGGAGCAGCTGAGGTGTCTGCCGTCCAGGTCAGCATAGAGCTGGTCAGGAGCATTGACTGGCCCCAGCCATTGAGGAAGGAGATCAGAAAAGTGCAGGCTAGCAAGCAGGGCATTGAGTGGGCTGGATGGAATTGGTCCTTTAGAAGTCCTGAAGGGGACTCCATGGCCCCAGCAGCCCAGCCTCGTGAAAGCGTCCTGGCAGGTCCTTGCACAGGGCGCCTAGCCCCATCACCTGCAGGGACAGGCTCCAGGTGACTGTGGTGATTGAGGGGGCTCCCGTTTCCTCGACAGAGCACGCTAGGGTTGGGCAGGCAGGGGGCTGCTTCATTAGCAACAGGATCTGGGCGCCCAGCTTCCGCCCAGTCCCCGCCCCCCCGCCTGCCCCTGTTAGCTGCCTCAGCCCCTCTCCTGATCGTCACTTTGCAAACTCTTCCAAACTCCAGCCGCCCCCTCAGCTGTCTCTGGAGGGAGAGAGGGCGTTCGCTGCCACCACGCCCCTCCTCCGGGAGGGGGTGTTTCTTCTCATGTGTGGGCCACGTGTGTTGGGCAGATTCCTCCCTCCAGAGGTGATGGTACGCACCAGAAGCAGATTGCACGGTCGTCTCCTGGGAGGCAGTGGGCGAGGGAAGCGGGATGCAGCGTGAGAGCGTGGGGAGGGGTGTCTGCAGTTCGGTGATGGGGTGATGGGCCCTGAGAGCGGGGAGCTGGCGCTGCTGACTGTGTAGAGGCGGCGGGAGGCTGACTACAGGGCTGGGTCCCTTGGCCCTGGATGCAGGTGCAAGAAGCTGCGTAAGCAGTTGACTGTCAAGCTGGGGGTAATGGTTGCCCCGGTGACGGGGCTAGGAAGTGGGCTGGCCTTGCAGGCGGTAACGCTGGAAAGAAATGCAATGAGCACCAGTTAGGGCTTCTCTCTTCCAGGCTAGGTGGAGCCTCGACAACGTTCAGTGCTTGGGCCACCGTATCCTCTGCGGGTGTCCTGTGAGCACCCCACTCCACACCTCGAAGCCCACTAAGCTGGTGTGGAAGGCCTGGATGCTAGTCCTGACTCACCCTGGGACCTGGGGAAAGTCACTTCCGGTCTCCAGGCCCCACTCAGATCTCTAAGACCCGCAAGATCCCTTCGTGTTCTGACTGCTGGGCCCCCAGACATTCTGATTCAGTAGGTCTGGAGCTCTGCCCAGGACTCTGCGTTTTAGCCCTTCCCCCTCCATACCCCCAGGTTCGCCGTACCTACATACAGTTCAGAACCACTGAAACTCGGCGCTGAGAGCACAGGCATGGGAATCAGACAGACCCAGATTCTCATCTCCGCTCTGCTGCCTATGTGGGCAATTTATCTACAGCCCATCTGAGCCTCAGTTTTCTCACCTCTATATTGGGGGAAAGAAGACTGCCAGAGCGTTACGATGAGAATCAGCTGAGATGAGGCTGCAGTTGAGCCTGGCATATGAGGAGGGTCCCATAAGTGTTACGCTAAATTTTACTTGTTGTTCTGTATGAATCTGTAGTGTCTCTACTATTCTCTCCCATTCCCAGCAGCCCCGTTCCATCTGCTTTTCTTCTCCAGCCAAATCCCACGTCCAGGAAAATGGTCTCTGCGGTAAGCAAGGGAGTGTCAGGCTGTAACTCAGGCAGAGGAGGAGAGACAGTACACTCACAGCTGGGGCCCTCACACCCTGTTCCATCTGTTTACTCTGTTGCCATGACAACTCATAGCTTACCAACCTCTGTGGGGTAGAATGACTTCCAGCATCAGGGGCTCTGGATGTGAACCGTCACTTTCCCAAGGCACCAGGAGCTGGGAGAGCTCCATGCCCACCCCCCCATCCCATCCACCACATTTTCATTTCAGGGTAAACTGAGGGCTTCTCCAGGATGAGTATTTAGCTGAATTTTGCTTCAAGGCCCCAGCACCTAACACGGTGCCTGGCCTACAGCTCGAGAAACGCTGGCTGGATGAACACATAAATGTAGTGTAAATCTGATTCTCTTGAGTTTCTTAATCAACGATTATCTTCACTTAGGAGAGAGTCAAAATGAAATTCCAGGCGCCCGTCATTTGATTTCTTCCCTACCTACCCACTTTGGGAAAACTGCATTCCAACCTCTTTCAGTGGCATTTTTTTCACCTTGGCATCGACACATGAATACATAGGAAAGCCCAGGGCCTCCAGGCCCCCCAGAGGATTGTGGTAATATTGCCTCGACAAGTTTGTTCGTCTAAGCTTTTCTGAATCAGGGTGGTTATTAATGTATCAAATTCTGTACACCAAGAACATTAATCTTTCCTTTGCAGGGACTTGCTTCCCCCAACCATGAATTTTCCATGCCCCCCTTTCCCGCCCCCAGCCCAGTTAAAAGTAAATCTAGGATTGTCAGTCCATCAGCTTTCATCATAGTGGCCTGTACTTTTCCGATAACATATCCTCCTGTCTGGAGACAGAGGCATAGCTGAGTAAGAGTCTCTGACTTTTTAGACACAGTTGTTTCAGGTGTATCTGAACCCTATTTTGTTAAGTCACATGTTCACAGGGAGAAACGGAATGGTGTTCTTACCTTTCTTGACTTTTAAAAATTAAGAACAAAAAAAAATAGTTGAAAGCAAAACAGAACAAAATCAATTCCCATCCTCCTGTCTCGAGGACTACCTCTCTCTAGCAAAAGACAGAATTGGTGAAACTCAGATCTGCTCAGTACTGCAGCTGATTAACAAATCTCAAAAAAAAAAGAGATTAAAACTCTTGGCTCCGAAGTTTTTTTCAATATCTGAGAGAGAAATTTACTATTAGGTCCGCCATAATAGACAATTGTGAGATAATAGAAAATATATACATTGGTCTCTGCCCCTGGTTCCTAGCACAGAGTTCCTAAAACCCTTGTAATTTCCTAAGCACACTAGGAGTGGAGAGTTCCCTGCTGGTCCAGTGGTAAAGAATCCGCCTTACAATGCAGGGGACACGGGTTTGATCCCTGGCCAGGGAACTAAGATCCTACATGCCTCGGGGCAACTAAGCCCGGGCATCACAGCTACTGAGCTCGCGTGCCACAAGCTACAGAGCCCACGTGTCCTGGAGCCTGTGGGCCACAACTAGAGAGAGAGAAAGAAAATAACCCACACACCACAGCTAGAGAGAAGCCTGCGCACCTCAAGGAAGAGCCCGCATGCCTCAACAGAGATCCCACATGTCCCAACTAAGACCCGACACAGCCAAAAAAAAAAACAAACTCTAGGAGCATCTTTTGTTCTGTTGAGGCCACTCTGGGTGAGCTCCTGGATGGGGGCTGGTCACCAGCATGACCAAGCCTTGATTAGAAGCTTAGGATTTTCAACGCCCCGCCTTGTCCTCCATGAAGGGAGAAAGGCGGGAATGGAGTTAGTAATTGATCATGTCTCTGTGAGGAAGCCTCCATAAAATCCCAACAGTAGGGGCTCAGAGAGCTTCCAGGTCAGTGAATAGGTGGAGGTGATGGAAGAGTGGTACACAGAGAGCGTGCGGAAGCCTCACGCCCTCATCTCTTCCATCGGGCAGTTCGTCTGTATCCTTTATCATACCCTTGTATAATAAACTGGTAAATGTAGGTAAACTGGTCTCCTGAGTTCTGTGAGCCGCTCTAGGAAACTAATCAAACCCGAAGAGGGGGTCGTGGGAACCTTTGATTTACAGCTGATGGTCAGAAGCACTGGTGACAACCCGGACTTGTGATTAGCAACTGAGGTGGTGGGGTGCAGAATTGGGGGGCTGAGCCCTTAACCTGTAGGATCTGATGCTACTTCCAAGTAGATAGCACCAGAATTGAGTTAGACTGTAGGACGCCCAGCTGGAGTCGAGGAGAATTGTGGTGAGTGTATGAGAGAATCCCCCCACCCGTATTGTAATTGGGTCCTAGAATAATTCTGACAATTGAGCTTTGGTTAATTAAGCCTGGTCTTGAGAAGTAACATTTGTTCATTCATTAACCAAGCATTTGAGTACTTAGTATGGGCTAGGCAGGGCCAGCTTCATGGGCCTGCAGCCTGGACAGTAGCACAGGGAGGGCCTTGTGCGCAGAAGAGCCCCAAGCTTGAGGTTTAATGCTCTGCTGTCACCATGCTGAAATTCTTGGCAACTTTACCTTTGAACTTGTGTTTGGTAAGTGAGGTCCGATGGGACACTGGCACCTGTGCAGGAGCAGAAGAGCTAAGCACAGTGCGTGGACCAAGGCAAGCTTCCCTCACCTGCTGGTTTCTGAGGCTGGGTTCTGGGTTTGTTTACCAGCACAACAATATTTTGTTTTGTTTTGTAATTTGGATTTCAGAGCTCTGAAGGGAAGCAGTGCCACTTAGCTGCTTGCAGCCTCACCGCTCCCTGTTGGCATAAACCTGGCCACATCACACATTTGTTACTTGTCTGTGTTTTTATTTTATTATTTTTTAAATATATAGATAGATAGATAGATATAGTTGTTTTTTTTTTTTTTTGCCACGCCGCATGGCTTGTGGGATCTTAGTTCCCCAACCAGGGATCAAACCCAGGCCGTCTGCAGTGGAAGCTCGGAGTCCTAACCACTGGACCGTCAGGCAATTCCCACTTGTCTGTGTTTTTAACCGTGAATTTATTCAGCAGTTCCTTCAACAAGCAGAGTTAAAAGCTGGTTTGGGTTCCTGTTCTGCATACCCAACTCTGTTGCAAAAAGGAAGGGACTCCTTTATTCAAAGCCAATGCAAAAGCATATTCCATCTAACAGAAATATTTGTAAGGCGTCACTCTACTCCCCCAGCACCATGCTTGGAGCTAAGCAGGAACAAAAGGGGTGAAAATGAGATGCAGCCCCCGCCTATTTGAGCTTATGATCTAAGAGGAGAAACAACATATGCAAACCATTAACAAGGGTAGCTTTATGTGATGACCATATAAGTGTTTTAATACCAAAACTGATTTTAGTTACTCAAGTGTTATTTCTTAGACAAAGCAGGAGCATGGGGCTGGGGTGGAGGAGAAAGTGTGTGATCAAACTTCTATCCGTGGATAAATCAAATCTTTATACTACTCCATTGTAAATCAACTATATTTCAATAAAAACTTTAAAAAATAAATTAACTTTAAAAATTAAAGAAAATAAAATGAGTAAAATATATAGATATACTACTCACTCTTTCCCCTTAAAAAGACAGGTAGGACAGGAAATAACACCAAGGAGGGTGCTTCCTGTTCAAGGAGATTGCCTGAATGAAACTTTAGCCAGCACAGGTCTTCCCTGAATCATTTAGGGGGCAGGAAAGAAAGACACCCCTGCTGAGGAAGAGGGGAGAGAGGAGATACCAAAACACAAGGCATAATCGTGGAAAGACTTTTAGAGACAGTGATGTCTAACATTCCATATTAAGTAGTTGGCATTGCTGAGTTGTAGAGACCCCTCCTTTGCCCGAAAAACTTTGATAAAATCTGCCCCACAGACCAGGGCACCGTGTCCCATGAGTGGGGCTTCTTCCTTCGTTTTTACATCTCCCAGTGTGTCTGGCACTTGGCAAGAAATTGATGAGTATGTACTATAAGAGAAAACAAATAGAAAAAATGTTTAATGAATAGACACAAATGAGAGAGTGATTGATGGTCCACTAGCTTCTCCAGACGGCACATCCAGGTACAACTTGGAGATACAGAATGTGCTATGAGGTGCTTCCAGAGGGTGTGGGTTGAATGGGGGAAGTGAAGCAGAGCCTTTGTTCATTTATATTTGGAGACCCAGCTATAAATAGGTGCTGTGGCCCAAAAGACTCAAAGCACCTTAGAATTAAGCTTATATCAGAAGGGGCCGCATTCAGGGTGAAACAGATTGAGCTGGTGTCAAATACTTCGACACAATTTCTCAGCAAGACCACGTGAGGCTCTTTAACGCTGTGTGCTGTGACGGCGTTTGCCTTGGCACACAGAGCCCAGGCTGTCTGCTGGCACCTGTTTCGCCCCAATGCCTGATAAGGCTCATTCCTGACTCACGCCAGCTCGCTGTTTCATAAGAAGGGGCAGCTCCGTTTCTCTGCCTGTGTCACCACAATAATTATTGAGAACAATCGTCTGAACAAGGAGAACTTGTAATTCTCTGGTAACGTGCAAAACACTGTCGTTCATGGCAAAGTAATCTCCTGAGTGTCGGGTAATGGAACCCATTATGTTCTGCTTCGGTTTGCATGGCAAGCGTCAACCCTGGCTGTGAATAGGATTAGAATCACTCGTTCACTCCCTCACTCACTCTTCAGCACACACTGCTAGAATGCCAGTGATGTGGCAGGCAGTGTATACTGTGGAGTCGAGAGTCTGCCTTTATTCCCTCCCAGGGAATCTTGATCCAGAAGGAAGGCCTTCCAGATGCTGGGCTCTAGGAGAGTGATAAAATACCTCACAGACACCCGAGAACGCACCGGCTACCATCTTTGAGGGTTCACACTAACCAAGAACCTCCTGCATACCCCACACACATGACCCAGTGGGCTGATCGGGGTCTGAATCCTAGTCCAGCCCCACACTCGCTAAGTCACGTGGGGCATGTGTCTTCTCCTCCCCGAACCTTTATTACAGGAGTTGAAGTAGAAATAAGGCATGTGCTTAAGATCATTCAAGCAACAGGACATGGGACGGATTGATGGCTCTTAAGAACAAATATTCTTTGCCACTTCAGGCAAATCGTTATAACTCAGAGCACAGCACACATTAAATGGTAAGCATAGGGCTTCCCTGGTGGCGCAGTGGTTGAGAGTCCGCCTGCCGATGCAGGGGACGCGGGTTCGTGCCCCGGTCCGGGAAGATCCCACATGCCGCGGAGCGGCTGGGCCCGTGAGCCATGGCCGCTGAGCCTGCGCGTCCGGAGCCTGTGCTCCACAATGGGAGAGGCCACGACAGTGAGAGGCCGGTGTACCGTGAAAAAAGAAAAAAAAATGGTAAGCATAAACAGATAAGATTAATTCCTCTTAAAATTAGCTCCAGACCCATAAAGCAATTTCAAGAATACTACAGCCTTTCAAACTCGTTGTTAGGTGATTGCATTGAAATAGAGTCTCAAGAAGAAATCAGCCACATACGAAATGTCCATTACATTCAACAGTCACTACAGCTCTGAATGCACATGAACCCAGACACAAACAAGACCTACTTAACAAAGTTTCTAGCTTGTTGCTAAGAAACCACGACTGCCTGGTATGCGTGTGGCCACTCTGTGTCTTGTGTCAACTCATTATGCCCACATAATTAGAGTGAACTTAACATTGGAGAATGGAATGCGGGATTGTGTTTTTCATCAACTATAGTTAGTCTATTATTGTCCAGAGGCCTAAAGAATATTTTCCAGAACCAGGTGAAAGAACAGAGAAGTCAAGGAAGAATTGAGATCATGTGGAGGGAGGGAGGAAGGAAATATGATTCTTCACGTGACAATCCACAAAGGCCTAACAACTGCGTGGTGGCCTTTCATTAGCTGTCCTTTTTTTCCTTTCAAATACTGTGCTGTCATGCTGGTCAAGCATGGACACCCAGGCCTGGATGCCATGGTGTAAGTGAACCAGAAGAATGAGGGGCAATATTCCCACAGTGATGGTCATTGTCACCCTAAGCCACTTCTCTTGTAGGAGAACAAAGATTGGTGGAAACATGGCTGCATCTTCCCCCTGCGAGTGAAAGGGTCAAAGGTGACTGGCATTTCCTCCTAGTAGCCCTGCCCCAACGTCCAGCCCATCCCAGCTGGCTGAGCATCCTTTAGCCTGTGGGTGGCTGCAGTTTCCCAGAATTCCACAATTACTCTGGAGCCCAGCAGCACATGAGATGGTTTCTTTCTGAGCTTGGAGAAGACGTTTCATAAATCACTTCTCTTAGGAGAGCAAATGGTCTCAAGAGAACTCAAAATTATTCCTCCACTCCCCTGGCTGGATTTCAATTTTCTTACCCCGTTTTACTGGACAGTCAACTTTTTAAGACATTGATCCAAGCGATGGTGCATGGGAGACAGATAAGTTAGCAAACAACCATTTGGTGTGGTGAGCAACGTGATCAGGGTAAACACACAAGGCTGTGGACCCCAGAGAAGGCGCCTGTTCCTGAATGGGACAGGTGTGTGTGTGTCAGAGAAGGGGTCCTTGAAGAAGTGGCATCTGAGAACCCACAACTGTGGCTTCTCCACTTGAGGGCAGATACCTGGCCTTAGTCGTTTTTGCATCTACCCTGTGCCTAGCACAGAGCCTCACACTTGGTGGGTGTGCCATGACCATGGCCTTGGGCTGTCACCTACTTAGGCATCTCAGATGACCACTTATCATCTCAGCCATTGGTCGCACCTTTCTCTCACTTGCTCATTCTTTGGGCCCCAGGGAAATTTCATTTATATTTGCTTAACTTTGATTTGACAATTTTATAAAAACCAACTCAATGCCAGCTTCCAACTCTTACTGTGTCTTGGAAGAGGAGCTCTTCCACTAAGGGTCTAAGCAGGGTCAGGCAGGCCAGGCCCATTCTAGACATCAAAGCCCTGAGACTCCCCAGAGCAAGCCCTCCTATTCAGCACCTGCTGAGGGTTCGGGCAAGTGAGGGGGCAGATGGCAGGGCTCTAGTGACCAGTGCCCACCATCTCCATTGTCAAATAACAGGGCTTTTCACACAGCTGTGTGGGCACACACACACATAGGTTGTGGTTGGGGGCAGTAGTTTTCCAGAAAAGTAGTAAAACAAGTATCAGTTAAATTCATTAAGTCAGAAAAAGGAAAAAACACCTACTTCATATGTTAGCTGCATTTTGAATGACAGCCTTTTAAAAAACATACCCAGTGCTAGAGGGGAAACTTAGACAATGACTGTGCTTAAAAGCCACTTGCTATTAAAACCTAACTCATAATATGGACATATATCTTCCAACCATTGTCTAGTTGGAAGACATATGTCTTCCAACCATTGTCTAGTTGGAAGCAGTCGCATAGCACAGGGAGATCAACTCGGTGCTTTGTGACCAGCTAGAAGGGTGGGATAGGGAGGGTGGGAGGGAGGGAGATGCAAAAGGGAAGAGATATGGGGATATATGTATATGTATATGTATAACTGATTCATTTTGTTATAAAGGAGAAACTAACACACCATTGTAAAGCAATTATACTCCAGTAAAGATGTTAAAAAAAAAAACAAAAACCTAACTCATATCGCTGTATCATGTGCATTCTTCAAAGTCCTGTCTGCGGGGGGGTGGGAATTGTGTACCTTAGATTTTAATCTTCCTTAATCACTGCTTTAATGGTGTCACTTTTCTGTTCAAGTACTTGAACTGGGGCTTCCCTGGTGGCGCAGTGGTTGAGAGTCCGCCTGCCGGTGCAGGGAACGCAGGTTCGTGCCCCGGTCCAGGAAGATCCCACGTGCCGTGGAGCGGCTGGGCCTGTGAGCCATGGCCGCTGAGCCTGTGCGTCCAGAGGCTGTGCTCCGCAACGGGAGAGGCCACGGCAGTGAGAGGTCCGCATACCGCAAAAAAACCACAACAAACAAACAAAAAAAACCCAACTTGAACTGATGCCTAAGTCCCACTGAAGCCTGTCCAAAGTCTCAGCCCCCATATTTTCTATTGTAAAGTCCTTCCACAGTTCAGCTGCCTGCTCTCACCAGGTTTGCTGCCTCTGCTTGTGCTGGAAACCATGCTCATTCCTGCCTCCAAACACTTGGTTACGCATTTCCCCCACCATGAATACTCTTTCCCTTTTCTCCACTAGTAGTAATCTACCTTGTCCTTCAAAGTTCAATTTATGCCTGCTTTCTTTCTGGAAATGATCCCAGATAATCTTAACTCTCCTCTCCTCCTCAATCCCGATACCCCCATCGTTTATGCACATGGTCTTGTCCAGTTTTCTACACTTTCATGTGTTTCATGTTTCTGTTTCAGAGATAGAAGGCAACATTGTCTAGTTGGAAGTGCATTGGATTTGAAATTGAGCCTCGGCTCTGTCACCTATTAGCTGTGTGGCCTTGGGCAAGTTACTAACCCTCTCTGGACCTAGTTTCCTCATCTATAAAAAAAGGACAATAGTATCTACTTTGCAGGATTGTGGTGATTTTTACAGGAAATGGGCAGAAACATATCTGGCATACAGGGAGCTTCATGATGATGGCTACCTTCAGTATCAATGATCTCCAAGGCCTCCTTCTTCTGGCCTGCCTTCTCAGAGGGTGTGATTAAAGAGAGCTGGATGGGGCTTCCTGGTGGCGCAGTGGTTGAGAGTCCGCCTGCCGATGCAGGGGACGCGGGTTCGTGCCCCGGTCTGGGAAGATCCCACATGCCGCGGAGCGGGTGGACCCTTAAGCCATGGCCACTGAGCCTGCGCGTCCGGAGTCTGTGCTGCACAACGGGAGAGGCCGCAACAGTGAGAGGCCCGCGTACAGAGAAAAAAAAAAAAAAAAAAATAGGAGACGAGGGCAAGCTGCAGTTTCACTCACACCTGACTTTGATGGGACGCATGTTCGCATGTTTGAAAGTTCGCAACTTGAAGTTACGTACGCAGGGGACTTACTGTATTGGTTTTTATTACTATTACGCTCGTCCTCCATCACGTACTGTGCTGGATGCCGTCAGTCCTTCATTCCGTGTGCCTCTCCAGACCCAGTCTCTGTCCATGGAGGCTGATGCCCAAGGATGCAGGACCTGGATCCTTGCTTCTAGCTTCCCTTTGGGCTCAGCTAATGAGGAACCCAGAGGAGGGGAGGGAGGAGAGCGTTGTCAGGGTATAGTTTTCTCCCATCTCTTTCCCTGAGGCTGCTGAGGGCGAGGCCACAGAAGGCCCCTCCCCACAGCTCTCTCCCCCTCCAAGTTCTGGTAACAGCTCCTCCCCAAACCCCCTCAGGCCCCCTCATGTTACTAGCCCCAAAGTACTGCGTGGTCCCTTTATTAAATTCTCCTGAAATCACCCAAATTGACTATGTCATCTGTTTCTTTCCAGGCTCCTGTTTGAGACACCTCCTTTCTAAATATTGTACCTAACACTGTTAGGTTTAGTCAAATGTCATAGGTCGGTCAGGTTCCCTGAGGCTCTTCTGAATTTCTCTTTTAAAGATGACTTGAAATATATGTGTATTTTTAAGATCATTATTTTTAGGATGAATTTAAGAATTCATACTTATTTTAAAGATTTAACCATAAGACTCCCTGAGACTATGTCAGAAACCCCTGGGATCTGGAGGTTCCTTGAGAATGCCATGCAAAGCACTAAGGCAATGCCCTGGATGAGGGTGGCTGAGGAGATGCCAAGGAGCCACGCTGTGAAGTCCATGACCTTCATGGCTGGGGCATGAGTCCCCGTGGCCGAGTCCTCAGGAAGAGGTGTCTTCTGTCCCCTCCTTGGAGCCGTAGTGCCCCTCAGAGAACAAAGGCAGCGCCCTGGGCAGCTGCGCTGGGCTGCAGAGGGAGCGGTGCACAATACCAGGGGTCTCTCTAGACCGTGGAGCCAGGCTGTGCTGCAGGGAGCCCCACAGTAGACAGTCAGGCTGCCCCAGACCTTGACAATGGCAGCTCCAAGCCAGACTCGATTTATTTTAAAAAAATAAAGAAACGAGACATTTCTTGAACCTCAACGTTAGAGGAGAGACTAATTGTCACCCCTCCTATTTTGTAGGAGAAGCTTGTGATGATGGCCACCCAGAAGAAAGGCCTTAATTCCCAGAATCCTTTGCAGATTGGTGAGCAGAATTTCCAGGTCCTGCCCTTAAGGGGAGGGGCATGATGATAGGAGGTTATTCTCACTCTGTTCTGTGAAGTCTCAGGGGCCCATGCTCCTTCTAGCCCTAAGATATTGCCTTCTTCTACGGGGTCTGAGTTGTCTCCCCATTTATGTCTGCATGCCAGTGGTTGCCTGAGCCTTGGGACGGGGGATGAAGGTCACTGGAAAGAGATAGCAGGCAGGAATTTATTGGGGTGATGGATCTGTTCTGTATCTTGATTATGGTGGGGGTTACATGAACATATACATGTGTTAAAATTCATAGAACTGTACACCAAAACGGGGGAAAAGTCAATTTTACTGCATAACCTAAAGAGTAAAATTACTCCACACACGCATATATGTATATGTGTACGCGTGTGTGTATATATACAGCTCTAGTGTTTAGTTGTGCGTCCAATGCACAGAAAGTGATCTAGAACAGTTCTACTCAATGACCAGCAGCCCACAATTACTATTAGGATCCCTGATGAGATAGCGCCTCACGCTAGAGGATAAATCAGTTACTTTGCGAAACACTCTCTTTAGGCTGGAGCCAAGTTTTCTTTTTCACGGGACGACTTTCCCCGTGGAGTTAACAGCTTGTTGATTTACGTTACGGTGCAAGCTCCCTCTGTAGAAGCAGGTGGGTGCTTTGAGTAGCACTGCTCTAGAGACTGTAGCTATAATAACATCCATGTTATTTACATAAGAACGTTGTAACAATGGTCACTGAAGGCAGAGACCATGGCATGGATCTCTGGTGCCCAGCGCCGGGCACAGGACATGGCTGGCAGACAGGAGATGTCAAATCAGGTTTGCTGGAGGAGATGAAGACTTGTACTCACAGTTCATCCACTCATGGGATTGGCGAACTGAGGGGCAGACAAATAAACAGTGTAGTCTAAGGCAAGCCATATGGAGATGCCAGCTGAGTAGTGGCCCAAGAAAAGAGTCCTGCACAAGGACCAAAAGGGGTAACAACCTGTTGGAATGTGTCTTTCCCTGGTGCCTGAGATTTTGCCTTTTTTCCATGTGTGCCCCCAGAACCAGTCCTTCTCTCCAAGTCTCTACAGGCTGCTGCCCTGCTGCCACATGTTTTAGTCCAGAGCACCTTATCCTGCTTAAGAAAAGTCATACAAGGGAATTCCCTGGCGGTCCAGTGGTTAGGACTCCGTGCTTCCACTGCAGGGGGACTGGGTTCGACCCCTGCTCAGGGAACTAAGATTGTTCTGCGAGCCGCACAGTGTGGCCAAAAAAAAAGTAACACAAGATCTGGTCCATGAAAAGGCAAAGAGGCGAAGCAGAGGGGAAAATTCAAGACTACAGTTGAGAAGCCAGCGCCCTGGCACCCGCGTTGCCCACAGGGTGGCCTCGGGCAGGCATCCCTGTCTACGGGCTTCTGTCTCCCACAGCAGATGGGCTGGGATGTTAGACTCTCTCACTTTCACCCCTCCAACACCGACATTCTCGTATTCATTGGGGCTGAAGTCATATAACTCATTGATTGGACCCTTTTCGTCCTTCTTTTCCTGCCCAAGATATGCACCTCTGGGTATATTGGTGCTTTGCCGAAGTCCAGCAAGCTTTGACCGTAAAGAAAAGCATATTTCACTCCTAACAGGAAATCCAGAAGTTGAATACACCTGGCGCCTAACTTCTTGAGTTCTCTGGGTGCCCTCAGCACAGCCAGTTCCCCAGCAAATAAGTCCACCCTCTCTGCCATCACAGACCTTCCGGTGGATTGCAGCAGCCTCTATTATTTCAATGCATAATTTATATGGCCCATTTCCACTGCCAAGGACAGCCCACAAAGCACACTTGATCCCGCACAGGGAAACTGGGAGCTCTGTCCTCTGAGATGCGCGCGCTCTCCACCCATAACCACACACAACTTTTGCGAAGTCTTTCACTTTACCGGGGCACCTCACTAGGCCAGGAACAATGGGACCTGGGAATAACAGGACAATCACCGCAATTTCAAGGCTGCACTTAGAGACAGGGACGTGGGTGACGTTAAACACATAGAATGTGTTTGCAGCAGCTGCAGGGCTGTACCTGGCAGGCTGGAGCCCACAGTTTCACACGGTTACATCTTAGCAGCCAAGCAGCCTAGCCAAGCAGGCATCAGGTTCCTAATCAGAAGGAATTTTTTGATGCTGCCCGCTACCCAGGAGGCCTCAAAAACGTCACGCCAACTCTCTGGACCTGAGCCTCCTCACCTTTAAAATATAAATACACTAGCTCCTGCCCTCCCAGCCCCGCTGGGTTGCAACAGGATGGAGAGGAATAATACACGATTTACTGTGTTGGAGATATTGGAAAACATTAAAACCTAGACAAATAGGTAAGACTTTAAAAATTCTTTAGCAAAACTGCTAAATTTTTGATACAGTAACTACATATGTCACCATTTAAAACAAGGGAGGCATTATGTAAATTGCATGGTTGTCCATGCCAATGCGTAAGTATCAACTTGCTTAAATACAAAGATCTTCTGTGCTTAAAAAAAAGAGAGAGGAATAATACACATAGAAGTTCTCTGTAAAACACTGCACTCTGGCTACTCAAAGGGTGGCCCAAGGACCGGCAGTGTCAGCATCACGTGGGAGCTTGTTAGAAATGCAGGATCCCAGGCCTCTCTCCAGGCCTGCTGAATAGGAATCTGACTTTTACCGAGACCCCCGGGTGACTTGTGTGAGTCGCTGTGATAAGCAAACCTCAGCGTGGCGTGGGGACGCGAATGTGCCGGGTGGAGCCTGCAGCTCTTAATTCAAGTTCAGTTCTGCCACTGCCTGCCTTTGTGGCCTTGGGAAAGCTGCTGGAGACTTGTTTCTACAATTAGAAAACAGTCATGCTGTTTTCACTTTCCTGGCAGGGCAAAAGGAAAGTAAGGGGTAGCCAGATATAGCCAGATGGGAAATGGAGACGATAAAATGATGGAGAAGAGCAGGAAATAGGTCAGTGCTTCCTTCTGCCTGCCCTGTGTCACCTCCACCCATATTTTCCCCAGTCGCCAAAGCCTGTTGACCAAAGGCGGCTGAAGAGTGGGCAGTTCCTGCTCTGCTTGCAGGTATCCCGAAGTGGAAACCAACACAGATGGAAAGAGAAGGCCGGGAGCCTGGGGCTATGAGGGTCCCCAGTTCCTCCAGGAGAGCTGGTGAGTTGTCAGCTTGTTCCCAGACCACAGAGCATCCCCATGAAGGGTACCTGGAGACCCAAGACTGAGGTCAGCAAGTGAATGGGGGAACACAGAGCAGCCTCATCCTCTGGGTCACAGGCTGTCTCGGAGGCCTTGCCTGCGCGTTTAATGAGTGACATTCTTATTACACTGGATTTTCTATTAAGCAGGCTTCTTGATATAACCTGAACGTGAGAGGACTTGACCCGTGTTTCAAAATTTTCCAGCAATGCTGGGAAATGGGCTGCGTCACACTCGACAAAATTCCATTCAAGCAATTACCCAGGGAGAGGTATTATAATTGCACAGATGTAAGTGTTCCATTTTGTGGGTTTCAAAGCACCAACTTTACAGAGCTGTGGTGAGGATTAAATGAGATAACGTGTGGACTGCTCTTGGCATAGGACTTGTTATTAATTTTTTCCCTGCAATCTTGCAGATGAATTGAAAGCTTTGGTCTGCCCCAGAGGCCTCGTCCTTGGCCTCAGCCCTGGCGGCTGCATTGTAATGGCTCTGCTAATCGATGTTTCTAGTTCATGGTGATGGAGTCCCCGGCCCTGATCCTAAAATCCCTGACTCATGGCTGATGGAGTTTTTTTCTGAAAAATCTCTTTTATTTTTTTCAAGTACCACAGGCAGCCTGGCCCTCTGTGCTTTCTGCAGCTAAAAACGATCCCTTGAGGAAATCATGTTAAAGAAGTCCTTGCAGACAATAGTTTTAAATGCTCCTGGGTGCACGCTCAAAACCCAGGGAATATATAAGCCAACATGTGGGATAAATAGCATGGATTGAGCGCTGACCAGGTGTGACAGATTGATTTACCGGCCCCAATTCTTCACCCCTCCGTATATCCACACCCTTGCCATGGCCTCATTTTGGACAGGGTAGTTCCACAGTCCCGGATTTTCGGCCTGTGTGACTTGCTTTGGCCAATGGAATGGAATAGAAGTGACAGCATGTCAGTTCCAAGACTAGGCCTTAAGAAACTTCATATGGGGTCTTCCCCGGTGGCGCAGTGGTTGAGAATCTGCCTGCCAATGCAGGGGACATGGGTTCAAGCCCTGGTCCGGGACCACATGTCACGGAGCAACTAAGCCCATGCACCACAACCCCTGAGCCTGCGTTCTAGAGCCCACAAGCCACAACTACTGAGCCCGCATGCTGCAACTACTGAAGCCCGCATGCCTAGAGCCCGTGCTCCGCAATGAAGAGAAGCCACCGCAACGAGAAGCCTGTGCACCGCAACGAAGAGTAGCCCCCGCTCGGCACAGCTAGAGAAAGCCCGCGTGCAGCAACGAAGACCCAATGCAGCCAAAGATTAATTAATTAAAAAAAAAGAAGCTTCATATGTTTCTGCCATCGCCATAAAAAAAACTTCCCCTGGGCAGCTGCTGCCCCACCAAGCTGGACTCCAGAATGAACCCACTTGGATCAGAGCCACCCCAACTGCCCACAGACCATCAGAGAAAATCAAAGGTACTGCGGATGCCGCAGCTTGAAGCAGAGTCAACCAGCCAAGCCCAGCATAAACTAACAACTGCCGCATGCTGCCTGCAGGGCCAGAGGGGAAAAAAAAGATTGTTGTTTTAAGCCACTGCGTTTGGGGATGGTTTATTACGTGGCATTCTTGTGGCTGTAGGAAACCAATACACCATGTGATGAAACTGGAAAAATAAAACGGGAGGAAAAGAAATCAGGAGGGAGACAAGGAGAGCAGGAAAAAGGGGGAAGGTGAGAGCTCCTTACACTGTGTCAGCTTATTCTGAAGATGGACTTGGGCTGTCGGGTGTTCTCAGCTACAGGCACACACAGTGATCATACACCTTGGTACCACAGAGCCCGGTTGTACCAGCTGCATGTAATCCTGGGAACCTAAGACCAGGAGTGGAGTTCACTGGGGGCCAGGAAAGCAATGGCAGAGCTAGGAACACCCAGGACCTAGGATCAACAAGGCCCACATCTGCATTTGAGGTGAGAGAAGATGGGAAATGAGAAGTTACGTCTTACTGAGACTCGAGCCCAGCTTTGGAAGGCAGGACAGGGCTGGTCAGAGTGTTAGCCTCGGGCCAAGGCAGGCAAGGGAGACCCAGAATTGAGCCTGTTTCCTATGGGTGGGGGCAGGGCAGGGGCAAGGCAGGTGCCAGGTTTCAGAAGGCAGGACTTGAGAGCGGGAAGGAGTCAGATGGGTAGAGAGGGTGTATAAGTCAGGATTCTCCAGAGAAACAGAACCAATTGGATAGATAGATAGATAGGCAGATAGATATAGATATAGATTTATTATAGGAATTGGCTTACATGACTTTAGAGGCCAAGAAGCTCCAGGGTCTGCCATCTGTAAGCTGGAGACCCAGGAGAGCTGGGGGTATCATTTCTGAGTCTGAAGCCTGAGAACCAGGAATGCCAATGTCAGGGACAGGAGAAGATGACTGTCTGAGCTCAAGCAGGGAGACTGAATATGCCCTTCCCCAGCCTTTTTGTTCTATTTTGTTCTTTTGTTCTATTCAAGCACCCAGCAGATTAGATGATGCCCACACACATTGGTAAAAGTTCTTTACTCTAACAATTCAAATGCTCATCTCTCCCAGAGACACCTTCACAGACACCTCCAGAAATTATTTCACCAGCTATCTGGGCATCATTTAGCCCAGTCAAGTTGACACATAAAGTTAACCATCACACAGGGGCACCCAGGGGTTGCATTTAGGGGACCTTGCAGGTTTGGGGTACTTGCCTACTAGAGTGGGTTGTATGATGGCCCCCAAAAGATATGTCCATGTCCTAATACCTGGAATCTGCGAATGTGACCATATTTAGTAAAAAGGTCTTTGCAGATATGTTTGAGTTAAGGATCTCAAGATGAGATCATCCTAGGTTATCCACGAACTCCAATAACAACCCATCGTTTTAAAAGAGACAGGGGACTAAAACTCTGCACTTCCATTGCAGGGGGCCCAGGTTCAATCCCTGGTCTGGGAACTAAGATCCCGCATCCCTCAGGGCACAACCAAAATTATAAATAAATAAAAATTTTAAAAAAAGAGAGACAGAAGAGGAGAAGACCATGTAAAGACAAAGCCAGAGATCAGAGTGTTGAAGCCACAAGCCAAACCTAGAGCCTCCAGAATCTGGAAGAGGCAAAGAAGATTCTCCCCTGGAGCCTGCCAATGCCTTGATTTCAGACTTTTGGTCTCAGAGACTGTAAGAGAATAAATCTCTTTTTAAAGCCATGAGATTTCTGCAATTTGTTATGGAAGCTCTCAGAAGCTAATACACCCCTTCACCCTGATTCACAGCACAGAATCATCTACTGAGGGAAGAGTTCCCCCAAAAATATATCCCTCAGAAAATAAGTCCCTTCATACATGAGCAAGTGTAAAGTGTGTCATCCTGATACCACCTCACGTCTGTCAGAACGACTATTATCCAAAAGACAAGAAAGGGGCTTCCTTGGTGACGCAGTGGTTAAGAAACCGCTTGCCAATGCAGGAGACACGGGTTCGAGCCCTTGTCCGGGAAGATCCCACATGCCACAGAGCAACTAAGCCCATGCGCCACGACTACTGAGCCCGCATGCTACAACTACTGAAGCCCGTGCGCCTGGAGCCTGTGCTCTGCAAAAAAGAGAAGCCACTACAATGAGAAGGCCGTGCACTGCAATGAAGAGTAGCCCCCGCTCACCGCAACTAGAGCAAGCCCACGCACAGCAATGAAGACCCAACACAGCCATAAATAAATTAATTTTTTAAAAAAGACAAGAAATAATAAACGTTGGTGAGGATGTGGAGAAAAGGGAACCCTCATACACTGTTGATGGGAATAATTCGTGCTGCCATTGTGGAAAAGTGTGGAAATTCTTCAAAAATTCAGACTAGAACTATATGATTCAGCTCTCCCAATTCTGGGTATTTATCCAAATATGAAAATTCTAATTTGAAGAGATATACGTACTCCTATGTTCATTGCAGCATTATATCCAATAGCAAAGATATGGAAACAACCTAGGTGCCCATTAAGGGATGAATGGATAAAGAAGACATGGTGTGTATACACAATAGAATACTACTCGGCCATAAAAATTAATGAAGTCTTGCCATTTGCAGCAACGTGGATGGACCCTGAGGGTATTATGCTAAATGAAATAAGTCAGACAGAGAAAGACAAATACCATATGATTTCACTCATATGTGGACTATAGAAAAGCAACCAACCAACAAACAAGGTGAACAAACCAAATCAAACATAAACAGGTACAAAGATACAGAGACCAGAGGAGTGGTTACCAGAGGAGAAGGAGGGGAGGGTGAAATGGGAAAAGGGATTAGCTGTATGGTGTTGGATGGAAAATGAATTTTGGTAGTGAGCACGCTGTAAGGTATATAGAAGTAGAAACACAACGTTGTTCACATGAAACTTATATAATATTATAAATCAATGTCACTTTGGTGAGATAAATAAAGTGTCTCATCCTAAGGGGTGGCTTCTTGTTTACTTTGTACAGCAGAGCACCATGGGACTCCTTCAATCAGAGCTAGTTTCAGATGCATGTAAAGATCACTTGGCAGAACTGGTGAAAAGGAGTTTCATAATTTTTCCCAGGGAGGGTGGTCTCACCGTGCAAGTGCTAGACACGAAGCCACGAGACTTTCAAAGCATCGCGGTAAGTGGTTATGTAGCGAGACTACAAACACTTGAAGGAGAGCTGTCCCAATGTTGTGCAAACGAGGACTCGTGGCTTGGGATTAATTTTCCAGTGACAGCATCTTTAATAGATTGAGAAAGTGGGAAAATGGGACATTACTGAATATTCAGGACCACCTGCATGGCATTGCACCTGCTCTTCAGGAAAAGGCTTTTGATAGAGGCTCCACTAACTCCACTTTGGGGATAAACAATGTTTGACATGTAGGAAATGTAAATAAATATTTGCTGAGTGAATAAATAAACCCCACATTGATACAGGCTCCATTAACCCCACTTTAGGGCCATGAGAGTTTATCCCACAGACCGGCAGGCACTCTGCCTAATACTCTAGGATGGCAAGGAACAGACCAAGGCAACCCTAAAATAAGTTAGCGCCCTCCCATGCAGAAGAGATGGAGGTGGGTCATTCCAGCGGGGGACACAGGCCTGGCCCCACTGAGCATCAAAGGGAAAGACTAATGCTGGGGGAGGAAAGCCCTTCTCCAGAGGCCTGGGGCCCAGGTCTGGTGGCCTGTGGGCTGGATCTACCCAAGGCTGGGATGGCCAGGATGCGGTAGTTGTTCTAGATGCTGATGCTGTCTTAATGGAAGACTGTCCGGAGACTTCACTTGTCTTCAAAATTCAAAAGTTCTGGCCTTATTGGACGCCCCGTCCCACAGGGCAGCATCTCAGATCTGACCCCTCCTTTGCACAGGACGGCGATTCTCTGAGTTGCCCAGTCCTCTCCAGCCTCTGTTGCCATTTATTATGGCATTTGGACTATAGTTTTTCTTGTATTAAGACACTTTCTCAGTACACGTGTCTATCAAAAGTGGGACAAAGAAAGATGCACTGGGAGAACCCTGTGTGTCAGTGAAATAGGAGAGAGGATTTATATTGTGAATTCGAGAAAGATTCCCAATTGTTTAAAACGCAAAGACCGGAACTTCCCTGGCCGCCCAGCGGTTAAGACTCCATGGCAACCTAAGTGTCCATCGTCGGATGAATGGATAAAGAAGATGTGGCACATATATACAATGGAATATTACTCAGCCATAAAAAGAAATGAAATTGAGATATTTGTAGTGAGGTGGATGGACCTAGAGTCTGTCATACAGAGTGAAGTAAGTCAGAAAGAGAAAGACAAATACCGTATGCTAACACATATATATGGAATTTAAGAAAAAAAAATGTCACGAAGAACCTAGGGGTAAGACAGGAATAAAGACACAGACCTACTTGAGAATGGACTTGAGGATATGGGGAGGGGGAAGGGTAAGCAGGGACAAAGTGAGAGAGTGGCATGGACATATATACACTACCAAATGTAAAATAGATAGCTAGTGGGAAGCAGCCGCATAGCGCAGGGAGATCAGCTCGGTGCTTTGTGACCACCTAGAGGGGTGGGATAGGGAGGGTGGGAGGGAGGGAGACGCAAGAGGGAAGAGATCTGGGGACATATGTATATGTATAACTGATTCACTTTGTTATAAAGCAGTGTTATAACACACCATTGTAAAGCAATTATACTCCAATAAAGATGTTAAAAAAAAGGAAGATACAAATGATGGTAGCAGAAATAAAATTTTAAATGATTATACACCAAAAAAACCCTCAAATAATCTACAAACAATTAAAATGAATATGTAAATTGATCAGGGTTGCTGGATTATGAGGGCAATACATGGAAGTAAATTGTATTTATGTATTCTAGCAACAACCAATTGAAAAATAAAATTTGAAAAACAATACTATTTATAAGAATATGATAAAATTAAATCTCTAGAAATAAATCTAATAAAATATGTGAAAGACACTGAAAACTACAAAGCATTAATGAGATGGGTTAAAGAAGACCTAAGTAAATAAAGAAAAATATCATGTCAAAAAAAAAAATAGACTCCATGCTTCCACTGCAGGGGGCGCAGGTTCGGTCCCTGGTCAGGGGAGCTAAGATTCCGCATGACGCATGGTGTGGCCAAAAAAATAATAATAAAAATAAAATAAGATGCAAAGACCTGGGAGGGTCCATGATCCGTCTTGCCTACTGCAGGCCTCCCCTTCCCCCTCAGCCCCACAGTCCCCCTTGTCTACTGAGGGAGATCTGGGCAGAGTGAGCGGTCCCTCCTCCCAAGCAAGAGGAGACCAGACCCGGCCCACATTTCAGTTCCCAGTCCCATGGGAGAAGAGAGATGGGAACTCCTAAAAGAGAATGAATCAAATGGGCAAAGACCTGAAGATGTCAAATGGCTGGTACCCAAGCCCAGCCTGTTTGAGCCCCCATTCTTCCTACAAATACATCCCAATTGCTGCCAAGGACCCAGACCTGCGCCCTCCAGGGAGTGTTAGCCACCCACCCACACCCTACGATGTTTTGCAATTTCAGAGTCTCGAATGGATCTCCCCAGGCTCTGAAATGAACACTAATGTCTGATTACGTATTACCTTTAAAAAAGGTAGTAGGATCATAACACGTACTTAAACCCCTCCAGTTGTTTCCTATGTAACTCAGAGCAAGAGTCAAAGTCCTTTCAAATGCCCAAAAGGCCCTGTGCCACCTCCACACATATATACACGCAGTCTCCCTCACCCCACACTCCCTCCGCGACTCTGACCTCATCTCAGCCCTCACTCGCTCCTCTCATCATACGTGCGTCCCTACTGTTCTTCAAACACCTCCTACCTCAGGACCTTTGCACTTACTGTCCTCGCTATGACAGAGTTGAGAGCACATTTTTCTTTTTGTTCATGGCTCTTTCCCCAGATTCTGTAGCAATATCTGATACATACAAATGGTCTATAATTATTTGCTGAATGAATAAACGGATGAGTGAATGAATGAGTAGCACTACAAGCCGGCACCAAGGCGGATGTGGTAGGACTTTAAGTAGCTTAAGACCTGAGACCGTAAGTAATAAGGCCTAGGAGCATCTCAGAACCCAAAAGCTGGAT
Organism: Phocoena phocoena; assembly: GCF_963924675.1. Lineage (NCBI taxonomy): Eukaryota > Metazoa > Chordata > Mammalia > Artiodactyla > Phocoenidae > Phocoena > Phocoena phocoena. The sequence goes on from NC_089220.1 coordinate 10,108,141, forward strand.
GCAGCCAGACCTCAGTGGGGTCTAGAATTGAGAACACAGGGAGGGCTCTCTCCATCCTCACTCTGGCTTCTTTCTGTACATTTGCTCCATTTCTCCTTACCAGTGGATCAGCTTTCTCTCCTACTCAGCCCACATGGACATAGCAAAGAACAACTCTGTGAGCAGCTACCCCATGACTCCCATGTCCTTTATTATAGACCCAGCTACTCAGTGTCTCTGTATCACTTTCTTTCCAAATTTCCAGGGAAAGATCCCCAGTTGGTCCAGCTTTGCCAAGTGACCAGCCCTGGTCTTATCAATGTGGTCTGGGAAGCGAGGTCATGTTCACGAGCATGGACTCTGGGAGCCCACCCTGTGAATGGGGAAGAAACAACATTTAATGGCATGGGTGAGAGTTGGGGAGATGTCCAAAAAAGAAGGTACTGGAAAACCTCTTCCATTGAGAGATCTCTCCTCACCCAATACAAAAGTTTGCTCCAAGAAAGGGAATTAGCCTTGCAGCTTTTTCAGTCTGAGATTCATGACAAGTTTGCTCCAGGCCTCAAAACAAATCTCCATCTCAACCCAGTTGGGTGCTGTACCTGTGGTACCCAGCCCACCTGCAACTGTGCTTCGGTTTGAGGTACCGCCACAAGAGGGCGCGCCAAGTCAGGAATCTAAGTCTCCCAAAGACTGGTCCTCAGATCTCCACTGCAGTAGGCCCAACTAGGTTAGCTGTTGGTATTCAGTCTGCAAGGCTGGCAGAGACTGTGAGAGGGTAGGACCCAGGATCTCAGAAATGTTGGCCTGCCACCCGGCGCTGCCACATCTTCTGAAGCATGACACATCCCAGGCAAATTCACTCACTTTATTATGTCTTGGATGATTGGCTCAAACCCAATAGAATTTTCAGAAGAGCAGTGGGAGGAAGCCTCAGTTAGAGGTAGCCCTAAGGACTAAATGACAGGCAGGCAAAATGGGAGCAAAGCTCCATACCCAAAAACATCAACAGGGGTTAGTAGTAGGAAACCTTTAATTTTTTTTCCACTTTGCATACCATTACCTTCTAAAAGTTCTCATGAACATGGACTGCTTGTATAATTCACTTGTTACTGTACGCTTTGGGTTCTTTTCACATGGGGCTATTCTAAATAAAGCTGTTTTGGATATTGTGTACAAGTCTACAAGTGTGGACTTCATTTGTCTTCAATTTCTCTTGAGTAAATACCTGGGAGAGGAATTAAGGGATTGCATTGAATCTATAGGTCAATTTGTAGAGTATTGACAACTTAAAATTCAGTCTTCCAACCCATGAATATGGTTTATCTTTCCGTTTTTTAGGTCCCCTTTCATTTCTCTCAGCAATATTTTCTAGTTTCAATGTACATGTCTTGCACATACTTTGTTAATATATCCCTAACTGTTTTACAATTTTGACGCTATTGTATGTGTCATTTTGAAGATCCTTTGATGCTACTGAAGTGTCATTTTTACTTTTCTTTTTAGTATTTATACATACAATTGATTTTTGCAAAATTTTAAGTTCACTTGTTGGTTCTAGCGTTTTTTGTGTGTGCGGATTTCTTAGGACTTGCTACATAAACAATCATGTTCTGCATGAAAAAGGTTTACTTCATCCTTTTCAATCTTCATGCCTTTCTCCCCACTCCCCCTTTTCTTCATTGCACTGGCTAGGACGTCCAAGGGCAATACTGAATAGAAGTGGTGAAAGTGGGCATCCTTTCCTCCTCCCAATGAGAAGGGGAATGCACCCAGTACAGCAGCATTAAGAATGATATTTGTTGCTGATTTTTTCTTAGAAAACGTTTGTAAGATTGCAAAAGTTTCTTTTTATTTCTAAATTGTTTAGAATTTTAAATCAAAGCACCTGTTGAGACGAGTATGATTATTTTTTTTCCTTTATTCTGTATATGTGGTAAATTCCTTGATTAATTTTCAAATGTTGAACTAACCTTATTTGCCAGGATAAACCTCACTAGGTCATGATGCAGTCTCTCTTATATATTGGTAGATTTCATTTGCTAATATTTTGTTCAGGGTATTTTCATCTAATTTTAAAGAAATATTGGTCTGTAGTTTTCTATTTCTGAAATGCTTTTATTAGATTTTGATATTGAGGCTATACGGATCTCAGGAAGTGAGTTAGAAATATTCTCTTTTCCATTTTCTGAAAGTGTTTGTGCAAAACTGGTAGCTTTTCTTCCTTTAAACATCTGATAGACTTCATCAGTGAAGTTATCTGGGCTGGGAGTTTTCTTTGTGGGAATAATTTCAGTTATGAATTAAATTAATTTAATGTATAGAGTTTTTCAGGTTTTCTATCTCTTCTTGGGTCCATTTGTTAATTTCTCCGGGAATGTGTCTGTCTTATTTATATTGTCAAATTTATAGGCATAAAGTTGGTTTTAATATTTCCTTCTTATCCTTTTAATGTTGTGATAACTATTCTTTCATTCTTGATGATGGCAGTTTTTGTTTTCTCTCCTTTTTTTCTTGATCAAGGAAAACTCTAGATAGAGTTTTAAAAAATGTTTTACTAAAAAAAGTTGGGTTTGTGCATTTTTTTCCTGCTGTTTGTTTTCTATTTCATCAGTTTCTGCTATATTTCTTTCCTTCCACTTACTCTGGATTTAATTTGCTGTTATTTTAAATCTTTATTTTCTAATATGAACATTTAAAGCTGTACAAAAAATATTTCTATGTACTAATCAGTTGCATCTCACACATTTTAGTGTTTTACCTTCATTCAATTCAAAATATTTTCTAATTTTATTTGTGATTTTTTTAATCTGTTCCATAGATTACTTAGAATTGTGTTGCTCTTTTCCCATATATTTGAGAAATTTCTAGATATCTTATTGTTATTGATTACTAATTTAACACCTTCATGGTCAGATAATGTGCTCTGAAGGTTTCCATATTTGTTTTATTCATTTATTTATTTGGTTACACTGGGTCTTAGTTGCGGCAGGCGGGCTCCTTGGTTGCAGCACATGGGCTCCTTAGTTGTGGCATGTGAACTCTTAGTTGCAGCATGCATGTGGAATCCAGTTCCCTGACCAGGGATCGAAACTGGGCCCCCTGCATTGGGAGCTCAGAGTCTTAAACACTGCACCACCAGGGAAGTCCCAGTATGTTTTCAGTCTTTGGAAATTTATTAATATTTGCTTTATGGCCCAGTATATGGTCTATCTTGGTGAATATTCTGTATGCCTTTTTATATAGTCTGACAATCTCTGTTTGATACATGATACTTAAAATATGATACTTAAATAATCATCAGTATGGTTGGGTTTAAGACTACCGCCTTGATTTAGTTTTCCATTTGTCCCATGTATTCTTTTTTCCTTCACACATCCTTCTCTGGCTTACTTTGGGTGAATTAAGTATTACTTAGTATGTCATTTAGTTATTCAATTAATTTTTAGCTAAGCCTCTGTATTGTGTCTAGGGTTTTTTCTAGAAACTAAAAATTTATTTTAGATATCTTTGTCCACAGCTCTTTGATGACTTTAAAGCAGGGGTTGGTTAACAGTCCAAATCCAGCTCACAACCTGTTTTTGTACAGATCATGAGATAAAAATGGCTTTTATATTTTTAAAGGATTGTCTTAAAAAAGAAGAATATGCAACAGAGGCCGTGTATAACCTAAAGTATATTCTCTCTGGCCCATTAAAGAATATTTGTGAACACCTACTTAAATATATATATATATATATATATATATATATATATATATATATAGCTGTTGTTGTTGCTGTTTATCCATTGACTTCTTGTTTTTCAGCACTAGCAAAGGCTTTTCGCATCCTACGTCTTAGCCAGAAACAGAACTCCTTCTATTGTGGTTTTAATGTATATTTCCTGGATTTGTGGTGATGCACGTCTTCTCACATAGGAATCGCTATTTGAATAGCCTCATTTCGTGGATTCTTTTGAAGCCTCTTGCATGTGTTTCTATTTGATTGTTTGCCTTTCTGTTGGTTTGTGGGTGTCATTTATCTATTCTGGGTATCAGTTATTTGTTATATGTGTGGCAAATATTTTCTCCCACTGTGTGACTTGACTTCTTATTCTTCCAGTGGTGACTTTTGTTGAATAAAGACTTTTAATTTTAATGTATTCAAATTAATAACCTATCCTATATGGTTAAGTGCTTTTTGTGCTTGGTTTAAACTACAGTCTTTTCTTTTTCAATCTTTTTAATTTATTTTTTTATACAGCAGGTCCTTATTAGTCATCCGTTTTATACACATCAGTGTATACATGTCAATCCCAATCCCCCAATTCATCACACCCCCCACCCCCACCCCCCTGTGTCTTTTCCCCCTTGGTGTCCATACGTTTGTCCTCTATATCTGTGTCTCCATTTCTGCCCTGCAAACCGGTTCATCTGTACCATTTTTCTAGGTTCCACATATATGCATTAATATACGATATTTGTTTTTCTCTTTCTGACTTACTTCACTCTGTATGACAGTCTCTAGATCCATCCACATCCCTACAAATGACTCAATTTCGTTCCTTTTTATGGCTGAGTAATATTCCATTGTATATATGTACCACATCTTCTTTATCCATTCATCTGTCAATGGGCATTTAGGTTGCTTCCATGTCCTGACTATTGTAAATAGTGCTGCAATGAACAATGGGGTGCGTGTGTCTTTTTGAATTATGGTTTTCTCAGGGTATATGCCCGGTAGTGGGATTGCTGGGTCATATGGTAGTTCTAGTTTTAGTTTTTTAAGGAACCTCCGTACTGTTCTCCATAGTGGCTGTATCAATTTACATTCCCACCAACAGTGCAAGAGGGTTCCCTTTTCTCCACACCCTCTCCAGCATTTGTTTAAACTATCGTCTTATTAAACTATAGTCTTTATTTGCAAATCCCAGGAAATCAGAAAAGACCCAGTTGGCACTACTCAAAGGAGACTAAGAGGGTGAGTTTTAGGTTATCCTTGAAAGCAGCTTTTGTAAACAGTAAGACTATCTGTGTCTTGGGTTTTTTAATTAATATTGAATTTATTAAAATAACAAAATTAAAAGCTAATATTCCTGTTTTTAAGGTTAATTAAAACCTTAACATTCTATTTATGAATCTAAGAAGAACTTTACAACTTATTGATCAAATTCCCCTAAATATTTTATGTTGCCTATATATTAACATAACCAAGTTTCTTTCTAAGTTTGTGTATATTATGTAATCAATTTTCTTTTTAAACACTGCATTTGTCTCTAACAAGCAAAGCTATCCCATGAACGTTGGTGAATCTTATAAATTTAATAAAATAAAATTTTACAATTTTGAACTTTAAGTTTTCCTTATAAAATTGGTTTAAAATAGAATAATTTTCATCTTTATAATCACAAGATCAAATCTCTTGCTGAAGCACACCATTAAAATTGGGATCATGGGCTTCCCTGGTGGCGCAGTGGTTGAGAGTCCGCCTGCCGATGCAGGGGACACGGGTTCGTGCCTGGGTCCGGGAAGATCCCACATGCCGTGGAGCGGCTGGGCCCGTGAGCCATGGCCGCTGAGCCTGCGCGTCCGGAGCCTGTGCTCAGCAACGGGAGAGGCCACAACAGTGAAAGGCCCGCGTACCTAAAAAAAAAAAGAAAAAAATTTGGGATCATAACTCTAAAATGGCACATATATCAAATTCTTATGCACAAGTTAAATGTTCAATATGCACTAATTATTCTTAAAATGAATGCCCAAAATATGAATAACATTGGTTGTATTTATTTTATTTTCTCTTTAAATAATTATAAACATTCCAGTTTTTTTAAGTTACTGCCTAAGATGTTAGTTTTTAACTGGGATGGTACTGCCGCCTAGGGGACATTTTGGAAAATTGATGCATGTTTTTAATAGTGATGGAGGGATGTTCTAGTATTTAGCCTACCCGGACCAGGGATGCCTGACATCTGAAATACACAGGACAGAAATGCACAACTAAAAGTTATCCTATAAAAATTTCAAAGGTCCCTACACATAAGCAAAAAACTCATAAGTATCTAAGCCTAGAACGTCACCATGTTTTACATGCAAGTATTTTTTGCATAATTTTAATATAGATTGAATTTTCTAGGAATTGCAATTATCTTGCTAATCAGGGAGACATTGTACTTTGATTTGTTCTGGACTTTACCGAGAGTTATTAACCACTTCAAAAAGTTGTATCATAGTAGCAATGTCACTACTTGACATGGTACTTGAATCAGTCTGTATGTGCAGCTGTCCCATGCATGGTGATTAGATATAGATCTAGGAATGTATAGGTATATGTCTTAAGCCCTTGCTTCAAAGTATCAGCTATTAAAAAGTGTTAATAATTTTTAGTTGAATAATTATATTAACCTAAATCTAAACTTAAATGGATGCAAACAACTGATTCATTTTATCTTCTGGTATAATACTGCTTGGTCACATACATATTGAAATATACACTTTTTAATTATAAATAGATTCCTTTTACTTCTCTTTCGTATTACTTTTTTGGCAATGTATTGTGTGTAGCTAGATGATGTTACCTATGAATTCCATTTCAGGACAGTAGAGATCATTACAAAGTATTTTTTAAATGTTTACAAAAAATACATAGCACTGGTTTAACGCTTCTGATACTGCTATGCTATACACTGGAACTGAACAATTAAGTAAGTGGAGACAAGTGGAGAGAGCAATGTTTTTCCCTATTGGAGTGGGAATTAAGATAAAGGAAGAGAGGTTAGAATGACGCATGAAGTGATGGATTAGACTTGGAGATATCAGTGTGAACTCATGTCTGGCTCAACATCAGTACACGTAGAAGTATTTACGGATATGTGTACATATATGGGTTAGTATACATACCTATATTTCTTTGACCTGCAGCTGAGAGGATGTAGAGACAATGATACCCCAGCAGCAATGAGCACACGTAGCTTGCAGATGTTGCTGTCTAATACCATGCTCCAATAAAAGAAACCAGGGCTCCAATTCTAGGACTGGGCCAAGGACTATGCGAAATATTTCCTGGAGCATCTTATAGTGGCAGAAAATAATGAAGTGCTACACACACACACACACACACACACACACACACACACACACACACACACAATGGTGAGGGTATGTCAAAGAGACACAGAAGTCAACTGAGAGACACCCAGTGGCCAAAGCTGGAAAAACTTGAGCAACCAGATAATTTAAGGTAGTATTGGATTATGCACCAAAGTATAAAATAAATATTAATGAGTCCATACTGATATAAACAAATGATGAAATTAATAAGTAGGGGAGAAGAGACAAATCTCCTGGGCATAATTCCAAATAATTTATGAAGATACGCCATCCTCAAAGAGGTGAGGCATCAACTCCCATTCCTGAAATGTCGGCTGCAGTGATTTCCTTCCTTAGAAGATGGTATGGAAAGGAATGGGGGAAAGTAGCTTTATGGTGGAGACACCTGACAAACACTACCTCATCCAGGTGATGAAGCTCAACATTGTCAGTGGAAATAATCAAGAAGCAGAAAAGAGTTCTATTCAAGCCAAACGAAGGACTATAGTGTGGGAAATACAGATTCACGAAGCACTTGAGTTGTGTTCTGCTGGACTACAAAATGGGGAAGGCCTATCTAGGTAAAAAGCACGACGTTACATAAGCTGTTTGTCGAGAATTAGGATTGGGATGGACCTAGAGTCTGTCATACAGAGTGAAGTAAGTCCGAAAGAGAAAAACAAATACCGTATGCTAACACATATATATGGAATCTAAAAAAAAAAAACAACATGGTCATGAAGAACCTAGGGGCAGGACAGGAATAAAGACACAGACCTACTAGAGAATGGACTTGAGGACACGGGGAGGGGGAAGGGTAAGTTGGGACAAAGTGAGAGAGTGGCATGGACACATATACACTACCAAATGTAAACTAGATAGCTAGTGGGAAGCAGCTGCATAGCACAGGGAGATCAGCTCGGTGCTTTGTGACCACCTAGAAGGGTGGGATAGGGAGGGTGGGAGGGAGGGAGACACAAGAGGGAAGAGATATGGGAATATATGTATATGTATAGCTGACTCACTTTGTTATAAAGCAGAAACTAACACACCATTGTAAAGCAATTATACTCCAATAAAGATGTTAAAAAAGAATTACGGGCTTCCCTGGTGGCGCAGTGGTTGAGAGTCTGCCTGCCGATGCAGGGGACACGGGTTCGTGCCCTGGTCCAGGAAGATCCCACATGCTGCGGAGCGGCTGGGCCAGTGAGCCATGGACACTGAGTCTGCGCGTCCGGAGCCTGTGCTCCGCAGTGGGAGAGGCCACAACAGTGAGAGGCCCGCGTACCGCCAAAAAAAAAAAAAAAAAAAAAAAAAAGAATTAAGAAGTAAGGGTGTTTCTTAAGCAAGAATTGGTTGGGGTCCAAAATGGTTGCATAGTTACCAGGAGAGACCTTGAGAACATAAGGTGGCAGCTGTTAGCTGTTAGCAGATACTGTTTTGAGAATGACTGGTGGTGTCCTTGAGTTGGATACACTTCAGAAAAGTCAAGTTCTCAGTGATGCAGGAATGTGTCTGAAACCACATCCACAATGGCCAGCCAGATCCATGTTGGATGCCTGAACCACAGTTCAACATCTTGTCAGAACAAAGACCGAACATGAAACATAACAGGGGTACATTGCTTCAAGGTTTCAAAAGAGACAGTCTAGCACATGCACATGACCTTGGTGTCTAGTGGGGGAATCTCATCTTCAAAGGAGTACTAGCACTGATGTCACAGGAAGGGGGTAGGCATCCATCTATATCTTCAAGGTGGACATTCTAAACAATCGGGTATAACTGCATTCTTTTTGTTGTTGTGGTTAAGGCAGATGTACAATGGATATTTGACAGGCCGTCCTAGTTATCATCATAAAGTTCAAGCCAAATCACATATAAGCCAGAATGACTTCTCCATATCTCAATACGTGAAAATGTCTTCCATCAACATCAGCAGTTGTGAGTCAAGTTGATAGCATGTACCTTTGATATGCTGTGATGAGAATGGCAATTTACCTCTGTGACCTTCCTCCCCAAAACTCATAACTCATCTAATCATGAGAGGGAAAATTCAGACAAATCCCAGTGAGGTAACATTCTCCAAGATACCTGACCAGTATTCCTCAAAATTATTAAGGTCATCAAAACAAAGGAAAGCATGAGAAATTGTCACAGCCAAGAAGAACCTAAGTAGACATGATGACTAAATGTCATGTGTTATCCCGGATAGGATCCTGGAACAGAAGGACATTAGGTTAAAAATAAGGAAATCTGAATAAAGTATGACTTTGATAATAACATGCCAACATTGGTTCATTAATTGTAGCAAATGTACCCTATAATATAAGATGTTAATAATAGGTGAACTTGGGTGCAGGGTATATTTGAACTCTCTGTACTATCTTTGCAATTTTTCCTTAAATCTAAAATCTTCTTTAAAAATAAAGTTTATTTAAAAATATGTAGTCCTTGTACAAAGACAACTACAAAACTTTACACAGGGATATGGAAAAAGAATAAGTAGAAAGACTTATCATATACCTCGATAAAAAATCGCTTTTGCAAAAATGTTCCTCCCGGAATATTTATTCAAAAATTTAGCTCAATTTCAATCAAAATAGCAAAAAAAATTTTTTGAAATTAAAAAAATTTCATCTGAAGAACTAATAGGAAGGAAGAGCCAGAAGATTTTTTTAAACCTAAATGAAAATGCGCACAGATATTAAATCAAATATTAAATTTATAAACACTAAAACAGTGTGATCTTGTTGCCAGAAAAGATAGCTCATTGGAACAGAATAGAATATTCCAAAACAGGTATACTGGCATATATACAACTATATGAATATTGAATATAAGGTTGGAATTTCAAATCAAAGAGGAAATAGAAGATGATTTAATGAATAGTGTTGGAATTTAATAAATGGTGTTTCTATCTGAGCTGGTTGTCTAAGACATACATAGATATGTAAAGTACCCTATATGTACCAAACTAGATTCCATATGGATTAAATAATTAATTTTAAAAAGTGAAAAAAAAAAACCCAAAATACAGGTGATGATGTATCTGATAGCTAGCAGAAATAGCCTTTTTAGGCACACAAAGGAAAAAATAATAAAGCAAAATGTTGGCACATTTGCATAAATATTAAAAACTTTTCTGTGTTAAAAAAAAGTCCCCCTACCCCCTCAAAAATAAAAGGTGATGAACTGGAAACAAAACTTTGCAACATCTATGAGAAAGGATTAAAATAGTTAAATATTTAACTATAAAATAGTTAAATATAAATAAATTCCTATATATCTGTAAGGAAAAAAAGTAACACTTCAATGGAAGAAAGAATACTAGAAGATAATTCACAAAATAAGACCGCATAAGCCTAAGTAACTTAAAAATGGTTTAGCTTGATTAGAAGTAAAAAAGAAATGTAAATTAAAGTGTCATCATCTTTCACCTTTCATCAGCAAAGGTCTTTTTTATTTTAATGACAAAGCTAATTGTTGGTTAGGAGTAGAGAAAAATAGATCCTCTCTCATACTTTTGGGGGGAGTGTAAACTGATGCAATATTTTTGGAGGACAACCTAACAATAAAGTATCAAGTGCCATAAGAAATGTACAGTTTCTGACCCAGCAATTCTTCCTCTAGGACTATATTATCAGAAAATACTTGTGAACCATGATGTAAGCACTTCAAGCCAGGATAACTTATAGAGGAAAAATAAGAATTTAAATCCTTAAAAAGGGGGTCTTCCCTGGTGGTCCAGTGGTTAAGACCTGGCACTTCCAATGCAGGGGGCACCAGTTGGATCCCTGGTAGGGGAACTAAGATCCCACATGCTGCGCTGCAAAGCCAAAACAAAAAGGCTGGGGGCGGGGGGGGGGGGGGGGGTGCGGGGGGGGCGCGGACTGATACATTGAACTATAGTTTATCCCCAGGACAGAATGTTTGATGACAAGCAAAAATCGTGTTGAAATTATACAAAAAGGCAAATGTTTAGGGACGGAAAACTGATCATAGGCCGCTACGGCCGGAGCTTAGGGAGGGATTGATGAGGAAGGAGCATGAGAGAATTGGGGGATGGGGGAGATGGGTGATGAAAACGTTCTGTATCTGAGCCGGTGTTTCACGCCTGTGAAAGTTTGTCCAAACTCCTAGAAAAGTACACTCAAAAGTTGAGCTTTGGGACTTCCCTGGCGGTCCAATGGTTAAGACTCCACCCTTCCATTGCAGGGGGTATGGGCTCCATCCCTGGTCCAGGGAAAGCAGGGCGGCCAAAAAAATGTTGAGTTTTTCTCTGTGTAAATTATATCTCAATAAATTTAACTTAAAAAAAATCCTGTTGAAGATATTAAACAGCCTGGGGAAAGAAAAACGGCCGATTAAATAAAATGAGTAATTTACAAGGTAGTGTACAAGTGTGATTGGAACTTGGAGGTGAGGTTACACATTCAGAGAGTGACGGAGATGGGGCGGTCCTAGCGAAATAGCCTGGAAATGCACCAAAATCTACCACTGTCTCCCTCTGGAAGTGAAATTAAATTTTCTCCTTACGTTCTGTTTTTTGTTTTGTTTTGCTTCGCTTTGTGGCGAACAACTCTTCTGTCATCAGGGGGCAAAATGTTACAACTTGGAACCCCGGTCCGCTTGCAACGGCTTTCAGGTGCTTGAGGGCTCTTTTCCTTTCGGTGGAGCCGCCAAACAAGAGAGGACCACCCGGGGGGAGCCAGCAGAGGCGGCGCCGGGAGGAGAAGGACTAGGGGGATGAAGGTGGGAGGCGGGTAAGACCGGCGAGTAGCGGTGGGAAGCGGGATGGGGGGCAGGCGAGCAGGCGCGCAGAGTGTGCGTTCCTGCGTTTTGCCGGGGTCGAGATGCTGCGAGGGGCCGGCCGCGTCCCTAGTGGTTCTCCAGGAAATAACAGCATCTCGCGCAGCTTAGTCATTTCCTGAGCTCAGCTGCTGCGAGGAGGGCGTCACCATGATGAGTAAGTTTCTCTTCCCCATCAGGCTGGTGGCCTGGGCAGGGGGCGGGCGGGCCTCCCAGACCCCAACCCACGGAGGGCCAGGGGACTCGCTTCTTTCCCTCACTCCCTCAATCAACTCTCTCTCTCTCTCTCTCTCTCTCTCTCTCTCAAGGACGGGTAGCTGCTGCTGCGATAGGAGGAGGTGACTTTCCTGGATCCCCACATCGCCAGGCCTTCAGCTGGCCTGGGTCCCAGGATGGGAGGGAGGCCTTAGAGAGGTGGCGCTGCCGGGCGTGTGAGAGCTGGTCCGCCAGCCCCCCTCCGCTCCCGGAGCCACGCGGGTGAATCTTAGGGGCCGAGAGCCATACTCGCTCGGAAAAGGTCACCGCGATCCCCGACGTAGCTGCAACTCTAGTCCTTATATGTAATGAGCATGTAGAGAAGATTTCATTTGAAACGGGGTTTTGCTGCTAAAAACAGCAGGGGTTTATTGGTTTATTTCACCTCTACATTTACACAGACACAAACCTGAAGCCCATGGTGGGGTAGTGACTTCCCTGTAGTCACCCAGCAAGTTAGAGACCCAACCAGGGGCCTACTCTAACCTACTGTCCCAAGCTGGCTCCACAACCCCATCTTCTTTACCTTGGGTCCCCTCTCCAAGCGGCTGCCTCCCGTCTGCTCCGAGCAGACAGTCCCCAGAAACTGTCAAGGAATTCCTAAGGGAGTCCCCTCCCCTGAGCCGACGCCCCGACCCACCTCCTCTCCCCATACAGCCCTGGCCGTGGGGGCTGTGCCCGTGGTGCTGGGCGCCGTGGGCTTCACCGGGGCAGGAATCGCAGCCTCCTCCTTAGCGGCCAAGATGATGTCAGCGGCCGCCATGGCCAATGGGGGCGGAGTTGCCGCCGGCAGCCTGGTGGCCACTCTCCAGTCCGTGGGTAAGTGTCCGGGCGGGAGGAAGCGGGGAGGGTGTGACATACCAGCATAGGATTCAGCCCAGCGGCTAAGCCGGAGGGAGGGCCTGTCTGCTTCCTCCAGCTTCGTGGGCATCAATGTCCCTGGTCCTTTGTCTCTCCCGCACTGTCCTCCCTGAGTCCTGGGTGAGGTTTGGGGGCAGGAGGGAAGCGGAGCGGTGAGGGTGTTCTGGAAAAGAGAAGGAGGGAAGGAGCCCAGGATATGTGATAGCTGGGCTCTGAGTCTAGCCCTACCCAAATCTGACACCTGGGTGACCTAAGTAGGTCCCCTCCCCTCTCTAGGCCTCAGTGGGACCTGTAGCTCTTGGGGTCTGTGGTTGACTCTCCCTCTGTCTCTCACTTCCCATGAATTCACCCCCTCCCTCTGTCCAAAGCAGAGCCCTGGGGGATTCAGGACCCAGGGGAGGCATCCAGGTGGGATCTCTGGGCCTCAGGCCTCCTGAGGGGCCCCAGCCACTGGCCACTGCACCCTTCCTGTGCTCACCCTCTGTCTCCCGCAGGGGCAGCTGGACTCTCCACATCATCCAACATCCTCCTGGGCTCCGTTGGATCAGCTTTTGGGGCTTTGCTTGGAGGTGCAAAAAAGGCACCTTCTTCCTCTCCTCCAGGTGGACCCAGAGCTGAAGGGGACCAGCCAGGAGAAAACGTACCCCAAGTCGAACCTCCAAAACTCCCACTCGGTTCAGAGAAGCATGAGAAATAAAGATCATCTGCAGGTGCACCTTCCTGTCTTTGTTCCTTGCAGCCCTGGGGGGTTGTGAGTTGTGAATTGGAAGTTTCCAGTTCTCCCCATCCTCCCAACCTGCCTTGTGGTAGAGGGGCAGAGGGAGGTGGCAGGCTGATCAAACACAGAATCACTTGGCAAGAGGCTCTGGTTGGTCCCCATCCTACAGGGGATGGGCTGTATAACCCAGGGCCATTTGCGCACCATCGGTGGGTCTCAGTTTACCCCTCACTCAATGATGGGGTCGACAAAGCTTCCTAGGGAGGCAGAGGTGAGGGGTAGCCAAGATGCATATCGAGCCACTGACCCCAGAGCCCTCTGCCCTTCCTCATTAATGGGCACCAGACATCCAGAGGTGAGCAGGACCCTATTCAAAGTGCTGTGGGGAGGCTGACCTGCAGACCACCAGGGCAAGGACAGGACAGTGTGCCAGTGTTACAGTGGGGCTCTGGGCACCTCGAGAGGAGGAGATGGAATCAGGAATGGTCACTATGCTGTGTCTGGAAAATCGAAAGGCAACTGGCATTCACCAGTGCCTTCGAGGCCGACAGGCGTTCCTGGTGTCCCCTAAGACTCCATTCACCTTCAGAGTGAGGTCTCACTTCCTTCCAGAGTGGCCTCATTTTCTGGAGTCTTTCTAAAGGATGAGATATCAGTTCTAACACTTCTGCTTACACCCCCAAGAGATAGTCTTGAGGAGGCATCCGGCGTGCAGGCGCGGCATTCTGTGGGCCACTCGCCGACCTATCAAGAAGGAAGAGCTGCTTAGGATACAGGAAGCTGGAGAGAGCATTACTCCCACCCGACAATAAGAAAAAGCCGGAAAACCTACAAAAGCGTAACTTTCCTTGAACCCCTAAGAGAACTGAAGAGGCAGGGCCACCAGATAGCCTGAATTCTCAGGGAAGTCAGGTGCCTCCGAGGAGAGCACTGAGCCACCTGGGGCAGAGCACAGGAGGGAGGTGCGGCCAGAGCAGGCAGTGCAAGTTCAGCTAAAAACCTTAACTGATCACTCAAGGGCAAGGATGGGCTACCATGAGCGCAGGGAACTCTGGGAGCTACAGTCACAAGGATGGATGCTTCAAGCCAACCTTAAGGTTTTTCTCCAAGGACCCTCTGGGTGCTCCTGAGGAAGACTGGAGTCAGGAGAAACTTCCCTCACAGAGGCAAGACTGGCGGAGGGGAGCTGCAGCCCCACCCCCTAGGGAACAGAAGCCTCCTGCTGTTGGGGGAAGGGCAGTAAACGCTGCAGCCCGCAGAGCACACGTGAAGATCAGTGTAGATGGGAAAGAAAAAGGGAAAAAAACCTCTACCTCTGAATTTGGGGTGTTAAACTTTCCGGGGCTCACACAGTAAGGATCAGTCCACTACTAGGGAAGCAGGGGGAGGGGAACGCTTCTGAGAAAATCCCGCCCCCAGGCCCAGGCCTACAGCGCCTGCGCAGACTGAGGCCGGGTGGGACCACAGAGAACCCTTTTGCCCTTGCCGCCAGGCTAGCTAGTGACAAGCAACAGATGTTTACACTGTGGGTGGAGCAGGCGTGCAGAGACCCTCTCCAAGATGCACAGACCAAACGGAAGCCTTTAGCCAAGGGTTGAGCAGACACTGAGAAAAATCAGCCTCCACCGCAAGCCCAGGGGACCCGAATTTGAAGCTGGTGGATCACAGACAGCAGCCATAGCAACAACGAAGTCCAAACCCAGATGAACTCCTGATAAGATCGACCTCCCATGTGCAGGTCCTGGCGTAAATACTGTTCACCTCTGTCTCTACTGAACTTGGGCAACAGACACTGTCGGAGCCTAGCCCGTGTCCCCGGGCCATGTGTCGTCTCCCAGTGTCTGCCTGCTGTTCCCACTGCCAGGCCCCACCCCTGAGGCCTACAAGGCTGGCTGGAGGTGTCAGGTGTTGGTCCCCCCCAGAATAGCCCTCGGCCAGTGATGGATTTTAGTTGGGGGATAAACCCCCCCCCAGAGGTCTGCAGCAGGAGTCAGCCTCAGTTTCCCCCAGTGCAAACTTACTAATGGGCCATTTCTCAGCTGCCTGTCTGTCCCTGTCACCCCCCATTTCCCTGTTGGTGCTCTCTGGGGTCACCTCCCAAATTAACTACTTGCGCTCACATCCTTGTCTTGGGGTCTCAGCCTAAGACAGCTTCCTGCCTTCTGCTCAGGCCCCACTCAGGAGCCCAGGGGTCTGACCCCAGACAGCCACAGCGCTCCCAGATTACACCTGAAACCCGCCTATTTTCAGGCTTCACCCATCTCCTTCCATCAGGACGAGGCACACACAGGAGGCTCCACAGTCTGTCTCATGGTGACCCACCAGGTCAGGACCCCAGACGGGCCCAGATCTGTTGGAATCCCAGCAGGGAACACAGCTCAGCTTTGGGGCTGGTCCCCAGCTGGCCTACCCTGCACAAAGCCACAAGCCAAGGGCCTTGAGGGAGATCACTCAAACCAGTGGACAATCCCTAAGTCTCTGCAATTTGTCAGGGAAAGCCCGGCACAATTTCAGTTTGAAAAATGTTCCTTCTTAGTTTCCTTTTCTGCTGGAAAATCCCTGTTACCAAAGACACTGATGCCAAAAAATATTGACTCTCTGTGCAGGACGCTGAAAAGAAATACGGAGACAGAGTTTTGGAGGAATGAGGAAAATGGCTTTAATCGTTGCCTGGCAAAGGGGGTAACATAACAGGCTAGCACCTCAAGAACTGTGCCCCGTTCCCTGGGGAATAGGGAAAGGTTATATAGCCCAGGGTTTGTGGTCTGGGGTAGGTGATAAGGCTCAAAGTAATGAAGGTCTTGCATTCCTTTTCTTCTGCAAATTCATGGCCAAAGCTGGTGTCAGCTCAGCAACCGGGTCTGGTGTCCCTGAAGTTATCGGCCCCGACCTTCTTTCTTTCTTTTTTCTTTAAATAAATTTATTTATTTATTTTTGGCTGTGCTGGGTCTTTGTTGCTGCATGTGGGCTTTCTTTAGTTGTGGCAAGCGCGGGCTACTCTTTGTTGCGGTGTGCTGGCTTCTCATTGCTCTGGCTTCTCTTGTTGCAGAGCACGGGCTCTAGGCACGCGGGCTTCAGTAGCTGTGGCTCATGGGCTCTAGCGCACAGGCTCGGTAGCCGTGGTGCAAGGGCTTAGTTGCTCTGCAGCATGTGGGATCTTCCCGGACCAGGGCTCTAACCCATGTCCCCTGCATTGGCAGGGGAATTCTTAACCACTGTGCCACCAGGGAAGCCCCATGACCTCCTTTCTGAAATGAAGAGTGCTTTGAGGGAGTGTAGGGGGAGAAGAAATGCCATGTGCAAAGGGTAATTCGTATGGAGTCAGAGAGTAATCAGCTTTGTGAAGGAAGGACACGTGTAGCTACAAGTGTGTGTTAGTAGTAACAGCTAAAGAATAACTAGGATTGCTTAACCCTTTCAGGCCTGTTTATGCTGTTTCTCAAGCCTGTTCACTGTTTACTTATTTTCCTTGTCAGAAAAGCCTCTTTTCTATTTCTGCTGCAACAACATTCAGGAGAGTCTGGCCAGGGCTGGCTGGACAAGAGTTGTAATTGTTGAACTACTCTATCCCCCACCCCAAATCTCATCAATTTGAAATTGATTCATTATGAAAATTATTTTATCTTCCCGAACACAGGCCGACTGCTTGAGAAGGCAGCTGGGACAGAGCTGGTGGGCAGCAAGCCAGGTGAAGACTCCAAACCTCCTGGAAATAACCCGCAAAGTAAATGCGAGTTATGGAAAGACTCCCGTCTTCAATAGCAGCAGGGGTTAGGGACTTTGGATCATCTCTTATAGGTTCTTTCAACAATGTCTATGAAAAGAGGGGCAGCAGTGTTGCCTTTCTTGAAATAGTGTGTGGATTTTATGTGGTGAGTCACGGGCAGTGTCTTAACCAGAGTAAATATATTTTTAATGTTATTTACTTTGATCCTCCTGTCCCAGGGCATTCAGAATTGCTCTGTGGGTATTTAGGGTGCCCCAAAGGTGTCCCGGAAGTTGCTGTGGGGCTCCTAGGAAACAGAAGCCCTTTCCTCCCTCCCCCAGCCCAGGTGCCATGGATGTCGTGACACCTTGGTCTGCATCCCTCCTGGGCCCGCTGCACTCCCCCCACCTCTGTTTTCCACAGTCTCAGACCAGCCATGCGGGCCCCTTGGTCCCTCGAGTCTTTCAGGGGGTGGATAAGCCAGTGGTGAAGCTGCACTTCTGTCAGAGGGTGAGTGCCCCAGGGCCGAGGGTGAAAGGCAGGAGAGGGCCAGAGACGCGGGGCGTTGGTCTGCTTCCCATTTATGTCTGAGGTCTTCACAGATGTCCCATGACAGGCTCTGCCGCAGGAACGGCTCTTGTCAACTTCGGGGCCGTATGTGGTCTGGATGAAGCTTTCATCGGGCATCCCCTTCCCAGGTATCAGACTACGAACATTTCTTTTCTTGGGCTGGTAAGATTCCCAAGAAGAATCTTCCTCCTTCTGTTTGGGATGTTATAACCTGGCTGCAGCGTTCTGGTGCCTATCAGTGAAGAAGACTGAGGGTCTCAGCGCTTGTACGGAGACTGTCGTTCTTACTGTGCAGCTCCTGGCTCCTGGTGCCTCCTGGCCCAGAGACCCAACCTCACCAAAAGTAAACCTCCAGGTGCCTGGGGGTCTGCCTGCTTCCTAAACAGACATCCAGCCAGCCCTCTTGCTGCCAGTCCACCTTAATGCCAACCTCCAGTAGCCACTCCAATGGCCAAGGTTCTGGTGGTCCTAAGGGCAAAGTTGCCTCTTTCTCCCCTTCCCCACTGACACCTTAAGATTCAGCTTTCTTGGGACTGCTAAGTGGAACCCCGTGTCCAGGTGATTTCTGGCTTCTAAATTGTGTTACTCTCATCTTCTCTTCCTGTCTCTTTGTTGATGTGGGTTTAAGCCTTTCTTTAGTCCTTTACTGTTATTTTAGTGGGATTTTGAGAAGGAACAGGTAAAAGCAACTCTCTTTGTTGGATTGATTCTTCTGTTGCTTGCAATCAAAAGATCCCCCCATGTTCATGAAAATCTACGTTTGCTTGTTGTAAAAGACGCCCTCTTGGCTTAAACAAGAGAAGTTTCTTCCTCTGTTACTTGGTTGTGTAAGTGTCTCAGCTGGAGGGGTGGCTCTGCTCAGGGAGGCCCAGGCTCCTGCAGTCTTGTTGCTCTGCTTCCTTAAGGTGCTGCTGTCATCTGTAGGGTGGAAGATGGTCACTCCCCCACCTGCAGCAGAGCCCATGGGAAAGGGCCAAGGGGCAAGGCGGACTCACCCACTCCCCTTAAGTGCATACCCAGAGCGTTGCATACTTCAGTTCCACTCACATCCCACTGGCCAGAACCCAGTCTGGTGAGCACACCTTCCCGCAAGAGGACTGGGAATGCAATCCTTGGCTGGGAATCATGCACCTGGCCAAAAATCAGGGCTCTCTTCATATGCACCAGAAGGAAAGGGTAGGCATCGGGTGACTGCTAGCAGCCTCTGCCACTCTGATGAAGACAGGAATCTATCCTAGATTCCGAACAATGAGAATTTGCCTGTGCCTCCCCGTGTCCTACTGAAACTGCACAACTCAGGTGGGACTCAAATCCAGCTACAACTGAGATTGGGCCTTGAACCCACGGGCTGGGACTCTAACCCACACGATCTTAATTAAGATCGCACACCTGGTCTCAGGACTTAATGAAGCTGGGGTCCTTTATGTTTCAGCACAGAAGGAATTCAGCGAGAGGCAAAGTGATAGGCAAGAAGTGGATTTATTTAGAGAGAGACACTTTGCATAGACAGAATGCGGTCTGTCTCAAAAGGCAAGAGCAGCCCTGGGAGAAGCACACTCCAGAGACAGAGTGTGGGCCGTCTCAGAAGGCGACAGGCCCTGAAATACGGGGTGGTTAGTTTTTATGGGCTGGGTAATTTCATAGGCTAATGAGTGGGAGGATCGCTCCAACGGTATTCCAACTATTTTGAGGATTATTCCACCTATGTTGGCCACTGCCCGGTATTTGCCCTTTAATGGCCTCAGAACTGTCATGGTGCCTGTACGTGTGTCACTTAGCATGCTGGTGCATCACAGTGAGCATATAATGAGGCTCAAGGTCTACTGGAAGTCGAACCTTCCACCCTTTTGGACCTATTAGGTGTTGGGGAAGTTAACAGGCTTGTTCAGGCTTCAGAGGCCCTAATAGGCCTTTGACTAAAAGAAGACCCTGAAAGGAACTACGTGCCGAACTGCTGGACTACGTGCAGGTCAACAGAAACGGCGCTAACAAGTCTTCAGAACCAACAGATAAGGAAGGGAGTAAGTCACAAAGCTCCCTCGGCCTAGGGAATCTGGCCAGTTCCCAAGGATCAGTGAACATTCTGAGACTTACAACTAGAGAGCAAAACATTTCTGATAATAGCCAGAGCTGCATATTTGCACATAAGCTGGTGATTATCAGCTTGCAGCTTGGCATTAAAAGCAGGACTCCTGGGCTTCCCTGGTGGTGCAGTGGTTAAGAATCCACCTGCCAATGCAGCGGACACGGGTTCGAGCCCTGGTCCGGGAAGATCCCACATGCCACGGAGCAACTAAGCCCATGTGCCACAACTACTGAGCCTGAGCTCTAGAGCCAGCGAGCCACAACTACTGAGCCCGCGTGCCACAATTACTGAAGCCTGTGTGCTTAGAGCCCATGCTCTGCAATAAGAGAAGCCACCGCAATGGGAAGCCCATGCACCACAAGGAAGTATAGCCCCTGCTCATTGCAACTAGAGAAAGCCTGTGCGCAGCAACAAAGACCCAATGCAGCCAAAAATAAATAAATAAATTTATTTAAGAAAGAAAAAAAAAAGTACAGGATTCCTTTGAGCAGTACTCTGAAGCCTCACCCATGGGGTGGATGCACTGCTCGGGACCTTCCAGCTGGGACTCCAGATCGCTGTTCCAGGGACTTCCCAGTGTTGCTTGGAGCTGGATGTAGGTGTTTCCCCACGTTGGTGATGTATATACATTTATTTCTTGCTATGTTGCTTGTCCTTATGCTGTAACTTACTACTTCCAATCGGGACTCCGGATTGTTATTCAAGGGACTTCCCAGCCTTGCTTGGATCTAGATGTAGCTATTTCCCCAATTTGGTGATTGTAAATACATTTATTTCTTACTATTTTGCTTATCTTCATGCTACGATTTATAACTAACCTAATAGACTTTCTTATCTCTTACTTAATTAAGTGTAGAGTGGTTATTTTGCCAACAATCCTCCGAACCTGAAACCTGAGTGTAAGTCTCTCAGCAAAACAGTAGGTCCTAACCAGTTTGTGTTGTATCCTCCATGGCTGTGTCATTCTTTTAAACGTTGTGCCCTGTCCCCTTCCCTCCTGTTTCGCTGCCCTGCAGCACACTGGGCCCCTGTGTGCCGGAACATGGCGATCAGTGGATGTGCCTGGCTTCTGACACTGGGGACTCCTGAGAGCAGGCAGGGACCCCTGGATCCACAGGGGCAGAGTGGGAGCCAGCTGAAGCCAGAAGTTTCAGGAATCCTGGGGTGGCCAGAGTATGTTCGGCCAGCTCCTGAGTGAACAACCTCAGCTGGGTAGAGAGAGAGGGGGAATCAAAGCTGTATTAGTTTCCAGTCCTGTGTAATAAATTACCACACAATTAGCAGCTTAAAATAACACGCTTTTATCATCTGATAGCTGTCAGTCAGAAGTTCAGATGGTCTTGACCTTCCAGGAAGGTGGTCTCCATCCTTCCAGATCCAAATCAGAGCAAGTGCCCTTCTTGTGGGAGACTCGGACTTGTAGTTAAGGCGGGGGCATTTGCCCTTAGCGCCAGGAGGACCTTCGGAGGCTCTAATGAAGGACTTGAAGTTAGAGCATTATTTCGGGAATGTGTGCATTTTGGGGGGAAATGTTCACAGCTTTTCTTAGATTCTCCAAGACATCAAAAAAATGGGGGAAAGAAAAAGAATTAAGCGTTGAATGAATTACCACCCTAAGGAGTTAACTCCTATGGTTGGGTACAACGCTGCTTCACTGATCTCGCCAGGAGCCCCTTGAGCACACGGATGAGTTAACTTTTGAAAGGTCCATAAAACCAGACTCACAAGTTGGGTTCTTGTTGGGAACTGAGATCCTGCCAGGCTGCTGATGGCATCTAGGACAGGGTGTGCAGGGGTGTAGTGTTAGGGGAACCACGGACCAAAACTGCCCACCCTGGCCAGGCAAGATAGTAGCCATTTGCACGAGTTATCTTACAACAGGAGGTCCTGGTAAGGACACAGAACTAACAAGATATCACTAACCAGAAGAATTCAGGAAAGGTCAAAAGGAGAGAGGATTCGCCCGTCCATGTGTCCTGCCAACCTCCCAGAATCCTTCTCACTGGAATCCATCTTGGCTGAGCAATGCGCACACCACCAGGAAGGACCCTGAGTCAGAATGATTGGCCAGAGACAATCCAGAAGCTAACTCCATTACCATAAAACCTGAGACTGCGAGCCACGTGGCAGAGCAGTTCTCCTGGGTTCCCTTACCCTGTTGCTCTCCACCCGGGTGCCCCTTCCCAATCAAGTCTCTTGCTTTGTCAGCACGTGTGTCTCCTTGGACAATTCATTTCCAAGTGTTAGACAAGAGCCCACTCTCGGGACCTGGAAGGGGTCCCCCTTCATGCAAAATAGGATCTGTGGTAGGGTCACGGTCATGTTGAAAACCCTTCAGTGTTTCTCCAAAACCCTCAGGATAGAATCCAAGCTCTCCTTCCCCAATATGCTTGCTATGGTCTGAATGTCTGTGTCCCCCCAGAATTCAGAAGTTGAAATATTAACCCCCAAGGTGTTGGTATAAGGAGGAGGAAACACTGGGAGGTGCTTAGATCATGAGGGTGGAGCCCTCATGAATGGGATTAGTGTCCTTCTAATAGAGGCCACAAAGAGCTCTCTTTCCCCTTCCATCATGTGAGGACACAGTGAAAAGACAGCCACCTAGGAAGCTAAATGTGCTGCAGCCTTGATCTCTTGACTTCTCAGCCTCCAATACTGTGAGGAATAAATTTCTGTTGTTTATAAGCCACCCATTTTAAGGCATTTTTGTTAGAGCAGCCTGAACGGACTAAGACACTGCTGCTATGTGCCTTCCCTCTGGGCACCCCCAAAGCCCTGGGCTGGCCTCTGGTGTCATCAGAGGGCAACATCAATGGCTGTCTGCCTGTTGGTCCACCCACGCAGCAGACCAAGAGTGCTACCTAGGAAAGGCCAAGTTCCCTGGCACACAGCCCAGTGCCTGACCCACAGCACACGCTCAAAGAGTTTGTGGAAAGGAGGAGTGAATCAACATGTAAGCGAATTTTCTGATGTTCTGGGATAGATCCCATCCTGGTGATGAGAAGTTTCTACAAGACCTTGTACTGGGGGGAGAAGGATATTTAGGGACCACGGTCCTGAAGCAGAAAGATCAGAGCCCTTGACAAACTAGATTTTCTTTCTAGCTGTTGGGGGAAAAAGGCCAGGGCGCTGGACTTTGACTTTGGGAGGAAACAGTGACGTCCTGGGGCCGTTGCTTTCTGAGCCTCAGCCAGGCCACTTAGGAAGTAGCCATTGCGTATGCAGAGGGCAGGAGTGGGGTGCGTGCAAATGAGGCCCCAACGGGATGCTCTCTCCCCTTCCATTCCTGACTCTGCACAGGAACTGAGCCAGGACACCCACCCTGGCTGGGACCTTTGAGGTCTTTCAGACCAACTCCCCATATAGAGAGGGCCGAATGCAGGCCCAGAGCAGAGGTGACCCACCCGGGGTCACACACAGAGTCAGAAGCTGGGCAAGGGCAGGTTCCAGGCTTCACCGTTTGACTCAGTCCATCTCTGGACACCCCGACACCATGTCGCTCTAAGAGAAGTGAGCCTTCCCCCACCCCGACTTCAGGCAAACAAGAAGGAAGGGATCCGGAGGGGTTGCAACAACTCGTTTTTATTTCTTATTTTCCTCTGGGGGTGCAGCGTTTGGTCCCTTCCTGCATCAGGCTGGCGAGCAGGGCACTACCTGGTCCTCTTCTCTGCAAAGGGAGTGACAGGGAGCTGTCACAAGCCCACCACGAGGGACACAAGGGCAAACCCAGTGGATCCCAGGAGGACTTTGGATGACAGGGAGAGTCCACCTGATCCTGGGGGAGAAGCAGAGGGTGAGTAGAATGGGACGGGCAGGCTGGGGCAGCTTGTGGGGCAGAACCATAGGGTCTGAGACTCCAGGGCCTGTCAGGAGGGCCTCAGGCCCAGAAATCCCACCCAGAATCCTTCTCTGTTTCCCCAACCCCCAAGGATCTCTGTTTGGGCAAGGCTTCTGCAAGCAGGTACCCAAAGGCATGAACTCCGGTGGTGAAACCGAGAGCAGGGAGCTGCCTCTCTCTCTGGGAAAGAAGGCTGAACCCCAGGTGGGACAGAGACGCCCCAGCTAACTCAGAAAGTCTGCTTTGGGCAGAGTCAGCCTGCGGCGAGCCGCTTCTGACCAGCAGAATGACGAATCACCACACGCTAGATTCTTCTCGCATCACACTTTATTGGAGTACAGCTTGGTTTCGGGCGGATGGAAGGAAGACCCCGTACACTCGAGCCTGTCTGCTTATATAAGGGCTTAAGGACTCGTGTAAGTCCCTGATTCGTCCGTATGGTTATCGCATTTCGCAAGCCGGACTTTGGATAGGCCACTGCTTCAAAACCTGATTAGCATATTAGGTGCATGCGCCCTAGCGGCATACTTAGCGCATGCGCAATGGCTATCCAGCCGCGCCCTACATCAGCCTGAGCCGAGCACACCCTAGGCCAGAGCACCTTCCTCCCGCAACGCACCTGCGTCAGAGACCCAGAGAGAGAATGACCACGGAGGGTGAGACTAAGGCACAGGCAGACTGGGGCTCACCAGGGCTAAGGTCAGGGCTGGATGCTCTGAAGCTCTTGTCCTCCCTCACCTTCCACAGCAAGCCCCATCGGGGACACTTATCCACGGACTGGAGAGTCGCCACCGGGCTGCCGGCGGCAACTCCACCCCCATTGGCCATGGCGGCCGCTGACATCATCTTGGCCGCTAAGGAGGAGGCTGTGATTCCTGCCCCGGTGAAGCCCGCGGCGCCCAGCACCACGGGCACAGCCCCCACGGCCAGGGCTGTAGGGGGCAAGGAGCTGGGTTGAGGGGAAATGGACACGCTGCCACATCTCACACGCAGAGCACATCAAGCTTGGGGGACTTCAGGGTGCCCGGAGAAGGGGTAAAGCCTGAGCTTGGGAGAGATTCCAGGCCCGGCCCGCAGTCAGGAGTCGAGGACAGCACAGCTGGTGGGGAAAGCGGAGGGGAGGGCCGCGGGGTCACCGGGGTCACCGGGGTCACCGGGGTCAGGCCTCTGATCCGCAGCAGGGCCTTCCTCGGGAAAGGCCTCAGTTTCTGCCTTAGTAAAATCCTGGAACTGAGTTGGGGGCGGGGCGGAGGTTTGCAAGCTTCTTGTCTTCGCTGAGGACATCTTTAATACAAGCAAATCTTACCCAGGGCCCAGCATAAAGCAAGGAGCACGTTCTGAGCCCGGCTTGGATCCCAACTCTGGGTCTCCACGGCATCACCGCAGAGCAACTGGAAGCCAGAGTCGCTGAGCCAGTGGCTTCTCCTTAACACACCTCCTGGGTCCAGACTGTGCGCGTGTCTCATCCTACGTAACCCTCACAATAACCCTGAATGGGCAGCCTCGGCCTGATTTTCATGAGGAAAGCTGAACCCAGAGGAGTTCAAAGCCACGGGGCGGGGGCTCGGCAAGGAGGTTGGGCCCCTGCTGGGGCTGCCTCTATGCTACACGGAAGCTCGCCATTTCCTCACTGTAGCGCCTCCTCCGCTACAACGCACAGGAAGCCTGGGGCAGGTGCAAGGCCAGCGGCTCCCCAAGCCCCAGGGCCTGGGGATGAACGAGGCGCAGGTTTCCGCGGCAGAGACTTACCTCCTCCCGCCACAGCTGCAGCAGCCTTGGCTGGAAACCGAAAGAACGTTCTGTGAGTGGATCCACACTGGCTGCCCCTCCACTCCCTGAGCCCACAGCCCACCTATGGGGGGGCTTCCCCAGGCTGGGAGACACAGGAAGGAAGGACCCCTGCCTGCTTCTTCCTGAGAAGGTGAGCCACAGCCCTGAGCTTGGCAAGGGCTGCTGGGTACGCGGGTGACCTGTCCTGAGTGGACCTGCATGCGTTGGCCTAGAGTAATCTGGAGACGGGGTTTGAGGGCCTTGTTCCAGAAAAATCCAACCATCAGACAGGGGTTTTGCTGCGTGTTTTTTAATGTCTGCGGACTGGTTGCTTGGGGGTTGTTTGTGGGAAGCACAGTTCTTTTTTCTCTCTGCCTTCCTAGCCAGGTTTGGTCAAAAAAAAAAAAAAAAAACCTTACAGATTTGGGAAAGAAGGTATGCAGCTGCAGCCCCCTTCACAGTGAATGCGGGACTCTTGGCAAAGTAATTTAGGGCGTGGTGGTTTGACCGGGGCAGGAAGAGGCGAAGTGAGTGTCACGCCCTCTGAACCGGGATGTTAGTTCATCTGAAATAGGGTTGGTGTTTTCGGAGTGTGTGTCTGGGGCGGGCGTTATATAACCTTCTCCTTTCGTCCAGGGAAACCTCTTCGACAGCAGTAAATCCTTGTGGAGAGGTGTGTTTCATTTTGCAGGACCCGGCTGAAATCAGGGCAAGCACTGCTGAAGGCTTGAAGGCTGCTTGAGAACAGTGCTGGAACGCATTGAATGTTCCTGATTCTCCGAGGCCCCACCTGTTGCCCCTTCCTCTGGAAAGCTGACCCTGACCCTCCCAATCAGAACCATCCTTGATCCCCTGTGGCTGGAGCCACTCACAACACTGGACCATAGTTGCCTGGCTCCCCAACACTGAGAGTCCCTGGAACTCCCTGGCAGAGGTCTTGGTCTGCAGCAGCCATAGCAGCCAGGACTGCAATCTTTGGGGCCAGTGGGGACCAGTAGTTCTAAAACTAGCAAGGTGTGCAGGAGTGAGCTCAGCCAGCTCCCCAGGAAGAGAGCTTTGGGGTCGCAGGAAAGGAATTAAAGAGATTAAGGGGTATAAAAGCTAAACCCTAAGTGACCAGTGGGCCACCTGGTTGGGGTATGGAACCAGAGACTCAAGAATCAAGAGCCCAGTTAAAGGGTATTTGAGGCTCAGCATTATTGTTTGGGAGGAGAGATGATGCCAGGCTGGCCAGCAGCTTGGCGCACCTGGGCCCCAACACACAGACGGCCCAGGGTAAAGGGTGCTTGCTGTCTGATGGCCTGCCCGCAGGGCTCCCCCAGTGGACATCTCCGGGTGGAGGAGCATGGCCCTTCTGGGCTGTTCAGAACCTGCCCTGCCCTGAGCCTTCCTCCCAGGCCCCGGCGCCTGCATTTCTGTTCTACTTCCTGTCCCAGGCTCCGGAACAGCTACCCACCCCACCTCACCTCCCAGCCCAGGGCCCATGGACAACGCTCCCTTCATTTGTAAATAAGGGGCAATATCATCTTTCTCTGGGGTTGTTATGAGAATTAAATGAATTGATAAATGTCAACTGCTAAACTTAGTGACTAGGATATCACAGGGTTTGATCAAATTCAGCTGTTCTGATTCTTTTCATCTTATGAATCGTTTCTCGTAAGCTGAGGAGTCCTCATATTTCTGACCATGAGGAAGGCTGCCAGTTGTGGCCCAGGTCTTAACTTTCTTGTCATACTCCCATGTGCTGGGTAGGCGTCCAAGGATGGGTATCTATCACCCAGGGCCAGTTATCTCCTAGTGGGAAAGCGGTCAGGGCCGCAGCAGGGCATCCTAGCAGGTAGGAGCCATTCAGTGTCCCCAGCAAGGATCCCGGGGTAGATGTGGCCCCAGCCAGGGAAGCGTTGGATGACAGGGTGAGCCGTAAGAACAGAGGGTGAGGCACAGGAGTCAGAGGTCAGAGGTTGGGCAGTGGTTGGAGGCTGTGTCACCGCCCACAGCCCCCAGCCAATTCCATCCTGTACAGTTTCTGTTGGCAGAGGTGGGAGGACCCCGGGGGTCCACCCTAGGGGCAGGAAGTTGAATGGTGGCGGAGGCACACGGGAGCACTTTGCAGCGATTGAAAGCAAGGATTAGAAGCTCACCTATCGACCCTGAGGGATCTCAAAAACATAGCTGTCAAGTGTGGAATAAAAGAAATAAAATGAGATATACAGTACACTCTTCTGTATGTAAATTAAAACACATCCAAACAAAAAGCAACACCCATTTTACAGAAATATATACGAAAAACAGATACACGTTCAACATGTTAGAAAGGCTGACTTTCTAATATGAGAGGGGGGAATTGCAGGCAAAAGGGAAGATAAACAGCAAGAATAAATTTTAAAAAGTCAGAAAGGGGGCTTTCAAGAGCTAATTGAAGAAAATGGGCCTGAATTGAAGAATTTTGTTCAAATCAACGCTCTGGATCTGAGATCCATCAGGACAAACTTACGAAAGGCTGGTTGGACGCTTAGGTAAAAACCTAAAGGAGGAGAATTCTGGTGGTGAATCCCGGGGAAGTGAGAGCCAGAGAGTGGGCCTCAGCCGCAGGGTCCCCCCTCTCTAGGAAGGAGAGGGCAGGGGGCCCAGATCCCCTGTGCCCAGGGACCTGCCTCCCTCTGACCCCTCTCAGAGAGAAAGCCAGGGTGGACACCCAAGGGGAAGGACAGGGGAGGGAGAGAGACTGAAGGTGATGCTGTTGTCCCCTCCCATGGGTCCTCGGGCAGGACCCTGTGCCCTCCCTAGCCCCCAAGCCAGCTCCCACCAGTCCCTGCCAGGAACACTCAGCCAAAGAAGTCCTGCCAAGACACCTCCAGAGGCTGCCGCGCCCACTTTGACCAGGCTCCCTGCAGACAGTATCTTGGAAGCCAGGTTAGAGGCTGAGAGGACAGCACTGGTAAATTCTATGGCATAGAAATTGACCGGCATCCAAACTGCTGAAACAGTGGAGCTTTGATGGGGAGATGAGGACACCAGAACTGGGGTCACACCCACTGCCCTTAAAAATCTCCAGGGG
Source organism: Phocoena phocoena (assembly GCF_963924675.1). Lineage (NCBI taxonomy): Eukaryota > Metazoa > Chordata > Mammalia > Artiodactyla > Phocoenidae > Phocoena > Phocoena phocoena. The sequence continues at coordinate 10,136,857 of NC_089220.1, forward strand.
CTCCAAGGGGTAGAGAGGCTGCTCTGAGCTTGTGGAAGATGCAGGCCTGGGAAGGGTCCAAAATATGGTACTGGGGTTACAGAAGGACCTGTGTGAGGGGAAGGTGGGGAGGGGACTGGAGGGAGATTTTACTTCCCGAGGTGGGCTGCTTCCCTCCTCCTGAAACACAGATTTCTAGAACTCCCTTAGATCTCCATGGAGTAATTTAAAATGTGCCAGAATTAGGAAATCAGAACGAATTACGTTTTTAAGGCCTATACCACGGTCAGGTTGTTCTGGGTTCCTGTTCTCATGCACTTTCCTCACTAACTCAACGAGAAGGATGAGATTACTATCCCCATTTTACGATGAGGGAATACTGGCACAGAGAGGGTAAGAGATTCATCCAAGATCACAAAGCTTGGCTTGGCAAAGCGGGACTCGACCCAGGTCCAGCTGCTTCCAAAGCGTGGGCTTGAGTGGCTCTGATTTGGTTCCTCCTAATGCTTGTCTCTTCCCCCTACCCAGGCTCATGGCGTGAGGGTCACCCGGGCACGGACTAGGCTCATGGCTTCCAGAGTCCCAGAGCCCAGTTGGGGGCTTAAGTCACTTCCCTCCCAAGACCCAGCTTCTCTGCCTGCAGCCACCCAGATGAGAAACATGAGACAGTTCTTCCAGTGGATGCAGACGGGTCTCCCCTCCACTCGCTGAGCCCCCCGCCCCCCGAGGGTAGGGGCGGCAGGAAGGAGCCGCCCCTGCCCACCCCTGCCTGTCTTACCCACAGGAGCAGACTTTCTGAAGATGTGGAACTGACCTGTGCGTCTTGAGCTTGTCTGTGTTCTGGGAGCCCTTGAGGCTAGCTGGGAGCTGTATGAGTGAACTGGGGCAGCATCTGAGGGAGAGAGCCTGGTGGAGGAGGGGCAGTGAAGGAAGATGGGGGTGAAGGCCAGAGTGGGGACCTGGGCTGGGGTCCTGGAGCCAACAGGACGAGATCTGAGACTCAAGTCTAAAGTGGAAGCAGGGCTGCCAGAAACGGTATGGGTTATCTGCATGGGCAGACAGGCAGGTGGCAGAGGCCAGGTCAACGCACATAGAGTGCCTGCCACCTGACCCAGGGCCAGGCAGCCAGTGGGCCTTAGGAGACAGATGAGTATTCTGCATTGACAAGCCTCTTGGGAGCCCCACCAGGGGAGGGAGGCCTGTCTGTCCTTGCAGGTTCTGGCCAGTCTCCCTTGGAACCTAAGGACCCTGAGCTCTACACCAACCGGGACAGAGCTCTCTGGAGAAATGCAAATTCTCTACCTACCTGAAGAGCTCCAAAGGCCACCAGGCCAGCAGACAAGTGTTGCTGAGTTCCTAGACTCAAGATACAGTCAGACCCAGAGTCCTGGGTGGGGAGGGGAGGGGTCAATATTCCCCGAGGATAAAGTGTTTCATAACTGAGGGTCAATGGCTCAAACTGACCCCAGGGCCAAGCCATCCTATATTGCTGCCTCTGGCTGACATCTTTGAAGACATGTGATCCACGATCCCATCCAAAGAGCAGCGAACTGAGGCTCAAAGGGGAGACATGACCTTCCCAGGATCACAGCTGGGTGGCAGGACTGCAGCAGACCTGGCTTCCTGTCGCAGACATCAGTGCCCATTCTTACAGACTTCCTGCTGCCCCCAACCCTGAAGCCATGGCTCTGCAGATGCCCTGCGCCCTGCCTGGTAGACAAGAATGCAGTGCAGACACTCGTGAAGGTCACGGCATCTCTTCTTTATTTCCTATGCTTCTTTGAAGGATTTTAGGAGGCAGAGGACTTGTCATTTGGGGGACTGACATCCTGAGGCCCTGGAGGGTCATCTCCAGCCCGGGCGCCCCTCTCTGCTTCAGTACTGGATCCTTGTGGAGGAGAGGAAGGGGCTTTCTTTTTTCCACCCCACAGCCAGGCCCCAAGAGCTGACCCAGCCGAGCCCAGGATGATGTTGGATGACGTGGAAAGTCCGGCTGCCCCTGGGAGAGAGGAGGGGGTTAGAGCACAAGGGGACAGGCAGCCCCGGCAGCTCCCGGCAAGACTGGGGAGGTCAGAGAACCCAGGACCCACAGGAGGCCCAAGACCCAGACATCCCAGTCCTGTTCCCTCCTCTACTTCCTGAAACCCCAGGAGGTCTGCTTTGGGGAGGGGCTGCTGCCCATGGCTGCCCGAAGAGGAGACACGCACTCTGGTGGTGACTCCACCAGCGACAGGACAGACCCTCTGAGAAATGGCACAGGGTCTCTGCCTCTCCCTCCCCAGCACGAGGCTGGGCCCAGCGAGGGGAGGGCCCTACGCCGGTTTGTAGGGCTGATGGGGAACGCGCACCTGCTGCACTGCACGCCCCCAAACCCACCCCCAACCAGAAGAGGGGACAGTGAGGGAGAGTCAAAGGACCAGGGACATTGATGCCCACGAAGCTGGAGGAAGCAGACAGGCCCTCCCTCCGGCTTAGCCGCTGGGCTGAATCCTGTGCTGGTGTGTCACACCCTCCCCGCTTCCTCCCGCCCGGACACTTACCCACGGACTGGAGAGTGGCCACCAGGCTGCCGGCGGCAACTCCGCCCCCATTGGCCATGGCGGCCGCTGACATCATCTTGGCCGCTAAGGAGGAGGCTGCGATTCCTGCCCCGGTGAAGCCCGCGGCGCCCAGCACCACGGGCACAGCCCCCACGGCCACGGCTGTAGCGGGAGAGGAGCTTTAGGGTTGGCCACAGGGGACAGACTCCCCAGTTCTCCCTGATACCTTCCTGAGGGGGATGAAGTGAGGGGTCCACGTCGCTCTCGTGAGAGCCACGGGGCCTGAGGCAAAGGAAGGCTGTAGAAGTGGACACGAGTGCACGGGGCCCTGCCAAGAAGCTGGATCCCAGGCCTGTGCATTTCTCTGTTTTGCTGTGGTCCTGGAAGGCTCACCTATCCTCCCTGCGCCTCAACCGCCCTTGTGTGAAATAAGATTAAAGGAGCAGTGGTCTTCAAGCGCCCCCTTTTGGCAGGGAAAATAGCGTCTTTCCCCCATCACAGGGCCCACAGAATAAGGACAGAGCTGCTCTTCTGAAGAGGTGCTGGGGTGGCGGCTTCTGCCCTCTGCCCTGCAGCTGCCTGTGGGTGTCCCCCCCAGGGGTCCCCTACATCTCCAGAGAGTGCAGCCGTAGAACTTTCTGCAACCAGGAGACGTTCCGAATCTGCGCTGTCCAACACGCTGGCCGCCTGTAGCCAATGAGCACCTGAGACTGTGGCTGGTGTGACAGAAATGTTTTCATTTTCTTGAATTCTGGCCACCGTGTTAGGAGATGCGGGCCAGGGGCACAGCTGGAAACCTCTGGGCTCACAGGATAAGCTAGAGGGTTTGTAAAGCAGTCTGAGGAATCCCTACAGCTCAGCTTACACATCCCTTACAACCCTCTGGAGGTACCACTGGCCCTGCTTTCTGGGGAGGAATCATGGGTTGAGACAGATGTAACAACCTGCCTGGGTCACACGGTTTGCACTTGGGAGAAGCTGAGATTGGACCTGGGTGCTTTGAATGGCTTTGCTTCGGTTCCTTCTTGGCAAGGTTCCTGTCACCTCGAGTGTTCCAACTCTGTCCCCTGCCCACTGCACCCTTACCCACCTATATCCTGGGGCTCAAGGCAATCTTGGGCTTGGTCAAGGCCAGGTGGTCCCAGGGTCAGATGAGGGCTTGAGTTTCTTCCCAAAGAGACTCACCTCCTCCAATCACAGCTAAAGAGGCCTTACCTGGAGACAAAAAGCACCCCCATGAGTGTATGGCACTGGCCTCCCCCTGCACCCCCGCTGCTGCCACAGTGGGAGGGGTTCCCTGGAGTTGGGATCAGAGAAGAGAGCAGCCCCTGCCTGGCCTCTTCCTGCTTTTCCTGAGAAGTTTGATTTTCTGAGAATGCAGAGGTGGATGGACGAGAGTCTGGAGCTCTGTTATGCTCCAGATGGCGAGGGGCACCTGCCTTGAAAAGGTTTCATGCTGCTCTGTGAAGTCAATACATTTGGTATCATTTTCTCAAAACAAAACAAAATCAAGAAAAGCATGCTATTTTCATTTGCGATGGAATAAATTTGACTTTTCTGGTCTTTCCCTCTTCCAGACACCCTATACCCTTCTCAGGCTACAGTTGGAGTGAAAGCCCCCCGTCCTCCAGGGCTCAGCCTACTTGTCACTTTCTGCAGGAAGCATCTCTAATTCCCCCACCAGAAGGGACCCTGCTTCCTGACAGTCATTGCCAGGAAGACACTGGAACTCACCAAAAAAGGTGCCCCACATCCAAAGACAAAGGAGAAGGTGCAACGAGACGGTAGGAGAGATGCAATCACAATAAACTCAAATCCCATAACTGCTGGGTGGGTGACTCACAAACTGGAGAACAATTGTACCACAGAAGTCCGCCCTCTGGAGTGAAGGTTCTGAACCCCACGTCAGGCTTCCCAACCTGGGGGTCCGGCAACGGGAGGAGGAATTCCTAGAGAATCACTCTGAAGGCTGGCGGGATTTCATTGCAGGACTTTGACAGGACTGGGGGAAACAGAGACTTCGCTCTTTTTTCCTTTTTTATAAATTTATCTAGTTAGTTATTTTTGGCTGCGTTGGGTCTTCGTTGCTGCAGGCAGGCTTTCTCTAGTTGTGGCGAGCGGGGGCTACTCTTCATTGCAGTGCGCAGGCTTCTCATTGCGGTGGCTTCTCTTGTTGTAGGGCGTGGGCTCTAGGCGCGGGCTTCAGTAGTTGTGGCACGCAGGCTCAGTAGTTGTGGCTCACAGGCTCCAGAGTGCAGGCTCAGTAGTTGTGGCACACGGGCTTGGGTGCTCCGCGGCATGTGGGATCTTCCCGGACCAGGGATGGAACCCGTGTCCTCTGCATTGGCAGGCGGATTCTTAACTGCTGCGCCACCAGGGAAGTCCCAGAGACTTCACTTTTGCAGGGCACACACAAAGTAGTGTGCATATCGGGACCCAGGGGAAGGAGCAGTGACCCCAGGGGAGACTGAACCAGACCTACCTGCTACTGTTGGAGAGTCTCCTGCAGAGGCGGGGGAGGCTGTGGCTCACCATGGGGACAAGGACACTGGCAGCAGAAGTTCTGGGAAGTACTCCTTGGCGTGAGCCCTCCCAGAGTCTACCATTAGCCCCACCAAAGAGCCCGGGCAGGCTCCAGTTTTGGGTCACCTCAGGCCAAACAACCAACAGGGAGGGAACCCAGCCCCACCCATCAGCCGACAAGCAGAATAAAGTTTTACTGAGCCCTGCCCACCAGAGCAACACCCAGCTCTACCCACCACCAGTCCCTCCCATCAGGAACCTTGCACAAGCCTCTTAGATAGCCTCATCCACCAGAGGGCAGACAGCAGAAGCAAGAAGAACTACAATCCTGCAGCCTGTGGAACAAAAACCACATTCACAGAAAGATAGACAAGATGCAAAGGCAGAGGGCTATGTACCAGATGAAGGAACAAGATAAAACCCCAGAAAAACAACTAAATGAAGTGGAGATAGGCAACCTTCCAGAAAAAGAATTCAGAATAATGATAGTGAAGATGATCCAGGACCTCGGAAAAACAATGGAGGCAAAGATCGAGCAGATGCAAGAAGTGTTTATCAAAGACTTAGAAGAATTAAAGAACAAACAAACAGAGATGAACAATACAGTAACTGAAATGAAAACTACACTAGAAGGAATCAATAGCAGAATAACTGAGGCAGAAGAACGGATAAGTGACCTGGAAGACAGAATGGTAGGATTCACTGCCGCAGAACAGGATAATGAAAAAAGAATGAAAAGAAATGAAGACAGCCTAAGAGACCTCTGGGACAACATTAAACATGACAACATTCGCATTACAGGGGTCCCAGAAGGAGAAGAGAGAGAGAAAGGACCTGAGAAAATATTCAAAGAGGTTATAGTTGAAAACCTCCCTAACATGGGAAAGGAAATAGCCATGCAAGTTCAGGAAGCACAGAGAGTCCAATACAGGATAAACCCAAGGAGAAACACGCCGAGACACATAGTAATCAAATTGGCAAAAATTAAAGACAAAGAAAAGTTATTGAAAGCAGCGAGGGAAGAACAACAAATAACATACAAGGGAACTCCCATAAGGTTAGCAGCTTATTTCTCAGCAGAAACTCTACAACCCAGAAGAGAGTGGCATGATATACTTAAAGTGATGAAAGGGAAGAACCTACAACCAAGATTACTCTGCCTGGCAAAGATCTCATTCAGATTCGATGGAGAAATCAAAAGCTTTACAGACAAGCAAAAGCTAAGAGAATTCAGCACCACCAAACCCTCTATACAACAAATGCTAAAGGAACTTCTCTAAGTGGGAAACACAAGAGAAGGAAAAGACCTACAAAAACAAACCCAAAACAACTAAGAAAATGGTAATAGAAACATACATAGCAATAATTACCTTAAATGTAAATGGATTAAATGCTCCAACCAAAAGACACAGGCTCGCTGAATGGATTCAAAAATAAGACCCACATATATCCTGTCTACAAGAGACCCACTTCAGACCTAGGGACACATACAGACTGAAAGTGAGGGGATGGAAAAAAATATTCCATGCAAATGGAAAGCAAAAGAAAGCTGGAGTAGCAATACTCATATCAGATAAAATACTCTTTAAAATAAAGAATGTTACAAGAGACAAGGAAGGACACTACATAATGATCAAGGGATCAATCCAAGAAGAAGATATAACAATTATAAATATACGTGCACCCAACACAGGAACACCTCAATTCATAAGGCAACTGCTAACAGCTATAAAACAGGAAATCGACAGTAACACAATAATAGTGGGAGACTTTAACACCTCACTTACACCAATGGACAGATCATCCAGACAGAAAATTAATAAGGAAACACAAGCTTTAAATGATACAATAGACCAGATAGATTTAATTGATATTTATAGGACATTCCATCCAAAAACAGCAGATTACACTTTCTTCTCAAGTGCACATGGAACATTCTCCAGGATAGATCCCATCTTGGGTCACAAATCAAGCCTTGGTAAATTTAAGAAAACTGAAATCATATCAAGCATCTCTTCCAACCACAATGCTATAATATTAGAAATCAATTACAGGAAAAGGAAACGTAAGAAACACAAACACATGGAGGCTAAACAATACGTTACTAAATCTCTTCAAGAGATCAGTGAAGAAATCAAAGAGGAAATTCAAAAATACCTAGAGACAAATTACAATGAAAATGCGATGATCTAAAACCTAAGGGATGTAGCAAAAGCAGTTCTAAGAGGGAAGTTAATAGAAATACAAGCCTACCTCAAGAAACAAGAAAAATATCAAATAAACAATCTAACCTTACACCTAAAGGAACTAGAGAAAGAAGAACAAACAAAACCCAAAGTTAGTAGAAGTAAAGAAATCATAAAGATCAGAGCAGAAATAAATGAAATAGAAACAGAGAAAATAATAGCAAAGATCAATAAAACTAAAAGCTGGTTCTTTGAGAAGATAAACAAAATTGATAAACCGTTAGCCAGACTCATCAAGAAAAAGAGGGAGAGGACTCAAATCAATGAAATTAGAGATGAAAAAGGAGAAGTTACAACGGACACCACAGAAATACAAAGCATGCTAAGAGACTACTAGGAGCAACTCTATGCCAATAAAATGGACAACCTGGAAGAAATGGACAAATTCTTAGGTATAACCTTCCAAGAGTGAACCAGGAAGAAACAGAAAATATGGACAGACCAATCACAAGTAATGAAATTGAAACGGTGATTAAAAATCTTCCAACAAACAAAAGTCCAGGACCAGACGGCTTCACAGATGAATTCTATTAAACATTTAGAGAAGAGCTAATACCCATCCTTCTCAAACTCTTCCAAAATATTGCAGAGGAAGGAACACTCCCAAACTTATTCTATGAGGCCACCATCACCCTGATACCAAAACCAGACAAAGATACTACAAAAAAAGAAAATTACAGACCAATATCACTGATGAATAGAGATGCAAAAATCCTCAACAAAATACTAGCAAACAGAATCCAAGAACACATTAAAAGGATCATACACCATGATCAAGTGGGATCTATCCCAGGGATGCAAGGATTCTTCAATATATCCAAATCAATCAATGTGATACACCATATTAACAAATTGAAGAAGAAAAACCATATGATGATCTCAATAGATGCAGAAAAAGCTTTTGACAAAATTCAACACCCATTTATGATAAAAACTCTCCAGAAAGTGGGCATAGAGGGAACCTACCTCAACATAATAAAGGCCATATATGACAAACCCACAGCAAACATCATTCTCAATGGTGAAAAACTGAAAGCATTTCCTCTAGGATCAGGAACAAGAAAAGGATGTCCACTCTCACCACTATTATTCAACACAGTTTTGGAAGTCCTAGCCATGGCAATCAGAGAAGAAAAAGAAATAAAAGCAATCCAAATTGGAAAAGAAGAAGTAAAACTGTTACTGTTTTCAGATGACATGACACTATACATAGAGAATCCTAAAGATGCTACCAGAAAACTACTACAGCTAATCAATGAATTTGGCAAAGTTGCAGGATACAAAATTAATGCACAGAAATCTCTTGTATTCCTATACACTAACAACGAAAGATCAGAAAGAGAAATTAAGGAAACAATCCCATTCACCATTTCAACAAAAGGAATAAAATACCTAGGAATAAACCTACCTAAGGAGGTAAAAGACCTGTACTCAGAAAACTATAAGACACTGATGAAAGAAATCAAAGATGACACAAACAGAGGGAGAGATATACCATGCTCTTGGATTGGAAGAATCAATATTGTGAAAATGACTATACTACCCAAAGCAATCTACAGATTCAATGCAATCCCTGTCAAATTACCAGTGGCATTATTTACAGAACTAGAAGAAAAATCCTTAAAATTTGTAGGAGACACAAAAGACCCCGAATAGCCAAAGCAGTCTTAAGGGGAAAAAAAAAAAGCTGGAGGAATCAGACTCCCTGACTTCAGACTATACTACAAAGCTACAGTAATCAGGACAATATGGTACTGGCACAAAAACAGAAATATAGATCAGTGGAACAGGACAGAAAGCCCAGAGATAAACCCACACACCTATGGTCAACTAATCTATGACAAAGGAGGCAAGGATATACAATGGAGAAAAGACAGTCTCTTCAATAAGTGGTGCTGGGAAAACTGGACAGCTACATGTAAAAGAATGAAATTAGAACACTCCCTAACACCATACACAAAAATAAACTCAAAATGGATTAGAGACCTAAATGTAAGACTGGACACTATAAAACTCTTAGAGGAGACATAGGAAGAACACTCTATGACATAAATCACAGCAAGATCTTTTTTGATCCACCTTCTAGAGTAATGGAAATAAAAACAAAAATAAACTAATAGGGCCTAATGAAAATTAAAAGCTTTTGCACAGCAAAGGAAACTACAAACAAGACAAAAAGACAACCCTCAGAATGGGAGAAAATATTTGCAAATGAATCAATGGACAAAGGATTAATCTCCAAAATATATAAACAGCTCATGCAGCTCAATATTAAAAAAACAAACAACCCAATCCAAAAATGGGCAGAAGACCTAAATGGACATTTCTCCAAAGAAGACATACAGATGGCCAAGAAGCACATGAAAAGCTGCTCAGCATCACTAATTATTAGAGACATGCAATCAAAACTACAGTGAGGTATCACCTTACGCCGGTCAGAATGGCCATGATCAGAAAATCTACAAACAACAAATGCTGGAGAGGGTGTGGAGAAAAGAGAACTCTCTTGCACTGTTGGTGGGAATGTAAACTGATACAGCCACTATGGAGAACAGTATGGAGGCTCCTTAAAAAACTAAAAATAGAATTACCACACGACCCAGCAATCCCACTACTCGGCATATACCCACAGAAAACCATAATTCAAAAAGACACATGCACCCCAATGTTCACTGCAGCACTATTTACAATAGGCAAGACATGGAAGCAACCTAAATACCCATCAGCAGATGAATGGATAAAGAAGATGTGGTACATATATACAATGGAATATTACTCAGCCATAAAAAGGAACGAAATTGGCTCATTTGTAGTGATGTGGATGGATCTAGAGTCTATCGTACAGACTGAAGTAAGTCAGAAAGAGAAAAACAAATATCATATATTCACGCATATATGTGGAACCTCGAAAAACCAGTTTACAGGGCAGAAATAGAGACACAGGTGTAGAGAACAAGGGGGGGAAAGAGGTGGGGGGTGTGCTGGTGGGATGAATTGGGCAACTGGGATTGACATGTATACACTAATATGTATAAAATGGAGAACTAAGAAGAACCTGCTGTATAAAAAAATAAAATAAAATAGAATTCAAAAATTCAAAAAAAAAAAAAAAAAGAGAGAGAAGTCACTCTGCTTCCTCTGTGTGTCCTGCCTTGTGGCTGGAGCCCCTGGCACCACGGGGCAGAGCATGCCTGGACCATGTCGAATTGCTGAGAGCTCTTGGGGCTGGCAGGGACATCTGACAGGGGCAGGGACTGGGGTGCTGGGGCAGCTGGGACCAGGAGTTCCGGAGATTTCAGGAGTTGCAGGAGTGAGCTCAGCCAGCTCCCCACGAAGAGGAGCCTTGGTCCCAGGCAAGGGAGAGAAGGTACGAAATTAGCCTCAGACCTCCAGTCATTTCTTGAAGGCTGCAGCTCATGGCTCACCATCACCTCTCCCTCCATCAGTACCCCTGACCTGTCTTGAGGGTTTCCGTTTCTGCACAGATGATATTTCCAACAAACTGGCCTTGAAGTTCTCACGCCTCACTTCCAAGGATCTTCAACTCTATGCCACACACACCCAAGGTCATACACTAGGCCCACGCTGCCCATTATAGGAACCACTAGCCATGTGTGCTATTTAAATCTTAATTAAAATGAAATAAAATTTAAAACTCAGTTCCTCAGTCCCACGGCCCACATTTCAGGGACTCGATAGTCACATGTGGCTAGTGGCTACCATACTGGATCACGCAGAGGGCAAGCTCATCACTGCAGAAAGCTGCCCCTAGACCCTGTCACTAACAAAAACTGCCCCCTCTCTATTACCAATGTCCACACCCCCCTAGAGACTCCCACCTCCTCCTTGTACAGACTCTGACTCTAATACAGCCTTCAACCACAATGGGATTTTCAATCTCTGTCCTTGGAGATACTGAGGGTTCGGTTCCAGACCACCACAAGAAAGCGAACATCACGTGCAGTTTTTGGTTTCCACTGCATATAAAAGTTATGTCTGGGGGCTTCCCTGGTGGTGCAGTGGTTGAGAGTCCGCCTGCCGATGCAGGGGACATGGATTCGTGCCCCGGTCTGGGAAGATAGCACATGCTGCGGAGCGGCTAGGCCCGTGAGCCTGCGCGTCCGGAGGCTGCGCTCCGCAACGGGAGAGGCCACAGCAGTGAGAGGCCTCACTGTTTTTGCGTACCGCAAAAAAAAAAAAAAAAAAAAGTTACGTTTATATTATACTGTAGTCTACTAAATGTGCAATAGCCTTTTGTTTAAAAAGACAAGGAGTATACCTTAATTTAAAAATACTTTATTGCTAAAAATGTGAGCCAATATCTGCCAGTGCTAGGTTGCCACAAACCTTCAACTTGTAAAACACGCAGTATGTGCAAAGTACAATAAAATGAGGTCTGCCCATGTTAGTTCCCTGAGGCTGCTGTAACCAGTTACCACAAACTGTGTTGATTCTCTCATGGTCCCTCACAGTTCTGGAGGTCAGAAGTCCAAAATCAAGGTGTAGGCAGGGCCAGGCTCTCTCTGAAAGCTCTAGGGGAGGATCCTTCCTTGCCTCTTTCTAGCATCATTGTCTAGGGGTTGCCAACAATCCTTGGCTTGTGGCTGCATGACTCCAATCTGTCTCTGACTCCACCACTGCCACCCTAGTCACCATCACCTCTATGGAAAATGTATGGCAGTTCCTGAGAATATTAAAAATAGAAAACCATATGGTCCAGCAATCCCATTTCTGGATATATATTCAAAGAAATTGAAAGCAGGGTCTTGAAGAGATATTTGCACCCCCGTGTTCACAGCAGCATTGATCACAATTGCCAAGAGGCGGAAGCAACCCAGGTGTTCATCAACGGATGGATGATCACCATGTGACATATACACACAACAGAATATCATTCAGCCTTACAAAGCAAGTTCTGACATATAGATGAACCTTGGGAACCTTATGCTAAGTACAATAAACTAGTCACCAAAAGGCAAACACTGTATGATACCACCTCCATGGATATTAGATTAGATTAGTTGTATTTATAGAGCCAGAAGGAACTGTGGTTGCCAGGAGCTGGGGGCAGGAGGATATGAGTAGTTAATGTTTAATGTGTACAGAGTTTCACTTTGGGCAGGTGAAGACAGTTCCGGAGGTTGGTCGTACGGTAATGCGAATATAGTCAACACTACTGAACCGCACGCTGACAAATGGTTATGTTGGTAAATTTAATGCTATGTGTATTCCACCGGCCCTCCCCGCCCCCCACCAAAAAACCAAAAAGCTGGTGTCTTTTGCTGCCCTGGCCCGGGCTAGCCCCACCCTTACACGACACATTACTCTGAGAAGGTATGTCCTGGGTGGACTTTAGCAACCAGGCCCTGGGGCGTCACGGGAGGGGCGGAAATGGAGAAATGGTACTCACCCGCCTTGGGAGCTATGGGGCCAAAAGGTCGGGCACGGCCAGTGGACTTAACTGGCAAGGAGCCGTGCCTGAGCCTGCGCCTGCCAGCTGCCCAGGAACCTGAGCGGCAACTCCGTCCCTCCTAACAGAATATGACCTGGCTCTGGGAAAGCCCTAAGAGGGACCTCATCCTACCCTGCTCTTAAAAGCAAACCATTCAAGGCCCAGAGAGGGCAAGTGACTGGTTCTGGGTCACTCAGCAAGTCAGAGGCAGAGCCAAGTCCTGAAGTGTGGGTCCTCTGATTCTAGAGCATCATTGATTTCATCTCTCATGTACACTGTGCCCTTTTTCTGACAATGTGAGTGTCAGAGAGATTCTATCAGGAACGTGGGCCTGACACTGACAACTCAGAAGGCTGAACTGAGCAGTGGGGAGTTGGGTGAGGGCCCGTGGATTGATGCTCAGGGATCAGTTACCTGCGTAATGGGCAAAATTGCTGCCTCCAGCCTTGGGTGGGTCTCTGGGGTCAGAGCCAGATCCATCTGGCCCTTGGGGTGGCCCCTGTGGTGGCTTCCCGGGAGAACCATCAGAGGCCTGGTCGGATGACTGGGAAGGTTCGTCCTCCTCTGGAAAAAAAAAAAAAAAGAGGAGGGGGAGCTCCCAGCGGGGTGGGCAGCTGAGGGACCAGAGGCCCCACACGGCGCCCTCGACCATCTCCCGAAACTCCCAAGAACTCTGATGTTGGGAGGGGACCTCAACGGCAGCTGTGCTAAGAGGCGACAAAGATGCTTGGAGGTGAACCCAAGGAGAAGACAGAGAGAGGGAGACCCAGCACCAACGCGGAGCTGGCAGGTTCCAGACTTCACAGAGCAGGAGTCTGAGGCCCACGAGGTTAGAGACCTGACGGGGCACAGTGCACCCGGTGGCAGGTCCAGGCCAGAACCTAGAAGACCCCCTCTGCCCTCGTTCAGGCACCCCAAGCTCTGGGCCACCCCGCCCTCTGGAGCTTCCCTAGAGCACTCACCATCAGAGGGATATTCCAGCGGGCTGAGGTCAGTGGCATCTCCATCCCCGCTCTCTATGGCTTTAGCTGACATCTTGGAGGCAGTGCGGGAACACCAGGTGCAGAGCCAAGGACACCACTATCTTTCTGAGAAACAGAGTATGAAAATCGGAAGTGTTCTGCCTGATTTATGATGGACTGGTGGGGGGAGGGCCGGGGCACCTGTCTGTTGCCCCAGCCTTGCCCTCTGTCCTATAGGAGCCTGTGGGCACTTCCATCTCTGCCCATACTGCCTCCTTGGTTATCCATCTCTGCCCCACCCACTGCCCGGCCAGCCTAAGTCTTAGGGCTTCAGAGTGACCTGGGTTGATACAAGACTGGAGGTACCCAAAGTCTCCTGGTAAAGGTGGGCTCAAGCCCCTTCCCAGCACACTCACCTCTGGTCACAGTGACAGCTGCCCTGGATGGAAGCAGGGAAGTAAATGTAATAATAGCACCTATTTTGTGAGTGCCTATGTGCGTCCAAACTAAGGCACGTCAAGGGTAATTCACTTGCCAAAGGTCACAACTAAGGATTCCAACCCACGCACTGGTCAGAGATCATGCTGTTAACCATCAGCCCGTACTGCCTCCTTGGTTATTACAGATATGAGATTAGGGCTCTGTGCCATTTGTCAGCCAAGGTAAAATGTTTTGGGCTATAAATTTGTAAATCATGGCAGGCAGGGGAAGGATGATCTCATACAAAATAAAGTTCACAAGAATTGCAGTGGAGTTTTAAAAAAAGGAGGACTATGGATTTCTCACATATCCAAGAAGGGATTTTGAGAGGGAAAATAATGCTCCCGCAGAATGACTCACCCACGCAGGCCTCATCCTTGCATTAGCATGCCAAGGTGTGTTCTACCTGGCACCAAACCTGGGAAGAGATAGACTCACTTCCTCCTTGGACTTTTGGGCTTAGACGTCATGCAGCATGGAGGGGATGGAAAAAGATATTCCATGAAAATGGAAATCAAAAGAAAGCTGTAGTAGCAATTTTCATATCAGACAAAATAGACTTTAAAATAAAGACTCTTCCAAGAGACAAAGAAGAACACTACATAATGACCGAGGGATCAATCCAAGACGAAGATATAACAGTTGTAAATATTTATGCACCCAACATAGGGGCAACTCAATACATAAGGCAAATGCTAACAGCCATAAAAGGGGAAATTGACAGTTACACAATCATAGTAGGGGACTTTAACACCCAGCTGGTGTCCTCGGCAGCCTCACTACCTGCAGAACTTCTGACACTGCTCTTCCTTCCCAGACAGTGACCTCCCAGGGTAGGCAGGGGCGTAGGAGGTGGGGGAGGGGAGAGAGCAAAAGGACTCTGCTTCCAGATTTGTTCCCTAATCTCATATCTGTAATAACCAAGGAGGTAGTATGGGTTTTATTTTTTATTTTTATTATTTTATTTATTTATTTTTATTTTATTTATTTATTTTATTTATTTTATTTTTTATTTTTATTATTACATTTACTTCTTTCTGTTCCTTACCCCTAGTGGATTAAGTCTCATGAAAAACGTAGATTTGTCTGTCTTATTCCCCTGGGTCAGGAGCTCAGTAAATATTTTTTTTAAAGATTTTTTTTGATGTGGACCATTTTCAAAGTCTTTAATGAATTTATTACAATATTTCTTGTTTTATGATTTGGTTTTCTGACCGCGAGGCATGTGGGATCTTATCTCCCCGACCAGGGATCAAACCCGCACTCCCTGCATTGGAAGGCGAAGTCCTAACCAGTGGACCGCCAGGGAAGTCCCAGTAAATGTGTTTTGAATGAAAGAATGAATACAGAGAAAAAAGGGGGAAGTGAGAATCTCAGTGTGAAGCTGGGGCGAAAAGGAGGAGCAGGAAGTGAAAGAAGGGGCAGAATCGGGGCTGGAAGAGGGCTCTGCTTGGAATATGCTTGAATGTCCTGGGAAATGAGGCTTTGTCCCTCATGCAAGACAAGGACATGAGGGACCAGACCTATGACCTGTCTGTTCCCCACCCCCACCCCTGCTTAGCTTTAGGACAACAGCCCCAAACAGCTCAGCAAAAACTGCTCCAGTTTTCCCTGGGATGCTGGGTGACACTGTCCATGGGACACAGAGGGGAGAGGTTTTCAGAGCAAGGTTGCAGGAGCCCCTCTTCTGTAGTGGAACAACTGAGGACATGGAAAGGAGATGTGACCCATGAGCCCCCCCCCCCCCCCCACCAGCAAACTGGGGGCTGGCGAATAAGCCAGAACTGCAAACAGTCCTGATTGCTTTGAGCCCCCACCCCCACCCCGGCAAACCGGGGGCCTGCGAAGAAGCACTGAGTGCTTTGGGCACTGATCCATGAGATGTCCTCAGTATAATCAGAGTGGTGGGAACGCGAGGAAATGTCCTTGTGCTGCTTCAGTATAATCAGAATAATGGCGGGAAGCCTGTGCTGCTTTTGCGCTCAAGGACGAAGCACGGCAGGTGCTCACGAAAGCCAATTATTGCTTCTATAATTAATAAAAACATAGGTTGCTGCGTTGGCACTTCTGAAATGTTAAGAAAACAAGTCTTAAAGTGTAAACCTAGATAATGTTTTAATAAAAGTTACCACAGCAGGACAGACGGCGCTGTTTTGCCTGAGCGAGCGGCAGCCCTCTACTGCTGGGCTTCGGCACAGTTCATCTCGTGTGATGAGCTGACTTTCGGCCCCGTCATAAGAATAAACTACAACACTTGGCGCCCGAACAGGGACTTGAAGGTAAGTAATCGCGTGATCGCGGGACCGAAGGGGAAATTGGTCCGCTCAGAGTAAGCGAAACCTTCGGCAACAGTAGAGTAACTGTAATGGGGAATTCCCATTCAGTAGAATTTCAATACATTAGACTCCTGAAACAGTTATTACGGAGTTCAGGAGTGAAAGTGAAACCAGAATCTTTTGATGAATTGTTTGCGCTGGTTCGTAAACATTGTTACTGGTTTCGACCTACTGGTCATAACCAGTTGAATTTAAAAGTTTGGAAACAGGTTATGCGAGCCTTAAGAAGAGCTCATCAACATAGAGACCCTATATCTGTCTGTGTTTGGTCTCTTTGTAAATTAATTTCCCTTGCCCTGGAACCATTACAGTCTGAAACGGAAAGTGAGAATGGGGCGCGTCCTCAGCGACCGAATTCTGCTCCGGATCACTCTGCTACTTTTCTCCCCCCGCGCCGAGGCCTCCTCACAGCCCGGCTGCTCAGTGAGTCTCCTATAGAGGACCTTCCTCCGCCTCCTCCTCCCCTTGTGTCTGAGACAGGAGAGGATTTTTCAGATTCCAGTGATGAAGGGGCTTTTTCTGATGATGATAAAGGTTAGGAGCAGACTAGCAAACAAAATGAGATGCCACTTTCTCAACAGAATGAGATTTCTGATATACTTTCCAAGTTAAAAAATTTGATGACTAAATTGGAAGAAAATAAAAGCAATGCTACCACTCCTTCATATCAGGAGCCATGTCCTACTATTCCTTCGGCTCCTCCTTTAGAATTAGCAGCTTATCCTGTTGGAGCCTCTCGTCAGTTTCGCTTTCCTCTAAAACCTGAATCTAATAGACTTGTTGGAAGAAGAGATGAATAAACAAGAAAAGCAATATTCTGAATCATTTTTTGCTTTCCCTATTGTTAGACAAGCTATGCCTGCTAAGGATCAATTTCCAAATGGATATGTAAATGTTGAGTATAACCATCATGATATAAAAATTTTTTTAAATGCTAAAAGAAGCCATTAATGCGTATGGAATGCATTCTAATTATGTTTGGGGACTTTTGTCTGGTTATGCTACTGAAAACATGTTGAGAAATTAATATGTCTTCAAAAGCATACCTAGATAAAAGACCTTGAAATAGTCACCGTGAACTTTCTCCCCAGGCTGAACAAGAACTTAAATGGATAGAAAAACATATACATGATGCACAATTGGATCGGATTGAATCTCTCGATCATTTACGACTTATTGTATTTCATACTCCTCATTCTCCTACTGGTTTACTACAACAACAAGATAATCTCATAGAATGGATATTTTTAGCTCATAAAGCTCAAAAGAAATTACAATCTTATGTACAAAAAATAGCTGATATTATTATTAAAGGTAGGTTACGATTAAGGCAAACTATGTGGTCAGGACCCACATGAACTTACAGTCCCTTTTTCAAACAAAGAAATACAAACTCTTTTTCAACCAGAGGATAACTGGCAAATTGCCTGTGCCCATTATACAGGTAAAATACATAATCATTATCCTTCTGATAAACATTTACAGTTTTTGAAAAAGACTAATTGGATTTTGACAAAAATAGTTCAATTAGATCCTGTTATAAGACCAACTTTTTTTTACTGATGCCAATAAAACGGGAAGAGCAGGATATGCTAACAGTCATGATCAAAAGGTGTTACAATCTCCATATGTTTCAGTTCAAAAAGCAGAACTATTTGCTGTAATACTATTGTTACAAGATTATCCAATGGCTCTTAATATAATTACAGACTCTCAGTATGTGGAATTTACAGTTAAAAATATTGAGACCGCTTTTATCCCAGATAATGGATCAGAGCTGCATTCTTTATTTTTGCAAATACAATATACAATTAGACTACGTACTGCACCACTTTATATTACTCATATTCGTGCTCACACTCATTTACCCGGTCCATTGGTAGATGGAAATGATTTTATTGATACTTTAGTGGGTACCGTACAATTAGCTACAGCAGAACATCATAGACATCATACTAATGCCAGAGGATTGAAAAATAAATTTAATCTTACTTAGAAACAAACAAAAACTATTCTCTGTACATGCCCGCAATGTGCTGCTATTAATCAACCTTGTTTGAATATTGGAGTTAACCCTAAAGGCTTATCTGCTAATGCTATCTGGCAAATGGATGTAACTCAATATCCTGGTTCTGGAAAGTTAAAATACATTCATCATTCTGTAGATACCTACTCTCATTTCTCATGGGCAACTCCATTATCTTCTGAAAAAGCTGATGCTGTAATAACTCATTTATTAGAAGCTTTTGCTGTTATGGGAATTCCCGACAGCATAAAAACTGTTAATGCTTCTGCATATCATTCTCAAAAATGTCACACATAATATAAGGCATGTTACAGGTATCCCAGGAAACAGTACGGGACAAGCGGTTATTGAACGACAAAACCGCACTTTGAAAGAAATGCTTATAAAACAAAAAGAGGGAGATGAGGTACAAAGTCTTGCTTTATTTACTCTTAATTTTTTGAATCATGGAGAACATGATCTTAGTGCAGCTGACAGACATTGGACAAAAATAAGTACACAAGAACTTAGACAGCCTGTTTTTATATTAAATAAAAATACTAACACTTGGGAACCTGGCGAGGTTCTTCGTTGGGGCCGAGGATATGCTTTTGTTTCCGCAGGAGCTGAATCCTATTGGGTGCCGGCTAAGAAGATAAAGCTTCGGGATGGCAACTAAGCGTAGCCTTGATGTGACAGGAATGACGAAGGGATTTGCGGAGATGGATTTGAGCAAGAGAGCATTCCGTGTGCCATTAGATCGAACAAAGAAGGCACCTTCATTGACCTGGGGGCAAGTGAAAAAGTTTGCAGGCACTGCTGAAAATCTTGTCATTTCGCAGGGTAAACCCCTCACTAGCACCAATCTTTTTGTAACTATGTTGGCAATATTGTCTGCACAGGTAATAAGCATATCAGCCAATGAGATAAATGGTACTAACCATACTTATTGGACTTATATTCCTAACCCTCCTCTTAATATGGGGGTTACCTGGTGGGATGCCCCAATTTTTGTATACGTAAATGAGTCTGCATGGTTGCCTGGTCCTTTTGATGACAGAGGCCCTTTGAAGCTGGAAGAAGAAGGAAGGGTAATAGAGAATTACACGGTGGGTGTTAATGGACCTCCTATTTGTATGGGAAAGGGAGATCATTGCCTTAAAATGAATTATCAGGCATGGTTAAGTATTGTCAAAAATGAAAGCAGATATCATGGGTTATATCTTTTGAGTGCTTATAGTTTTAGAAGTTCTAATTCCACTCTTAATGAAAATGTTTCTGCACCTTATTTGCCTCCATGCCAGGTGCCTCTTGTGGATCGATTATCGGATTGGGTCCATTGGACTCGATGCCGAGGAGAAATGGCTCGGGTTCTTGTTAATACTTCTTGGGGAAGTGTCATTGATTGGAGCCCTTTTGGCTCCGCCCGAGGAAAAAAGGGTTTGAAGAATTTATACTGGCATAAAGAGGACAACACTATTTATAGCGATACTATTAATGATACCATAGTATGGCATGCTGGAGGGTTTTCTCCTCCTGGTCCTCATTTAAATGGATATCCTATCCAAAAGGACTTGTGGAAGCTTATGGCAGCTCTGAGAAAGATTAATGCCTGGGTAGGGCATATGGTTAATAAATCTGAAAATCATAGTTTGATTTTTCATAAAGATGTTACTCGGTATACTCGTAGCTGTATGAAATTACCTTATATATTGTTAAAGGGACCAGCTGTATGGAATGAGACTCAAGGTATTATAATGTGTAAAAATTGCTCTCTGTATACCTGTATTAACTCTAGTATATCTTTTAACATATCTACTAAAAGTTTGTATATCTTATGAGCTCGGACAGGTCTTTGGCTTCCTGTCAATCTTGGAAGGGAATGGCAAGAATCTCTTCCTATGGCTGTTTTGCAATATTTAGCTGATGCGTTAACAAGACGTAAAGATTTGTAGGAATGTTGATTGCAGCGTCATGGGTATTAGAGCCACAACAGCTTCTACTGCAGGACTGCTAATGCTTATTATAATAATAATCATATGTTTAATTGTAGCCCGACGACGAGTGAAAGCTACCCGCCATGCAACATCGCAACAAGCTGCCGTTCTCCTTGATGCTACAAAAATTACAAAGCAAAAAGGGGGAAATGTAGTGGAACAACTGAGGGCATGGAAAGGGGACGTGACCCATGAGCCCCACCCCCACCAGCAAACTGGGGGCTGGCGAATAAGCCAGAACTGCAAACAGTCCTGATTGCTTTGAGCCCCGCCCCCCACCCCGGTAAACCGGGGGCCTGCGAAGAAGCACTGAGTGCTTTGGGCACTGATCCATGAGATGTCCTCAGTATAATCAGAGTGGTGGGAACGCGAGGAAATGTCCTTGTGCTGCTTCAGTATAATCAGAATAATGGCGGGAACCCTGTGCTGCTTTTGCGCTCAAGGACGAAGCACGGCAGGTGCTCACGAAAGCCAATTATTGCTTCTATAATTAATAAAAACATAGGTTGCTGCGTTGGCACTTCTGAAATGTTAAGAAAACAAGTCTTAAAGTGTAAACCTAGATAATGCTTTAATAACAGTTACCACAGCAGGACAGACGGCGCTGTTTTGCCTGAGCGAGCGGCAGCCCTCTACTGCTGGGCTTCGGCACAGTTCATCTCGTGTGATGAGCTGACTTTCGGCCCCGTCATAAGATAAACTACAACATTCTTCCTCGTCACTTGGTATCCAATCTACTTTCCTGGCGGAATTCAAGGCATGAGAGGCATCCCCCTCCTGGAGAAACAGGCCTATTGGTTTCTGTGAATTTCCTGTCACTGGAAGACAGATAGAAAGACAACCTATGGAACAGGAGAGACTGGTACCATCAGACCACATGTGACATTAAAAACACCACAAACAAGGGTAAGAGACATGTAATCTACTGAGGGCGGAAAGAAAAACACGATACCCTTTGCATCATTAGAATCCCCAATGTAAAGAAAGTTCTTATGAAACAATTTTTCAAAAGAACTGTCTTTAAAAAGGAACTCAGACTAGAAGAGGTGGTTCCTAAAAAAAGAATTATACATGGCCAATAAATATTTGAAAATGTGTTCAATCTGCTAATACTAAAAATAATTTTTAAAAGAGAAAACTCTGTGTGTATGTGTGTGTGTGTGTGTGTGTGTTCCATGCACCTGTTAGTCAGGGTTTGGCTGCAGATAACAGAAGTCACTCCAGGTAACTTAAGCAGAACAGGTTTTGTGGGTTGTTTTGGTCGAACCCTTGGGGTTCTGGGCGCCTGGGTACCTCAGTGATGACGGCTGGGCAGGGTTTGGGGACCTGGCCCAGAGGGCGCCACCAGCTGAGATCTGCCTCCTTAGCAGGGCCTGGGCACTCGCGGGAGAACCCAGACTGGGTGCTGGACTAAGGCTCCCGGGCAGGGTAGCCTGTCTGCACAGAGACCCCCTCCTCTTAAGCACTGCCTGGACCTCGGAAGGTGAAAGTTGTGCCTTGGGACCTTGCCCTTCCTTGTCAGAACAGAGAATAACATTTGTTTGGTGGAGGTTTACAGGAACATGGTGACCGTGACCTGACCTCAAGAACAAAGGATGCGATACCAAGAAGTTTGCAAACACTAACCACGCCCCTCCCTCACGTTTTCTATAAAAGGGCTTTGCTGAAAGCTTGGGGAGTTCTGGGTTTTTAAGGCATGAGTCACCCGTCTCCTTGCAGGGCCCTGCAATATACCTTTCTCTGCTCCAAAATGACGTTTTGGTATTAGTTTGGCCTCACTGTTCGTCAGGCACACAGACTTGCGTTCAGTTACATGACCTCTTCCTTTGGTTTGATAATTTGCCAAAAGGCTCACAGATCTCACGAAAGCACTTAACTCACCATTACTGATTTATTACAAAGGATATTAAAGGATACAAATGAACAGCCAGATGGAAAAGTACCTATGAGGAAGTCCGGAGCACAGGAAGTGCAGTCCCCGTGGACTTCAGGCGCCAGGTGGGCGCAGACTATGCCACCCAGGCTCTTGGGGACACACTGGCAAGTTCCTCCAAGAAATGAGTTGAGCTGTGTCCCATGGTGGCTCCGGGGTGGTGGGGAGGCTCACTCGACCTAAGCTTGGTGAATTCCCCCGTTGTCCTTTAGGACTTCCCAAAGTCACCGGACATAGAGACAGTGTATGGGAAAGGTTTCCCAGATGGTCTGGTGATCCCCACCTCGAAAAACAGAGTAACTACCGTGAAGTTGATTTCTCTGCATATAACAAAGGACCCAGTTTAGCTTGATTATTGGAGGCAGCCCGACCTTCCCCAACCATCAGTGAGCAACAGGCGAGGCATGAAAACCTAGGGAAAACAACACCTCCAATACAGGCTGGTTGAGTTGTAAATTAAATGCTAAAACTTTTGCGAGGCTCCAGGCATACAGCCAGTACGTAAACAGCCACTGCACTAAAACCAAAGCAAGAATACAAGAACTTACATTCCCATACCTGAGCTAGAACAGAGCCCCTTCAGAGGAAGTACGGCGGGCTCCACCTGTTGCTCCCGCTCCCTAAGCCCGAGAGGAGGACCTATCAGCGCGGCCCCTTGCTCTCACCGTCTGCGCTCTTGGTACCCGCACTGCGGAAGCCCGCCGCGCGCAGCGAATTAAGTGCGGGGTCTAGAATGGGGGCGGGACTTCCTTCCCAATGCGCACGCGTGCGTGGGCGCAAGCCCCTCCCCGGAACTGCGGTGGACGCGGCCGAGGAGGGCTGGAGCAGCGGTGTCTGAAGCGGTTAGTCGGCGTCCCTACGCGGTGAGTACCAAGGCTGGAGCGGGGCCGGGGCCGGACCCGGCACCCGAGAGGAGCTGGAGGCGGCCACCCAGCGCGGGTCTCTCCAGGCCGTTGGGTTCTCGGGACCAGAGAGGGCGGCCGCCGGCCTCGTCAAGCGGCCTGGCCGACCCTGCGCCGGGGTCCCCTCGGTTTCTCAGCTTCGTGAGCCGGTTCGTGCCTGACACGAGGCGCCAGCGCCGGGCGCCTGGCCGGGCGCCAGGAGGAGGGACCCCTCCTGCTTGCTCTGCGGGTCGCAGTCCGCGTCCTCGCCCCCATGTGCCTCCCTCCTCCCCCCTCGTCGTTGATCCGGGTTGCTTGTGATCGCGGCGTAGCCGATGCTGGGGGTGAACCTTCGTTGCGCTCTGGCTCTGGCTTGCTTTGCCGTCGGGGCGCCATGCTGAGCGGTTCTGGACCTGCGTCATCTTTTTGTCTTCGCGTGACGTTCCAAGGAGACGCAGACCCTCATCATCCCCATTTTCCAGACGAGGAACTGAGGCTCACAGTGATTAATACATGCACCCCAGACCCAGAGCTGGCCAGTGACGGGTTCAGATTTGAACCAAGATTTCCCTTTGTCTTTCCACAGGATCTAGTTTTCTCGGCCTTTCTGAAAAGGGAGAGCGTGGCTCGAGTTCCAGTCTGACGACTTGTGCATAGATCACTTGTTTTTAAATCACTTAAAAGGTAATGAAAAAGCTGGTTGGGTTTTAAGCCATTTGGCAAAGGCCAGAGTCGTGGCAGAGGCCTCTGCCCTCTTGGGGCAAGGCTTGAGAAGGAAGAAAGCTCTATGCACTCTTAAGCTGCCATCCTCCAGCGACCCCCTGCAGATACGTATTCAGCCTTCAAAATGGCTTGGGTGTGGCAGGCTTCACCCTCCATGCTTTACATAATGTTATTTATTGCAGAGAACATTTTGGGACTTAGCTAGTAAACCCCTCCCCCCTTTTTAAAATGAGAACACTGAGGTTCAGAGAGGATTAAGCAGGACCTGCCAAGGGCACACGAGCAGTCAGTGTTGAATCTGGAATCCAAACCAGATCTAGCTCGTATGTCTTTGCTACACGTCCTGTGTCCCCTCTGTTGCAGGCCAAGCTGCCCACTGTGTGGGTACATTTCTTTCCTTCTTTGATCTTCTCTAGCTGGCAGCATCACCATTAGAGCCATCTTTGTGTCCACTTCTTTGCAGGGCCTGATACTCTATAGGCTGCTTAGAAAATATTTGTTGCCTCAGAGCCCTGTGCTTCTCAGTTGCCAATCTAGTGGAACATTTCTCTCCTTTTCAGCAACCATGAAGTTGAAAGAGAAAAAATCGAGGCCGAAGCCATCAAACTATGGCAGAATTCAGAGGAAGGGCATCAAAATTGTGGGAAAATGGAAGCAGGTGAAGATTGACCCAAATATGTTTGCAGACGGACAGATGGATGACTTGGTGTGCTTTGAGGAACTGACGGATTATCAGTTGGTCTCCTCTGCGGAGAGTTCCTCCAGTCTCTTCTCAAAGGAGGAGCCCAAGAAGAGAAAGGCACAAGCTGTTTCAGAAGGAGAGGAGGAAGGAGAGTCTACCTCCTCAAAGAAAAAGATGAAGTTGAAGAAGAGTAAAGATGTGGAAACTGAAGGAACCAGTGCCCAGAAAGTGTTTGAGGGCAAAGATACTGAGCCAGGGCCCCAGGGAGATGGCACAGTTTGTCGTGATCTAGAGGTAGGGGAGATGGCATCAGAAAGCCCGGCCCAGACGGTTCCAAAAAAGAAGAACAAGAAAGGGAAAAAAAACTCAGCGCCTTCCCAGGGTACTACTCCAAAGGTGCCCAAAAAAGCAAAGACCTGGATGCCTGAAATGCATGATCACAAGGCAGATGTATCAGCTTGGAAGGATCTCTTTGTACCCAAGCCAGTTCTCCGAGCGCTCAGCTTCCTAGGCTTCTCTGCCCCCACACCAGTCCAAGCTCTGACCTTGGCACCTGCCATTCGTGACAAACTGGACATCCTTGGGGCTGCTGAGACAGGTAAGGGCATCCTTACCTGGCGGCCAGGGCAAGATTGCTTCTGGATTGAGCTTGTGGCTGCTAACAGGCTGGTTGGCTGGGAGATGGGAATGTTGGGAGCATGACCACAAAAGCACTGTTGAGTGAAGGTTTTTAGAAGTCGGCTGGCTCTGGGTTGAAATAGGCCATGTCCTGATTGGTGCCCTAGGCAGGTCACTTTATTTCTCTGAGTCCTGCAGACCCTATTATAAAATGGAGATAGACAACTGCAGTACCTCCTTCTTTTGCTATGTGGGTTAAATATAAGTGCCTACTAAATTTCTACATTTACACAATAGTAAACTAGTAACAAAAAACAATAGTAAACTAAAATTTACACAGTACATTGTAAGTGATCTGCGAATGGTAGTTTTTTTCCAGGTCTTGAGCCTTTTCTGAATGGCTCAGAGGTAAAGTAGGGCTAATAAGATCAGCCCTCTGGAGAGGTCGATCTTCATTAGTATAAGGAAGAAGTGTCTCATTCGCAAGAGTTGTCCAAAGATAAAAAGGGCTGCGTTGGGAGTTGGTGGGTTTATTGGCATTGGAAGGATTTGAGTTTGTGTAACCATTGGGTGGATTTTGTAGGCACATTTGGGCAGGAGGTGACTATTGCGACTAGGCATTGCTTAAAGCTCCCTCATTCCTTGGGCCACCTGAGACTTTGTGAAGCAGTGACAGGTACACTCACCCTGGGGAGACTAAACTGCTGATGGGGGAAGGAGCAATACAAGCCTGGAGCTATTAGTCTAACTTGACCAGCAGTAACCAATAGAAATATCTACGTAATGTGAGCCACATAGGTAACTTAAAATTCCCTAGGAGCCATATTAAAAAAGGTTTTTAAAAAGTGAAAATTAATTTTAACAATATATTTAACCAATTACATAACATATTTCAGTACGCAGTGAAGGTAAAATTATTGAGATATTTTACATTCTTATTTTTATACTGTTTTCAGACTCTGATGTGTATTTTCAAGTTGCCGCCCATCTCAGTTTAGAGTAACCACGTTTTAAGTGCTTGTGGCGGTATGTGGCTACTGAGCTACTATATTGTATGACACAGAACTGTAACCAAAAGTGGGGTCCAGCTGCTCGCCGCTCAAAAGCCAGTAAAGAGGCCAGGTTGGTGAAAGGAAAGCTTGCTTTATTTTGGATGCCGGACATGGTGGGGGGGTGCTCCTGTCTGAAGGCCGACCCCCCCCCCCACAACCAGTGGGCAAGAGCTTTTATAGACTAGACGGAGGGAGGGGGCTACATGCAGAAACAGCACAGTCAGCTGTGACTGTCACCTTGAAGCTGGTCACTGGTGGTCTGACCAGCATCGTCTTCATTGTCTTAAGCACAGTTCATCTTCAGTTCCAGGGTCGGTTTGTTCCCATTTCCTTGAGGCCAGTTCTCGGAATGGCAGCTTATGTCACGGCTACAGTCTGGTCATCATGTAGTTAACGTCTTCCACCTGGTGGGCCTTTTATCTGTAGATACACAGAGGGTATCTACAAGACAGCTCACAGGATATGGCTCAGAATATTATCTATAGCCCTTGAGAAGGAACTAAAGGTCCTTAGCTATGCTTATTGACTAAACGTTTATTATTTAGTCTTGTCGGACTGCTTTCCTTTGCTTCTGCATTTTCTCACTTCTCTGATTAAACTTATTCTTTGGCTGAAGTTTTTCCACAGACAAAACGCAGGCAGAGGACATGGGCGGGAAGGACCATAGAGCCCTGCTCCGTTTCAGAGCTGGACCATGTGGACCAGCGGTCCGCAGCCATTTTGGCGCCAGGGACCGGTCGTGTGGAAGGCAGTGTTTCCACGGGGCGGGGGGGCGTCGTCGTCAGGATGACTGGAGTGCATTACACTTACTGTGAAGGCAGTGTTTCCGGGGGTGGGGAGGGGGGCGTCGTCGTCAGGATGACTGGAGTGCATTACACGTACTGTGCACTTTATTTCTACTGCTGTCAGTTACGTTGTAACGTATAACGAAATGATCATACAGCTCACCATAACGTGGACGGGAGGCCGAGCTCAGGGAGTAAATTGAGCGATGGGGAGCGGCTGTAAATACAGATGAAACTTCGCTGACTAGCTGGGCCGCTCACCTCCTGCTGTGCGGCCTGGTTCCTAAGGGGCCACGGACCGCTACCGGTCCGTGGCCTGGGGGTTGGGGACCCCTGATCTAGACACTTTGTGCCTTGGATTTCTGGAAGAGTGGTCGGGAAACTTGAGGTGAGGTCCTGTATAAGACTCAGGAAGATGGAAGAGGAAGGAATCCCCAGGAAAGGGGGATGGAGGTAACAGTAATAGCTTAGAACATTTATTTAACATTTAAACTACGTCACGCCCTGTGTTACATGCACGAACTCAGTTTCTGAAAACCACCCTGAGGTAGATTCCTTTATTCCATCTTACTGAAGAGGAAACTCGGCCTCACAGAGGGTAGACAGTGCCCCTAAAACTGCCCCACTGGAAAGTGGTAGTGCTTGAATAGTTCTAGGCTAGGTCTATGTGTTGCACTACTTTGGTGGGTGCAGAGAGGCCTGGAAGTCTGTTTCTGGAAGGCAGAGGAGAGATGGGAGCCACTTGGGCTAGAGATTGACATTTGGATTTATACCACAGCTCCTATCGGGCTATTTCTGTGGAATGCTGTGAATCCACAGGTCCAAGTCTCAAAGGGTTTTGGGGCTGTGGGCAAACTGCTGCCAATGCAGATAATATATCCATCACCCCCAAAAGATGTTTGGGCCCCTTAATAAATCCCTCCTTCCCTAGGCTCCCCTCCTTGTTCATCCCCAGGTAACCTCTGCTAGTCTTCTATCGCTATGAATTAGTTTGCATTTTCCAGAATTTTAAAATGGAATCATACAGTATGTACTTTGGGGAGGGGGAGTGTCTGCTCTTTCGCTCAGCACACTTTGCGGTTCAGCCATGTCACTGCAAATACCGATGGTTCATTTCTTTCTGTTGGTGAGTAGTATTCCACTGTATGGATATAGTGCAGTTTGTTCATCTTATCTGTTGATGGATAGTTCTGTTCTTTTTAGTTTTTGGCATTTACAAGTAAAACTATCATAAATATTGGCATAAAAGTCTTTGTATGGATATATGCTTTGATTTCTGTTGGGTAAATACCTAGGTGTGGAATGGCTAGGTCTTATGGTAACTGTAACTTTTTAGGAGCTTTCCAAAGTGATTGTACCACTTTACATAATCACCAGGTTATGAGACTTCAGATTGGTCCATGTCCTTGCCAGTACTTGGTGTGGTCAGTCTTTAATTTGATTTAGACTTTAAAAATGTTAGTGATATTTCCTTGTGGCTTTCATTGGTATTCCCCTAGTGACTCCTTGAGCAGCGTCTTTTCGAGTGCCTAATTGTATCCATATTATCTTCTTTGGTGGTGTCTGTTTAGTTCTTTTGCCCATGTTTTAATTGGGTTGTGGTTTTCCTATTATTGAATTCGTAATATATTCTAGGTACACCTCCTTAATCAGATGTGCATTTTTTTCTCCCAGTCTGTGGCTTATTTCTTCATTCTCTTTACAGTGTCTTTCGAAGAGCAGGAGTTATTTATTTTGATGAAGTTTAAATGATCATGTTTTCTTTTACAGATGTGCTTACCTAAGAATCCTTTGCCTAACACAAGATCACAAAGATTTTCTCCTGTACTTTCTTCTAAAAGTGTTACTAGTTTTAGGTTCTGTGTTTCAGTCTGATCCTTCCTGTGTTAACTTTTATGGGGAGAAATACAGATCAAAGGTTTTGTTTTGTTTTGCACGTGGCTATCTAATTATTCCAGCACCGTTTGTTGAAAAACTACTTTCTCCACTGAATTGCCTTTGCATCTTTTTTGAAAATCAGTGACTATATAGGTGTGGGTCTATTTCTGGAGTCTTTTCTTTTCCATTGATCTATTTGTCTATCTTTACTGTTTTCCCAATACCTCACTATGCTGGATACAGTAGCTTTAAAATCAGGTAGTATAAGTCCTCCAATTTTGTTCTTTTCAAAAGTTATTTTGGCTGTTCTAGGCCCTTGGCATTTCAAGGTGAATTTTAGAGTCAGTTTTTCAATTTCAACCAAAAAGTCAGCTGGTATTCGGATTGGGATTGCCTTGGTCATAGAGCCAACTGAGGACATGACATCTGGACAATATAGAATCTTCCAGTCCATGAATGTGGTATAGCTCTCCTTTTTTTTTTTTTTTTTTTTTTTTTGCGGTACACGGGCCTCTCACTGTTGTAGCCTCTCCGGTTGCGGAGCACAGGCTCCGGACGCAGCTCACGGACCCAGCCGCTCCGTGGCATGTGGGATCTTCACAGACCGGGGCACGAACCCGTGTCCCCTGCATCAGCAGGCGGACTCTCAACCACTGCGCCACCAGGGGAGCCCTCCATTTTTTTTAGGTCTTCAGTTTTCCTTAGCAGCGCTTTGTAGTTTTCAATGTATGCACATGTATTAGATTTATCCTTAAGTATTTCATATTTTCGATGCTTTTGTAAATGGTAATTTAAGATTTCCTATTTCTGATGCTAATAAATAGAAATCTGCATATTTGTATATTGATCTTGTATCCTGCATCTTGGTACCATCAACTAGTTTCTTGAAGATTACATAGGATTTTCTTCAAAGATGATTATTCATCCAGTCTGGATGCCTTTTGTTTATTTTTGTCTTATTTATTGCACTGGCTAAAACTCCAGTACAATTGGAATTGAAGTGGTATAGTGGACATCATTGCCTCGTTCCTGATCTTTGGGGAAAGATATTCAGTGTTTCATCATTAAGTGTGATGTTAGCAGTAGGTTTTTTCCTATTTGTCCTCTATCAGGTTGAGAAAATTCTCTTCTGTTTCTAGTTTGCAGAAGGATTTGTATCAGGAATGGTTACTGTATTTTTTTAAACGCCTTTTCTGCATATGTCGAGATACATGTTTTTTCCATTTTCAGTTTGTTGATAATGGTGATAAACTGAACTTAGTTGCAGTGTATTATTTGTACATTGTTGGATTTGATTTGCTAAAATTTTGTTGATGGTTTTTGAATTTCTGTTAATGGGATATTGGTTTGTAGTTTTGTCTTGTAATGTCTGACTGGTTTTGGAATCAGAGTAATGCAGGCCTCAGAGTGAGTTGAAGTATTCCCTTCAATTTTCTGAAAGAGTGTGTATAGAATTGGCATTTTTCTTCCTTAAGTATTTGGTAGAATTCATCTGTGCTTGCGCTTTTCTGTATAGGATGGTTTTTAATTATGAACTTAATTGCTTTACCATATTAGAAATATTTTTATTTTTTCTTGAGTGATAGTTTTCTACTTGCAGTTCAGTTAGTTTTTGTTTTGTGAATGTTGAAACTCTGTTATTAGATGCATAAATGTTTAGGACTATTGTATCCTCTAAATGAGTTCACTTTTTTCGTTAAGAAATGGCCCTCTTTTTCCCTGAAGTATTCTGTGTTCTAAAATCTCCTTTGTCAGGTTATTAATGTAGCTTTTCCAGCTTTATTTTGATTAATGTTAGCATGGTGTGTCTTTTTCCATACTTGTACTTTTGTCCTATTTATATCTTTATATTCAAAGTGAGTTTTTTATAGGCAGCATATAATTGGGTCTTGCTGTTTAATCCAACTATCTTGTCTTTTAATTGTGTTGAGGTCGTTTACATTTCATGTGATTATTGATAATGGTTGGGTTTTAATCTGTTTTGCTTTCTATTTCTCCCAGCGATTCTTTATTCCTTTGTTCCTCTTCTACCTTCTTTTGGATTGAATATTTGTGATACCATTTTATCTTTTTTATAGTCTTATTAGCTATAACTCTTTGTTATGTCCTTTTGGAGGTTGCTTTTGGGTTCGCAGATGATGTCTTCAGTATATTATACTCTACCTTCAAATGATAATATACTACTTTATATATAGTACAAGAACGTTACAAGAGTATATTTCCATTTTTTCTTTGCTTTGTGCTTTTTGTTTTATACTTTATATGTGTTAGAAATCCCCAAACACATTTTAATTATTTTTCCTTTAAATAGTCAGTTATTTTTTAAAGAAGTTTTAATAAGAAAAAGACTTTTTATATTTATCCATGTCACCGTTTCTGGTGCTCTTCATTCCTTCGTATTGATCCAGATTTTCAGCCAATATCATCTTTTCTTCTACATGAAAGACTTCCTTTAATATTTCTTGTATACCAGGTCTGCTGATGATAAATTCTTTCAGCTTTTGTATACCTACAAAAGTCTTTATTTTGCATTTTGTTTTGAAAGAGAGTTTTGCTAAGTGTAGAGTTGTAGATTGTCAGATTTTTTTCCCCAGGTCTTCAGATAAAGATGTCATTGCACTATTTTATAGCATTTGTTGTTTCTGATGAAAAGTGCTGTTTTTCTTCTCTGAAGTTTTATGAGTTTGTTTTTGCTTTCTTTTTTTTTTTTTGTTCTTGCTTATAGTACCTCGTTCCTGAGAGATGCTCATTTTCCTCTGAAAATTATCTGTGAGAGTTCTTTGAGGTCTGTGATAAAAGTTTCTTTATACAGAGATCACTTATTTGCTTCTGCTTGGGGCATTTTAATTTTGGAACCACTTTAAATTCTCAGCTTGAAGTGGTTTGTTTTGTTTGTTTGTTTTTGTCCACACAGGTGGTGTGAATACTTGGGCTCTGTATACATTCAAAGGCTAGTTTGAAAATGTTCAAGCATAGACAAAAGTTTTAAAATTTTCTCGAAAACTAAGAAAATTTTCTTTTACTCCCTCCTTCCCCGCCCGAGAAAGGTTTGGGGAAAGTATTATACAGATTTCCATTCCTTACCCTTCAATTTTGTGTTCCTTTACAACAGCAACACACACACACACACACACACACACGCACGCACAAAACTTGCCCATCTCTTTAGGGTTTCATTGTTTGGACATTGGTCTGTAGTTTATTGGTGACCTCAGCCCGCAATGCCAGTCTGTCAGACTTTTCCTCAGACTCCTAATTACAGGTGCCCTCGGGTTGCAGTGCTGTAGGGGTACCATACCTGTGTAGGGTAGAAGGAGCTTTGGATTGGTCAGGGTGGCACTTGGCTATTTCAGGGTCCCTTTTTCGGTGTAAAGGATAGAATCGGGCGAAAGTATGTACATCTGTTGATTCACACTGTTTTTGTTTGTTTTTTGTTCTGCTTCTAAGGAAGTGGGAAAACTCTTGCCTTTGCCATTCCCATGATTCATGCAGTGCTGCAGTGGCAGGTGAAGAAGCAGCCTACCCCAGCTCTAAGTAACACAGGAGCACCGCTTGGGGAGACCAGTAATGAGGCTGGAGTTGAGACGGGATCACCAGGCAGGGCTGGAACTGAGTCTGGAGCTTCGCCTGTTGAGATTGGAATTGAGGGTGAAGCACTGCCCAGTGAGGCTGGAGCGAAGGCTGGAGCACCACCCAGCCAGGCAAGAGCCAAGACTGGAGCCACAGTCTCAGACCAGGTGCTGCCCTCCTGTGATGACGAAGATGCCGGTGAAGGACCTTCTTCCCTGATCAGGGAGACGCCCATTCCCAAACAGGATGAAAACGAGGAGGAGAAGCTTGATGAAGAGCAGACTAGAAAGTTAAAACAAGAATTGGGTGGCAAAATTGCACATCCAAGGCGTCCTCTGCTTGGACTGGTTCTGACTCCCACTCGAGAGCTAGCCGTTCAAGTCAGACAACACATTGATGCTGTGGCCAAGTTTACAAGTGAGGTTTAATTCCGTTTAATAACTGTTGCCTGAAAGGATTCCAGTAGCTGGGGTGGCAGAGGTGAATCAGCTGTGCCCGCCCTCTAGAGGGAACCTTTCTCTTCTGCCAGAGAATTAAGCCTGACAGAAAACTGTTTGAGTGACACATTCTTTATTCTCCCAAGGATAACACATAGCTAATGCTATTCTAGCTGCGTAGGAACTTAGTTAACTTATTGGATACAGTAGATACTTGGGGCAGCGTTTGGCAAACCACTGTTTGGGTTTTTGTGGGTTTTTTTTTTTTTAAGTGCTGCCACGCCCACTTACTTACACGCGTCTACGGTCACTTTTGCGTCACCAGTGCAGAGTGGAATAGAGGTAGTAATTGTACAGAGACCGTTTAGCCCACAGAGCCAGAAATGTTTACTGTTGGAAAAGTTTGCTGACACTTGCCTTCGGGCATTAGAACTTAACTTTTTCAGGGAATTCTTTGGGAAAGGCTGCAGAGTCGGGGTTTCAATTTTATAGTAAAAGGAGCAGTTACTTGTCAGGCTCTGACTGTATCTTACAAGGCACTTTACTAAGCGCTTTGCTTGCGTGACCCTTTGTGTTCCTTCCATACTGGCTGCCTTGCGAAGTCCTCCACTAGAGAGGAGAAGAGAACACTAACCATCAGAGATTCAGTTTAATTGTAATTGAGGGGCATGGGCAGGAGCTCCTAGGGGAGGTGTGTCACAGCTACAAGTTACATCTTTCCCAGCACTGTGGTGCACTACTGCTCATTTTTTCCAGAGCTTTGGATGTCACCATGCCTGGGTTCAAATCCAGCCCTACTGGTGTGGTTGGAGGGGAAAGAGTAGAAAAAAATGAGGTTGGGGAAATAGTCAGGGCCTAGATCATAGAAGACCCGGTAAGCCCTCTAGCAATGGCATCAACAGGGCAGGCCAGCTCTTAGCACTCCCCTGGAGAGGGGAGCTGTGCTGGCGACTCGCTCGCAGCCTTTACTAATCTGGGGGCGCCTGTGTCAGCGTTGGAAGAAATAAGCCATCAGTCTGAATAACAGCGTCCCTTACGTTTTGTGTACCACAGGCATTAAAACTGCTATTTTGGTTGGTGGAATGTCCACACAGAAACAGCAGCGGATGCTGAACCGCCAGCCTGAGATTGTGATCGCCACTCCAGGCCGGCTGTGGGAGCTAGTTAAAGAAAAGCACCCTCATTTGAGCAACCTTCGGCAGCTCAGGTGAGAAACAGTACCTCCCCGTTTCCCCCAGCCCCTGTTCTGAAGTGGACCTGAGGTGACATGGCACAGTGTGCAATGCCTTCTCCCTGTTACAAAGTGCCATGGTGTGGCACTAGCCAGACTTGGGCCTTTAGAAAGCCGAGCATGTGTGAGGGGGGTTAGCTGAGGGCCCTGGGGGTGGTGGGGCGGTAGAGTATATGCCGTGGGGGACTCCTCTTACCTGCTGCTGACCAGGTGATGTGGGTCTGTCTGGATCTGTAGGTGCCTGGTGGTCGATGAGGCTGACCGCATGGTTGAGAAAGGCCACTTTGCTGAGCTCTCACAGCTGCTAGAGATGCTCAGTGATGCCCAGTACAACCCAAAGAGACAGACGCTTGTTTTCTCGGCCACGCTGACCCTGGTACATCAAGCTCCTGCTCGAGTCCTTCACAAGAAGCACGCTAAGAAAATCGACAGGTCTGCCAAACTTGACCTCCTCGTGCAGAAGATTGGCATGCGGGGCAAGCCCAAGGTCATCGACCTTACAAGAAAGGAGGCCACGGCAGAGACACTGACAGAGACCAAGATCCACTGTGAGACTGATGAGAAAGACTTATATCTGTACTACTTCCTGATGCAGTATCCAGGCCGCACCTTAGTGTTTGCCAACAGTATCTCCTGCATCAAACGCCTCTCTGGGCTCCTCAAAGTCCTGGATGTCATGCCGCTGACCCTACATGCCTGCATGCACCAGAAGCAGAGGCTCAGAAACCTGGAGCAGTTTGCCCATCTGGAGGAGTAAGTCAGGCCTGTCCACAGACTAGCCATTGGGTCTGTGTCGCCAGGATGGTGGGAAGCTACCTTCTCTCATGGGAGCCTTATCGTAGAAGGTAGCCTTTTTTTTTTTTTTTTTGCACAGCGTGAGGCAGGCTCACTCTCATCTAGTACATTTGGTTGCTGGTAATACCCAACAGAAACTTCTTTAGTAATGAGTAATGGTGACAATAATACCTATTGTTATTGAACACTTACCAATAGATTAAGTATTGTGCTTGCATTTTAGATACATTATTACATTCATTCACTTCTAACATCCTTGAGAAGAATAGAATCATGGTTAAGAGCACAGACTGGAAGCGGACTGCTTGAGATCACATCCTGGCTGTGTCACTTCTAGCTGGTCAGATTACTTCTTCGTGTTTCAGTTTTCTCATAATCAGTATAATAATAAAAGTTATGGCAGAGGGCTGCTCTGAGGAGTGAGTGAGTTTATGCATTTGAAGTGTTCAGAACAGTGCCTGGCATGGGGTATGAGCTTGCTAAATGTTAGCTTTAATACTTAGCCACTTGTCATTATTCTTATTTTATAGATAAAAAAAGTAAGGTCTAGAAAAGCACATAAGCCCGTGAAGCCAAAAACAGTTTACTCTCTGGCCCTTTACAGAAGAAGTTTGCTCACCTTGACTTAGACGGTGGTCTAATATTTTACAAACTTTAGTTTGTATCATATTCCACAGCCCAGAGATGCAGGAAGTGGGGACGCTGTAGGGCCTAAAATCTTTAGTCTTTAAGACGTACCTCAGGTGCTTTTGACTCCCCTCCAACTACACATACATTAAGAAACATCACCCAGTACATGTTATTAAGTGCTTGCTGTGAACCTGGCACTGTTCTAGGGGCTGGTAATAGAATAGTGAGTAGTGCAAAGTCCCTGCTCTCGTGGAGTTGACATCCCAGGGGAGGGAGGTAATAAACTGAAAAGTAAGTATGCAGTTCGTCAGGTGGTGCCGAGTGCTGAGAAGTGAAGTTGTACAGGGAGCTGTGCAGACGGTGGGTGTGTGGTCTGGGAGACTTTCCTCATAAGGTGAGATTGGAGCAGAGAGTGGAAGAAAGTAAGGAAATGTGAATATCTGAGGAAGGCCTTTATGGCCTAAGGTGCGCTAAGTGCACAGGCTGGGAGGTGAGAGCAGGTTTGGCATGTTTGAGGAAGAGCGAGGAGAGCAAGGACGCCTGTGTGGCTGGAGGGAGTTAAGTGGGAGGGTGATAGGAGATGAGGTCACCGACCTAGAGTATGGCCCCATTTAAGGCGCTTGAGGTAGTCTTTGTTATTGCAGAGTGTGGCTTGTCGATTGCGGCCAGTGAAACCCAGGTTTGGATCCTGGCTCCACTACTGAATAGCCATCTATATACCTTGGGAAGTTAATCTCTGAGCCTCAGCTTCTTTATCTGTCAAAGGGAGATGTGTAGGAGTATTGTCTCGTAGAGTGTCCGTAAGCATTGTCGTGTTTAGAGTACTCAGTTGGTGGTAAGAATTTGACTAATGACAGCCGTTAGTCGTCATTAATGAGCTTTCTCTCTCCGCCACAGTTGTGTTCTCCTGGCGACAGATGTGGCAGCCCGGGGCCTGGATATTCCTAAAGTCCAGCATGTCATCCATTACCAGGTAGGGACATCAGGGAGTTTGTAGGCATCTCCCAACATTGAGTGGGGAATTTTTAAAGCAAGGGTTGAGGGAGGGAGGAGGAGTTGTTGGTCCCAAGGTCTCATGCAACAGAGAATACCATGAGCATCTGGTGACCAACTGGCGCTGCCACTTTTGGAACACTGTGGTGAGAGTTATCCTCCAAAACCTCTCGACACTGTCTGGGGTCAAATATCAGATAGCCCCTTTCTTTTTATTTGGGCAGGCTACTTAATGTTGGCAGGTTAGAGTCTTAGTTTCTTCCATGAAATGGGCATAATAAGTTTAGCATGTAAAATGATTACCCTGCTTGTAGAGAAATAGGAGAGTGTGGTAATTAAGTCCTGCCTGGGCTTAAATCCCAGCTGTGTAACCTTGAGCAAGTTACTTAGTCTCTTTGTGCCTCAGTTTCTTCATTTGTTAAATGGCGGTTATTACAGTATCGACTTACCAGGTTCTTATTAAGGTGAAATAAGTTATTATGCGTGAGGAGTTTCGAAAGCCAGGTGGCACTTCCTAAATGTTAGACGCTGTTGATACTGACATGAGGATCAGCGCGTGTACCTGGCAAAGGTTAGCCTAGAGTGGCCGTTAGGCGTGTGGGCTCCAGAGCCAGCTTCCAGCGTTCGAATGCTTCTTGGCTGCTGCTTAGCGGGTTAGCTCTCGGCATGTTACTTAGTGTCTCTGGTTTCAGTGTTATCGTTTGTAAATTGGGAGTAATAATGCTACCTACGCCATAGGGTTATCACAATTAAATGAGCTAATGCCGACGGATCGCCTAGCGAGTGTAAGTACTCTATAAATGGGAGCTGTTCTGGCATGATTATTTCCCCTTTAAATCCTTCATGCTTTTAACCATCTCTGAGGGTGCCAATTCAGTTTAGCAAATTCTTGTTCTTCCTCTTCTGGGGACAGAGTCTGGGTCAGTCTCTAGGAAATATCCAGATGAACAAAATACCGTTGTAGCCCCTGAGAAGTATCATCCACCAGAGGACGTGAGAGGACCATGCCCATAATTTAAGGCAGGAGATACTAGAAAGTTGCAGAGTAAAATCGGAGAGAGAGAGAACTGCTAGTTTGGGAGGTTAGGAGGTTGGAAAGTGCTTTCTAAAAGATGCTTGGCATTTACGGATGGAGAGGATTTGGGCATGTAGAGGTAGAGAAGGAAGGAGAAGGAGAAAACATGGAAGGGGGCAGCTGACAGGGAGTGAGAAGAAGAGGATGTTATGTGTGTATGTATGTTAGAAGAGGAAAGTGAAGAAGGCATCATTTCCCGCACCATTACGAACCACTGATAATCGTGCTTGGAGCCCTGCATTGGAAAAGACACTGAGCCTTATCGGGGCTCCGTGGAGTAGACTGCTCTTGGTCAGTGGTGCGTGCCGTGGCTGTGGGAAGGGAGGGATTGTCGGCTGCCATGCCGCGTTATCTGTGGATAACATATCCAGTTTTTATTGGAGTAGAGGCAGTACACCCAGGCGTTGGCGTGGCCTTTGGAGCTGGGCTGCTTCATGTCGAATCCTGGCTCCGCCATGTAGCTGGTAACCTAGGGGACACTGCTTAACATCTGTGTGTTTCAGTTTCCCGGTCTATAACATGGGTAATCCTGAAAGCATCTGTTTCATGTTGTTGTTGAGGGATAAATGGGGTAGTAATACATGCAGAGTGCTTAGAATTGCCTGGCACATCGTAATTATTTAATCAGCGTTGGTTATGATTACCATCATCAATCATCCATGCAGAGTTAGTGAAGAACCATTAGAGTTTCTTTAGGTAGAGGGGTTATGATGGGCAGAGCTTTGACTCAGGAAGATGACACTGGCAGCTTTGGGTTGGGTCAGGGGGGCAGTGGCAGGACTGGAGACCAAATAAGAAGTGACTGCCATTGTCCAGTTGAATGGTCATGACGACCTGAACCAGGGCAGGGGGCACGGGAGGGCAGAGCCTGCACA
This sequence comes from Phocoena phocoena, assembly GCF_963924675.1. Classification (NCBI taxonomy): domain Eukaryota; kingdom Metazoa; phylum Chordata; class Mammalia; order Artiodactyla; family Phocoenidae; genus Phocoena; species Phocoena phocoena. The sequence continues at coordinate 10,175,535 of NC_089220.1, forward strand.
GTGAATGGGCTAAACCTGGGACAGTTTGGATGTGGGACTTAGGGACAAGGGCTGGACTTAGGGACAGTGCTGGAGAGGTTTCTAACTGCCTGGCTGAGAGGGGGGAGGGTCCAGCCTTGGGTTGTTGGCCTTGAGGGGAAGAGCAGTGCTTGGTGACAGCCACGATGACCTCCCAGGTCCTCCTTTGGCAGGTCCCTCGTACCTCGGAGATTTATGTCCACCGAAGCGGTCGAACTGCTCGTGCCACCAGTGAAGGCCTCAGCCTGATGCTGGTCGGGCCTGAGGACGTGATCAACTTTAAGAAGATCTACAAAACCCTTAAGAAAGATGAGGACATCCCGCTGTTCCCTGTGCAGACAAAGTACATGGATGCAGTCAAGGTAAAAAGAAAAGTTCGAAGCCCAGTGCTAATGAGGGGAGGGATTGGGCTGCTCCCTCACTTTGCTGTGAGATTCTTGCAGTACCACCCTTGGAAACTAATTAGTAGTTCTGCCAATAGCTAAGCAGGGAGATTTGTTAAAAAAAAAAAAAAGAAATGGGTGGGGGGCACCGTGTCTGGCAGAAGGGGGAATAGGGCGAGTGGCCAGAGTGGGAGGAGTTTTCTTCATGAACCCTTCCTTCCCTCCGCCCCTGAAACCTCCACCATCACCCCCCCCCCCCCCCGCCCCCATGGACAAGGGCAGTGAGCATGGCTGTCTGGACATGCCTTTGGATGGAGGGTTGTAGGGAAGTGAGGTCAGTGTGTCGTGCTGAGGCAGAAACTAAAGGTTTGTCACATCCCTGAAGCAGATGCCTGTAATTCCTACCTTCGGGGGTTTATTTTTAACTCAATAAACATTCCCTGAGTGGGTGCTGCTTATTACGGGCTGCAGCATGTCAGGCACCAAAACAGGGTGGGTTCTCTTCCATAGAAATCCACTGGCTCGTGAGGCAGGTTGAGTCCGGCTGAAGTTCAGGTACAAATGGAGCACTGTGGACTGGTGGGTATATGGTAACATTGGTAGGAGATTTAGTTTCCTCCAAGCCTCCTGTAGGCAGAGATGTGAAGGGGTGAAGAAGGGATGGACTTCCAGGAATTGGGGGAGCAAAAAGCAAGGAATGGTTCAAGCTCTGCTGGTTCCTCTGGCTCGAAAGGACTGTTAGCTGTGCGGGGAGATAGGGTGGGAGGTGAGATGGAGCGGTGGGGAATGCAGAGGGGATTAGGAGCCACCCCGGCTTCCCGTGGCTCTTTTCCCTATATCACAAGATCTTTCCCATTTTCCTGCTGTATCCTGTCGCTGCGGTTTGAACCCAGAACCCAGGAGAAGGAGAACTGAAATGTTTTTGGCAGAGGACAGTGTGGAAGATGGGGATGGAAGTTCTGTGACAGTTCTGTGTTGTCCCTGTGAGTGAGAGCGGGGCCCTAACTGAGGGCTCTCGGGGTGCCTCCAGGTCTCAGCTCAGCTATGGAAGCCAGCTGCGGTGTCTGGGGAAACAGTTCCCTTTGGCACGTGTAGCTCCGGAGTCTGACCGAGGTGGGCTGCCAAGAAGAGGGGCTGTTCGAGCAGGTTTGGAAAGCCAGCTCTCGTGGTTCGTGTGTCCACGCTCACAAGTAGCAGTTGCCCTCTGTGCTTTAATCAGGAACCAAAGCAAATGCATTTTGATGGGCGCTGAGGTGCATCTCACTGAACACTGATCTCAAGAGCTTGTTTAAAAACACAACTTAAATGAGACTTTTCTTCCCAGAACCCTGAATCCTCTGTCAGATGAATACTTTCTGTTCGTTTCCTCTAGGAACGAATCCGTCTAGCTCGACAGATTGAGAAAGCTGAGTATCGAAACTTCCAGGCTTGTCTGCACAATTCGTGGATTGAGCAGGCGGCGGCTGCCCTTGACATTGAGCTGGAAGAAGAAATGTATAAGGGTAAGGGCAACATGGACTCGAGGAAGGGTTCATTCGGCTTCTATCTTTCGTTCTTCCCTTCAGCTTCTGTCCGTTGGAACCTCCCCACCACCATGGGTCCTATCAAAATCGGCAGGACGCCTTTTCCTTTGTGACAGGCCCTAATCTCAGATGAGCCTAAAGCCCTCAGCCTTGGTCTGCTTCTGCCATCGTTTGTGTGGAGAGGCGGTGGAGGACGGTGATGTCAGGGCAGGCTCTGTGGCCAGGCTGCATGTGATTGACTGCTGCCTCATCCCTAACTAGCTGTGTGACCGGGTCAAGTTACTTAACCTCTCTGTTGTACCTAGGCTGTCCTCATTTATAAAACGCAGGTCATAAAGTACCTGCCTACCTCATGGGGTTGCAAAGATGGCTTGAGTTAATGAGTATAAAGTGCTTATAACAGTGCCTGGCAAATAGAAAGTGTTGGGCACATTTTAAGTTATTTATTGTCACCTGTCTTCCAGGCTGACAGAGCACTTCTGTCATCATCTCATTTGCTCTTCTCCCGCCTCATGATGTAAACAGAGCAGGAATTGTTATTACATTTGGGAACTAGAGGCTCACAGAAGCGATTTGTGCAGGGAAGGAGCTCCAGCACCGGGTGTTGACTGAGCCCCTGCTCCGAACCTAGGCCAGAGACTAAGGATTCAGGGATGAATCTGTGTGGTCCTTGCTCTGGGAAAGCTCCTGACTCTAAGAAGTGGTAGAACCACATCTAGAACTAACACCAGAATTAGGTCCAGTGCTCTCTCCACCCCACAAGTGGGCAGCTCAGCTGAGGTGTTGGCATCTCGGTGCCGAAGCCAGCAAATTCAGAGGCAGGCCTAACTGCTCTCTGCTCAGCATGGAAGCCAGGAACCAAATCACTAGGCTCGATGACAGTCAGTGGTCCTCCTGGTAGCTCAGGCTTGGGGCTAGGGCTGTGATGTGAGGCCCTGGCTTCCCTTCCTGAGGCCAGGCTGGCGTGGAGCCCTCTGGCCATGTCCGCCTCTGCAGGTGCAGTTACAGTGCTGGCAGGGAGATGCAGGGGAGCTGGGCTGCATAGGTGGCTTTCACTGTCTCCTGAGGGGTTTGTAGCCGTCCAGTCACCAAATTCCAGGCAACCAGTGGGTGGGTCATAGGAAGAAAAGTGATCTTCAGGTCAGGAGACTGGGGTAGTAATCTCAATTTGGCAGCTAGCTCTGTGACCTTCGGCAAGTGACCTGGATTTCCTCAACTGTAAAATAAAGATAATTCCTGTCTTAGAGGGTTTTTTGGAGGAGTAAAGGACAGAGTGGCCCTGAGTGGTTCTCCTAAACTGTGTTGGAAGTTAGCCAACACTAGTTTCTGCAGAGAGCTTTCCTCCCCAAGAGTCCCAAAACATTTCTCATCACAAGTATTATTCATCAAGGGACACAGAATGCTCCTACAAGTCATAGTAAACATGATCTATTTTGAATTGTGTCTCAAGGAGGAAAAGTTGACCAGCAAGAAGAGCATCGGCGACAAAAGCAGACAAAAGTCCTGAAGAAGGAGCTGCGCCATTTACTCTCCCAACCGTTGTTTAAAGATGACCTGAAAACCAGGTATCCCACTCAGTCTGGCAAGCTGCCCGAGCTCATGTCCGCCCCAAGAAACGGTGAGTCCGCGCTGAGCTGCCTCTCCAAACAGAAGAAGAAGAAGAAGAAGCGGCAGCCGAAAGAGCAGCAGCAGGAACAGCCACGGCCAAGCACAAGTGCAGGCTAGCCGCCCCCCAGGTCAGTCTGCTGGTGACCGCACGTTGTGGCTGTGTCCTCTGGTCGTACGGAAAACCTTTGCACCTTTGACTTCACACCACTGTCAGCCCCAGTTACAAAACTCCCTCTTGCACACACCACCTCCCCTAGCAGGAGAGACCTCACACGGATCTGTGTTGTTTGACGGTACGAATTCTATGTATAGCAGCTTATGTATTTCTGCATTCCAGTGTTTACAGGCTTCTTGTATGGTTAACTTGATTTCCTCAATTAAAAACAGTGGTCAGAGCCAGCACGTTTTCTTGAGTTTTTAGCCAGGATATGGGGACACAGTCATAGTCCTCTGGCTGCAGGATGCACGCGGGGTGCGTCTCACTGCGCTGCATGGTGTGCATAGAGCGAGAGGCTGGTGAGCTTCGCAGATCACTGTAAAGTCATTTCTGCCTGGGTCCCCAACGTGTGTTCCCGTTTTTCTCCACAGAAGAGTCCTAACAGCTCCTTAGCTCTACCTCACAGCTGCTGTCTTGTCTTAGCCTCGCTGGGAGGTGGGCAGGGAAGAGATTGCCGGCTTCCAAGAGAACACAGCTTCCGTGACATCACAGAGCCACGTGTGGGGAAGCCAGGAGCAGTCGGCTGAGTCTGGCTGTGAGGCACCTGGGATCTGGCCCTGGCCAGTCTCTCCAGCCTCGTCTCTCTGCTTCCTTCCTCTGTGTGACAGAACTGGTTGCTGCCCACGGTCTCACGCCCCCATCCTTTTGCCCTGAGCCTTTGTCCAAGCTTTTCCTTGGCCTGTTTGCCTTTTCCTGCCCCTGAGCACTGCTGGCCCCTGAGACCCAGGAGGTGATGTGTTCCTCTCGTGAGCTCCCACAGTACCCAGGCTCACCCTCTTCACAGCACTTGCCACACTGGTCTCCGGCACCTTGCTGAGCTCCCTGCGGGCAGAAGCTGCTTATTACTCCTTGCAGCCCTTGCACTTAGATCAGGGCCTGTTGTAAATATGTGCTGAGGGAACCCGAGGCCTCCCGGAGCCACCGCAGCTGCCTCTGGGTCAGCCTGGGTGAGTAGCCACAGTCATGGGAGAAGCACTGATTTCTGCACAGCTAAGTCTGGGCTTCTAAACAGACGTTCCCTTGGCCTCATGGTTGGCAGCTGTGTTCCCTCGGTCCCTGTGGGCAACTGCAACAGGGTAGTTGGCCTAAACTCAGATTCAGGTATCACTGAGTGTTGGTTAGGTACTTTTATCTACTTCGATTGTCATTTGGTTTTCCGTCAAGGCCCTGGGGCATGAGTCTTACAGTACCCTTTTTTGCAGTTGAGAAAGCTCACTGTGAATGGCTAAGACTTGCTCAGGGTCACACGGCAGTCAAGTGGCAGAGCTGGGATAAGAACCTTGGGTATTTCCTTGTAGGCCCAAGGGAAGTTGAGAAAACTGCTTTGGTTTTAAAAGTCAGCAGTGTTGCCAGAGCCTGTCTCCCCAGTGTCACCAGTGACTGGGAGAGGAGAATGCAGAAGAAAACAGCCCTAGTCTGTGAAGCCCCTGAGTGACAGCTATCAGAGGATGGCAGGGGGGCTCTCCATTTTCCAAATGATACAGTGGAAGTATACGCAGGGTCAGGGTCCCTTAGCAGCACCTGAGCCATGAGAGGCCTGAGGACACTTGTCACAGGCCAAACAGAGCCACTAATGTCCTGTGACAGCCTGTCCTTGCCCTCTAACAGCAAATTCCTTTTTGTGGGGTAACGTGTTAAAGAGCTAGGTTTTAAAAGATAGGGCCAGCCTCCCTGACAGTTTTGCTCTCTGACCTGATGAGGTGAAGCTTTGGTGAGGCCTGTGGTTCCTTTGGCACCTCCAGCCCAGCCCAAGGACAGAATTTCCTGAGTGTATGGACCTTTCACTAAACAAGGACACTCCTACCCGTGCTAGTCCACTCACACGTACAAGCCCCATGGGACAGTAGTGTTGATTTTTGGTGCATGCCAGGTACCAACTATTAAGAAGCCAGGACGAACAGTTGTTATGGAAACCATTTTAATGCTAGGAAAATGTTTTTACCCATTGCCCGAGGAAGCTGTGGGCCTGGCCTACATCCCACGGGACAAGGGGCCCCTGGGGAACCATTTACTGAGCCACAGCCCCTGCCCCTATTTCCGCTCAGCACGGGAATGCGTTTGGTCCTTAGACTTCTTCCCTGTTTGGGAAACCACAGTGCCACTGCCAAGGTGGCGTGTTTTCCCATCTTGCAGTGTTCTGCCGCAGCCCGCTGGGAAGGAAGGGTCCATGGGGGGGAAGCATCCCACTTGTAGGGCGCTCGCTAGGCGCCAGGTCTTGCGATTGTTTTCACATGTAATCTTGTTCCACTTGAACCGATAATTCTGTGATGTGTTGTCTCCATTTCACTAATGTGGGAACTGGAACTTGGAGGTGAAGGGACTTGGCCAAGGTCACATAACTAGTTAGTGGCAAAGCTGAAGATCTGAACCCAGGCAGCGTGGCTCCAGAGCCAGTCTGTGCTTAAAGTAGGAACCAAAAGCAAGGACAGTGTTTTTTGTTGCCAGATATTCACACTGGTTTGTAAAGTTCCCTTTGGAAGGAAGGTAACACATGTGCAGTTGTAAAGACAAACTCTGAAAGCAACCTTCCTTCCAGCTTTTGGTCTGCAAAGAGAAGGCTTTGTGGGGTGGGTGAAGAATTACCCAGGGAGTGTGATTGCTGGCGTGACTGGTTGCGGTACATAAGCAGGGCAGTGTCCACGGGTGACTGGAGTTTACATTTGTTACTTAAAGCTTCTCTGAATTCTGCCACTCCTTTCCTCCATAGTGCTTTCCCTTCAGAGGCAAGATCTGAGGGCAGATGTGAAGGGAAGAGAGCAGTGGTTTGGATTTGGCCAATGGTTTTATGAAAAATGGGAGAGCAGAGAGGAAGGTCATGAAAACAGCCTGCCTCTCTTGGGCATTCTGATTCTAAACTGATAGGATCTCTCCTGGGAAGAGGGTCCCACATGGGCACTGGCAGCCTCTCCGGCCTGGAAACACAGCACAGACACACCTCGGGGGGAATTTCTCCAGCCTGTCTGCCAAAGAGAAAGCTTTGCTTCTGCGAATGCTACACAAGCTACAAATGCCGTTAAGCGGCAGCCAGTGCTGATTATACTGTGCTCGAGAGCCCAGCTGGAGGCCCGGGACCCACCTCACAACTGCTCAGAGCAGCCAAGATTCAGCTCAGTGTCCTTCAGTTTGGAAACAGGGATCGTGATACTCACAAAACAGGTAACATGCTACCCCACCCTTACAGTATACTTGTCACAGCACTCCTGTCCAGAGCAAGGTGGGATCACTGAACCAATTCAGAGATCAGGGTCAGCTTTACATTCCTGTGAAAAAGTGACAGTCACTCAGCTTGAGCCCTTGGGGTCCAAGTTCCAGCCAAGGGCAGTATGGGAACCTGGGTCCCTGCCTGGCATTAAAAGCACCCTGACATCAGTTTTCACAAAGGCGGAAGACTGATACCAAACTGACATATGTATACAAGGGTTGGGAGCAGTCTGTCACCCAGTCCTCCTGGTGCACAGTTTGCCTGTCGGCAGACACCACACCCTGGCACTGCAGCACCAACAGATTCTAACAAACCCCTGCAGAATGGAACCTGTGAGGCCTTCGATTAAGGAAGGCAGTTCCACGCCCTTGCATTCTCCATTTCTTCCCAGAGAGGAAGAGAGCTTGCTGGCAGCGCCCCAGCCCAGCCAGGGCTCCTCGAGACCCTGAGGCAGCAAGGTGAGGAGGTTATTAAGGGGCATGTGTCCAGGCGGATGAACAGGGAGACTGGCAAGCACCAGGGCTCTTGGCTACCAGGCAGTTTCCCCAGAGGTGATCTCCCCACTGCCAGTCTCCTCGGCTTATCTCTGTTCTTTCCCACTAACCTCTAGCCAGCCCATAAGCCAAACAGAAGCGGGGGAAGGGGAAAGGAAGCCAAAGACAGCCTCAGAAAACCTTGTCTGTTCTGCTCAGCTGCAGTCTACGGCTACATGTGCTGGGCGATGTCTCCACCTGGCTGAGGATCCATATTCTACTTCCAGGATGTGCTGGGGACGATGAGACACCTTCTTGGTCCCAGACCTTAGGCTTTCTCAGTGTCTGTCCAGGTGGGGCTGGCGGCAGAACCCTGCAGGGCTGCCCGCCAGAAAGCAGGCAGTTGTGGCCCTGAGGGAGATAGAGGGGCCCAACAACTCGGGCTTCACGCTGATGGCTACAGGCCTCTTTCTAGACTTTGGCATAAAAGTATCTTTTTCCTCAAGTCAGGGGTAAGAAAACAGTCATGAATGCTTGGAAGTACACTGAAGCCCTCGCATTCAAATTGGCCTCAATTCACCGTGCGCCCAAGTCCAGTCCAACAGCTGACTGGACTTGATTTTTTATAGAACTGGTAAGTCACTCAAGACAGCTGATCTTGGGCTTTTCTTCTCCTATAGAGAGGCACTGCCCCTGGTGAAAATAAACCAGAGGACCCCATTTTTATACAACAATGGAATGTCAACCCTGGCAGGAACCTCCTGCAGACGAAGAATTGGGCCCAGAGAGAGGAGGTGTCCTATGCAAGGTCTCAGAACTGGGGTAGAGCCAGGGCATATGGCTTCCTAGCCCAGAGTTAGAAAACATTTGATCCTCCATGAAGATAAATATTAAAAATATCGCCAAGTTACCACCAGTCCGTAGTGAGTAGACCTTCTTCCCAGTGACTCTGCCCAAAAGGCTGCACATTTTCTAACTATAGTCTAAATCGCTTTAAAAACTTGAAAAGCTGTAAATGTTCCATTCAGAACGCAGTCCCGTAGGGCTTCCCTGGTGGCGCAGTGGTTGAGAGTCCGCCTGCCGATGCAGGGGACACGGGTTCGTGCCCCGGTCCGGGAGGATCCCATGTGCTGTGGAGTGGCTGGGCCCGTGAGCCATGGCCGCTGAGCCTGCGCGTCCGGAGCCTGTGCTCCGCAACAGGAGAGGCCACAACAGTGAGAGGCCCGCGTACCGCAAAAAAAAAAAAAAAAAGCAAAAGCGCAGTCCCGTTAGGTGACAGGCTCCACTGCGTGGCCTAAAATTAATCAACGTTTATCGGCTGTATAAAGGATGTTGTAGTGGGAAGTTTTATAGAGCAGGTAAACGGAAGGGATGGCAGCCTCGGGGAACACGTGGTGGTTCAGGGCCGTGTCCATTTCGTCCACATACTCCACCTGCAGGGCAATGTTCAGTGCCTGGGACAGGGCCGTGATCTGGATGTGGTCACACTCCATGGCCATGGGCTCTACTTCCTGCAAAGGTCACAATGAAAAAACAACCCAGTTGAGGATGGAGGCCTGGCAGAGGACAAGTGAGAGGTCCAACCCTGGCTTTCGTGGTCCTAGGTCAAAACCTCTGCGCTGGGAAATAATCTCCACAACAACCTGTGAGGCAGATGTTGACATCTGCATTTTCCAGAGGAGGAAACGCAGGCTCACTGAGGAGGTAACATAGAAATTGCCACGGTTGCAAGGCTTGAATCTAGATCTTTTTGATTCTGGACCCCCTAGTTGTGAGAAGAGGACACTACTTTGAAGAATCTGGAAAGGGGAGCAGGAGTTTTTCAGCTTGGGCTTCCTAATGCACAGAGTCAAAGAATCTCAGCAGAAAGGGACTTTATCATAAAGGGATTTCAAGCTTATGTGCTTACAGAGGGCTACGTGAGCGAGTGGGTGAGTCAATGGAGAGACAAGCTGCCTACTGAGTCCCAATAACTAGGGCAGCTGCCATTTAGCTCCTGCTGATGACTGCCGGGCAAGAAGAAGGCCTGGGAAGGACTTCCCTGGTGGCGCAGTGCTTAAGAATCCGCCTGCCAATGCGAGGGACACGGGTTTGATCCCTGATCCGGGAAGATCCCACGTGCCGCAGAGCAACTAAGCCCGTGTGCCACAACTACTGAGCCTGCGCTCTAGAGCCCGTGAGCCACAACTGCTGAAGCCCGTGCACCTAGAGCCTGTGCTCCGCAGCAAGGGAAGCCACCGCAATGAGAAGCCCGCACATCGCAACAAAGAGTAGCCCCCGCTCACTGCAACTAGAGAAAGCCCACGCACAGCAACGAAGACCCAAAGCAGCCAAAAATAAATAATATAAATAAAAAATAAGTTTATAAAAGAAAACCAAAAAGGAATAAGGCCTGGGAAGCTGGATCTTCTGATTTTTCCAGAGAAATCCAGACATTCATACGAAAATTGCCCAATGTTTAAATGTTGGCAGCTCTTTCAGGTAAATACCATACATCATAAACAAAACAGGTCTTGGGCAAATGTGACTCTGGGGTTGCTACTCTGTAATTTTGTAAACAGTCTAGTCCAAAGCCCTTATTTCTCAGATGAGAAATCTGAGGCCCAGAGAGGGAAAGTGACTTGCCCAAAGCCACACAGTTTGGGCAGAAGGAGGATGTGTTCCGGCTTGCTAACCTAGTGCTCTTTGAATTGCAATGTAGACATGACACCCAGGTTCCCTGGTTAGGGAATGCTGGTGCTAAGGTCTCCTAAGGAGAGAGGGATGAGAGCGGAGCCCAGGGCCAGAGGCCGAGTCCCCAAAGCCTGGGCCCCGAGGACCTACGTGAGTGCAGAAGTCTTTGATGTCCATCTCCTCATCGATGAAATGTCGGAAGAAGTCTCCGCGGTTCCTGATGAAGGCTGACGTGAGCAGGCGCAGGAACTGCACGATTCGGTCCGAGGAGCTCTGGTCGTTGAACACCTTCAGCAGGCTGGACACAGAGCTGTCCTTCTCCACGAGCTCTACCACACTGTAAAACTGCAGCCCTTGGGCCCTCAGCCAGGGGACGGGCAGGCCCCGCCCCTCCCTCCACGGGCATTTCCATCTTCAAATCCTCAAGTTGAGGCGCCAAAATCAATCAATCAGAGATCCCACCAAAGCTCAGTAACAGGGTTAGAGATATTCTGTAGTGAGTCCCCTAGCCCGGAGTCACGTCTAAGGAGCAGCGGTTAGTCTCCCTCCTCACTGCCGTGGTTGCAATTCTTATTTACAGATTCAGAACTGACAGTCTTCCAACCCCACCGCCTTCACTAGTGGGGTCCGGGGAAATGGGGTGGAGAGGGGAGGGGCTGAAGGAGGCTGGGGGAAGTTTCCAGCCTGAGAGCTAGTGCCCCAAAGGAGGCACCTCCTCCCAGAGAGACGGCAGGGCCCTGGGCTCCCTGTTCCCTCGACGTCCCCACAAGCAGGAAGCAACCCTCAGCCCTTCCCCAGCTGGGAGGAGCCAGAGGGGCGCAACCACAGAGCCCTGGGCGGTGAGGGGACTCCGGCCAGTGCCCGCTCCTGTCTGCTCTGCCAGCGAGGGAGGACCTGGCCCCTCAGCTGTCGTGCCCAGGTTAACTCACAGCATTAAAGAAGTTTTGGAACTTGTGCTCCTCGAAGCCAGCAGCCAGAAGGTCGTTTGGGGTCTGCAGTACACGCTCTTTGAACCTGGAGGGGAAAGACTGGTACTTACAAGGAACTGCAGGGGGCGCTGCTGTGACATCAGCTGTCATCCCACTCACCCACCACCCCCATACACACCTGAGAGGGTACGTGTCACTTTTCTACTAGGACTTTTTTTCTAGTAGGACGTTTCTACTTTTCAAAGCACTTCCACGTGGACCACACACTGATTTGTTCTGTCCTCCCCTGTACAGTCACGGGAGGTGGGTAGTATACCCATTTCACAGATGAGGAAATTGAGGTAATCACCACCCACTCCCAGATACATTGATTCTACCTTTCGAAGGTCTGTTGACTCTGTCCCTCCTTCCTGTCCCCATGGTTCCTGGTGTGTCAACACCATCTCTGGCCTGGGCCACACCCAGCCTTCCCTCACTCCTGGTCCCCTCTCCACAGGGACCTTAGAGTGACCTGCCACAGCCTTCTCCCTCAGGACACAGCTCCTCAGCACAGGTGTCCTGGAAGGGCCCCTGCCGAGCTCAGCAGCCTCATCTCTAGTCAAGTCTCACAGCTTCCCTCACACCCCACAGTCACTACCCATCTGCGTTTTCAAACCCTGAGCCTCCACTGTCCCCTTAGCCAGGGATGCTCTTCTCAGAGGTGTGCTAGCGCTGGTTTGTACCTGCTCACAAGAGCTAGTTGTTAAATTTACGCATTTTGCCATCCAGGTGTTAAACAGCCATTATTTAAGAATCAAGTTATGTAAACTTAAATAACTTTAAAACACAAATTATAATCTGTGCTCTTGAGGTAATCTTTGTCTATTGTGCGTGGATGGTGGCAATATGATTTGGACTATAGCATGTGTTACGTATCTCTTCCCAACTCCCTGTTCAGTGACCCCATGATGGTAGCTTGGGAAAAAAAAATCATGACAAGAGTATTTGTACTACAGAAATCGACTCACACCACAAATCAGGCCTCCCCGCCAAACAGCCACTAAAGTTCTGCCAGCACTGGCCATCCCTCGAGACCTGGTCCAGGGACCCCTGCTTTGTTAGTGCTCCCACTGCAGGCCCCCCACTGCCACGGCCCCATCTGGGACCTGTCTGGTCCCCTTGGGGATGGCGAGGAGCTGCCCCAGGACACAGAGTTCAGGAGCAGAGATGAGATACAGTCCCAGTGATTGGGCCACAGAAGGGGGTGCGTCCCCCGCAAGGAGGACCAAGTGGAGAGGCTCTGGGGGACCAGCTGGCACGGGCGTAACCGCAGCCTGTCCCCTGGGAGGGGAGACCAGACTCTAGGGTTTTCACGAGGGACTAAAGGCACAATGAGAAAGGCCTGGGAGGCTTAGGTGACTTGTGGGACAGGGGAGGTGAGGGGAGGGTGGTGTGTGTGAAGTGGAACCATCTAACCTGGAAGGTGAGGCGCTTCTGCCGAAAGGCAAACCACCAAAGGCTGGGCCGGCCGGCGTATCTGAGCCCGGTTTGGCCAGGGCAGGTGTAGGAAGGAGTGCTGTGCTGGGAGCTGCAGCCCTGCTGCTAAGTCGCTCTCCGGCTTTGGGCCATAGGCTCCCCTTTCGCATGGCATGGGTGATGGTAACAGGCCTCCACGAGGGGTGCTGGGAGGGCCCCTCTGGCCACTTTCTGTGAGGCTGTGAATGTGCACAGCTCTGTTCCCAGCTTTCCTACCTTCACACCCTTCCCCTCCCTGGCCACACACTCCTGAGCCCCGCCGCATCCCCCCACTCATTCCTTACCAACCACTGCTGGCCCCGCCGTGCCAGCCCTGGGGACACAGAGACGGCGACACACAGACCCAGTCAAGCGAGGGACGAACACCCAGGGCAGGACTCCCGCCCCGACGAGGTGAGGGAGGAGAAGGACGGCGTCAGGACTTGGAGCACAGGCCCTCTCAGCCACACACCAGCTTTAGTGGGACCTTGGGCAAGTCACTTAACCTTTCCGAAGCTCGGTTTACTCATCTGTAAAATGGGGTAACACCCTCCTGGTACTTCCCACTGGACCCCGCTTGGATGGCCCACGAGGATTTCGGACTTAGCAACATGGAGCTCCTGCTTTTTTAACTCTCAGGCCAAACCCCAGGCACCCATCCTCGACTCCTCTCTCTGCTCACACACCCCACTCCAGCCACGAGTGAATCCTGTTGGCGCCACCCCTGCAGGGCTCTGCGATCGACCTCCACCTGCTCAGGCCACCGTCACCACCCCTCCTCTGGGCTCTCCCGGATCACGTCCCCTGCTGCTCCCTGGCTGCGCGCCGCGGCATTTATCCTGCACGTAGCAGGCCGCACATCAGGCCCCCTGCTCTCTTGAACCCTCTGTGGCTCCATCTCATTCAGGCCGACATTCAAGTCCTTAAAAAGGCCCGTGAGGCCCTATCCCACCTGCCCCCCCTACCTCTCCAACCCCTACTTAAAACTGCAGCCTCTACCCCTGGACAACCTGGCCTCCTTTCCTGCCTGATTTTTCTTCCCACAACGCTTATCACCGTCTGACACATCAAGTACGCTTCGTATCCACTGTCCCTCTTTTCCGGTTAGGATGCCAGCTCCACAGGCAGGGTGTTTTGTCTCTCTCGTTTGCTGCTGCATCCCCAGGGCCCACAACACAGTCTGCGTGTGGCACCCAGTGGGGCGATGGCTGCAGGAGCAAGGGGGCCCCGGACGGAAGGCAGGGTAGAAACCTGCCTCGGCGAAGGAGTTCTGGTGCCGGGGTCCACGGTTCAACCACAGGGGCTCTGTGACCTGTGACCGCTCTGCACCCTTCCCCAGGGTATGTGGGGAAGGGTGTCTGACAAGGAAGCCCGGGGTCTTCATCCAATCCTGTAAGGGCTGTGAGACCTCCAAGGGTAAGAAGCAGCTCTCAGCTCCTTGCTCCCCAGCATGGTCCGAGGCCCAGCGGCAGGGGCGGCTTCTCTGGGAGCTTGTGAGAAATGCGGAATCCCCCGCCCTAGACCTACTGAACTGGGATCTGCGTCTGAATAAGACCCCAGCGGGTTTGCACCGATGCTGAAGTATGAGAAGCCTGGAGCTAAGCCAAAACCCGAGGGTCTAAGGGAGGATCTCTACGGGCAGCAGCTGCGGGACAGAGGGACCCTGGACAGCATCAACTCTGGATCCAGGCTGACCAGGTGGACGCCTGGGTTACTCAAGGTCAGCGAGATCATCCAGAACAATGGGGCAACGCTTCTTTGTGTTCTCCTCGCAGTGAGTCTTCGAGAACGCACCCAACGCGACTTGCCTAAGCGCACTGAGACCGGCGGGCTGAGAGTGCCCGCTAGGTCACTGTCCCTCCCCAGCTGGCCCCTTGGCAGCCCACCCAGCATCCCCTGTGCCCCACTCACTTGAGTATCTCCCTGCTCTTCCCCAGCAGAGATTCCAGGTAGGAGTAGCCCAGGGCCCGGTAGAAGCAGTTCCCATCCCCCTTGGTCTTGCGGATCGCAGTGAACCTTTTGCTGAGTTCCTGCGGGGGGCAGAGGAAATGTGGGTGTCTGCACCAACAGCACCACCGTCGTGTCCCGTCAGGGCCGGGGCCCCTGCCTCCCCCACGTAACACCTGCTCCCTCCTCTCAGACTGGCTGCCCTTCACCGTGTCCCAACTCTCATCCCACAAAAATAAAACTACTCAGAGTGTGTCCTGTGTCAGACACTGAGCACGAACGGGGTGGGGGGTGGGGGGTCCCACGGCCCTGCCCTCGGGAGCCTACAGTCTGAGGTGAGATGGACAGTCAGATGATCGTGACAGGAGGACAGGGGAAGCACCGGGGTGCCACGGAGCAGTGGCATCTACATCAGACTTCAGCAGTCCAGGAAGACTTCCTGGAGGTATGGCACTGAGAGGAGGTGCAGCGGCGTGCATGGTGGGGCAGTGAGGGTGGGCATGCCTGTGAGGTGGGCCAGGAGGCTGCAGAGTCGGTAGGAAGGGCCTCCCCAGCCTTCTCCAAGCAGTCTGGCCAGTCCTTCAAAGGGTTTCTTGGGAGGTGTGGCCTCCCCATGCCACCCGCTCTGGCTCTGCTCCTGGCTGTCAGCTTCCCTCTGAAACGGCCTGGAGTCCCCATGGCTGCCTCCCGGGCCTGCCTACCATCAGGGTTCTGACAGCAGAGCTGGTTTTCAAGGGGTCCCACCAGAGTGGAGCTGACAGGGCCCACCAGAGGCAGGCCGTAGGGAAGGATGCGCTCCTTGAAAACTCCATCTCAGCTCCCGAGGGGGTTCCAGGGGACACGAGAGTCAGTGTGCTGCCCAGCCTTTGCTCCTGCCCCGGCGGGAAGCCGAGAGGTGGAGAGGGGGCACGAGGGGAGCACCCAGGCTCCTTCTTGTTCTGTGACTGTCCCTGCATCCTTCCAGCAACCCTACCCCCACTTTTTCATAGCCCGGCTGGAGTGGGCTTTCCCTCCTGAGAGATGCCCTTGCAGGGCAGTTACAAAGACGCCTTTTATGAGGTCAGCCTGCCTGGTCTAACTGCCAGCTCCTCCACGCACTAGCAGTAGGGCCGTGCGCTTGCCATTTAATTTCTGTGCCTCGTTTCCCTCAGCTGTAAAACGCGGGTAATAGAAGTTCTGACCTTGCAATGTCGTACTGAGGTCTCAGGGAGAAAGGAAACACTTAGGAGACTGCCTAGCTTTTTAAAAACAAAAGTGCTATTTTTTTTTTCTCTTTGCAGCAAAAGGATTTCTCATTAAGGCAAATGCCCAACATCACAATATTCTGGGAGCCCTTTAATTTGCCCAGGAGCCTGGTCCAAATGCGAAGCCTTTTTTACCTTCAAAGTGGCACCTCTTTCTCTGCTCCCAACTCCAGCCCGTTTCATCTAGGCTCCCCTTCCTCTGACCCTCTGCCTTACCTGGATTTTCCTCTGGTAAATCCTGTTTTCAGGGTGATCCCGAAGAATTGATAGAGTGTCACATTTTTCTGATATTAGGTTGAAAGATGCTTCACTCTGAAAGACAGAAAAAGGAGTGAAGCTGTAACAATTTTCAAAAGCAGCTGTTGGGCTTTCACCAACAGAAAGCCTCTGAACTGCTGGCTGCAGGACACAGTGAATGTTACCTCCCCCCGACAGAAGCACCTGCGGGTGTGTGACTAGTATCCCAGACGCCATGGTCCCCGGCGGGCAGGGAGCCAGGGTCAGGCCCACCACACAGGGGTATCAACTTGTAACTTCCAAACTGATTCGTTTTATAGAACATAATACCTCAGTGCACAAAAATAAATTCAAAATGGTTTAAAGATTTAAATGTAAGGCCTGAAACCATTAAACTTCTCTAGAAGAAAACATAGGCAGTAGGCTGTTTGACACTGGTCTTAATAACGTTTTTTGTGGCTATGTCTCCTCAGGCAAGGAAAACAAAAGCAGAAACAAACAAATGAGACTACATCAAACTAAAAAGCTTTTGCACAGCAAGGGAAACTTTCAACAAAAGGAAAAGGCCATCTACTGAATGGGAGAAGGTATTTGCAAATAATATATCTGAACAAGGGGTTAATATCCAAAATATATAAAGAAGATATACAACTCAACATCAAAACCACAAACAACCCAATTAAAAAACGGGCAGAGGATCTGAATAGACATTTTTCCAAAGAAGACATACAGATGACCAACAGGCCCGTGAAAAGATTTTCAGCATCACTAATCATCAGGGAAGTGCTAATCAAAACCACAGTGAGGGGCTTCCCTGGTGGCGCAGTGGTTGAGAGTCCGCCTGCCGATGCAGGGGACGCGGGTTGGTGCCCCGGTCCGGGAAAGATCCCACATGCCGCAGAGCGGCTAGGCCCATGAGCCATGGCCGCTGAGCCTGCGCGTCCGGAGCCTGTGCTCCGCCATGGGAGAGGCCACAGCAGTGAGAGGCCCGTGTACCGCAAAAAAACAAAACCACAGTGAGGTATCACTTCACATCTGTCAGAAAGGCTATTATCAAAAAGACAACAAATAACAAGTATTGGTGAGGGAAAGTGAACACTTGTGCACCATTGGTGGGAATGTAAATTGGTGTAGCCATTATGGAAAACAGTATGGAGATTCCTCAGAAAAATTAAAAAATAGAGCTACCATATGACCCAGCAATTCCACTTCTGGGTATTTATCCAAAGAAAACAAAAGCACTAATTAGAAAACACATATGCACCCCTATGTTCCCTGCAGCATTATTTACAATAAACCAAGATATGGAAGCAACCCAAGTGCCCATCAACAGATCAATGGATAAAGAAGATGTGGTATATATATGCAGTGGAAAATTATTCGGCCATAGAAAAAGAATGAAATACTGCCGTTTGCAGCAACATGGATGGACCTAGAGATTATCATACTAAGTGAAGTGAAAACAGAGAAAGACAAATATTACATGATATCATTTATATGTGGAATCTAAAAAAACAAATGAACAAATATAGCAGAACAGAAACAGGGTCATAGATGCACAACGCGCGATACGTATTTGTCCCCAAATGCACACACATTCACAGGAAAATGACTGTTTACCTTCTACGGGCAAATCTTACCCCATTTATCTTTAGTATAAAAATACGTCCATCCACTACAATAAGATAAAAAACGTGTAGGACTTCTTGATAATTCCCTCACACTGATGTTCCTGGAAACCGCTGTTGTCTTTGCTCCAAAACTTGCTAATATAATAGTTGTTGCTGTTTCTGTAAAAACTGCACCACTTCTGGACTTCTTAGTAATGACCGTCTTTTCTGATTTAACACTTGTTCTAAAAGAGTAGGTCTTGCAGGTCGATCCCCAAAAGCTCCTGTTCTCTGTTGAACAGTGGAGAGCGTATCACCTGCACTTTCCTCAAGTTTGACGTTTCCTGCGCCGCCAGGCTGGGCGGCCCCACCGCAGTTCAGGGCCTGGTGGCTTTTCTGCTTCTTGTACTTATCCTCGTACATCTGGTTGCGTGCTTCTTGCACAACCACGGCTTGCGCTGCTCGGCCACCTGGCTCGGGGTCTGGCTGCAGCCCTCGTAGGTGCAGGTCTTGCTCACGCTGCCCCCGCCGCTGCCCCGTCTCCGGGCTCCACCGCTGCCGCCCTCTCCCCCAGAGTGGGTCCCCTCGTCCTCCAGATCCTCCAGACTAGCCGCGCTCTCGCCTCCCCCCGGGGGGGTCCGAAGTGTCCAGCAGGTCTGCCTCGTCTTCTCCCGCCTCCCCCTCGCCATCCCCCCCGCCACTTGGCACAGGTACCGATCGGGCAGCCCGGGCGCTGCCCCCCAGGGCCGGAGCCTGCCGCAGGGCGCCCTCGGCCGCAGCCTCGTCCTGCCCTCCACGGGGGCGCGTCACAAGCAGGGTGAACTGCGAGGCCGCGGCCGGGCCGGGGGAAGGGGCGGGGGCCCCGGGCCGGAGCGCGGCCCTCGGCGACAGCCTGCACCTCCGCGCTACTGAGACCTGGCGGGGGTCCACGACCCCGACCTTTCAGCACCTGCCGGGCCCAGCTGCACTTAGCAAACCAACGGCCGGGAACCCACTAGAGGAAAAGTCCCCGGCCATCGTTTTTGACAGCTGTCACCAGGCGGCCTCTCAGCCTCCTCACTGACTAGACAGTGGCCTCCACCCAATACCGCAGTGCTTGAAAAGGAGACTTCGGTGTTACAAACCCCTTCCCATCTGGAGAAATGGGTTGAATTTTGACGATGAGATTCTCCAGAGCTCACCACCGGCAGCAGAGAGCTGGCCCACAGAATCGTACAATGAGGCGTAAGGGACTTCTAGGCTTACCTGGTCTCCACCCTGGACAGACTCTAAACTTCTGTCTGACAATGAGCTTCTTTGGCTCTGATTCCTGTACTCGGCATCCAGGCTCTGTGACTGGGAATCGGCATTTCTGGGGGGCCTGGAAGCTCCCAGCCCTCAAAGACTCCAAAGTCACGCGGGCCTCCCTTGCCAGCGGGCAGCTGTCAAACCATCTGAGACCTTCCATTCACTTGATTCCCCAGGGGCCCTCACAGGGCCCGAAGCAGAGCAGGGGATGAGATGTTTGTTAAATGAATGAATAAAAGCCATCTCCCCGGTGAAGCCTCCCTGGTTGCCCCACCCCATCTGAATCAGGCTTGGGCCCTCCCTTGAACTCATGCTTTGTTCCTTTTTCTCCCTTTCTGGTGGCCCCAAACATGCCCTCCCGAGATGTGGGACGCCCGGGCATCTTCCCAGACGAAAGCCAAACAGTGAGAAGATGAATGTTGTCCCTAAAAACAACAGGAAAAGTATTTCTAAAAGAAGGAAGAGAGCGTGCAAATGCCTGTGGGTGGGCGAAGGGATTCTAGGTGTTGTTTCCGGAAGCTTCTATTCTGTACCCAAACTTTGTTGCAAAATTAAGTCAGTCTCAGGCTCCTTCCTCACTTCTGCTCTGACACCACAGTGGCAGGCTGGCAGAGCAGGGGAGAGCCATCAGGAGGAATCAAATAACCATCCTGGGGCAGATGCTATGGGCTGCTTTCCCATCAGCCATTACCCATTTCTTCCCTACAAACAGGATTCCTGTTTTACTCTGGGCAATGTGATGGAAAATGCCTGGGCTAAGTCATAACAACCCTAACCTCCTCCTTACTGATTTTCCTAGCCTCCCTTGCAGCTGTGGGCAGCCAAGTGACCGGGGCTGGCCAACTGGACTCACAAAAAATCTGCTGGGGGCTTTGGGGAAGGCTTTTGGTTTGGGATGTAAAGAACAGAGACAGCATGTCCGCCTCCTCCTTCTTCCTGACTTAATACTGATGCAACGTCTGCATTCCAGCAGCCATCCTGTGACCATGAGGTTGAAAGCCAACGCATGGAGGATGGTTTGATGATCTGCTGCTACCCTAAGCCCAAGATGTATGAAATAACAACGGATGCCATTACTGTACACCAGCTGTGTGGCCAAGCTCTGGGACCGAGGCTTACATATTCCCGTTATTTCATTTAATCCCGACTGACAATTACTAAACCCACTCTACTGACAAGGTTGGGTCCCTTGTGCCAGGAAGAGGTTTGCTGCAGTTCTGCCTGACTCTGAAGCCCATGGAAATTCTACCAAGCCAAACTGCTAAGCAGACAGAGCTCAGAGTCCAGGAGCTCTAGAGGGACCACGGCTGCTAGGCCTCAAAGGAACACTGTGTGCAGGGCAGTCTGGGGCCTTCTCACCTTCAGGCTGGGCCCCTGCAGCTCCCCCTCCATCCATTACAGGCAGAGTGCTCAGCCCCAGACCTCAGTGCCTACAGCAGGGTCCCCCAGTCTGAGGGCTGCTCATCACAGGTGGAGTGAGAGATCATTTATAGGTGATGTCTGGACATGGGGGTTAGAAGACATTGGCGACATTGGGGGCGAAAATTAATCTCTTTTCAACTTTCTTCAAACCTTCTAATTGCACCAAGGAGAAAGCAGGCTTCCAGTGTACCTTTAACTCCTTTCCAATTTGCTAGCCTCTTTTGAAGGGTGAGAAGGCCTCGGACTTGGAGCATAAAATGTTCCATTTTCATATGCAATTTTTTTTAACTTAAAACAAAACTTGTTAACTTTTTAAAAATTTTTTGGCCATGCCTCGCAGCATGCAGGAGGATCTTCCCCGACCAGGGATCGAACCCACACCCCCTGCAGTAGAAAGCGGATTCTTAACCACTGCACCGCCAGGGAAGTCCAAAACTTATTAACTTACTAACTTCACTGGCATAGTTATAAAAAGTGAACATGTTTGGACCTATTCTAAATCATGGAAGACTTACATTATTGGCATAATAAATACCAATGGCTGGTGTACAGTTAATTTTGCACTCATACAGTGTGCTCATAAAGCGAATAGCCACGGGATCCCATGAGTTTCAGAATTTAAAAATCCACCTCTGCTGACCCGAGGGTAAGGCAGGATGACAAACAGGTACTATTCAGAAACAGCACGTGTCCCCACTCGACAATGCCCATCTCACGCACTCACCCACCCGCCGTCTCCTTTCATTCCAAAGTCCCGTTATTTACCTATCTCACCAACAAAAAGTCTTGTTTTTACCCACAGCAGACTTAAAATTACAGCTTGGGTCTTTTTAAACAATGGATGATTAAAAAGCAGCGCAGCTGTATTGAACGCTGCTCGCTCTTGGACTGCCCCCCAAAAAAGACGACAAATGGTGTGGGAGGGTGCATAAAATCAGTTCTATTTGATGGGCAGTTTCTGAGAAGGTATCGCTGGGAGAGTGGAAAGGAGTATAAGGAATTAATCTTACATATGTAGAGATAAGTATTTAAGATGTTAGAAAGCCCGCCATCACCAGTCAAAATGAGAATGTTAAAGGTGGGTCAGGAAGGGGAAACGGGCCTCAACTCAGGGAAGCCTCCCTAGCTTTTCCACTTGCCATAGTCATATCGACTGGGCATTCGAGACAAATTTACTTAGGCTATTTAAAAGTCAACTTAAAAGAAAAATATTAAACAGCAGTTTGGGGGCGGGGGGTGGGGGCCTCTGGGTCACTGAGAGCCAAGCTCATCACACGCAGGGTTCAAGAGACCCACTGTGAGTACCGGCCTCTGCAAGGCATTCTGTCACCTTTTCCCCCTTCATCCCTGATCGCTGTTCCCATCCTGCCATCCCCCCACCCTCTACAGGTATTCCCTATGGTACGTCTTTCAATACGTATCTGCCTTTTTAAAACTGGGCTAAAACATACATAACACAAAATATACCATCGTAACCATTTTTAAGCGTGCAGTTCCGTGGCATTAAGTACATTCACATCGTTGTGCAACCACTACCGTCCTTTCCAGAACTTTTTCGTCATCCCCAGCTGAAACTCTACCCATGAAACCCTAACTCCCCATTCCCTACCCCTCATCTCCACATGGCCCGGCCCCTGGCAACCACCACTCTGCTTTCTGTCTCCATGAATGTGCCTATCCTAGGGACCTCATGTAAGTGGAATGTATGTCTTTTTTAAAATACAGAGTTGTTTTATGTATGCACGTGTTTTAAATATGCATACAAATTATTCTATAGATATCGTGGCTTTTTTTTCCTTCACTCAGTACTATTTAAGATCCACCCCTCCTGACAAATGGCTCCCAGGTTGGTTGCCCTGCCCTGTGATGGAGCTGTGAGTTAGCTCCAGCGCCCCCTCGTGGTCCCAGGTGTGTTTACTGGCGCCACTGGGAGGGGTGAGTGGAGTGAGCTTCTGCTCCGGCGCCTTTAAATCCCAGCCTGGCAGCCCAGGGTGACCCAAGTCAGCCCGGGTGGTCCCTGCCCCCCTCCCCGTCGGCACGACCCTGGTCACACCCCTGCAAGAACAGCCTCAGTATACTGGCCCATAAATCAGGTGCAATACTCTGGGTTTGGCCTTGGCTGACTCTAATTGGTGGTTTGTTTTTTTAAATCATGGCCCCAAATTTCCAGGATGTTATGGAAAAAGGACAGGCCTCGCCTGACAACGTCCTGTCAGACCTAATCAGGTTACCTAATCCTAAAGGATTTTAGCCTTAAACTGCTGGTTTGCAAATAGATGCTAATTAACTAAGGCAGAGAGCACCTCTGCTTGGAAACAGCTTTGAGCTATGGAGTCGAGGAAGACATTTCAAAGTGAGAGAAGAATGTTTCTCCGATCATCAGAGCCAGCACGTAACCACCGACAATAGTGCTGCGGACCCCGCACTCGATCCCCATCTCTCATCCATATACCCCGCGCCCCCCCCCCCCCGCCCCACCATCCATATACCCCAATCCATGGATCCTGCCCCACTGGTGGGGCCGCTGAAGCCCTGAAAGCTTCCGGTAAGGAAGTGGCCAAGCAGAGCCAGAGTGAGGTCCCATTGCCAGGGCAATGCAGGAGCTCCCACCCCACAAGCTGCTGCGCCCCCTGCCCACAGGAACCCCACGTACACGGCACTGTGCGAGCATCTCCAGGGACCCCCAGCAGACGGTGGGGTGGCAGGGAGCTGCAGGGTGGGGAGGGCCACGCTGCAAGGACTGGGCCCTGGCCGCTTAGTCCTGCAGGCCGTAAAGGTCTGACCCATGACATGACCTGTGACCCAAACCAAACCCCTGCCCCTCCTGTGAGTTCTCCGTGGGCCCCTCTTGGAACAGATACAGTTCACTTCAGAGTCTGAATCCAGCTTCTCTGAGCTTTCACGAGAGGCGAAACAACAGGAGAATGAAGCTCCACAAGGACAGGGTCCTTTGTCACTTTTATCACAGTACTCCAAGTGCCTGGAACAGCAGCGGGCCCCCGGAAGGCACTAAGTAACCACCTGTTGAATGACTTAAGTTACCTTTGCCGGGAGGTCACCGTATGCCAGGCGCTGGAGATAATCTCACTTAGGCCTCACAGTAGCTCTGTTTTACAAATGGAAACTGAAGCCCAGAAAGGTCAAGCTCTTTGCCCGAGGTCACACAGTGAGGCAATCCAGGGAGAAACTTCGATGCTGGTCACCCAGCACATCAAAGGTATTCAACAGACCTGGGTGCCTTTCTGCCCCAACTCTCCACAAAGAGAACCCACCGGGCCCTCGTGGGCCCTATCATCACTTCCTGATGGCTCCTTAGCAGCCCGGCCTTGGGCTCATGCCTCTGCCTACAAACCCCCCATAACGTACCCTTGGGTGCCTCTGTGTGCACCCCCAGCCAAGGCTCAGAGGTGCTGGTGGGCCTCTCCTGGGCCCACGCTGGGCCCCGGCGGGCAAGGCCAGCCGTTAGCCTGCCGGACCTCCCTCTGAGGCTGCTCTGCTGGTGTGCTGACCCCGGGCCACGAGTCAGCCTGGTGAACCAGGCCCAGCCCCGAGAAGCCACAATGCACCACGTGGCCTGACCTCAAGCTACCAACTGCTCCATGGCAGAGGCCAGAGCCTGCAGCCTCACCACCAGAGGGCCAGGGCCTAGAACTCAGCCAACCACCTCCCCTCAGAAGGTCCCTGTCACTTCTAGAGGCGCCCCGTGGCTCCAAACCTGGCCTTGCCTGCTTGGGGCTGGGGTCTCCACAGGGGGCTGTTTGCAGGGGCTGGAAGGAAATGGCTTTTTAAATGTCTCCTTCAGGGTATGATGTATAATACACCGACATACGGGATAATCAAACATTTTTATTGATGAGTGATCAAAAACATTTGGAGGCCCAAGATTCAGGGGAGGCCTAGTGTCCTGAATTGCTTCCTACTGCTGCTGTACAAACAGCAACCAGTACAAACTCAGTGATTTAAAACAAGGTTTATTATCTTACATTTCACGGGGAGAAGCCACTCCCTTACCTTTTTCGGTTTCTAGAAGCTGCCTGCATTTCTTCACGACCCCTTCCTCCCACTGTCACGTCTCCTCACTCCCAGCCTCCTGCCTCTTCCTTATAAGGACCCTTGTGATTACATCATTGGGCCCACCTGGGTACCCCAGGGTACTCTGCCCATTTCAGGACCCTTAATTCATCACAACTGCAAAGCCCCTGTTGCCACGTGAGGTACCCTAGTCACAGGTTCTGGGGATGAGGATGTGGGTGTCTTCGGGGCACTGTTGCTCAGCCTACCACCCACATTCCCCCATCTCTGCAGTTCAGGAAACAGAGAAGACCCTGCATCTGGACCCCTACCTGCCTTGGGTCACAGTTATTGGCTGGCCTTGCAGAGACCCCGAATTCAGATGCTGGCCCTCTCTCATTTGACCCTGGACTCATAGCGTCCTCCTAACGGACCCTCAGATCTCCCGCCCTGACTTCTCCCTAGAGCTCCGGCCTCAAACACCACCAGCCACCGGGATGTCTGACCAAGATCCCAGAATTACTGTGCCCCTAACTGCTTTCTCTCTCCACCCCTGCATCCCCTCCAGGTGTCACCAGATCCTCAAAAGCCCCTCCATCCAGACAGAGCTCATGCCAAAGACCGGGGAGGCCTCTTCTACTCCTCCCCCTTCTTCCGTCAGCTCAGCTCCTGTGTCCGGCCAGAGCTGCCACCATCCGCCCCCAGGGAGGCTGCACCACGTGTCTGCCCAACTGACCTCCTGGCTCCCAACCCCAGCCCCCATCCCCACCATCCTCCACAGCAGCCAGCACAGGCTCTACCATGTGAAGCAGATGAGGACATGCCCTTTCCTAGTTCCCTCCAGTGGCTTCCTTCACATGGGAGAAGACTCAACCTCTGGATGACAACCACCCAGGTCCTACCCCATCTGGCCTTGCTCCCCTCCCTCTCGTGAGCTCCAGTCACAGTGACCCTCCTTGTGTTCCCCCAAGACACCTCAGGGCCTTTGCACATGCTGTGCCTCTGCATGGAATGACTCTCTGCCTCTTTACATGACTCAGATGACGCAACCTCCTTCCCTGACCACCCTGTGAAAGTTGCCCCTTCCCCACCCCTACTGCCTTGACTTGTTTTATGTCTTTAGAGCTCTCTGACATGTAGGTTCACTCGTTTACTTGCATGCTGTCTGTCACCCTCCACGAGAATGTCAACTCCATGAGGGCAGGGACTTTGCCTGCCTGTCATGACTAGATTCCCCAGTGCCTGCCACACAATAATGCATAACGAGCAGATGAGTGAACAGATGTACGTGCTGGTCTCCGACTCCAGCCTGGCCACTTCCAACCCTCTGTCCACTCCATTGCCAGAAGGCATCCAAAGCAACCATCTCTTATTTGTCAAAAATATGTTATGGTCCTCGCCCCTCCCCAGACACACCTGCAGAATAAAGTCCAAACCCCACAGTGCAGCATGCAAAGCCCTTCATGGCACATTCTGACCCCACCTGCTTTTCTAAACTCATCTCTCCTCCCTCCCCCAAGCTCCCTGCATCCATACAGACCGCTCACCTTTCCCAGCATATCCCACTCTTAACCATGTTTACAGGCCTGTAAGCACACTGTCCCACCCTGACTGGAATACACTCTTCCCCAAATCCTTCCTGAAAACTCCTATACATCCTTCAATACCCCATTCAAAAGACTCCTTTGTGAAGCCTTCCTCAACACTCCCCACTCCCTCAGAGTGCATGGCTCCCTGCTGTGCTCCCCAAGCCCATGGTCAGGCCTCTTAGGTCATGACCGGTAGCTCAAGAATTGCTTGTGTCCAGCTCTGCCTTGTCCAACAGGCAGTGAGCTCCTAAGAGTGGGCAAGCCCCTTGTCTTTCTCATCAGTGCCCAGCATGGGGCTGGACTAGGGTACCTACTGCGGCTTGTTTGACAAACCAAAGAACAAAGCACAGAAGGGCCCTGTGGTTTTGCTATTCACATCCGACCCTCATTCGTCACTGAATGTTAAATGCCCTTTGAGTGAGCATGAGACCCCTCACTACCTACAACCTCTGCCAGTGGCAGCCCCAGGCTTTGTCCTCACCCTGGCCCCTGCATTCCCAAGGGGTTCTGTGTCTTCTATCTGGGACCCTTCATCAAGCTTAGCCCAGTGACTTTGAAACGAACACAGAAAGAAAACACCGTATTCTCCAAAGACATTCTCCTCTGCCCACCACACACACACTCACCACCATCTACACCACACAGACTCAGAAAACCACCAAAGGGCCCAGCACGGTACCTGCCATACAGTAGGTGCTAATAAGCGCTGGGTGAACAGAAGAGAACACACCCTGCACTGCCTCTGCCGCCCCCACCCTCCCAGGATTCCCCGGCAGACGTCCTATTTTGTGAGTTAACAACTTCATCCCTCTCCAAGGCAGCCACGCCACCCCTCACAGGCTGAGGGCTGATGCTCTGACTCCATCTGCCCTCTGACTTCCGGTCTTGTGAGTCCAGGGCAGACGTGAGGATGGAGTCAGAGGCCTTACTGTGCAGCACGAAGGCCAGAAGTTCAGGTCCCAGCCCTCACCACCCCTGCCATGCTCTCAGCTACCCAGTGGTGGCTGGAAGCCCCGCCAGCCTCGGCTCCAGGGTGGCTAAACCCATTATTACCTCAGCTCCGGCCACTCCCTGGCGGGCGATGCAGAAACACCTGGGTCCCCTTCCAGGAGCAGCAGAGCCAGGTAAACCCTTAGGTACTGGGTAGAAGCAGGAAGCTGGTGCTTCCAGATGCCCCAGAAGCCCTCAGCCACACCCAGCAGCAAGCTGGTTTGTCTAGGACAGGCCAGCGCAGATGACCTGGCTGCCCACACCACAGTCAGAATGTGTCAGACCGTGACCAGTTTCTGACCTGTGCCCCAAGCCAGTGGCAGCCTACAGTGGTGACCCATTCCTCTGCCCAGACATGGGAGGGAGGAGGCCGAGCACGAAAAACCAGGCACCCGTGCATGCGCATTTCCAGGACCCTGTTTTCACAGGGAAAGCCGTGCCCAATTATCTGAGCCAACTGATCCACTCGCATCACCTCACGTGGTGCTCACAGCAGCCCAGTATACAGACGTGAAAAATAGTGCCGGGGATGGGAAGGGACCAACCAAAGCCTCTTGGCCTTCCAAGGGATGGAGGTGAGATTTGAACTCAGGGCTGTGTGACCACAAGCCAGGCCACCAGTCCTTATACTCTACAAGCTCCCTGGAGCAGGGGGGCTCTGAGTTGAAGAGTTTTAGGCACTCATCACACCCAGTCCTCTGCAGAGTGCCTGTCCCCCGCCTCCCCTTGCCCCCAAGATGGACTGATGTAGTAATACAAAGAGCACTGGACTGGGAGTCCAGAGGCTTGGGTTCAGGTCCAAGTCTACCACGATCAGTCCCGGCCCCCTCCCTGTCTGGGCCTCAGTGGCCCCAGCTGACCAAGACCCGGTTGGCCTGGCTCAGGAGGTCTCTAGGGCCCTTTCTGCCTTCTGAATCAGGGGTTCCTCTAGTCTTTGCTTTGCCAGGACCCCTAATTCACGTGTCTCACAACCTGAGACAGCCTCTCCACGTGGGTTCTAACTCCAAAGACCTTCTGTTGACGTGTAGGTCAGAGAGGATGTCCGGACACCCTTGCACTCCCCAGGTCCACTCTTGGGGCTTGGGAGTGGGAGGTCTCTCATGGCTGAGCCCTCGGATGGGTGGGGCCGTGAGCTGCCGACTGGAGGTCTACTTAACAAAACGGAAGCGACCCTTAGCCCTGGAGCCTCCGGGTGCCCACCGTCGAGCGGCACTCGGGGACAGCCGGGACGAACGCGCCGGGGCGGGAGGCCTGGGAGCCGGGCTGGGTCTCCGTCGCTGGCCGTCCACGGGGGCCTTCCAAGGAAGGACTGGGCCCCCCGTATTCCTGGGGTGTCCGAACGCGTCAGGTCTGACAGCGGCGGCCGAGCCTCGCGCCCGACCCCCAGTCCCGCGAGTGCACATGCGCCCGGGCGGCGACCCCGCCTACCGAGCCCCCCTTCCCACTCCTCCTTCCCCGCTTCCCCGTTACGACCACTGACCATAGTGACCGGAGCCGTCGGGCCAGGTCCCGCCCCAGAGAGGAGGGATCGGTGCGGGAGGGCGCCCCTGGAACCACTGGCTGGCTCCGCCGTTGGGTCGGGCGGCGGGGGCCCCGAAGGCGTGGGGGCGAACGGAGAATACACCCGACCGCTCCGCAAACCAGAGGTTAGACCACCACTGTGTCCCAGCAAGACACACGCCCCTCGATTGACGTCTGAGGCGGACAATCAGAAGCCGGGCCACAGGACGTCACAGAAAGCGGGTGGGACTTCACGCGCCTCCAGCCTATCCTTTGGGGCACGCTTGACAGGGTACCGCCTCCTTTTAAAGACACAGAAACCTTTTAACTAGCAAAGGAGTTAGCCCAACCCAGGAAGACAGGTTGTAAAGGCTGAAGGGCTTTTGACCAAAACTGCAAATTGAATTCTGAAAGATTAGCTGGCCCTCATTAATTCATAAACCAGGTCGTATAAGTATAGTTTGCTCAAGACCAGAGGACAGGCGCTAACATGAAGTTACCTGCCTGCGTGTGTAGCTTCAAAATAATATTTTACACCCTTCCAACTCCTGAATCAGCAGGTTGCCACGCACTCAATTAATGTTTGTCGAATGAATGAATTTCCAGGGTCTTTGATTCTGTGCCTGTGGAATTGTACGGCTATATACAAGGCACAGACCGTGAACTACGCTTGGTGACTCACCCTGCATACAAGTTCATTATCGCTGAACATCAAACAGAGGAATATGTATCATTCAGAGATTCATTCATTCACCAGCCCTTGACCGCTGGAAGACGGTGCTCTGGGTGGGGAAAGGGGGCTCCGGTGAATTGTGTGCGGCCCTTTTATAAGTATTAATACTTCCCGGAGCATGTATTAAGTAATTCCACACCACACTTTCACTCCCCTGCCCCAGGCACCAGGCTAGGCTCTTGAATAGACAAACATCTGTATCTTCCAAGTGCATATCATTTACTAGTTGGGGAATTTGGGGTCAATCAAGACTCAAAGAGCCATAATAATAAAAGCTAATTTTTACCGAGTACTTACTGTGTATCCAGCATCATCCAAAACTCTCAAACTGGGCTTCCCTGGTGGCGTAGTGGTTGAGAGTCCGCCTGCCGATGCAGGGGACACGGGTTCGTGCCCCGGTCCGGGAGGATCCCACATGCCGTCCGGAGCCTGTGCTCCGCAACGGGAGAAGCCGCAACAGTGAGAGGCCCGCGTACTGCAAAACAAAACAAAACAAAACTCTCAAACTATATTATCTTAATTTTCTCACAACTAGTTTACGGCGGTAGGTCCTATTATCCTTGTTTTACAGACAAGGAAACTGGGACACAGGGAAATTAAGCTACTTGCCCACATTGACCCAGCACACAGTGGGATTCAATCCCAGGCGGCCTGACTCCAGAGCTGGGTTTGAATTTGCACTGCTGAGGAACAATGCCCGTGTTTGCAGGGGCTGTGTACTCCCGGTGCCTCTTTTTGCACTTGGAGAGTTTCTCCTCTGTGTTTTTACAGCCAAGGAAGCTAGAGAGGTGACAGGCACAGCGAAGTGCTACTCAGCTAGGAAGAGGCTCAGCTGGGGTGGATCCCAGACTTCTGACTCCTCATCCAGTGCTTGGTCCAGACTGTGTTAGGTAGGCTTCACTCGCTGGAGGAATGACTGAGCCAGGTGTGGCCCCTGCAGGTGTGGGCGAGGTGTCTTTGCTGAGGAGAGCCGGGAAGGGCCTGCGAGGGCATTGCCTGGGGCCTGGTCTCAGGCTTAACCCTGGTCAAGCCCACATCTGAGGCATCTGGGGCTTCCAGAAGGAGGGCTTCTAGGAAGCCTCATGCTGGGCCATACTAAGCCCTGGGCCTTTGGCCCATCTCCTTCTCTCCCCAGGCCACAGCAGCTCCAACCCAAGCCAGCACTGGCATGTGCGAGGAGCGCTGAGCTGGAGTTCACAGGCAACCCTGAGTCCCAGGCTGGCGCTAGACTCTGCCGCTCACTGCTGTGTGGCCTCAGGTGACATCCAGGCTCTCTCTAGGCCACTGATTCCTCACTCAATGAAGAGATCGGACAATGTAGGCCATTAAAAGAAGATTTTAAAATATATTTTTACTATTGAAGCTTTTAAACAAAAACACAATCTTACCCAGAATCTCAGTATATGGAAACTTTCCTCAACTGGGGCTCAAATGAGCAGGGAAAATGTAATCTCTTTAGTCTGTAACTAATCAGACATCTTCCTGAGCTCCCTAAAGTCTGGTTAGAAGAGAAAGAAAGCTTCCAAAGAGTTCAGCCAGTTTTCAAGCTGAGATGGAGCTGCAAATGTGAACAGTCTCTGTAGGGGCCGCCCCCTGGCTCGGTGTAAGCGTGTTCTTTCTGGAATGAATCTGCTCTCCTCTACCTGCTCCGCTTCTGCCTGGCCTCCAGGTGTCTGGGTTGGGGGGGTGGGGGGTGGGTCGGGGGATGGCTGTTATGACTTCACAGGTTTGGAGAGGGGTGTCTTGTCCCCCAGGAAAGGACCTGGGCACCTGGGTGCTGGACACCCCCAGACTTTGGGGCTGGGCTCTGTGGCCCCTGTGACTCATGGCCTGGCCTTTCTCAGGCTGGTCAGACCCAGAGAGCTCTCGCAGGTTGACCCCATTTTACTCTCTACAATGTGCCCACCTTTCTCATCCCCTCTCTCCCCCACTTCCCCACTTCCCCAGTACATGAGCATAAGAGGCTGGCTCCAAGAGCCCAGAACCTTCCCCATTTTTCCCACCTCTAAGCCTCTGCTCCTCCTGGAATGTCCTTTTCACGGGCTTCACTTGTCAAAGTCCCCCATCCTTCAAATTCTGGCTCCTCCTCCATGAAGCCACCCAGATTGCCAGGCTGGTCACGAATTCCTCTGAATTTCCACTACATCATCTCTGGCCTTCTGTGGTGCTGACCCTTTGCAGCTGTGATTTGGAGGGGGCAGTAGGACCTGGTAATTACAAGTAGGAGCAATGGCATGAGGTATGTATTTGTGTTGTGCTTGCCATGGCAATGCTCCTTGAGAAAGGCATACCTCTGTTTCCTCATCTGTAAAGTGAAGGTATTCATACCCATCTCAAAGGGCATTCGGGAGGACTCAATGAGATGATCATGAAAAGCACCTGACACTGTACTTGGTATCCAGTAAGTGCCCAATACATGTGGGCTTTGCCTGGTACTTACTGGGGCCTGAGTCTTGTTCAACTTGTGTGGCGAAGCCTAAAGAGGACAGGCAGGGATTTGCATGTGGCAGGAAGGAGCCCCAAGGAGGTTTGTGTCTTTGCCGGAAAGGAGGGTCATCTGCCCTCTCCCAAATCCATGTCCGGAGACTATGGTGGGAGGATCCCAGGCAGCTGTACCCCTGTTGGCAGGAGCCGTTTCAGTGCAGACCCACCTTCTAGTGTTCTTTACGTTGTGCTGTTTCACGCACCTGACCTTCTCTGCTCTGCGAGCTGCAGGGTGGGGTGCTCTGCAGGACCCCCAGCTTGTAAGTTGGTTCACCTGCTCGCAGGGTGTCAATGCCGTCCTCCTGGCTGCCCCCTGCCCCTACCCTTCGCATCAGAGCCTGCAACTTTGAGCTGAAAACTTGGTTGAGATACAACGTGTGTGCTGTTTCACTGCTGGGAAGGATGAGATAGAATCAGATTCCCCCTCCCCCTCCCTCACTCCGGGTCGCAGAGCTGTGGGCCAGCGCTGGAGTCAGTGGTCTACCCTGGCTCCCACTCCTAGGGGCATTGTTGAGAAAGAGGATTTTATTTTTAAGAAAAGTTCTTTCCGGAAAGAACAATGGAACTTGGGGGATTAGGGAATTGGGAGTTGGGGCTGACTGAATAGGGAGAACTTTCTGGAATTAGGGAAGGGGTGGAAGCAGGTGTCCCGGAACAAGAGGAAAGGCCTGTGTTCCCTGGGGGAACGCTGGACGCTGGCCTGGCTGGCCAAGACCCCTTTTGTCCCTCCATCCAAGGTGCGTGTATGTTTGGGCAAAGACTGTGGCCACAGAACAAAAGATCCCTCACTCAACATTCAGCAAAGACTTATTGCACATCTACTGTGTGCTGGGCACCGACTATGCAGATCTGTGCACAAAACTGACAGAAGTCGCTGGCCTCGCTCAGCTCCTGCTCTGGTGGGGTGGTGACCTCCGGCTCTCTGCACTGAATCTGTTGTCCAGACCACACAACCCGTATAGGGTGCGGGCAGGACAGGAGGGAGCCCCTTGGATGACTGAGATTTAATTTTCCACCAGGAGACACAGTGAGAGTTAATTTGTGGGGGGCGGAGGGGGGGTGGGAACAAAAGGAATGTACCTGCCAGGCTGCTGTGGCTTTTCAAATGAGGCAAGAAAATCTGGAAGAGAAATAACCTTACAAGGCTCAGTTATACCACATCACAGCTCACTTTTCAGTTTAAACATAACCCACAGCCCTAGGAGGCTAATAGGTAGGCCAGTTTTCCAGCCAACTGCCCATTTGTGGGTTCCTCCCAGGCCTGGGTTTTGAAAGCTAACGTTTCTCCAGTCTGGGTAGCAAATGCTCATAGCCCACACAGCCTCCTGGGCTGGGCAGGGAATACTCCCAGCTTCCATGGGAGGAGAAAGCGTTGGGTACGGTTGACAGAAAGCCAAGACCACTGGGGGGTCCTGGGCTTGGCAAAAGGCTCCTGTCCCCGCCCCATCCTCACCTCCTTGAGGCGGGACAGAGAGCCTTGCCCCTGAAGGAGGCTGGAACATGTCCTAGCTAAAAGATCTGGGGCAGGTACATGACCTCTGTGATGGGCAGCCTCTAATGGCCCCCAACAACCCCACCTCCTGTGTTCATGCCCTTGTGTGATTCCCTCCCCTGGAGCATGGGCTGGACCTAATGACTTACTTGTGACAAACAGAGTACAAGAGTGATGGAGTGTCATTTCTGAGACTAGGTTACCCAAAGACAGTGGCTTCTGTCTGGCTCACTGTCTCTTCTCTCTTACTTGCCATGCTGTAAACTGCCCTATGGGGAGGTCTGCAGGACAAGGAGCTGAGGGAGGCCTTCGGCCAACAGCCAATGAAAAGTTGAGGGCCTTAGTCCAACAGGCTATGGGAACTTCATCTGCCATCAGCCATATGAGTGAGCTTGGAAACCAATTCTCCTCCGGCTGAGCCTTCAGATGAAACCACAGCCCTGGCTGACAGCTTGATTGAAGCCTTGTGGAGAGATGCTGAG
Organism: Phocoena phocoena; assembly: GCF_963924675.1. Lineage (NCBI taxonomy): Eukaryota > Metazoa > Chordata > Mammalia > Artiodactyla > Phocoenidae > Phocoena > Phocoena phocoena. The sequence continues at coordinate 10,209,083 of NC_089220.1, forward strand.
CCAGAGGACCCAGCTAAGCCATGCCCAGATTCCTGACCCACAAGAATAATGAGGTAGTTAATGTTCATTGTTTTAAGCTAAGTTTTGGGGTGATTTGTTATGCAGCATTAGATGACTGATACAGCCTCTCTTGCTCTCAGCCTCAGTCTGCTCCTCTAGGAAGTGGTGTTAATGATACTCACATCTCCGGGTCATGGTGTGGGTGAAGCCAGCTCTGGGATTACTTCCTCAAGCCCCCACTGGATGCAGAGTGGATGCTCCACAGCACCATCCCTTACTACTGCTTTAGTCACAGAAATCGATGTCTAACTGCAAACTCTGCAAGTGCTGGGAAGGAAGAGAACAGGGTGCTGTGGGACCAGTAACCCAGGGCTCTGGCCTTGTTCACGGGGAGAGAGAAGTCTTCTCAGAGGAGGTGAATTTTGACTGAGGTCTGAAGGCTGAGTTGGAGGAGGGTTCATTTGTCCTTCTTTTCCCTGTCTCCAGCCTGTTAGTCTCTTTTTTAGCACTTTGTGATTTCCTGTCCTAGTATTTATCACAGTTCATCACCATTAATGTGTGTCTGCCTTGGGGAAGCTCCAAGCAGGTGGGGACCAGGTCACCACAGCACACCAAGTACGTGAGAGAGTGCCTGGCACGTCGTAGGTGCTCCAGAAAACTGAACTGAATGAATGAGTAGGCACAAGCAAAGACCAAGGGAAAAAGCACTAGAGACAGAGGGAATGGCATAGGTGATGATCCAGGGAGAGGAGCTGGTGAATTCTAGGAACTGGGAGAGGCCCGTCAGGCTGGTGCAAGTCAAGAAGGGGAAAGTGGTTCACATCAGCCTGGAGAGGGGGTCAGGACCAGGTCATGCAGGCCTTGAGGCCTCAGGTAGGGGTTTGTCTTGAGGATAATAGGGAGCCTTGGAAGGGGCAGGAGGGAGGGTGGACACAATCAGATGTGCTTTTTTGAGAGATCCCTGTGGCTGCTATGAGGAGAATGGGTTTCGAGAGGGTGGGGGTGGAAGCAGAAGACCTGAAGGCCAGAGATGAGAGGGCTAGGGCCTAGGGTGGGGCACAGACATGGGGGAAGCGGACAGTACCCAGGGGCAGACGGTAACATGACAGGACCTGCAGTGGCTGGATGTGGGGCAGCAGGAGAGAGAGGGTCTGGGGTGGTGCCACAACAGCACAGCCTCCGTTAGATTCAGCAGATCTCAGAGCTGAGTGAATCCCCAAACTACCATCCCCCAGGACGTGAAAAATGGAGAAGTTCAGGGCTGTGATCCCTGGAAACTCTAGACCCCTGGAGAGCAAAGCTCAGAAAAGCTTCGCCTTGGAGGTGTTGGTAAAAGCTTCTTGAAACTTGAACTTTTGTTTACAGATGATGGAGGTTGTGTGGGGTAAGTGCTGGCTCCCCAGTCCAGGTCCCGGGGGGCCCCCAGCTCTGCCAGGCAGAGCTTGAAGTGCTGCATAAACACTGAGCAGCTTCCTGGATCATCTGTTTTCCTCAAAGATTTTGACAGGGAAGAAAACATGATTTTTCTGTATAAGAACAAAGTATTATGAAATAGAAGGCAAATTGACTAACATGAAATTTTCAGATGAGAATGCAAAAGTGCAAAAATATTTGGTCTCCCTCAGGTCTGAGTACCAGGCCCCTGAAAGTCTGAGTAAACTCTTCTCTGCCACTGGACATATTTGGTGGGAGGGGGGTGGGGGGAGTTCTAGGCTTTGATCAGGACAGGTGCTCTAACTTTGAGGTCAGCCAGACTTGGGCTCTGCCACCTGATTGCTGTGTGACCTTGAGTGAGTTACTGCACCTCTCTGAGCCCAGGTATCAGTTTCAGTTGCCCACGAAAGACCCTGCCACTCCCATACTTCAAGCAGTTGTTCCTCGCAGACTAGCTTTCCAACTCTCACAATTCTCACCTTTTTGCCAGTTGCTGAAGGAGAATTAAAATTTGTTCATCTTCTAAGTGGCAGCATTTTGCCTAGAATAATTTCTTATATGAGATCACAGGAAATAGACAAATGAAATCAATCATTGCAGGAATAAACAACTGTAGGTATTCCCACTCCCCCCACTATATCTTATGCAAGACTTTATAGTAAAATCCAAACTGTATAAAGGTCTTAGATGAACTTTTTGAAATCTTTTAAAATGATGTGCTACACTATTCGGTATGAAAGAAAAAAAAGAGAAAATTTGAAAGTTCCCAACCTTTGGATCAGCCATCTTTATAGATATCATGTGATCTTATTTTTAGTCAGAGCTTCCCAAGTCCATCCTCCAGAGCTAGTGATAATCTATCCAGCCATTGTGTATAAACTAGTAATCGACAGAAATACACACACACACACACACACACACACACACACACATACACACACACAGGGGTCAATCATGTTTTTCTATTCCCTTCCATTTCATCCATCCCAACTCCACATGTTAAAGGCCAGTGAGGACTGAAAAAGCCCTGTGGGCCTGTGTGGCTTCACTCACCCCAGATCAAGTCTCTGCTGGCTCCAAAGAGGTGGACACTGTCTGTCACAGGCTCCAATGTGGGCACTGGCTGTCCTGAGGCCCCTTCCTTCCTCCTTCCTTGGAACAGCCCAGGTGACTGGCTACAGCATTCCTATGATTTATGATGTTATGGAGAGGGGAGAGAGGGAGCTCTTCCCCTAATAATTCCCTTGGAGGACTCAGTAAACCCTTGCCTGGCTTAGCAAGGCTCACCTTACATGACTGCTGGGGAGACAGCTCATCCTGGAAAGTGGCATGGCCCCAGGTATCCATCGGCATCGATTCATGGGACATGGATGACCCTGAGGGCCAAGTGGTAGCCAAGATTCCTCTGTCCCCCCAAATATCCGTCACTTTGGGCTCCTACATGGTCCTTATAATTTTTCACTTAGAGATTCACTCCTTTGCTTAAGACTTTCGTTCGTTCGTTCCTTCCTTCCTTCATTCTTCATTTACTCAGAGGATATAAGGATGCAATCATTCAACACATATTTCTTGAGGGCCTATTCCACAATGGGTACTGGAATATGTGGCTAAGACATAGCTTTTCTTCCTGAGAACTTCTCCTTCCAGTGGGGGAGATACAAATGTAAACAATTAAGTGACACCTATAAGGAGGTAATTACTCTTGAGAGCCTTTTACAAGGGGGTGGCAGCCAGAGGCGGGCTCTACTCGTTCTGCGTGGGGCAGAGGCAGCTGGGGAGGCTTCATGAAGGAGGTGAGGCTGGAAGTGGATAGGGAAGGGACGGGGGCAGGGAAAGAAAGTCAGGGCAGAAGGAACCTCCCTCGAAGCACACATGGACCGTGTGCAGCTCTCAGTGGGAGCCCAGGTGGCTGATTGGCGGGCTAGAGACATCGCCCCTCCCAGTTCACAGACAGACACCCCTCCCAGACCCCAGCAGAACCCTGATGATGAGAGCTGGTGCTGTCCTCGGGAGTTCCACCTTCACCTGAGGGTGATGCCAGGCTTGCCTCAGAGCAAATCAGACCAGTGCTTTACTGTGCACATGGATCCCCAGAGGATCTTGTTAAAATGCAGGTTCTGCCTTTCTCACAAACTCCCAGGTGATGCCCATGACGCAGGTCCCCGGACCACACTTTGAGTAGCAGGGATCTATAGTAGCACACTCTCCCTTGATTCCACCTGAGAACTTGATTCCACCTGGATTTGAACTTAAGCCATTGACTCCTGACTCTAGTTCATGATTCATACCCATGTCCCCTTCAGCCCGCAACATCAGCTCTGAAAGGAGACAGATGTGGGGCCCGCCCCCTGGGCTGTGCGACCTCAGGCAAGCCTTCAACCTCTCTGAGCCGCCATTTCCTCATCTGCAAAATGGGACAGTCATTCTCACAGGGTGGGCATGAAGGCTGCAGGAACAATGACGAGCTTAGCCGAGGACACGGCACACAGCAAGCGTCCAGTGCATGTCAGTGCTTGCCAAACTGTTTCCAGTTATATCGTTCCATCTGGAGCCCGATGGACTTGAGTTAAATGTCCCGGCTCAACCACTGAGCGGCTGTGTGACCCCAAGGTCACAGAACTGCACTGAGCTGCAGCTGCCCCTTCTGTAGAATGGAACTGGGAAACTGCCACTTTCTAGATCATGCGTTGTGGGGAGGACCCAGTGAGGTACAGTGGCCCAAAAGCAGCATCCTAGTACCACATCAGGAAGTTCTCACTATGGGGAGGGTCATCGGGAGCCTAGCTCTCTTGACTCACACATCCCCCCCTTGTCCAACACTGAACACCTGCTCTGTGCCAGGTCCTGACTAGGCATGGAGATTTAGGGGTGAGGGAGATGCAGCTCTGGGCCTCACATCTCCCCTTGCACAGTGCTGGAGAGCAGCCTGGAGGCCCAGGGCTGGACATCCTGGTAGCTGGTAGCCAGGATGAACGAGCTCCAGCATCAAAGGGCAGGGAAACGGTGCAGCACCTTCTGAAGGTGCCTAGTAAGAAACAGGGACATACTGGTGCCAGGTGGGCTCGGATTTGAAGACGTTTGAGATGTTCCCATGGGCTGGCCAGCACTTACAGTCTCGGACACAAGCCTCGAAGTAGCCAGGCCATTCCTGGGCCAAGAAGAGGGATGGGTAGAGCCTGATGCCCCAGGGTGTTGGGCTGGGATGTGAAGGCAGGAACGCCCAGGGCCTTTTCAGGTGGAGCCATGGCAAGGAAGCCTCTTCCCGATGTATCCTGTTATCCCTGGCAACTTCCTTACCTGGAGAATGGAACTCAGATTGGGACACCACATTTTAAGCCTAGAAACCAGTGGGATCCGTTCAGAGAGTGGAGACACATTCAAGAAATCAGAATTGCTGAACTTGGAGAAAAGACAGCGTGCAGGGGCCAAGAACCCTGTCTTCAGAGACTTGAAGAGAGTCCTGTGGGTGAAGGACTTGACAGCTTTGTTCTTGGAGACGCCAAAGGTTAGGATCAGTGAGATGCAAAGAAGAGTTGGTTTCCAACTAATTTTTCCAATTTTTGAATAAAGTTGTTTTTGCCCTCTGGTTATAAAAGTTAACCACGCTTATTGCAGAAACTTTGGAAAATATGCAAAAGTAAGAAGAAGAAAATTAAAAATTAGAATCCTCCAATCCAGAGGATGGGTTGATGAACATGGCAGAACAGACTTCCTAATCCTTTTTCGACAGCTCAGCGTTCCTCAGGAACCCAGTTCCCACCCAGCAGGTGGATTGGCTCCCCACACGCTGGTGATTCTTGGGTTGGAGAGAGCATGGAATCTGAAGAGGTGTGAGGGTGTATCTGACAGCTCTTGCTGTAATACTGTGTAACAAACAACCTCCAACTTCACTGGCTTACAATTATAAGCATTTATTTTGCACTCCGTGGTCCGTGGATTTAGTGAGGATTGAATGGTGTCGGTGGATCCGAGCTGCAGGTTGGTCTGTCAGCTCCCTGTGGCTCTCATCCCCCTGCAACCAGGAGGCTCCCAGAGACACACAAGCCCCACTGCACAATAAGTCTTAAGCCTCTGCTTGTGTCATAATCCACTGACATCCCATTGGCCAAAGCAAGTCACAGGGCCAACCCAAAGCCAAGAAGTGAATACTGAGCCTGTGGCAGGAGCGCAGATGTAGACGCCGCCACAGTGGGTGGAGACTAGGGACCATTTACTCAATCTACTGTACCCAGTGGGTATAATACTTCCCACTCCACCCCAGCGTCAGGATCCTCCCACTTAGAAGAACTGCTTTAGTCTATTTCCTTCTTTTACATATATAATTTTTACTAAATTGAGTTTATATTCAACTTAAAAAAAATGCTTGCTTTTTTCACTTAACTTTACACCCTATAGATAATTTTCCTTACATTATTTTTGAAAACATGGAATTTAATGGCTGCAGAATTATAAAATCATAAAGTTTTGCATCATTGACTGAACTCTTCCTCTGAGATATTGAGTTTGTATCCAGTTTGGCTACTGTAAGTAACGACGTGGTGGACATTTTGGTACAGACACCGTTTCTGTATTGTAATGGGCATTTCTGGCTCGTGCCTGCCCAGCGCCAGGCCTCACCTCCCTGTGATAACAGCTGCCTGATTTCCCTTTGGGGAACCCTTCTTTCAGTTCATATGGTTGGTCTCCAGCCATGAAAGATACTCCATCTCACAAAAACTCAAACAAAAATTTGATCAAGTCCTGGAAATCAGAGCATGGAATCTCCCCTAGTTACAGAGATTCATTCAGGATACACAGGGAGCCTAGGCCTAGCCAATCAGAGATTTGTTTAGAGCGACATCTGACCCGAGGTGATCCAATTAGAGTAAATCCTGGGACTTGCCAGGATTTACTGGGAAGAGACATTCTGTCTTTTCCTCTGACTTCCACTTTAAAGGATGCGGGGCCGAGGTTGTTGCCAGTCGTCTTGTTTATGCTGAGCCTGAAAATGAAGCCAAGCTGTGGCAGAGCAGAGCCCACAGACAGACTGGATTCTGTTGCCACTGAGTTCCTGATCAAGCTGTTCCTGAAGCTCTATAATCCCTGGTCTTCTCGTTTCATAAAGCCAATACATTCTCTTTTGTGGCTTAAGCCAAGTTGAGTTGGGCTTTCTGTCATTTTGAACCAAATAGCTCTGGTTTTATTAACTTAAATTTCGTGACCTAGAATTGCTGAGCCAAAGGACATAAACATTTTATAAGCCTCTTAAGATCTCTTCTCAAATTGCTTTCCAGAGAGTTTATGCAAACAGCCTTGCAGTGTTGGAGAGCCTATCTTATATGCATTAGTGTATTAACTAAGCATTTTTTGATGGGCAGAAGTTATGAGGTGTAATTTTATTTTTAGTGAAGCAAAATACCTTTCATGTTTATAGGCCATTTTTATTTATTTTGTGATTTGCTGAAATGAACAATTGACGTCTTTTTTTTTTTTTTTTAACTGTGTAAGTGTTCTTTAAATATCAAAAACATTGATCCTTTTTCAAATTTCTCACCATTTCCCCCCAGTTTATTGTCTTTGGGTATTTGGCTGTGTTCTGAGGTGGATGCATTTTTCATTTTTACGTGGTCAAATTATTTTCAGGTGTCACTGCTGTTGCTTTCATGCTTCCAAAGTTCTTCCTCACTAAAGACCAGGTAAATGTGGAGCAGATTTTCTTCTTTTTGACATTGAGATACTCAGTGTTTCTCACCCTGTGACTGGAGACCAGTCTGCCCTGGAACCATCTGGGATGCTTGTTCAAAATCCAGATTTTGGGGGCCTCATGCCAGGATCAGAATTTCTGAGAATGAGCCCTGTTTAGCAAGCGTCACAGGTGGGTTTTTTGTTTGTTTGTTTTTTGTTTTTTGCGGTACGCAGGCCTCTCACTGTTGTGGCCTCTCCCGTTGTGGAGCACAGGCTCCGGATGCGCAGGCTCAGCGGCCATGGCTCACGGGCCCAGCCGCTCCGTGGCACGTGGGATCCTCCCGGATTGGGGCCACAAACCTGTGTCCCCAGCATCGGCAGGCGGACTCTCAACCACTGCGCCACCGGGGAAGCCCCACAGGTGGTTTTAATGAACATTAAAGTTGGAAAACCATCATTCAAAGGAACTGGAATATACTACAGTATGTGGTGTGGAAAAAGGACATAATTTGATTTTCCTGCCAACTAGCCAATTTTCTCAGCACCAGCCATTAGCTAATAGTCCAACTCTTCCTGGATGGTCTGTAGAAAGAATGTCCTCACACTTGAAGAAAATTAAAGCTGGAATTCGACGTCAGGTAATGAGCTCTCAGTCTCAGAAAATGTCCAAGCCCTGGGCCTCCTAGTGTCTTGGGGTCTCAGGATCTAGACGGGCAGTCAGATGAAATGACATTTCATAAGGTACCTGAACCACTGTGGTTTTCTCCAAATGCCCTCGAAGGCCTTTCTCCAGCTAATATGGAACCCAGGAGGAAAGTGCTTTAAAGGTACAGGGTCAGGGCTGAGAGAGCTTTCTGTCTGACAAGAAAGCCCAGCAAGGAAAAACCCCAGCGTTCTAGTACATGCCAGCAGCCTAAGAGAGCAGGGCCCCTAAGCGCAGTGCCCAGTTGTCAATTTCATGACCCAAGCTCTGCCCAGAGGAGGCTGGGAGCTCCTAAAAGACTCAGGTGCCCACTGCAAACTTAGACTAATGGCCAGGTCACTGTCACCCCAGGTATCTGTTCTGATGGCCCTCCTCCCCAAGGAGTGTGCCAAACATCTGAACTAGACCTGCAAACATACACACAACATGTGCACAGCAGGCAGATGGCAGAGGACAGAAAGACAACAGCTCTTCACAGGGCCTCTGTGGGCAAAGTGAGAGGACTGTTCCCTGGGCCCCTAACAGGGTGTCATGTTCAGCACCTCCCAGGAGGTCAGACGGGGTGGGGATGGCCCTCCCAGGATGCCAGGTCCCCATGACGCTTGCCCCATTGTGCAGATGGGGACTGCAGGCCAGGCAGGGGGAGTTGGTACTCCAGGTGAAGCAGAGCCCAGCTTAGGCGTTTGGGATTTGCCATTACTCCCAAGCAGCAGTTCTCAAAGTGTGGGCCTGAGACCAGCAGCATCAGCATCACCTGGGAACTTGCCAGAAATGCAGATTCTAAGGCCTGGCCACCCTAGGCCTGCTGGATCAGAAGCTCTGGGGGTAGACCCACACTCTGTTGTGACAAGCCCTCCTGAGGAATGTTCAAATCTAAGAATTGTTGGCCTAACATGTGCCCACATTACAGGGAGACTAATGAGATACTTCAGATCTCTTTGGAAAGTGGATGTTGGGTGGAGAGAAAGTAAGCAGTGAGGTATGGATGCGAGATGCTCCCTGCAATGGACTGCATGTACCTGCTCCCTAAATTCCTATGTTGAAATCCTAACCCCCGTGTGATGGTGTTAGGAGGTGGGGCCTTTGGGAGGCAATTAGGTCATGAGGGTGGGGCCCTCATGAATGGGATTTGTGTCCTTATGAAAGGGACCCCAGGAGCTCCATCACCCCTTCTACCACCTGAACCAGGAAGTGGGCTGTCACCAGACACCAAACCTGCCAATGCCGTCATCTTCAACTTCCAGTCTCCAGAACTGTGAGAAATAAACGTCTGTTGTTTAAGCCACCTGGTGTATGTTATTTTGCTATGGCAGCCAGACTGGTCTAAGACACCCCCAAGTATGGCCTCCAAACCTCGTAGCCTGGGCTTTGGGACCCCACGGTGGCTCCCCAGCCCACCATCTCAGACTGCCCGTCGGGTTCTTTGTGCTCCAGCCAAACTGGAAGCCCTACCCTGCGTTCCCTTCAGTTTCTTCAGCCCTCCCCCAACCTCTCCCTTCTGAAATCTGACTCAAGCCCTACCTGGGATGCTCCCTTTGCCTCAAAGGCCTGAGAGTCAGAAACTCAAAATGATGCTTTCTCTGCAACTCCCCTCGGCCTTTTAAAAAAAACTGCTCTTAAGACCTGACCCTACATAACCTTCTTTCTTATACTTAGCTCCCCTAAATATTTCAGTGCCCAAGTCCTACCCAGCCTCCCACCCCCTCCCTCTGAGCCTCCCGTCCCCTCTCCCAACAGCACCTGGAAAACAGCAGACCCTCGGTGCTTGCTGAAGGAATAGCAGCATCTTTTCTGAAACTCCCCTTTGAAAGGTAATTTGCTGATGCCCCACCATTTGCTGCAAATCAGTTGCTCCGAACTTTCAAAGTTAACCTAAATCAGTTAACATCAGTAGACCTGCAGAAGTGAATCCTTTTCGGGGCTGCAGTGGCTGCCAGGGTGATTTCACCTCCGTGGCTCAATAACACCAAGCCAGTGCCATCCACGCAGAGGCCTTTCCAACCTTGACCTAAGAACGTCAGACTGGAGAGAGGATTCCCTTAGACATCCTCGCACCCAATTTCACATGTGGGAAAACCAGCCCAGAGAGGGGCTGTGCCCTGCCCCCAGTCCCCCTGAGAGTAGCACTCATTCCAGGCAGCTCAGGGACCCTCAGGTGGGCAGAAGGCACCAAACTGGTATCCAGCTTCTGGGAACCAGTGATGAGATGTTCTCCTACAAACTGAGTACCCCCGGTCTGCTGTGGGCCAGGCCAGCTCCCACGCATCCTATGGCTCGGGGTGGCTCTCTGTGAGAGTTCCTATGACTGCAGCGTTCCCAGTAGACGGGCATCCATTCAAGCTCCTTGGCCCCAGACAGACCCACCAATGACAGCGAGAAACGCATCCCCGGCTTCTGGGTGCAGGTCTCCAACCTGGGACTTCCCACTTGGCTGCTGCCTCTGACTCGGGAACCCCCTCTGTCTCGCCCACAGTCCCAGGCAGGCCTCACCTCGATCCCTGCCAATCCCCCAAAGCAGGGAACAATGCCCCCTCAACCCCACCTGGCCCTAGCTGCCCCACCTCTCACTGACCTCCGCCTCCCCTGGCTCCCACCCACTCAGGAGCACTGGTGGTGAAAAAAGGAGGCCAAGCAGGTAAAGAGATGGTCGTGATGCTGGCAGGGCTGGTGGCCCTGGGTTGTGTCAGTACAGGCTGGGGACTCTGAAGTCTGGGTGCTAGGAAAGGGGGTCCTGGGGATCGAATCTTGACTCTTTGAATGTTTCCTGAATGGTCTGGGGTACCTTCTGAGGCCCCGGTCCTTGGGGTTGTCTGCTGTCCAGCATACTCTGGGTCCCCTGAGCAGTGAGATGAAGCTCACAGTCTCCATTGTGTCCAATGTAAATTCCTAGGAGAAAAAAGAAATCTCTCTCACTTGACTGTACTCTGGCCCCTGGACACCACTTCCCAGGGACCAAAGCAACATCAAGGCTGACCTGCGTCTCCTTTAGTCTTCACAAGGGCGCTGCCAAAGATGTGGTATCAATGCCAATTGGCAAATGAGCAAACTGCGGCTCAGAGAGGTTAAGTGACTTGTCTGAAGCGACACAGCCCAGCAGTGGCAGAGCTGGATGGCTCCAAGCCCAGGTCCTTGTGCAGCTTCCTGAATGTGGTTGCCTGCCTCTTCTCACTGCTTCCTCCGAGAATCCCACCCTGACTGCCCCCAGCCTCCCTCTCTGAGCGGCATTCATCTCTTAAGGACCAGGTGACCTTTATCTCCCTCCACCTCTCTTTCCCTAGTACCATGCCGAACGCATGTGGGTGACTCTGAGACTTGACTGAGTGATTGCTGAGGGAGATCTTTGGGACACCCTGACATCACCGGGTAATTTCTTCCTTTTTGCGGGGGAAGAAGATGAAATTAATACACTGTGACTGTAGGGCAAATGTGCCCTTACTTAAATGCTCATTCATATATCATGATGTGAAGGATCTATGCCTCAGGGGATGCCAGTTATGCAGCCTTCACTGTGAATGGTGCCCCAAGAGCTGTGCCATGGAGCAGAGAGGCCCTGATAACTGCCTGTGAAATTCTCCTGAGCTCTTCTCAGCTAAGACGCAGGCTCGCTCACTGTGGACTCTTGCTGCTAGAAAACACTGGCCATGGGACTCGCCCCCAGTGTCCCAGAGGCGCTAAGAATCCCGAGTTCAAACAACTCCGCTGAACTCGCCTCGAAAGAGAAAAGCAAGTTATGACTTAGGATGAAAGCAATGCTGAAGCTGGCAGACAAAGGAGGGTGGAAAGGACAGGTCCTCGTGGTGCCACTGAGCCTTGGGTCACACCAGACCTGAAACCCACCCAGACACGGAACTTCCACGCACGATGCAAGACATGCAGTTACAAGAGTAAAACAACCTCAAAAAGGAAAAGTGAGGCTGGAGGACTCACTTCCCAATTACAAAACTTACTACAAAGCTGCAGTGATCCAGACAGTGCTAAGGACAGACATGAGGACCAATGGAATAGGATTCAGAGTCCAGAAATAAACCTTCACATTTACAGCCATTTGATTTTTGACAAGAATGAGGAGACAATTCAATGAGGAAAGAGCAGTTTTTTCAGCAAATGATATCGGGACAACTGAATATCCTTATGCAAAATAATGAAAGCGAACCCCTATCTCATACCATATACAAAAATTAACTAAAAACGCATCATAAACCTAAATATTGGAGCTAAAACTATAAACTTCTTACAAGAAAACTTAGGTGTAAATCTTCATGACCCTGGATTAGGCAATAGTTACTTAGATATGATGCCTAAAGCACAACTAAAAAGAAAATATATAAATTGGGTTTCATCAAAATTGAAATATTTGCGCTTTAAAGGACACCATCAAAGTGAAAAGACAACCCATAGGACAAGAGAAAATATTTTCAAATCGTATATTTGATAAGGAACTTTTATCCAGAATATACAAAGTATATTTACAACTCAGCAATAAAAAGACAAAGAATTCAGTTAAAAAGTGGTCAAAGGATCTGAATAGATATTTCTCCGAAGAAAATATACAAACGGCCAATAAACACGTGAAAGAATGTTCAACATTATTAACCATCAGGGAAATACAAATCAAAACCACAATGAGATACCACTTCACACCCATTAGGATGGCTAACTTATAAAAGACAGACCACCAAGTGTTAACAAGGATATGGAGAAACTGGAATCCTCATATTTTGATCATAGGATTGTAAAATTACACAGCCGCTTTGGAAAACAATTCAGCAGCTCCTCGCTGAGTTACCGCGTGAGTTACCACAAGACTCAGAAATTCCACTCCTAAGTATATACCCAAGATAACTGAAAAGACATGTCTACGCAAGAACATGGGCATGAATGTTCATAGCAGCGTTATTCATAATAGCTCCCAAATGAAAACAACCCAAATGTCCATCAACTAATGGATAAACAAAGTGTGGTCTATCCATGCAGCAAAATATTATTCAGCCATAAAAAGGAATGATTTGGGCTTCCCTGGTGGCGCAGTGGTTGATAGTCCGCCTGCCGATGCAGGGGACACGGGTTCGTGCCCCGGTCCGGGAAGATCCCACATGCCGCGGAGCGGCTGTGCCCGTGAGCCATGGCCACTGAGCCTGCGCGTCCGGAGCCTGTGCTCTGCAACGGGAGAGGCCACAGTGGTGAGAGGCCCGCGTACCGCAAAAAAAAAAAAAAAAAAAAAGGAATGATTTGTGCTGCCATGTGGATGAAACTTGAAGACATCATGCAAAGTGAAAGAAGCCAGATACAAAATGTATTTTGGGGAGGTGATGACAAGATTCAGGAATTAGATACTAATGATAGTTGCGCAATTCTGCAACTGTACTGAAAACACGGAAGTGTGCGCTTTAGAAGGGTAAATCTTAGGGTACTAGAATTATATCTCAATAAAGCTATTATTAAAAAGAATACAAGATATGTTGCTGTGGGTGGAAGCCAACCTGATCACATGACCTCCATTACTGCAGCATCAGCATCATGACTGGTGGGAGTTTGGTCCTGGTGGGGACCCTCCGACTGAGAAGGGAAATCTCGGTGGACTTGACGAGAGTCTGAAGTTTAAAATGAGGACCTGCACAGAGGCTCCGTCGGTCACTGAAATGTGCCTCCCCGTGTAAACGTGACTACATCTGTGTGCACCTTGGTGTGTTTGTTTGCAGGTGTGTCAGCGTATGTTTTGTGTATATTGCAGGGTGTGTGGAGAGCCCATAGGAGTGTCTGTATGAGTGTGTACCCCGTGTGTGTGTATGTGTGTGATGTGCCGGGGCGGGGTTACACATTAAGACCAGGCAGGGCAGTAGTTCCTTGACAACCCTCTGACCCTGCACCAATGAGCGTTCATTACAAGTTTGTTGAGAGCCTAAAAGAGACCCTGAGACCCTACCGCACCCGTGCAGGAGCCATGCAGCCGTGGAGGAATAGGGCAGCTCACCACCCATGCCCCACGAGCTGAGGCCGAGGACAGGCTCAGGCTGGAGGCCAGCCCGGGCATGAGAGTCCTCACCTGGACGAGGTCGAGCTTGGAGAAGAGACCCGTGCCCTTGGGCATGCCGTGGGCAGAGGCGCAGCACTGCTGGGCCATGCTGTTGATGACCATTTGCATGCAGTTTAGCAGCCGGCTCTTCAGGCTCGGGCCCCTCCCAGAATTCCCTGCCCCCTGCCCCCAGCTCACTCAGGCCAGAGACGTGTCCTGAAGCCAGGAGCCGCCTCCTCCTGCTGGTCTGGGCTCTACAACCAAAGGGGCTTGGACGAGTCCCTCCCCACCTCGGGGCCAGAGCATCCGCCTCTGCAAAGAGGGACACCGGACCGACTAACTTCCAAGAGGGTCCTCCCGGCTGGGCACATCTGTGGTCCACACCCGGGGGAGGGGCCAGGAGGGGACATGGGGGAACCCAGGGCTCCTCACTCTGGGAAGCTCCAGAGGTGTGGACTTCAGGCCTTCAGGGTTGTGATCAGCAACCTCACTTCTCACCTTCAAGAGGCAGACCCATAACAGACTCTATAAACGGTGGCCAATCCAGTTCCCCGTCAAAGCTCCTTGGTTGGAAGTCAGCAGCCCACAGACCCCAACCCTCATGTCTTCCAAACTAGGATCCCACAAGAGCCTGAGAAGGTCCCACATTTGCTGACTGCGCCCTGCCCAGGTGGAGTGTGCCTGGCACAGCCCTGTGCCCCAGCCTTTGCTCCCCCGTGTCCTCCAGGCAGCCCCCAAGGCCAGAAGGGCACAGGCTCTGCCATGGGGAGGACCCAGGGGTCCGGAGAATAACTAGTCCACATTCTCCAGGCCAGGAAGGAGTAGCTCAAGGGATTAAACCCAGAAATCCTGGTGCTGGACTTTAGCCCTGACTTACTCTTTCCAAGCTTCATTCTTTTCATCTGTGAATAGATATAAGTAAGAATCAACCAATATTTAGGAGTGCAGATGCTAGGCCCTGGGACTGCACGGGGGCATCCCAGCTGGTCCTTAACTATCTGTGGCTTCAGTTCTCCCACCTGTCACATGACATCCGGCTCGTCTTAGAGAAGCCCTTTGAAAGCTAACAGTCACCAAGGAGAGGTAAGTGGGCAAGTGGTGTGCGTGTGCGTGCGCATGTGTGTGCGTGTGTGTGTGTGTTGGGGGCCGATCATTATCCAGGAGACAGCAGCCCCCGGCCCCTGCACTGCCCGCCCCCCACCCCAGCCAGTGGACTGGACTCACATCACAGCTGCCTGTGTCTTTCTGGTAGGTGACACCGTGTTCCAGCTGCCGTCACTGCTCCTGCTTGCGGTGACACTTCTTCTGCAGCTGGCACAGCCGGATCTTGAGGCTCTGTGGTAGGGTGGCTGGTCAATTCGGTGCAGCTGACGTCCCAGGGCACCTGCCCTGGGCCTGGTCCCGAGGAGCTCACGGCTCGGGGATCTGAGCGATGATGGGGGTGGAGGAGGGGAAAGTTCTGGGTGGTCAGCGCCCTTTAAGGCCCCAGGAGATGCAGGAAAATGGACGTGTAGGATGACTAGGGTTCGAATCCCAGCTCAGCTCCTGGAGCCCGTTTTTCTCACCCTAAGCAGAACCACCTGTCTGGGCCCTTCCGGCTGCAGGAACGGCTGGGAGGACACCAGGGGGCAAGGCTGTGACAGCCTCTGCGGCCCAGGCCTGCGGGACACAGGATGTGCTGGGTGCACTCCCACGCCAGGCCCCGCGGAGATGTGTTTGGAGGACACAGGATATACATGTGTCCACACTTTTCTAAGGCCTAGTTTTCTTACTTTGAAAATGAGAAGAATGGCATGCCTGGGACTAGGGTGCAACATTTAACTCAGAATTAATATAAATAATATTTGAATGCAATTTTTTGGTTTGGTTTTGGCCGTACTGCACAGCTTTCGGGATCTTAGTTCCCCAACCAGGGATCGAACCTGTGCCCCTGCAGTAGAAGCGCGGAGTCCTAACCACTGGACCACCAGGGAGTTCCCAAATGCAGTGTTTTTTAAAAATCAAAGTTAATGCAAAAACAAAAATCCATGATGAATAAAGTATTAAAATTCTCAATAAAGTTGGGATCCAACCTTCTACTTGCATGCTCACCTCACTCCTCTCCTCTAGTCTCAGCTCTAGGAATAGAAGCACCTGTGTCCGGGTGCTGGGGTGAGGTTTAAATGAGATAAAGCTTGTTAAGTGCTTCTCACAGTGCCCCGCCCACGAAGGAAAAAAACCGTACAAAATGGTGTAGGTTTTCAGTGCTACCACTAGGGGGCAGAGACTGGCTGCAAATGCCATGCCACTGTCCTTTGCAAGAATCAGCCCACTCACCAGCTTCCCTTTCCCTGTTCCCTTCCTCTCCATGTCCCCGTCCTCTGTCTTCTCCGTGTCCCCAGGCCCCAGCTGTAGCACAAAAATTCATCATGCCATGCCTTTGCCAGGGTAGTTTCTTCCGGATGGAATGCCCATCCCTTGGGGTGAAAGTTCAATTTATTAGAAGATGAACCAACTATGAGGGAGATGGCCTCTTAGGGCACTTAACTCTGAGACAGTTTGTGTCCAGTGTCTCACAACACCCTACCAACTAGGTTGAATTGCCCCCACGTCACAGATGAGGAAACTGAGGCTCAGAGAGGGTCTAAACGTGCCCAGGGTCATGCAGCCAGTCAGAGGCTGAGTTGGAATTTGAACCCCAGTCTGTCTGAATCTAGAACTCCTGAGTTTTCTACCACGAAGAACACCTTTTAAGTATGAGCTGAGTCTTCCTCAGGAGAAACCCAGCAGGAAGGGAGGGAAAGGGGTACAGAACAAGGCTCTGGAGTGAGCACCCCACTCAGACCCTCTCAGGAGCCCGCCCCTGCCTCAGGCCTTCTCTGGGGGTGCAGAGGGAAGGGGGTCCCTATATCCCAGTTCTCTGGGCCAAGGGGGATGGGCTGGGCTTCAGGCAGCTATTACCGGGATAAGAGCCCTATGGCCTCCCTCTAGAGGCTCCCTCTAGGCTTTGGTGGACGACCTGGCTCATCTTGAAGAAGGCCTCCAGAAGCTTCTGGATATCCTGGCTGACTGCGAAGAGCTTCCCATAGTGCCCCACCATGGCCTCCACCGGGACCTCCTCTGGCTCCTCCCCTTGGTTGTAGCCTATAGAGACAGTGCATGGCAGGATGGGTGGGCATAGAATGCCCAGCCCTCACCTGCCCCCTGCAGTGATACTAATAATGTAGGTGGGACTTCTGCTGTCCACTGGAGCCCCGAAGTTGAGAGCGCCCCATCACTGACCTCCCACCTCTTCAAGAGAAGAATCTGCATTTGAACCACCGCGGGCTGAGAGCAAGCATCCTGGATCAAGGCTGCCCAGTGAGGCAGGAGAACCCCCCACCGCCACCCGGGAGGAGCTGCTGACTGGGGGAGCCTGCAGGAAGAGGACAGGGATTGTCGCTGTCCCGCGTGATGGGGTCCCCAGCTATGCTCATTCTGGATGGGTTGAACAGGGTTGAACTGCTGAATGAGGAAGGTCCCCAACTGGGAGGCTTCTAGAAGCAGTGCTGGGTGCTGGGTCTGCTTCACACCCCGTGCCTGACCTGGAGGCCTGCGCCCCTCCTTGGCTTGGGGCTCAAGGCTCTTTCGTGCTGCTCAACCTTCCAATCACATCTCCCAGCGACCCCTGGCGGATAATGGCGCTCCAGCACACTGGAACTCAACCCCAAACCCACTGCACAGGGCCTGGCTCCAGCCTGCATCTGTGCTGTTCTTCTGCCTGCAGTGCTGTTCCCCTTTGCTAAACGCATGTGAGCCCCATGAATGGCCCCCTCCTCCACGAAGCCTTCCCTGACCTCCAGGGCAGAGTCCTTGGGGCTCCTGCAGCTCCAGAGCACTTAGCACAGTGACTCTGAAATCAGATAGACCAGAGTCTGAGACCCGGCCCCACCACTTCCTGTCTGGGCAACCTTGGTCAAGTCCCTTAACCTCACTGAGCCTGGGTAACACAGTTCTCAGCAGCTCCTAAAGAGGGGTAAAAAAGATTTACTAAAGAGCTTAGCGCAGAGTAAATATTTCATAAACAGTAATAGTTATTTTTATTATTGGTGATGTAAAGACAATGACGATAATAAAATTATGTATGTTTGTCTCCCCTTCTCTTTCCTATCAAGTTTTCAGCACTGATAACAGTGGATTCTGGTGCAAATCATGGTAAAACAGAACACAAAACTCATTTCAGATGCCTGTGTAATTTTAGTTCCTAAGAGCAAAATCAAAGACAAATGAGGTAATAATAATAGCTGACACTTACTGGGTGCTATAGCTAAACATCGGGCTCCAGGCTACGTGCTCATAAAGGATCCAGCCCACGGAACCGTTGCTGTTCCCACTGAAGAGAGACGTTGAGAACTTGCTGCAGGCCACATGGCTGGTGCCCTGGCTGGCTCGACCACGGTGGCACCAGCCTGTGGATCCCCACTCTGCAGGAGGGCTCAGTGCTCGGCGAGCTCACACGCGCCCAGGTTCCCAGGCTGGGAGGTGCCTGCAGAGAGGACAGGCCTGCTGAGGAAGCTACATACGTACCCTTGGGGACTTTCTCAAGGACCTTGATCAGATAGTCTTCAAAAACCTTATGACCTCTCTCTTCAGCTTCCTCTGTCTGTAGAGACATTTCAGTGCCGGCGAGAGAGCCAGACGTGAGAACACGGTTTGGGGACTTCCAGGTTGTGACCCCTGGCAAGGGCCAGCCTCTGTGGATCTGCACGGATCCGGGCTGGGCTGGTCACTGACCCCATCAATGGGCCGCTGACTTGAGTCTCTCCACCCCCATTTCACTGCTGAGTAAACTGAGCCACAAAGAGGTCAAAGAGATGCCTGTGGTCAGGCCATGAGGAAGGGGCCTGGGGACCAGCGAGGCCGGGCCATTGTGGCATGGGGTCTACGGAGCCCCTCCTGCAGGCTGAGCTGGTGGCAGATGGTCTGAGCCCCCAGTAGCCGGTGATCCGGCCACAGGCTTTGCCTCTCTGTGCCTGGCTGGCCCGTCCGTAACACGGGTAACCAGACCCTCCCTCATAGGCCGGTGGGGACCGGGTCTGGGGCTCCCAGCACATCATAAGCACTCAGTCTGTGGTTGGGGCCCCGGCAGCCCCCAGAGGGGCGCCAGCCACGTGCTGCCGCCCAGCCATCAGGGGGCATCACCGAGCGAGATGAGTCTCCAATAGCTTGCCCACCCTGGTCGCCTTCAAGGTCAGTGGTCAAGGGCAGAGGGCAGAGCAGGAAAGGCTGTGGTGGGTATCTCTGAGTGACTGCTGACTTCCCCAGGGCAAGCCACTCTGCCTCCCAGGCCCCATTTTCTCATCCATACAGTCCTGAAAAATGCAGGAAAAAATTGTCTTCCCCTGGCAAATACCACGTGGGGCCCTGTGAGCTACAGTGTTAAACCTTTCAGTGGGGAGGTTGGGAAGCTCTATGAGGATCCGATGGACCGGTTGGGACTTTTCTCCATAAAATCACCCACAGATATCAATCCATCCTTTTGCATATAACTCAGGCTTTCGTGGGCAGCCTGAAATTGAAGAGTCACCAAGGGGCAAGGATTCAGGGTGTCTGCTTGGAGACACAGCGGCAAACTTGCAGGCTGATTTTAGAGGGGCCGAGCTGACAGATGCATAGGGATGGTCACCCACAGCCCTGCCTTCGTGGAGGGAGACTAAGCTTGCACAGGGCCTGGGACTGGCCCAAGGTCTGAGTTCAAAGGGCGGGAGCCAAGCCCCCCCCCTCCCCACCACTCGCCAATCAGCTGCCCCTGCTGACTTACTCCCGGGCCTCAGTCCCCTCCCCGTTCATTTCCTGGCCTGGCCTCCTCAGGCATTTTTGGTCAGTCCCAGCTGTTTAGCCCACCGCAGGTGGCCCTGGGGCTGAGGCAGGGGGCACGGCGGGGCTTGGGACAGCTCGTACTTTGCCTGGAGTTGGCAGAGTTCCTGGAACGGCACCTGCAGGTCCCTGTCCTTGTCACCGGTATTGCTCAGGCCAGCCTCCTGGCCTGTGTCCACGGTCGCCGACATTGCCCCTCACCACCTCAGGCTACACTGGAGGATGAGGGCCACGTGGGCCAGGCAGGAAGAAGATGGCCACAGCAACAGTCAAGGCAGCAGCTTTCTCTTCTGATTCTCCTGACGGTCCTCAGAAGCCAGTTCACATTCCCACTTCATAGAAAAGGAAACAGAGGTTCAGAGAGGCCCCTGTGACTAGCTTGAGGATGTACAACAGGGCTGGATTTGGACTCGGCTTTCATTAAGTTCAAGGTCTGAGGTCTTTGAGCTGTGCCCCCCAGCTCTGGAGGGACCAAATGTGCCATTCTGCAGTGGCATTATTGCTTTTGTCACCCCATAACTGGGACAGCTCCATCACCGTCAAGTCCCATGGGTACCAAAATGCCTGGGACTTCCAACAGGTGCTAGCTTCCAAGAGCATTCAGGAAAGACTCCGAGGGTCAGAGCTAGGGACGGGTGAGAGAGTAGCCCACATAGGAAGGAGATACCTTTGTCATCTATCTCTACCCACCCGTCCCTCCAGCCATTTATGCATTTAACTAACATCATATACTCTGAGCTTCTATAGAGCTAGACCCTTTGAATGAGCTCACTGTCAAGCTGGGAAGGTGGCCTAGTTGACAGGTGGTTTCATCACAGCCTTGCAAAGAGTTCCTGGGCCGCTCACCTAAGACTGGTTGCTAGTTATGGCCAAAAGAAGACAGTCTCCCTAAGCGTGCTTTTCATTGGCCATCTGCTGGGCCTGCCCCAGCACGTGGGATGAGCAGGGAGAGAAGAGGTGGGGCTACACAGTCAACCTGTCCAGCCCTGAGCATCGGACACAGGTACATGAGCACGGGAAGGAGGAAGGGGCCCAGCTGACTCACTCGACGGCTCCAGGAGCACAAAGCCGCAGCTGAGCTGTGACACCACTGTGCTGGCTTCTGTCCTCATGATGTGTCCATTGTAGGATCCACCTGTGGGTGGAGTGGACGGCCTGATTCCCCGAGGTCCTGTGGCCCTCCCCACCCCTGCTGCCCTGGTTCAGTTCCCAAGGAGAAGGGGTGGAGAGGAGTTGGTGACCTCAGGGGAGACTTGGGTTGTTTTTGCCTTTCTTTCAAGGATGGTCATCTGTGGTGGTCTTTACTGATACCCCAACCTTGCAAGCTTCCCCAATCCTACTGGCTTGTCCTGGGACTCCCCCTTTTGCCTCCTTTTACCTGATTTTGGGTAGCTATAGCTCAGGCACTTCCCCAGCTGGGGCACTCAGCAACCATGGAGGGTTCAGCCCTGTCCATGGCTCAGGACAAAGTCTGGCCCAGGGCAGAGGAGGTGAGGAACAGAAGGAACCTTCAGGACCTAAACTTGGTCCTGCCCCTGCCCCTGCCTAAGGCTCGGCTCTGTCACCTACTGTTGGAGCTGCAGGTCTTGTGCCACTGAGGGGAGTTGGGCGCGGCACCTACCTCTGATATACCTGCTCTATTCACCGCCCGATTAACTGGCCAGTCCTTCCCCACCAAAAGCCCCATTCGATCAGAGGCAGGGCCTCTACAGAGGGCAGCCTGGGTGGGTCTCACTGGGAAGGATGCTGGGGGTCTGCAGTGAGGGCAGAGGTGGGGGGAAGGGCCTATGCAGGGGCAGAGACAGGGCTGGGGCCGAGGGTGGGGTGTGAGGTCAGTTCTGTGGCTTGAGCTGGGGCAGGGGCTGGGGCTATGACAAAGGCTGGCACAGGCTCTGGATCAAAGGCTAGGGCTGGAGCAATGGCCAACCCGGAGGAGTTAGGCTCATTGTTATTCTGGGACGAGTCCCAATCTCGCAGTCCTCAGCAATTCCCCTCATGACCCCTCATCAGCAGGCAATGGATTTGGTCCTAGTTGGCTGAGGAATCCCTGAGCAGGTCCCAGGGGAGCTGCCTGTATGACCCTCCATGGTTCTGGAGCCCAAAAAACATTTGTTGTGGCCAACTGAGAAATGGAGGTGGGTGGGCCTGGATCTGGTCTTGGGTTCAGACGAGGAAATGCTGCTGCTGAGGGAGAGGAGCCCAGGGCCTAGGGCTGCCCAGAGGGTCAGAGCCAGCCTGGAGGCGGGGGTGTGGTATAGAGGAGGATTGGAGGAAGTCCCCCCAGAGTTGACAGTGTCTGAGGTGGTTCTTGGGGTAAGAATGAATGAGGAGAATAAGGTGGGAAAGACATTCCCGGCAGAAGGAACAGCAGGGACAAAGGTTCAGAGGCACAAAGTAGCATGCATGGACTGAGAAATGCAGGCAGATACTTAAAAGCAGAAGGTGAAGGTCAAAGTTGGGATGTGTCTGGAGCCAGAGTGTATCCACCAGGATCTCTGAATGCCTGCAACAGAAACTGACAGGGCTACTCTGGACAAAGAGAGCGTCAATGGAAGGTTGTGAGAGATTGCACAGAATCGGGAGAAAGGCTAAAAACCCAGGCTCAGAGAGGACCGGCGCTCAGGGCAGCCCTGGAGATCCAGGCAGCAGGAACTCAGGGGGATAACCTCCCAAATGAACCCTCCCAACCCCTTTCCATAAGCTTCTCCATCCTTAAGAATCAGAGTCCTGGGACTTCCCTGGTGGTGCAGTGGTTAAGAATCCTCCTGCCAATGCAGGGGACACAAGTTCGAACCCTGGCCCAGGAAAATCCCACATGCCAGGGAGCAAGTAACCCCGTGCACCACAACTACTGAAGCCTGCACACCTAGAGCCCGTGCTCCGAAACAAGAGAAGCCACCGCGATGAGAAGCCCGCGCACCTCAACGAAGACCCAATGCAGCCAAAAATCAATTTATTTAAAAAAAAAATAATAATCAAAGTCCTTACAGAAGGTGCCCAGCTGGCTGAGCCTGGGTCATGTGCCTGGCCCTTGGCTTGACTGACAGTCACATCATAGGCTCTGCCTTGGGGGCCGGAGGTTTCCCTGAGCAAATCCTGAGGCTGTGGACTCTAAAAGGGGAAATGGCCCCTGAACTGGGCCTCACCACATGGAGGCTCAGAGGAGCCGGAACAAGGAGTCTGGTCTTCATCCTGAAGGCAACGAGCGGCTGAGGGAGAGGCGTGGTCAGACTGGCATTTCGGAGCCCGCTGTCGGGCTCAGCGCAGAGTGGAAGCAGGCAGGCCAGCCGTTGCAGCGGCTGACGTTGTCTGCATGCTTGTAAGCACTTTTCATGCGGGCGTTGATTTAATACGACAGGTCCACAAGGTCAAACCTGTTAGTGTTTCGCAGATGGGAAAACTGAGGCCTAGAGAGGTTGAGTAACTTGCTCCAGGTCTCGCCGTTGGGAAATTGCTGAGCTATGAATCCAGGAAGTCGGGACTCTGGAAACATCTGGGAGGTTGAGGTGCTGGGACAACACCTTGGGGGTCCTACAAGCCAAGACATAGAGTGAAGGAGGCGGCCCTTGGGGAGATTCCATCTAGGCAACAGGCCTTCATTTATGAAGGTCACGTGACTGACCCTCTCCCGTCTGAAAGCAGGTGCTGGAGCAGCCTCACCAGACTCTCATCTCTCCCCAGGCTCAAACCCCACAGCACCTGATCTCCCAGGAACGTAGGGCCCTAAACCACTTGACCCAGTACAGCCACAGGCAGGGGTTGCTGTGGGTATGGTGGCACCATTCGCTTCCCAGTGAGGATTTTATTTTATTTTATTTTTTGTTGTTGTTTTTGTGCTTTTTTACGGTACGCAGGCCTCTCACTGTTGTGGCCTCTCCCGTTGCGGAGCACAGGCTCCGGACGCGCAGGCTCAGCGGCCATGGCTCACGGGCCCAGCCCCTCCGTGGCATGTGGGATCTTCCCGGACCGGGGGCTCTCAACCACTGCACCACCAGGGAAGCCCCGGGAATCTTTTGAGCCTGGGCCTTGTACAACTGCATAGGTCCTGCCCTGGGACTTGGACCCAGGTCTAGGGATTCCAGAACCTGTTCTTAAACTCCCACTCCTTTCCAAACTGAGCCTGGGCCTTGTACAACTGCATAGGTCCTGCCCTGGGACTTGGACCCAGGTCTAGGGATTCCAGAACCTGTTCTTAAACTCCCACTCCCTTCCAAACCCACTAAGCTGCCCCCGAGCCCTCCTCTCTGCTCTGGTTCGTCCTCTTCCTCCCCCTCCTCTCTCCAGCAAGCTGCAGTGACTAGGGGTGGGGTCATGGGCTTACCTTGGGGCTGAAGGGAACTTTGAAAAGAGGACATCAAGGCGAGAGAGGCAGGAACAGCCAAGGTTCCACAGCTGGTGAGTGGCCCAGGTCGCAGACCTCCCAGTGCAGCCTCTATCCCCTGGGCTTTGGGAGAGCGAAATCCAAGGCCAAGCTGTCTGTTACAGACAGCTGGGAGTCTGCTTCAAGGGCAGAGCCACAATTAAATGGCAATAGAATCCCCTTTTAAAAAGCATTAACAAGGACTCAGTGGGGCTGGAATTTGACCCCAGGGCTTGAGTCTCACAGCACAGCAGAAGGGAAGGCCGGATCAGG
Organism: Phocoena phocoena; assembly: GCF_963924675.1. NCBI lineage: Eukaryota > Metazoa > Chordata > Mammalia > Artiodactyla > Phocoenidae > Phocoena > Phocoena phocoena. The sequence continues at coordinate 10,233,365 of NC_089220.1, forward strand.
CCTCTGCCCAGAATTCCAGCCCCACCTGCTCTGCAGCCCCAAATGCCCCCCAACAGGAACAAGGCTGGCCTTCTGCACCCATAGGTGATGTCCAAGATGCAGAGAGTGAGGCTGTGGGGCCAGGCAGTTCTACCAGCTGTGTGACCTTAGAAAAAGTACATAACCTCTCTGAGCGTCAGTTTCCTGAAATGCAAAGTAGAGATAATAACAACCTAGGATTAAATGAAATAATTCACATAGAACACGTAACATTATCTCAGTTTTTAAAAAAAATAGCCTGTGTGTGTGTGTACAAAGAAGAAAGTCTAGAAGGATAAGAGTAAACTTTTTAGAGCCTTATTTTAGGGGCTGAGTATGAGGGGAAACCTTTCTGTAATTTTAACTCTTTGAGGAAAGCAAGCAGCTCTGCCTGACACCTGGTAGGTATTTGATTAGTTTTGTTTTCTGTTCCTCCCTTCTCGCTTCTTGCAGAAGGTCACAGCGACAGTGATCCCCCCGTACAGGACCCTTGTCTGAGAGTGAGTTTTGACACAGGGAGGGGCTGGAGCAGATGAGCGCCGTTGCTGGGATTGGTGCCAAAGGCGGCTTTAGGGAAGGGACTGGGAGTGTGTGAAGCCTGTGGGGGGCGAGGGGGCGGGGGGGGGGGGCAGGTGCAGGCAGACAAGCGGGGCCTAGTGATTCTACCGGCATCTCGCTAAGACCTGGCGCTGCTTAGATCCCCCGCTCCCACTGAGCTAGACTCTCAGATATATCCCTATCCCCTCCCTCCCACCCCAGCAAAAACCAGAGCAGCCCCAGCCCCCGGGAAGCTGTGCTGTGGCAGCTCCTCCTCTGAGGTCCTAGACTGGTTCCAGCCCTGGTCCTTGCCCTGCCCCAGGGGAGGTCCCGCATCCCAGAGCTGGGAGTCTCCCAAGCAGGTCGTAGGACCCTCCAAGACCATCTCTGGGGCAGCCCTCCTGGGGCCCTCCTGGGAGGGAGGACAGACGCCACGGCCCCAGTGTCCACCAGTGGGAGCTGGGCCTCCCAGTGTCTATGACGGTGACATCTTGGCTCCTTCCACGCCCCACCCCCAACCGCAGCTCAGAGGACCCACCCTCCTGGGAAGAGGTGTGGGAAAGGGGTGCTCTGACCACAGGCAGCCAGGAACATCATTAATTATTTCCTCTTCATCCTAGACCATAAGCTTCCCAGGAAGAATCTTCATGGCAACTTAGGGAAACACTGAAGTATAGGGAACAGAAAGGGTTTAGGGGCCTGGTAGGCCTGGGCTCAATCATACCTCTTCCATATTCCAGACGTGTAGCGTTGGGCAGGTCACCTCCCTGCTCTGAGCTTCAGTAATGGGGTCATCTCAGCAAGGCCCACTGGTTCTGCCTTCAAAATCACTCAGATCCATCCACTGGCCCATCCTGGTCCAAACGCCCATCTCTCCAACATGGACCAAGGCAATGGCCTTCCCTGCGGGGCATCCCTGCAACGACATTCCCTGCAGGGCATCCCTGCTTCTCTGTCCCCTGCAGGCCATTCTCCCCCCTGCAGCCAGAGGGCGCTCCTTCAGGCACAGATCCACTCTCCCCACTTCCCTGTCTAGAACCAGTGTGAGGCAGATAAATGTTTACCCACCTGCTGCCCATTTCCATGGTGTAAATACTCCCACCATGGCTGATTTCAAGCTACTAATAGTTTAACAACAGCAAAAATCCTGAAGATTTAACAGGTGGTTCTCATGTGTGGGCATGAGTGGGCTGCAGCACACCAGTGCTTAAAAACCCTCTAATAACTACAAATGAAGCTTAAACCCTGGATGACCAGCCCAGTGATCTGGCCCCCAGCTTGGCCATGCTTCCCACATTGTTCTTCTCCTGCCCCACTCAGAGCCTTTGCACCCGTGGTTGCCTCTGCCCAGAGCACCGTTCTCCCAGTTCTTCATAATACTTTTTCTTCTTTCCTTTCCGATCTCAGCTCAGATGCACCACTCAGAGTGGCCTCCCCTGACCATCTTGAACCCCCCTGACTCCTGCTTACCTTTGGTCTCGCCTCATTCTCGTTGAGGTCTATTTTGGTCTCATTACTCTGGGCTGTCTCTCTCGCTACTGGAATCTGATCTCCATCAGGGTAAGGACTGGGACTAAATTGTCCCTGCTGGGTCTTAGCGTCTAGAAGAATAGTACCAGACACACAGTAGGCGTTCGATAGTTGTATGGGTACAAGCACAGCTTTGGAGATACACAGCTTTGGGTTTGAGTCACGGCTCCCCCACCAACCACCTACATAACCATCACTGAGTCACTTAATCTCATTGGGCTTCAGTTTCCTCATCTGTAAATCGGGGACAGCAGCGCCTATGTGATGGAGCAGTGAGAACCTAAAGATGACATGTGTAGGGTGTTCAGTACAGTATCTGTTGTTACCAGGGCGCCAGAAAATGGAAACAGCCTCTTCACTTGCATATATCCAGCAACAGGGACCTCATTCCCTCCCAAAGTAGCCGTGTCCACCTCTGGGCCACTCTGACCGCCAGAACATCTGCCCTTCCTTACACTGAAGCCAAATATGTTTCCTCATCGTGTCCCCCGTTAAGTCCCAGTTCAACTGCTTCCCCGCAGAAAGTCTTGTGCCGTTATAACCACGTTGTGAATATTGAGCACAGATTTATGTCACATTTCGGCATGGCAGTGACAGCAGATGTGACAACCCTCAGCAGCTCTCCTCTAGTCATGAGCTGTCCGGTCTTGGCAAGTCTCCTGACCTTGCTGAGCCTCAGTTTCTTTCTCTGGGAAATGGGGGTTAACATAGTACCTACCTCATACGTAGCCGTGGGGATTAAATTAGCTGATATACACATACACTTAGCAGCTGGAACATAGTAGGTGCCCCCCGACACAAAAAAGCTGATATTATCGCTATCACTCTGCCTGATGTTAGTCCAGCATTTGTGCCATTTTCAGGTCCACAGCCATTTCTGGTTAAGGCCAGACCCTCTCTTGAAGCTCTGTAGCCAAGCTGGAAAAAGAGCCAGTTCTGTCTGGGTCACCCACCCCACATGCACCCCCAGCTGCCAGCGCTGCCCCCCTCACCGTGGACCCCTCACCGTGGAGTCTCAGCACTTCCCAAACTCTCTTGGGGTATTACCCGACCCTGGGACGTCACTCCACCACTGAGCTTGGAGGCAAGGCCCCCAAAACCCAGGCCACGAGCTTCCGCGAGTGGGGGCTGAATCCCCAGCTGGGGTGGCTTCTGCCAGCTCCCTAGATGCTCTGGGCATCCCGGTGTTCCTAAAAATGCTGGTGCTGGTGGGTGAACGGGGCGAAGGAGACCAAGCAGGAGCCGCAGTGAGGAAGGAGGACCAGGGCGGTGTGGAGTTCGGAAGGCCAGGAGGAAGGGGACAGAGGTGAACCAAGTTCTCACCTGGCTCCAGGGTTCCCCAGGCCCCGGGACTGTGAATACGACGAGTCATCACACTCGTGATTACATCACCTGTGCAGGTGTAATTAAGGTTCTGCATCAGTGGACTGAGAAGTGGGAGATCGCCAGGTGGGTCTGATGTAATCACAGGAGCCCTGAAAAGGCAGCGCGTCTTTTCCCCCTGGTGGCAGAGGAGCGAGTCTAAGACTCCAAGTCCATCTGACACCCTGCCCTCTCTCTCCAAACGTCCTTGTCCTGGATGCCACCCCCCTCGGGGTTCTGCTGTGAGCTCAAAGCTGAGGCTGAGAATTCGGCCACGTCTCTGCTGATGGCCAGGACCTGCTTATGGGAACAGGGGCTGGGGCCGTTTCTGCCCGTGGCCCTGGCGGCATTTTAGGGGATGATGCCACGCAACTGCGGAGATGTCTGGGCCAGTCTCCTCATCTTTACACTATGTTCCTGCCCCCAGGGAAGCCTCCCACTGCCCCAGTAGGAGAAAGAAGCAGCCTGTATGTAGCTCCGTCTCAGCAGGGCAGAGTATAAGAGCTTGAAACCCACCTATTCCTCTAGTCAGGGGTGGCTGGAAACGCCCATGACCTGAGGGATGTGTTAGTGTATCAGTCAGGGACGCTGCAGGTGGGATCGCCAGGTTTAGAAAGAAAAATACAGGACACCCAGTCAAATTTGAATTTCAGATAAACAGCAAGGAATTGTTTAGCATGAGTATATCCCACACAATTTTGGGGACGTACTTAGACTGAAGGACGATTTATTATGTGTCTGAAAGTCAAGTTTAACTGGATATCTTATATTTTATCTAATACAAGACACAGCAGGCACATGCAAAAGGTTAAATGAAGAGTTGATGAAGTTGATGAGGGGACAGAGGGGTGGGCAGGGTCAAGGGCATTAAGGCAGACTGAGGCACCCGGAGTCCAGGAGCCATGGGAAGCTGTTACCATCCCAGGGAGGAAATGATGCTCTGGAGCCTGGTGAGAAGCCGCCTGAAGAGCTGCAGCCATGGAGGATGGAGTCCCTGGGAACCTAGGCCCAAAGCAGAGGGGGAGCTGGAGCAATGAACACCCCCGACGTCTCTCTTGTCCCGCCCACCTGGCTTCCCATTGGCTGGACCCAGTCAAAAGCCAGAGGGCAGGGACCTTGGTGATGCTCTGGTCAGCCTGCCGGGCACAGAAGGGCAGAGCAGGGATCTGACAGCAATGGGGCAGCCAGCACCATGTGGAGAAGGAAACCAGGGCTTCTTAATCCCCCTTAGGCTCTGTCCCCTTGACGAGACTTACAGAGGACTTTCCCAGAAGGCTGGGCGGGGATGGCGCAGAGTCACAGATGCTACACATAAGCCCCCAGTCCTCCAGGAAGAGGCTCCGAGTGCAGGCCAAGCAGATGTGGCCAGATGTCCGCAGGGGCCTTTCACCCCTCAAAGCGTGGCTCCAACTGGCTCCAAGCTCATTAGGGTCTCTGGCCCTTTGAGTCCAAAACCTCTCCCAAGACTTCTACCAGTTCCAGGGCTTCTGTTCTCCTGCCCCGCAAGGCCCCTGCTCCACCCAGACTGGACCCCTCTCCCTGTAGGCTCACTGTCTACAGCACCCACCCTTCAGAGGCCTGACTGACCTTCCTGGGAAATTCAGTCAGGTGGGAGGGTGCTACTCCTCCCCCCTCCACCACTGCCCCTGGGTGCAGGGCTGGTCCTCCACATCGCCCTCCCCCGCTGCCTCCTTCCTGGGGCCGCAATCTTCTCTCTCTGTTGTGCGGAGCTTCACCCCTTCCTCTGAAGGCCCAGAATGAGGTGGGAGTCACATCCACCCCAAACTTATATCCGAGTATCTCCCAGAAAAGACCCTCTCTCTCTCTGTCTCTCTCCCTCCCTCCCTCCCTCCATCCCTCCCCCCACCCGTGTACCTTGCACCAGGCTGTAGAAATGAAAGGACCCTCCCCAGGCTGCTCTTTGCCATGTGAGCCAGGGTCTGTCAGCACATTGATCTCGGTCTTCCCAGCCTCCAGAATTCTGGAGCCGGAGGCAACCCTGCCTCAAACATACAGATGATGCCAGGACTTAAGGGATGTCAGTGCAATGTGAGAATTCGGGTCACCAACTGAGAAGCCAGCTACCCACCCACCTGGAACGCTGACCTTGGACTGATCCGCGAGAGGAGTAAAGGGCTGTCTTTGGTAGCCCCAAAGGAAACCAGAGCACCTCTCCATCATCTCCCCCACAGGCCAGGCCCTCAGTATGGCCCGCAGAGCTCTCCTGGTCCAGCGTCTGCCGACTCCTCCAGCCCACAGCTGCCCTTCCCCACACGCTGCACTCTGGCCAGGCCCACCTCCTATGGTTGCCCAGCTGGCCGCGGGCTCCAAGGCCACGGACCCTGGCTTATGCTGTGCTCTCTGCCTGCGATGCCCCGCACCCACCTGTGCACCGAGACAACCTTCACCTGTTGAGACCCAGGGCGGCCTGTCCCTCCTTTGTTGGAAGGTCTCCCGGCCCCACACCCCCTGCCCCACGCACTAACCCCTCCCCCTCCCCCTTTCCTCCCCCTCCCCCTCTTCCCGGCCCCTGCTCCCTGCCCCACAGGCTGTGCCTCCCTGGGGCCGGGATGTAGGGTTTCGACAGCCCAGCAGCCGACACTGCTTCTGGCTCTTAGTAGGGCTCGTGGCATTTCATTTGTGCCTCGAGGATCAAAATAGTGGTACTTACAGTTATTGAGCCTCAAGCAGCCACTGCCCTAGACCTTCTCACTGAAACCCTGTATCGGCCCCGTGAGGGAGGTGCTAGTTATGGCTCCTGACTTACAGGGGAGAACCTGGGGCCCCGAGAAGGCTGAGTAAGCCGTCCAGCAGAGGGAGAGGGGACAGTCAGCAGACCACCCAAGCCGCATCTACTCTAATCCTGCACCAGCCTCTGTGCAGAACCTGCCCAAAGCGTGGAGGGAAAGGGCATTGCCGAGCCAAGAGGGTCCAGTGCAGCCACGTGCAGACGGACGGAGCAAGGTTGGGGGCGCTGAGGGAATGAGGCTGCAGAAGGCGGGGATGATCTCTGGGGGGATGACCGCAGAGGCCTCGGAGATCCCACCAAGACCGCCTGGGCAGCACGTGTCAGACGCAGCCTGTGTTGATTCTCTCAGCATCCACGTGCCCCCTGGGGATGCAGCAGCCCTCACCCCGACGGGCACCAGACTGTGTGGGTCAGAAACCAGGCCACTGGGCACCGCAGCCTGGAGATTATCTTCAGGCCCCAATGGTCCTTATCCCAGGACATGTGGCACAGCAGACACCTGATCCCATTTGGTCAGGCTAAATAGAGACCTAGAGGTCTGGAGAGAAGGATAAGACTGAGGGGCCAGCTGGCCATCTGGGGCCACCCATAGGCCCTGCATCAACAAGAAGAGGAGCCCAGGGGCTGGCAGTCATCCCCCACAGCACAGCCCTGACTGCTGGCAGCACCGGTGTGCACCCAGGTCACACGCTTCTCGGCGGCCAGGCCAGGGGCGATGACAGTGCAGTTTGGAGGCGACGCTGGCTGGCTTCAGTGGCACCAGGAAAATTGGGAAGAGAGGAAGGGAAAGAACAGAGAGAGAGAGAGAGAATTTTAAATCCAGCCCCTGTATTGACCGAGTGAACTTGGAAATGTATCTTAAAGCCTCCATCTCCTTATCTGTGAAATGGTGACTGCCACATCCGCCCCTCAGGACAGCGTGAGGCTGACCACAAGTGCCCATGCTTTTCAAGCTCTCGGCCACCGCATTCCAGTGTCCGCTCACCCCAGGGCCTCCTGGAGGGTCAGCCTCACTGGGGCGTGTACAAGCCCGTGTGTGCTTGGGTGTGGGAGAGAGTGACCTGTGCAAACACATGTATTGACTGAATTCTGCCCAACAGCTAGTTACTTTGCAGTTATGTGTAATGGGAGGTTGAATCCCAGGATTCAGGGACTTGTCCAAAGCCATCGTTGTCCCATTTTTAATTTCTGATTTTGAAATAATTACATAGGCTTCATTTGAATTCAGCTGACTTACAATTAGAATTTTTATTCTCAGAGAGCAAAGAGATGTGGGTACCCCAACTTACAGCTGCTCACTCTGGTTTCAGAGGCGCTCAGAGTCTGGAGGAGCCGATGTTCTTAACAGCTCTCAGGGCCGTGCTTTCCTTCTTTTCTCAGGGCTCCAGAGAGGGGGAAGACTTGCATAGGGTCACACAGAACTTTCCAGAAGGGCCAAGACCAGCACCCTAGAGGCCAGGCCTGAGCTCTTCCCAAGGTGCCAGGTGCCTCTCACCACACACATGCACCAAGAAAGAGAGACAGATCTATATCTATATCTATATCTATATATATTATTTTTGCGGTACGCGGGTCTCTCACTGTTGTGGCCTCTCCCGTTGCGTAGCACAGGCTCCGGATGCACAGACTCAGGGGCCATGGCTCACGGGCCCAGCCGCTCCGTGGCATGTGGGATCTTCCCGGACCGGGGCACGAACCCGTGTCCCCTGCGTCGGCAGGCGGACTCTCATCCACTGCGCCACCAGGGAAGCCCCAGATCTATATTTTTAGGAAACAAGAGACATCAACAGTTACTTAATATATTTATAAGACTAGTTCATTTGCTAACTGCCCTGCCAACTTGTAGATTAAATTCACCTCTTTTCTTCACTGAAAGAAGGTAAGTTGTGTGTGTAGTGTGTGTGTGATCTAAGCATCAACAGCACGTGTGTGTGTGTGTGTGTGTGCGCCTGTGTCTGTTCTGTGTGTCTGTCTGTCTGAATGCACCAGCTACCAGCGGGGACGCCCGGCACTAGCAGGGCTGAGTCCCCCCCTTTCCTGCTTAATGGAGAACCCCAAGCTTTATGGTGATCCCTGAAGCTCTTGGTTCTGCTTTGCTTGAACTATGGCTGCATTTCCCTCTGCTGGTGACCTTCAGGGCTGTTTATGAGCCCCTTTCAGTGAGCCATCCCAATACTAATCACAAGGTATTTGAAATCCAAACACCTGGCCGTCCTGACGGCAGCTCTTCCTGAAATCCAAAGCCATCCTTGGGGAGCCTCTCTCCCTCCTAGAAGACCTCTTCCTCCCTTCGCACGCCCTCTTCTCACTGCACCACCTCACCGTGCACATTTTGACCATTAATTCTATGTTGGGGAAACTGTCCTGTGAACTGTAGGATGTTTAGCAGCGTCCCTGACCTCTACCCACTAGATGCAGTAGCATCTAGTAGGAAACCCACCTCCCTCTATTGTGGCTACCAAAAACGTTTCCAGGAATTGTCAAATGTCCCCTGGGGGGAAACTGTCCCCAGCTAAGAACCACTGTTTTCAACCAACCACCATCCCCTCTGTCTCTATCAGGAAGTTTAAACTAATAACAACACCTAACATTTATTGACGTAAGTTTTTATTCTAAAGAATGTATATACACAGTAGTTCTCCCTTATCCATGGACGATACGTTCCAAGGTCCTCAGTGGATGCCTGAAATGATGGATAGCACCAAACCTTATATATACTGTTTTTTCCTATACATACATACCTATGATAAAGTTTAATTTATAAATTAGGAACAGTAAGAGATTACCAACAATAAATAACAATAAAACTGAACAATTATAAAAGATATGAGTGTGATCCCTCTCTCTTTCTCTCTCAAAATACCTATTGTACAAGTTCAATGCCTTTTCCATCTTAACTGTAACTTTTGCAGTTTAAAGTTCAACAGCAAAACTGGCACAAATTTCTTTCCTTCTTCACAATTTCACAGATAGAAGATTTATTCTCACCCTAGATCTTATCAACCTGAGCATACGATTTTTTCCTTTTCTTATTAATTTGTGAGCTCCCACCTTTTCACTTAAAAGAAGCACTTCACGGCTTCCCTTTGGCACATCCGAATTGTCAGCATCAGTGCTCTTGCGCTTTAGACCCATTATTAAGTGAAATGGTTACTTGAGCACAAACACCGTGGTACCGCAACGGTCGATCTGATAACTGAGAGGGCCACTAAGTGACTAATGCCGGGATACGCTGGACAAATGGATGATTCATGTCCCAGGCAGGATGGAGCAGGATGGTGTGAGATTTTGTCATGCTACTCAGAACCGCTTGCAATTTAAAACGTATGAATTGTTTATTTCTGGAATTTTCCATTTAATATTTTCAGACTGCGGTTGACCGAGGGTAACTGAAACCATGGAAAGTGAAACCGAGGGTAAGGTGGGGGCGACTACTATATATAAAATTTAATCCTTGCAACCTTCCTATGAGGCATAGGTACTATCATTTTTTCCCCACTTTATAGATCAGAAAGCCAAAGCTCAGAGAGGTTAAGTAAGTTGTCCAAGGTCACACAGCTAGCAAGTAGTGGAGCCGGTAGATGACTCGAGTCTTGGTTCTTAGCCACTTGGCTCTGCAAGGGAGATCTGGGGCAGTCAACTTACAAGCAATTCTGTGCTGGGAGTGGCCCCTGCCTGACCCCCTGGAGTGGGAACAAGGAAGCACAATGACATTGACACCCAAATTGCCTGTGCTTAAGCCTCCAGCTGGTCACTGGGGCTTGTGGTCTATTGCAAACCACAACCTCCCTGCCTCGAAGCATCTCTGGGAGTGTCCAGGGGGTAACAGGCATCGTAAATGTGCCCATGAGGATGTCTGGCCTACTTTCTGGGCCCATACCCCTCTGACGTGGTGGGATTCCCGCCAATTTGCCCAGCAACTGGGGTTTTAGGGTCCAGGGCATGATGTGATTATCAACCACTATGATCACACCGTAAGCTTGGGAGGGAGCTGCGGAAAGCAGAATGGATTTCTGGAAACTGTGGCTTCTGCCTTGGTGAGCCCCTCTCACCCTCCAGCCTCAAATTCCCTTTTCTCAGAAAAAGGACAATGGAGCAGGACCCAGGACCTTCTGGTTCTGACATTTCTTCATCTTCTGATCTTTCAGTTCTCTGGGACCGAGGCTATGTGGGCAGAGGTGTCACCATCACCAAGTGCAGGTGAGTCCCAGGAGGGCCTTGGTTCCTCCATCAGGATGATAACACCTCCCTCCCGGGATGGCCATGCAGGTGCCTGGACCCCAGCAGGGGCTGCTAAACGGGGGCATCTGCATCCCTTCCCACCCCCAGGATGTCAGGGCGCCTGGTCCACTGCCTGCCTCTTCCTCAGCCCTGCCTCCCACCCAGAATACAGGCCCTCCTTGTTGCAGCAAGCCCAGGAGTGCCAGATCTGGCTGACGTCTCTGCAGTGTCACGTGGCCACTTTGGATTCCCCGAGGAGTAAGGCCAAGGTGAAGCAGTCAGCCGCCTTTCAGCTGGCTGCCCTGCAGAGATGCCAGACGGGTGAGAGCTGCATTTCTGGAGCTGTCACTTTTCTCCCCGCAAGCTCTGCCTCCAGAGTGGCTGGCCAGGGCTGAAGACGAAAGGCTCCTGCCCTCACTCCTCCACTGCAGTTATGGAGGGATGGCGCTGGGCCAGCAAGGAGCTGCTGGATCCAGCAGGAAATGCAGCGTCTGACACAGCCTGGCTCATCCCCGGGCAGGAGGGAGGGCCTGCTCCATGCTAGTCTTGGTTGGGAGATGAGATGCCTTTCCCTCTTGCCGAAGGGCAATAGAGAGTTCCCAGACCTGCTTGAAACGTTTATGTTCGTGGATAATCTGTTCCCAGCAGCTAACAGAGCTAACTCGAGTTCCCAACGGTGACTTGGGCATGGTGACTCAGGTTGGCCCACAGGGTCAGCAGCCTCCAGGATGGCTCAGTCCAAGGCCCACTCGCTGGTCACCTGAGCCTGCCTGACCCATGGGAGATGCCCTCCCCTCCTGCACACACCTTCCCGCTGCAGGTGGCAGGCGGGAAGGAAGAAGTACCATGGATGAGCGTCTCCTGAGTGCTGGGCCCGGGGTGGGCTGTTTGAGCCCTGGGACCTCATTTAACCCCTTAACAGCCATGGGAGAGAAGACACATCAGTCTCCTATTCTCAGACGATGAAACTGAGATTCAGAGGGGTGCAGGGCTGTAGCCAGGTCCCACAGCAAGCGAGGCTTGGGCTGGGATTGGCCGGCACCAATGCCCGTGCTGGGAACAGGACAGGGCGGTGCTAACTGGGATTGCATGTGGGTGGTGTCTCCGCAAAAGGAAGACGTCGTCTGCGCAGGGCTGACCGCGCGTGTCCCCACCAGGCCCAGGACCACCCCCTACTGGGACCTCCTCCAAGGGCAAGACACTCCTCGGAGAAAGAGCCTACAGACAGCTGGTGCTGGGGCTGCAGTGCTCCCGCTGCAGATGCTCCGCATCCGAGGGCTGAAGCCCAGGAGGCGGGGTAGACGGCCTTACTCTGCGTCTCTGGGCAGGGATATCGCGGCGCTGCCAGCCGAGGATGGCTGGTGATCTGCGTGACGGGGGATGAGGTGTAGAGCAGGGAACCGTGAGGCTGGCTGAGGCCGTGGCTCTGCCATTTCTTTCTGTCCTGCTGCTCTGTCCTGGCCGCTGTCGTCTGAAGGGTCAGTCGTGGATGGTCATGGCTCAGGAAGGCCCCAGCCGGCTGCAAAGAGCTCGTGTCGCACAATGGATCTGTGCCTCAAATCCGCTAACTGTGATGCAAACCCTTACAAGACGCCATCGTTCCTCCCTTGACATGCATGGGGGCTGCTGGAGGGAGCAGGGCCGGGGCCAGGCTGCCCCTTCGCCAGTCTCCAGGGGCTCCCTCATCCTTGGGGTGTCACCTGCACATCTAGGGTGTTGATGGGGTGTGAGGCTGACCTGCCCTTCTCTCCCATCTGAGGGGCGGGGTTACACCCTCCCTCTGCTTTCTATGAATGGGCAGACTGTCTTCTCTCCCAGGAGTTCCCCTTGGCCCCCAGAGCTGGGATGTTGCTGGGGGTCCAGACTGCTCCAGAGGAAATATACCATCAGTTGGCCGCACCCCAGAGGGCACAGCGTTCATTGTAAAGAAAGGAAGAGGGGTGGGGGACTTCTCTCTGCCTTCTCCTCGCCCCCTCCTTCCTTTCCACGATGCACCTCCCTCCCTCCCAGGACTTGGGGCCTTCGTCTGCCCTCCCCACCCCTGCAGGCTGCCCTCTGTGCTCTCCCTCCCAGAACTCTGCCCAGGGTGTGGATCTGACTCTTTCCTGTCCCTCTTCATCTCTTGAAACCAAAATAAACTGATATTAAGAGGCAGCCAGAGCTGGGGGCCAGGACGCCAAGGCTGCAGGGGTGCTTATTTTAGCAGATGATGTTCCATCACTGGGTCAGAACTGTCCCAGGACTCAGCACTGAACCACATCCCAGCTCCCACTCCGTTTTTCTCCTTCTCTGGCTCTTCCTCTCCCCTCTCTCTCTTTCTCTCCTTCCTGAAAGAGGTATCGCTGTCATATGGAAAACATGCTGGGCTTGGCTCCCTCTCTGGTGCCTACTAGGTTTGGGGCTCTATGAACTGCCTCCCTCCCCAAAACTTTACTCATTGAATTCAGATTAAAATAAACATGGAGGGAAGCCTGAAAGGGAGAGGTCTGGTGTGTGTGTGTGTGTGTCTGTCTGTCTGTCTGTCTGTGTGTCTGTGTGTCTATGTGTGTCTATGTGTGAGAATATGTACCGCCAAGAACCAGGAAGAGTCTGGTGGACGTGCCACAGCCCTTCCCAGTTTAGATCCAGGAGCTGTGTGGCTTGCATGTAAGCATATATAGCAACAGCCATTTAATGAGCACCTACTATGTGCCAGGAACTGTTGTAGGTACTGATACTCAGCAGTGAACAGAAAGACTATTCCAGATGGCACAGACAGGCAATAAACAAGTGACAAATAAATATATAATAGTTAAGGGGGGGTGATAAGCGCTATGGAGAAAAATGAAGCAGGGTAAGGAGATAGAGAGGGAGGGAGGGGAGGCTCCATGTAGGATCGGGAGAGTAGAACCCTCCTGGCGCCATGCGTGAGCCCTGGGGGCTTTCTCTTGGCGGCCCAGCCTTCTTTCTGCTGCCCTGCCGGTTGACCAGTTGTTTGGTTTCTGCCTCTGCATCTCTGCCCCATTTAGCCCTTTCTGTCCCCATAAAAACATTCCCTGGAGGACTGTTCCACAGGACCACCTCTGGGGCCTTGCACAAAGGCTCCAAAGATCACTGGGGCCAGGACTTCTCAGACGCTTGTGTGATTTGTTATCAGGGACACATAAATTAAAACTGCAGTGAGCTACCACTATTGCCCGTCAGAATGGATAATGTGAGAAAAGGTGGAAACTGTCAAGTGCTGGTGAGGCTGTGGAGGAACTGGAATTCTCACACACGGCAGATGGGACGGTAAGTTGGTACAACGACTTTGGAAAACCGGTGGTGTTCCTGAAACTGAGCCTATGCTGATTTTCTGATCCAGCGATCCTGTTTTAGGTGTTGACCCGACGGAAAAGGGTATGGATATTCACCAAAAGATAGTCTAGAAAGTTCACAGCTATGCCGTTCATGATAGCCGAAAACTAGGTACCACCCAAAGGTCCATCAGCAGTAGAGTGAATTAACTGTGATACATTCATAGCATGGCAAGCTACCCAGCAACAGGGAAGAACAATCCATAACTACATGAAACAATAGAGACGGACTTCACACTCTACAGTTCAGTGGAGGAAGACACAGGCGTGACTCCATTCATATGAAGTTCAAACAACTTGAACCACTAGCTGTTAGGAGAGTGGTCACCCTTGGCAGGAGGTGGTGGGTGGTGGTACTGAGATGGGTGCAGGGAGCAAAAGGGGTCTTCTGGGGTGCTGGTAATATTCTCTCTTTGACGTAGATGCTGGGGTGTCTGGGAGTTGATTGACCTGTACACTTATGATAGGTGTGTTTTCTGTGGGCATATTATTATTTAATGAAAAGTTTTTAAAGATTGGTGCTGTTCAGGCCTTGCCTCGGATGAATGAAATCAGAATCTCTGGGGTAGAGGCAGGCATGGCTAAGTTTAATAGGATTCTAACGTACAGCTAAGGTGGGGAATCACCAGGTTAGCCCAACCTGTTCATTTTGGAGTTGAGTGACCTGTGATGTCAACAGACAGGCCAACCGGTGTTTATCTCAGGGTCTGTGGGCCTTTATCTGCAGCATCGAGTCTCCCAAGTGGGATGAGTGAAGGACCAGGGGAACAGCAAGTATTCACCAATTTATAGTCGTAGCCTTGCAGGGCTCCTTGTTCTGCCCCAACGTTTGGATTCCCATTACCTGGGGGATAGAGCTGCACTGACTAAAAGCACTGGCTTTTGCATTGGCAGATGTGGTTCAAACTGCTAAACCGTCACTTATAGATTCTGGGATTATGGACAAACTCCCCAGCCTCTCCGAGCCTCAGTTTTCTCATCAGTGAAACGGGGTGACAGTAGCACTTGCTGGAAAGGTTGTGTGAGTACAGCCAAAAGACGTTATCATATACAAGTCAAAGTGTATCTGGCCAGTCCCCTCCCCCTGCTGTCCACCCCCAAGGCGCTTTCTGTTCCCCGTGATGCTTCACCTACCGTTTGGGCTCTTAATTTTCAAAAGATGAGTGCGGGCACAGGCAACAGGATTTGGAGACTGAGTTTCTCCAGGTTTCTTGACTATAAGCGGTTTGTCTGGACTGGCAGGGAGAGGCAAGGCAGAGGGTCACCTGAGAAGGGGCCCTGTGTCTGCCCATGGCCCAGCCCTCCCAGGCCAAATCTGAGGTCTGTGACACATCAACAGGAGAGGAATCTCTGCCCCGTGTCTGGCAGGGATGCCAAGGAAGCAGCAGAACCCTAGGGATGCATTCCATGGAGTCCACTAGAACTCCTTCCTACTGAGAAAAATTCCCAGACATTAAAGAGCCCTAGACAGCCGCCACCTTCTCTTGCACCCCGCCACCATGGCACACAGTCTGGGAGGGGCTGAGTGTGAGCTGTCCTTGTGTGTGACCCGCCAGCCACAGCGGTCTGGGGGGACTGTCCCAGCGGGAGTGATGTAAGTAGATGGGAGACAGCCGGAGACTAATCATGTCCCCCCGTCCTCAGCCCCGGGTCAGCCCTCCAGAACACTGACCCGACTACAGGGCACCCTGAACTCACTGAGATTTATTTCCAGATGAACTACGCAAAGTGAGCCACGCCAGGGGGGTCATAAATCCAATATCCGGAAAGGGGGAAGGGGTCTTTGAAATTGAAATTATTTTCCACTTAGAGGAATAGACCAAGTGACACTTCCAGCCCCCTGACTCTGACACCTGAGATCTGAACACAGATGCAGGCATATGGGTGCCTGGCATCCCGTGTGCCCAGTGCGTCTGCCTCTATGTGTGTTGTTCTTTAACACCCGAGGCTGACATTTTGTGGCACTCCGTCGATTCCAGAAACGGGGTATTCTTCCCTGGCCCTGGAGGAAGGGCTCCCTTCTGCTGTGTGCCTCCGCTCAAGGCTTGCTCACATGCTTATTTGCCCTTTGTAGCTCCAGCCCCACCCCATGGCCTCCAGCAGCTAGATCCTGGTACCTCCAAATATCGGGCTGTGCCACCTGCTATGCACGCAGTGATTTCTGCAAAGGCCCTTCCACTGAACGCTCTCATCTTCCCTTCCCTCTCATTCAGCCCATCCTCCTCCCTGCCTTCCTGCCTGCTCTCCATCTCCCTCCTTCCTCTCCTCTTTCCCAGCCTCCCTGTCTCCTCTCCTTCCTTTCACTTCTCTTCTCTCCATCCTCTGTTCCCACTTTTCTTCTTTTCTCCCCATTCTCTTCCCTTCTCATCGCTCCTACACTTCCTTCCTTGCTCTTGTGTCTTTATCTCCCAGCTCCGTGTCTCTTACCCTCTGCATCTCTCTCCTCTCTCGCTCCCTCCTGGGGAGTTCCAGAAACATATCCATATATGGCCTCCATGTCAGGGATCACAAGTGATGACATCACGGGAGGGCCAAAGCTCCGAGATGCTCTCCGAAGTGAAGTCCGTAATTGATGCGCCCTGGAGGAACCAGGATCGCGGCTTCCCCAGTGCAATCTTTAAACAGGAAATCTGAGATTCATAACAACTTATAGCTTGGCTTGCCATCATTGGTCATGCGGTGGGCCCAAAATAAACTCCCTGCTTCAAAGGAGAGTGTTTCAGAACTGCCTGGCACAGCAGCCAGGAGCCCAGGGCCAGGGCAGAAGGCAAACTCAGGGAGCATGTTCTGAATTAAGGCACTCTCAAGAAAAATCTTTTTTATTACCCCTGAATTGTACCCTTGTTTCAGAGCCTAACAGGTAATGCATGCTTTCAACTTTCTTATACAGCAAGATTGCTTGTCTGGCTGGGGCTTACCGCTGCGGTGCCTATCTGTAACCTCTTAAAGTCCAAGTATGTTCTTGCGTCAACCTCTTTCTCTTATTCTCTTGAGTTATAAAGCAAGCTGGTGATTTTCATTTTGGATTTGGGGGACAAGAATCGGCTGTTTGCACGTACTTGTCCGATCTTCTGGAGGTTTCTGGCTCAGAATATCACTCTGCTGTGTGCTTCTAAAAATGGAAATGCAAAAGGAGTTATCAATGATGCTATTGTTGGTTCCGTAGGCCTTGGTCAAGGTCTATGTCAGACAAATGAATTTCAGAAATGCTTTTAGGTTGAATGAAAGATATTTTCATGCGTGGGGATGTCAGTTTCATGTGCCATTTATGGAGCATCTATGTGTGTGCAGTATTGTGGGGGGGGGCAGGTGATAGCAACATTGGATGCCAAGGGCTGTACCTGCAATGACGTGGGGTTTAGGAGCGGGAATAGGATCTGCAAACAAAAACTATGACACCACGTAAAGAATGAGAAGCGTGTGTGTGTAAACGTGAGGACATATTCAAGGAGGTGATGGCCTTTGAAAGGATGGGTGGATGTCCTCAGGTGGGTGGAGGGTGTGTGGGAGAGGGACCTCCAGGTGGAGGGGCGGCTCACGCAAAGACGGACAAGCCGGGGTGGGTCTGGGCTGATGGTGGGAAGTGCAGTGTGGCTATAGCAAAGGGTCAGGAGGTGAGAAGTGGGGGTGATGCTGGGAGGGGAAGCGGGGGAGTGGGGATGGGGGATGCAGGTCCCACCAGGTGAGGCAGGAAGATGGAACATTTTCTGATCATTTTTGAGCAGAGGAGCCGTGGGTGGAATCTGACTTCAGGCAGCTCCCCAGGAAGCCAGGGGGATGGCCCAGAATGAAGAGGCAGGGAGGCAGTGACCCTTAGGTAAGTGATGAAGACCTGAGTCGGGGCAGAGGCCAAGCCCCCTGCCCAGGATGGAAGAGCTTATGTGTGAGATAGGGACTGAGGGAGTTCACAGGGGCCCAGACAGATCCTGAGGGGCCAGCCCACCAGCCATAGGCCCTGATCTCTGCTGTCGGAGCCTGGAGCAGAGCGCAGTGAGGCAGCCAGGGGCAGATGCTCCAGTCACTTCTGGAACAGTTGGACGGGTCCCGACAGCTGGTGGCAGGTCTGTTTACAACACAACCTCCTCCAGGGGCTGGCAGCCGCCTCCACCTGGCACCCTTCTAGTTTGCATCATCCATTCTTGCACAAACAGGCCAGCCCATGATGCCCTCTTCCTCCTCCTTGGGGTGGGGACCCAGTATGACCCACCCCTGGTGACCTTACAATTAATAAGAGTAATCAGTATCTGTGAGTGTTCACTGAGCATTTACCGTGAGCCAGGCACTGAGTCCAGGGCTTGCGGTGGTTGTTCCCAATGACTCTTCTCATGGGTATAAGTTAAAGGTGATGGTTACTCCCATTTCCCGGATGTGGAACCTGAAGTCCCGAGAGGTTAGGGTCTCGCCTAAAGCCAGACAGCTAGGAGGAGTTGGAGCTGGAACTCAAATCCTGGCCTCTTGGCCGATGGGCCTCCAGTGCCCACAGTCTAAGCCGTGGTCTCTGCAGCCTCCCAGGGGAGTGGCACTGAGGTAAACAGACACGTCCTGGCACCTTCGAAGGATCATAAGGTGCTGTATATTGTGGACAGGCTGGATCCAAGAGAGTCTTCCCAAAGGAGGCACAAAAATACCTCCGGACCCACCCACTGTCCTTCCACTGCTGAGCTGTAGAGGGTCAGGCGGCCCGGAGTGGGCGGCTGTCACAGGACTTGTTTATATCTTTACTTCTCATCCTTAGCACTTTCTTCTGGACTCATTAATGCCTGGGGGTATCAATGAAGTCATTAAGAGCTTTGCGGTTGAGGGAAATGTTTCGGGCAGATGGTGGTAAGGTAAAAGTCAGGTGATTCCTAACCTGCCTGAAGTTTTTAAAGAAAAGCGCACAGAAGAGAGGGGTGGAAAAAGAGAGGAGAAGTAGAGAGAGAGAAGAAAAATATTTAAATCAAGGCAGGAGAGCAAAAAGCAAACAAAACAAACAGAAAGGAGAACAAACCTAGCTGATTTTGGTGTGATCTCGAAGAAAACAATTTCCAGTCAGTCCTGCGTGCGGTTAGGCTGGGTGAGGAGGGGGCTCTGGGAGGACACCCCTGCCCCGCCTGAGACTTCCCCCTCTGAAGCCTGGAGTTAGAGCTTCCAGAACCTTCTGCCACCCAGGGGCCAAGATGAGGGAGAGTCCCTGTGCTCCAGGTACCCAGGATAAGGGCTAGGCAAGGCCATACTTGGGCTGCAGAGGGGCGGAGCAGCAGCTGTCAGAGGCTCAGCCCCACACCGTGTGGGGTGCTGGCACAGATGGCAAAGCAAGGCATTCGCTGAGCCCTGGACAGAGGCTGGGGCAGGGGCCTGGAGTCCTGCGTCCAGACTGTATGTGCCAAGCGAGCCAGGCTGACTGCAACAGGAAAAGACAGGGAGCTGGACAAGGGGGACCTTGGGAAGGCGCCTAGCTGTGCCAGGGTCAGCATAGCTAGGGCTCACCTCCAGCCACTGCAGGGCCAGGGGGTGAGAGACGTGTCCTCCACTTGGGAGGCTGAGCTGAAGGTAACCCACGAGCCCGGGGACTCAACAGCATGGGGCCCAAAGAGATAAAACTTGGCATTCACGGGCTTCCCTGGTGGCGCAGTGGTTGAGAGCCCGCCTGCCGATGCAGGGGACACGGGTTCGTGCCCCGGTCCGGGAAGATCCCACATGCCGCGGAGCGGCTGGGCCCGTGAGCCATGGCCGCTGAGCCTGCGCATCCAGAGCCTGTGCTCCGCAATGGGAGAGGCCACAGCTGTGAGAGGCCCGCGAACCCAAAAAAACAACAACAACAAAAAAAAACACTTGGCATTCACTGATGCTTTTCTTAGCTGGTGCTCATGGCACCACCTCAGATTGTGGGCCTTTGGGCCTGTGTGGAATTTATGCTTCTCCTCGGAAAATGGAATATTTTCCACCAAAAACAGGAAAGAGGTTTTTTCCTCTTGTTCTTTCTTCTTCCCTCTCTCCCTCTCACCCTCTGTTTTGTGGTAGCTTCCTCAATGTACAACAATAAGTAAATAATCTTCTAAAACTTGTCATCAGGGTCCTAGACCACTTGTGAGTGATCCGCCCTGATTCAGGTTAGCAAGGGGCGCTCAGCCCATTTCAGATGGAGTTTTGGTCTCCCAAACATACAGTGGGCACAGAGGGTCTGGCGGTGTGGTGGCGTGGGAGCGGAAGCAGCTTTGGACAGGTTCAAATCCCTGGCCGTCACCCCCTACCTGGGTCATTTGGGCCTGTCATGCCCCGTCCCTGGGGCTCAGCTTTCCCTCCTGGGCTATGGGGTCAGCTGTGATAAGATCCCCTTGGTAACCTCCAGCAACCCTGGCCCAGCTTCAGAAACCTAAAGTCCTAACTCCCGAGAGAAGCCAGGAGTGTGTAACCAGCATCAAAGTTTCTGGGATTAGCAGAGCTGGGAGGGGCTTTTGAGCTTTAGAGTCTGGACAAAAGGCTCCAATCCCATTAGCTGCCAGGCCCTGGATGCCGGCAGCCAAAGGCTTGTCAGCACTGCCTGTTACAAAGGCCCACCCTGGGGCTTTGACCTGGGCCCCTCTGGGGGCCAATGAAGGTGGCCTGGATTCCACTCTCCCTCCCCCGCAAGGCCGGTTCGCCCCTTAGCCAGAGCAGAGACTTCCAGAGTAACTAAAACCCCTGGCCACTGCCCTAAATATTCGGTGTCAGAAGGTCTGATGAAAAGAGGGGCAGGCAGGCTCTCTGCCACTTACAATCTGGGCCTCAGTCTCCTCATCTGGGCAATGGGAAGAATCCTCCCCTGACTCTGGAGGTTTTGAGAAGTCAAATGGTGTAATACATGAAATTGGCCAGGAAACATTGCAGGGACCCACAGCACCAGCCTTTTCATTTTTATTTTCAAAATTTTATTGAAGTATAGTTGATATACCGGAGCCAGCGTTTGGGGCCCCACAAAGGAGGCAAAAGAGGAACTCCTGGAAGCCTCAGGGGTGGCGCCAGTCTCCCCTGTTCCAAGCGGGCCTTGGATCTCGAGCACCGCTCCCTCCACAGACCCCTGGCTTGACTGGTAGGGTACACTACACTCTCGCTTTCCCTGGGAAAGGGCTATTTTTTTCAGGTGTACAGCAAAGTGATTCAGTCATACATATTCTTTTTCAGATTCTTTTCCATTATAGGTTATTACAAGATATTGAATATGGTTCCCTGTTGTTTATCTATTTTATATATAGTAGTGTGAGCACCAGCGTTTTTTACGGTTTAGGTTTTAAAGCCATAGGACCCAGGAAGGGGAGAGAATGCTTTAATGTTTTACACTCACGAGCTCTCCAGCTGGAAGTGTTTCCCCAGATTTCCTAGGACCTCTCTGGATCCTGGAGGAACAGCAGATCAGAAAGATAAGCTTTGACGTAAACATACTGGGCATTGCAAGGAGAGGGGTTTGAGGACCCTGGGGGCCAAGGAACAGCCCAGGTCAATTCCTCACTTCCTCATACGGCCCCAGGCTCGGCCAGCGGCAGGTATTTAGGACTGTCTTGGGCTAAGGTCATGTGATGTGAAGCCCTGGATAGATAGATAGGTAGATAGATAGATAATTAATTTAGTTTAACCCAGGCCTTTACTCAAAACTTAAAAAAGAACTGGAAGCTGTGGGTTACATAGGATGAGGGCGAGGTGTGAAGTCAGAAGATGTGGCCTCTGGTCTCTTCCTCATCAGTTTCTTCTTGCTGTGCCTCAGTTTCCTCATCTGTAGAATGGGAACAGTACCCTCATCACAAATCTATGGGAACCGTACCCTCATCACAAACGTATCACACAGCTCAAGCTAACAACATACGTAAGAGTGTAAATTAACTGCAAACAGAGGCGTTAGGGCTGTGGTTCTCCCAGTGCTTGTTGCAGTGTCTGAACCATAGTGCTTTGTGTAAGAGCTGAATCGCACAGTCCACACTCACACCTAAAACACCCAGGTGGACCCTGCCTGATGTACTTATCCCGCCCTTACTATGTGCGGCCCTGATCCAAGAACTAAGTGCTCACCAGAAACCCACTATTGTCATTTGTAGGTGGTCACCTCATACATGACTTCAAACCCAGGATGAAGAGGAGTGGGTTGGGCTGTGGGTCCTTCTGAAGTTCCTAGGACAGCGGGTCGTGCCGGCAGGAAGGGAGGCGGCAGAGGGAGGGGCCCTGGGGAGCAGTGGATTTGGAAGTGGTGGGGAGAAGCCATCCTGCACCCAGGCTGGGTTTAGGGAAAGCGTGGAGATCTCCCTGCTTCCCAAGCTCTGACCCCGTTACTGACCCCTGGACCCATCCAGCGGGTCTCTGCAGCGTCCCTCGGGGCTACCCGGGACAGCCCGGGGGGCCAAGAGCCACAGCCGACCCTCCTGACCACCGCTGTCAGGGGAAAACAGTTTGCATGGAAACTGCCAACTGGGAACGAGTTCCAGGTGACAGCATCTCAGCAGGAATGGGTCAGAGCAGAGAACCGCAGCATCCTGGGAGCCACGGACTAATGTTAGTGGATTTTCCTGGGCCACTGGCCACATGCCGAGCGTCCTGTCCCCCATTTCTATACGTTACCTCGTTTTGTCTGACAGCACCTCTGTAGGCCGGATGCTATCATTATCTCCATTTTACAGAGGGGCAAAACAAGGCAGAGGGAGTGGAGTAATCTGCTCCCCATCACACGGCCAGCTGGTGGCAGAGCGGGCTTTGAACTCAGGCAGTCAGACACCTGTGGTCACGCCCTCTACCACGCACAGTGTCTTCTCATAATAGCTGTGCTTCCAAGGTTTGACCTAATCATTCATTCGCCTGCCCATCCAACATTTATTAAGTACCTACTGTGTACCTGGCCTTGGGTATGTCCTGGGGTTATGGCACAAATGTGATACAGGCTTGCTCTGTGGAAGTTTCCGGACTCTCTAGGGAGCCAGGCCCACAGTGGGCAGTCAGAGCACTAGAACGTCAGGGGTGCCCTTGGGGGCCGCTCTGGATGCCTCAGCCGTCAGATCAGGGAGGCTTCCTGGTGGAGGAGCTGCATGAACTGCGTCTGGAAGGGTGACTAGCCAGGGAACGAGGCCGGGAGGGGAGGGAAGGGAAGGTAGATGAGCAGAGGACAGGAAGCCTCTTGTCTGGGCTCTCACTGCTGACTCAAGTCCCCGGCTGAGGGGGAACTTGATGCCCTGGAGGATGACTGCCAGTCCCTTTTCTGCCCCCAACCCTTCCAGCCACACCTCGCACCCCCAGTTTCTGATAAAACATCCAGGAAGCCACTCTTCCCGCCGCAGGCCCCCAAACGGCTACAGAGAGCCCACCGCAGCTCCCAGGCAGACCCTGGCTGTCAGAGAGCCTGGACTTGCAGAGAGGGGAAGGAACTGGGGGGAAGAAGGGCCACTTTTCAAACGCTATTATTTAGTCCTCACTCCAGTCCTGCAAGCGTCCATGTTTCTATGCCCATTTCACAGATGTAAAAACTGAGGCCCAACTTAGAAGAGCACTGGCTGTGGATGGACCAGGCACTGTTCTGAGTGCTTTACTGTGTTAACTCAAGGAGCCCCGTCACAGCCACTGTTATCCCCATTTTATAGCTGCCCTGGGAGAGGTGGGGGCTCCCCTGGAGCCAGAATTTGGGGCCCCACAAAGGAGGCAAAGGAGGAGCCCCTGGAAGCTTCAGGGGTGGCTCCAGTCTCTCCTGTTCCAAGCTGGCCTTGGATCAGCTACTCTCGACCACCGCTCCCTCTGCAGGCCCCTGGCTCGACTGGCAGGGCCCACTACACTCTCCCTTTCCCTGGGAAAGGGCTATTTTTTAACCCCAATCAGCCTCCCAGAGGGTCCCTTGAGACCGCTGGCCTCTCTCCAGGACTCAGGCCCAGAAGGTAGCCTAGCCCCCAGGCTGAGGCCTCAGAAATCAAGCTGGACAGCACGAAGGTGATGAGAAACTGAGGGCAAGAGAGGGGCAGGGCATCACCCAGGATCTCACCTCCTCACCCCTGCCCTCACTCTGCCATGACATAGGTACTCTTTTAGGTACATTTTGCAGGTGAAGAAAGTGAGCTTCTAAGAGGTCACAGAGCTACCAACCAGCAAAGCTGTGATTTGAACCCGGCCAAGCTGACCCCATCTGCTGCTTCTTTTCTTTTTTCTTTTTTCATTTTTTGGCCATGCAGCGTGGCCCGCGGGAACTTAGTTCCCCGACCAGGGGTCAAACCTGTGCCCCCTGCAGTAGACACGTGGAGTCTCAACCACTGGACTGCCAGGGAAGTCCCCCATAGGCTGCTTCCTAATTGCCCCCCCATGCTAAGGCTGAGCAGTTCCACCTGCCAGTGTCCCTGGCAGCAGCCCTAGCCTGTAATTGCACAGGCCCAATGATGGGGAAGTAGCCCGGTATCACACACTTCCTTACCAACGGCCAGGCCCAGCGCTAGGCCTGTCCGTGCTTGAACCTCTTAATTCTACCACCACCTCCTTAACAACAGTACTTACCAGGGTCTCCGTTTTAAACAGGAGGATCCTAAAGATGTGGACTTACTCAAAGCCCCTCAAAGACTAAGGATCTCAGTGGGAAAATCAAGAGTGAGGGTAGGGAAGTTCTTCTCCCTCAAGGTCCCTTCAAGGTCAACCCCCATCTGTGGGAACCCACCATGGTCCCCACCGCGCAGGTGCCGGGTTGGGTGAGGATGGCTATATTACCCCTGCCTGCTCAGAACCCTTGTGAGTGCCACTTACTTGGATTGGTGTCCCTGGAATTCCCAGAAGGAGCATTGGATTTGAGGTAGGAAGCTTGGGCTCCAAATCCATACTTTCCAGCTGCCTGTCCTCATGCAAACCTTTCCCTTCCCCTTTCTGAATCTTAATTGCCTCGTCTATCAAATGGGTTCAATCATGTAGGGGCATCAAGTCTTTTTGAAAAGAGAGAGGATGCATAAGAATTAATAAGTTAATTCAACAAAAGACGTTCTTAGTTTCTAGGGCTGTTGTTGGGGCAATGCCATGGAATAAGTGACAAAAGGGAAAGTCTCTGGACGCTGTCTGATCCACGGGGGAGGGCCTGGGAGTCTGGAATTAGCTGCGGGAGATGGCAGTTCCAGGTAACCATCACCTGACTGTCCTCGCCTCCCTAGGAATCTGGTCAAGGAAGGGGTGCTTGCTGGAGCCGGGTGCTGTCCGGGTACCTCTGAGCTACCCATACCAGGCTGCAGGGCCAATGCTGCCTTAGGGTGAGGGGCTGGAGGGGTCCCCTCCCAGCTGCCTGCACTTGACCAGCACGTGTATATGGCCCCTTCAGCATGGTGAAGTGGGTTGTCTCATTCCCATTTTTACTGATAAAGGAACGGAGACCCAGAAGGGGAAGTGACTTGACCAAGGTCACATAGCTAGTAAGTTGCAGAATTGAAACTAGACCTAGGGTTCCTGACACTCAGATCTGAGATCCTTCCATTCCTGCTTGGTTCCCTATTCCCCCATGACTGATGCTAAGCTCTATACATACGGTGGACCTGTTGAAGTGACCATAAGGGACTCCCAGGGACAGAGAGTTTGGTGTTCACTAGCACAGAGCTAACCAAGCATCTCAACGAGTTGTAGAAGCTTTAGAACTGGAAGAACCCTTGGAAACCTTCTAGCCAAAATCCTCTTTTTGCAATGAGAAAACTGAGGCCCAGAGAGGGACAGGGATGTGGCTGAGGTCACACAGCACTTTAGCATCAACTTGGAGACTATAACCCAGGTCCCTGACTCTTAGTCCTGTGCTCTTCCCCCTCGCTCCTGGTCTGGAGCAGATGCCCTCAGGCCAGGGCACCACGACGCTGGGCAGGCACTGGGCATCGGCACTTCCGGTCAGGGTAGCACCACATGAACTGAGCCTCTGCCTTGTGCCAGGTGGGGGTAGAGCCAAACTCCAGCTCTGGAAAAGCCAAGGCAGGGACCTCAGGCACAGGGAAGCGAAGAAGGGGTGGGAAGCAGGGCCTGGGTCAGCTGGGGGTGGGACCACCTGGCTGCATAGTGCCCCCTTCCAGGAGGGAAGGGATGGAAGGCAGGTTCTAGCCCATCCCACCATTTAACAGATGGAAAAACTGAGAGCCTGAGAGAGATAGAGAGATGCTCGTGGCTGAGCTGGGACGTAAACCCCCAAGTCTCTTGATTGCCAGTCTTGGGTTCTTTACACAATAAACAAAACTGAGGTTGTCGGTGCGGCGAAATAATAATAATGGTAATAATAATAGTGTCCCAAACGTTAAGCACAAAGTGATTTTGAGGTCAGAATGCCCCTTTCCCTCCCCTAGGGTGGAGCACAGAGCAGCTACCTGACACTTGATGTGGAGCTGTGGTTCTCAGCACCGGCTACCTACTAAAATTGTCAAGGAAGCCTTGAACATTGCAATGCTTGGCCGCCAGCCCTGGAGGCTTTGAGCTCATGGTCTCGGGTGGGACTAGAGCCTTGGCGTGTTTTCAAGACTCTCGGTCAGGCCTAAGAACCATGTTTTAAGATGATTTTTGACTGCATATAACAAAAAATCCACCTAACGTTGCCTTAAACCATAAGGATCTTCAGTCTTTACCTAATAAGCAGGCCAGGATGGGCAGACCCAGCACTGGTTCAGCGGCCCAACGATATAATGAAGGACTCAGAAGACCTGTCATTCACTCCGTCAAACTCACTGTTGCGACACTGTCCCTCTCAGGGTTACAAGATAGCTGCCACCACTCCAAACAGCAAGTCCTCCAACACAAAGCAGGGGTGTGGGCGAGGAGTCATTTTCTTCACTGCTTTCTCTTTTATTAGGAAAAGGAAAGTCCTTCCTGGGAGACCCCGGCAGAATTTCCTTTATGTCTCTTTGGACAAAACCAGGCTACATGCCTACCCCTAAATTAGTCACTGGCCAAGGGGGTGAGATTGTCCCAATTGTCTTGGAACAGTCATGCTTCATCCATGGAAGAGGGCACACTGCCTGCCTGAACAAAGCCAGGTTCTGCTATCAGAGAAATTGGGGGAAATGGCTGTTGGGTGGGCAATCAAGAGGGTCTGCTGTACCCTACGATAGTGGAGAGATACAGCCACCCACACAGTAAACTTAAACCAGGCATTCTCCCCTCATAAGGCATTGGTCTTGGGAAGACCACCCAGGGTCAAGTCCACACATGAACTACTGACCACAGCCTGGAGGGAGAAGTTCTAGCAGCAGAATGCTCCTTGGAAGAAACTGGGTAGGCTTCCTGGAAGAGGAGGCACTTGCTCTGGACCTTGAGGAATGAGAAGGAGTTCTTAAAATGCAGGAAGGAGGGAGATGTGTCCAGCACAGCTCAAGCAAGGGCACTGGGGTAGGAACCACGGCTGGGTTGGGGGAGAGGTGTGCCCTTGCCTTACCTGGAAAGTCAGGGATGCAGAGGAAGAGGGTGAAGGGAGAATGGGAACTGGATTTTGAAGAGGTGGAAGGCCAAGGCCAGGCGTGCAGGCTTTATTCTGTTAGGCAGAGGAAGGACTTGGTGAGGTCTGGGGTGTGGGGCTGGGAGACCACCATGAAAGCCACTGCTGAGGCCAAGCAGGAGGAAATCAACGACCGAACCAGGCAGAATTGGTGGGGAGAAGCGGGTGGAGGGGAATGACCCCAGGAAGGCTGAGGCAGGGCGTAGGACCGCCGTCCCCAGATGCCCTTGTGTGCTGCCTTCGGAGCTGCAGCCTCGTCTAGCTGTGTTTGGAAAACCCACATTTGTGTGATAATAACAACTCTCATTTGCTAGTGCCTTACAGAGCAGTAGGTGTTACTCTTAGGGCTGTGACAGGAATTAGATGGAAGAATATCTACCAAGGGTTCAGCCCACATCAGATCCCACCCTTCGCCCCGCTCCCACCCCAGATGGGTGACCCGCCCCCCTTGTGCTTTATGGCTGGTCCTCCTGCCAAGTGGTGGTTCCCAGTCACCCGTGGAGCCCTTCGAAGAAGTGGGATGCTCAGGCCACACTCCCAGAGATTCTGACTTAATGGGTCTGAGACGGGGCCCAAACACCAGTCCTTTCTAGAACCAGTTTTATATTCTTTTAAGTAGATGTGTTACTGTGGTATAATGTACAGAAATGTACAGATCATGCCTGAACGGCTCCAGGGATTCTTACAAAGGGAACCAACCAACCGCGTAACCACTTAGATCAAGAAATACAGCGTGACTGGCCCCCCTCATGTTCCCTCCCACTTAGTAACCCCCAAAGGTAACCACTCTCCCGACTTCTATCACCATAAGTTAGTTATGCCTGTCCTTGAACTTTATACAGACCGAACCGTGTATGTATGTTCTTTATTATCTGACTTCTTTTGCTCACTCAGGTTTGTGAGATGCATTCTGTGACTGTGTGTAGCGGCAGTTTGACTATTTCAATGGCGCATACTATCCATCCCAGGGATATACCGCAGTGCGGTAATCCATTCAAATGCTGATAGACACTTGCCGGATGCGCAGGCTCAGCGGCCATGGCTCACGGGCCCAGCCACTCCACAGCACGTGGGATCCTCCCGGACCGGGGCACGAACCCGTGTCCCCTGCATCGGCAGGCGGACTCTCAACCACTGCGCCACCAGGGAAGCCCCATTGGGGTTTATTTTGAATAACGCTGCTATGAATTATTCTCAAACTTGTCTTTTGGTGAACATATGTACACCTGTCTTGGGCATAGAGACTGGAGTGGGATTTGGGGGTCATGTGACATGTATATGCTCAGCATTAGCAAATGCCGTCCCATTTTGACACTTCTGCCACGAGCGGGGAGCATTCCGGTTGCTCCACTTCCTCTCCAACACTTGCCATTTCCCATCTTTTTCACTTGAGCCATTCTGGTGGGTGTATAATGGTATTGCATTGGGGTCTTAATCTGAGTTCTTCCCAAACACTTAGGAAGTTAAGCCCCCTTACGTTTGGTGGTTGGCCTTTTCGATGTCCTCTCTGTGAAGTGCCTGGCCTAGTCTTCTGGGTATTGGTTAGCTAGAGCCACGAGAACTCTATATGACAAAGCACCCTCAACAAGCATTGATTCTCGTGCTCTGGCGCTGAGGGTCCATAGGCTGATCTAGGCCAGGCCAGGCTGGGTTACTCAGCTTGGGCTACTCAGCTTCAGGCTGCAGGCCCACTGGACAGAGCTCCTCTGTGCTGGTTGAGCTGTGGCAGCCCCAGGTGGGTTCACTCTGGGACCCAGCTAAAGGGCAATGGCTCCAAGGGGGAGTCCTGGCGATGGCAGAAGAGCGAGTGCCACCGCACACGCGCATGTCAAGTGGCTGCTTTATCACGTCCACTAACATTCATTGGCCAGAGCAAGTTACACGGCCAAGCCCAATCTCAGTGGGGAAGGAAGGGGCAACATTCTGCCTCCAGGGGAAAGGGGAGGGTGAATATTTGCCGAGCAAACAAACATTTGCCGAATTACAGCACTGGTATTTTTTGAAAAGATCTCATGTGACTCTAATCTTCAGTCAGGGCTCAGAATCACTGACCTACAGCCACACGGCATGTCAGCAGGTCAAAATGAAAATCAGGCTGAGCTGATTTTACTTCATTTCCTAAGAGCAGTTGACTCAACCAAAGTCCATTTCTCCTTAAGGCAATTTTTTTTAAGAAGACAGTCCCTGGAATTACACGGCAAATGATTTTAACCATCGGTTTTAACTAGATCATGTGATTCATCTCTAATAATCTCAACTCTAGCACAAGGCAGAGAAATGCGTGGATAGGGTGTTGTTGGATGATTGGAAGGAAGGAATGTGGGCACGGTTGTGTAATCTCCTTGAGGGCAGGGATTCTGTCTCTTGGGATCGTGTTGTTGTATCACCAGTGCTTAGAAGAGTGTCAGACATAGAAGAGGTGCTCAGTAAATAATCTCTCAGTTAACAATGCATGCACACGTGTATAGATAGGCTGTCTGGAACGGAAAAATGAATGGTGGATGAGTGGATGGTTGGTTGAATATATAGATGTATAGATGGATGGATGGATAAATGGATGGGTGGTGGATAGGCAGATACATCTGAGGGTGAATAATGGAGAGATCGGTGGATGGTTGGATGATTGGCTAGACAGATGAGTGGATGGATAGGAGCATGGATGTTGGATGGATGATTAGATGGTTGGACAGATGGATGGCTAAGTGAACAGATGGGAGGGTGAGTGGATAAATGAGTGGGTGGGTGGACAGCTGGATGTGTGGGACGATGAATAATTGGTTAGATGGGTGGCTGGTTGGACGGATAGTTAGATAGGCTGGTGGAGTGATGAATAGATGAGTGGGTGGATGGATGTGTAGATGAATGGGTGGTTGGGTGGATCATATGACAAAATGAATGGATGAAAAATGATTGTATGATTGCCACAAGAAAGCACAGGCTTCCCTGTGTGTAGACATAGCTACCTTGCATAACTCTTAGTGACCAGGGTGGCTTTGGTCTCCTCACAGACTTTTCTGATTTGATGCTTGCTCCTCCCCACTGAGTGTCTTCTGGAGGCCAAGGTGAGAGGTGGAAGAGGATGGCCACGGAGATCAGTGCTCGGGGCAGACAGCGTGCCATTGGGCAAGAGGAGTACAACCTGTATAGCAGCCTGAGCGAGGATGAGCTGGTCCAGATGGCCATTGAGCAGAGCCTGGCTGACAAGACTCGGGGCCCAGCCACCTCTGAGGCCGCTGTGTCCACACGTGTCAACCGTGAACCTGCGCATTTCTACCCATGGACCAGGTGAGCAAGGGGAGGCCAGATGGCGCGTCCATCAGGCACAGATCCCAAACACTGTTAATCCAAGACCAAGTTATCCTGGTCTCTAAGATGCATTTTCACACTGTAATGACTTACATTTGTTATCTAAACTTACTGAGCTCTGAAGGTGCCAAGTGCCACCTTGGGTGCTGTACACACTTGGCCTCATTTTATCCTCTTAAGGACCTTCTAGGAGGCTCTATGCTATATTCCCATTTTACAGATGAGGAAACTGAAGCTCAGGGCTGAGTAACTAGTGCAAGGTCACACAGCTAGCAGGCAGTGGTGCAGAGATTGGAACTATCTGATTCCAGAGCCCAGGGCTCGGCCTTGTACCACTGGCTTTATGTCTGGATGCAAAGGAACTGATGTTCTGAATCTGGCCAGGGCTTCCAACCCTTTCTATGCCATCTCCCTGGCAAAACATGTCTGAGAAGCAATGACATCTGCCCAGAAAACCATCCTGCCTCCTGTTCTGGCTCCCCATCTCAGCACGACCTCATCCTCCCATTAGCAGGACCATCTACAGCAGTTCCATGTCGCACCAGTAGAAATATGATACGGGCCACAACTGCAGTTCCACAATGCAATTTTGAATTGTGTGACCTTGGGCAAGTCATTTAACCTCTCTGAACCTCAAACAATAATGGTAATAACAGCAGCAACAATAAACAGACTTTTTCCGATGTCCAGAGCCAGTCGACACGGATGAAGGTGGGTGACAGTACATTTTGGCCCTGTGCCCTGATGAAACCTACCAGGGTGTTCCCCAAGTGACTCTGGCCCTTCCAAGGCTGGACACCTCTGCCAGGAAGGCTGGGCAAAGGCCTGGGTTGCCCATCACTCAGGAGCCCCCTCCATAAAGGGGAAGGCAGGCAACCTCCTTGGGCAGCTGGAAGGAATATGAAGGCTCCAGGTTACTGAGCTGACCACAAGGACATCCCATCCTGAGACCCAATCTGAAAAACAGAAGCCCAGGGCCAAGGACTCGTGGTGGCTTATGCTCTAGAGACCCTGGTTCCTGTTTTGGCCAGTTCAGCCTAAGTCAGACCACAGGTTCCTCTTTCTCAGAGGGATCAGATAGAGAGAAGAGCAAGTTCCCTCCAACCCGGCCTGCAGCACAAGCCATACGTCCTGGGGCCTCCGCAGCCTTCTCCCCAGCGTGGGAACCCCCTCCAGGAGTGCTGTAGACACTTGAAAACATTAGAACTGTGCCCTGACCTCCTCCTTCCTCTAGTGGTAAGGAAGTGGAGGCCCCATGTGGGGTGTAAACATTTATCCTGAGAAAGAAAGCTCTCACGCAGCAGGGAAAGGACTTATCCAAGGCCATGCGGCCCTCACCCAAGATCCAGGCACAGTCAGGCAGGGCAGGATTCAGCCTGCATCTCCTCACTCTTGATGTGACCTGAAACCTCCTAGGCTCTGTTCTGCCCTTTCATCTCCGAAAGGAGGCTGGGTTGGGCCCTGCTAGGGAAGCAAATCCTTTTCATGGGATTGTTAATCACATTCTCTTCCTCCACATGCCCAGCCCACAGGCGTTCACCTGATCCCGACAAAAGCCACGCAAGGTGGACGTTTCTGTGCCCATTTTACGTATGACAAAACACGCGCCCGGCAGGGCCAGGAACTGAACCAAGGTCTGTCCCACCCTGAAGTTCAGACATTTGACCAGCTCTGCTGATTCTGCAAAAGCCTCTCTCTATTTCCTGTCCCTCCTTCACTTTGAAGACACTTCTCCCCACAGAGATTCAGGGTCCCCCAAACAAGAGACACGCGGATTTGTGCTCACATTCAGACATGGTGTCACAGTAAGTATGGGGCCCAGTAGGGTCCTTGTCCACTTTTTCCCCCAAATATCATAGTGTTCCTCTAAGTAGACCCACAGCAGGTTTAGAAAGCGGACATCACTTATGTCCCCAGAGGCTCCACTTGGCCAGCTCCGCCTCATTTCTGACCAGCCTCCCAGGTCAGGCACGTTGCTCTCTTACTTTCCTGACTGTTTCTTTCACTGCCCTGACTACAACAGCCTCTATGTATTTCTTTCTGCCATTAACCTGTGAACTCCTTGAAGGCAGGGGCCTCAGCCGTCTTCCTTCCGGTGAGGCCTCGTATCTAGCACACAGGGCCTGACCCGTGGCAACACCGCATAGCTCTTGGTGAACGGATGAATGGGTGAATGAGTGAGGAGGTGGCAGACTAGAGTGGAAACAGGAGTGGGTTGGGAGGTTCGGCTCCTTCTGTCACCTACTGGCTGTGTGTCCTTAGGCAAGTTACTTGACCTTTCTGAGCCCCAGCAGCCTTATAAAATGGCAATAACAAAAACTTGCCCAGGCCTACTGTGCAGTATTCTTATGAAAAGCTAATCAGATGAGGTGGGTGCTCTCCCACATCCTGCAGCCTGAACAACTTCGCTCCGCTTCCTCCCTGAGGACCCTGAGTGCCCATCTCAAGGCTGCCTCTGTATCATGGACAAGCTTTTGTGTCACCCTAGGAAGGCATTGCCCGGCCTCCTGAGCGTGTCCCCAGGGACACTGTGTGACCTCCTTGGGGACAGGGAAGAGATATTACTCACTTTTGTATCCTCAGTACCTGGCAAAGAGCCTGGATCATTGTAGATGCCCAATGAATGTTTTTTGGCAAATCAATGCATTTTTAAAAAATATTTATTTGGCTGTGCCGGCTCTTAGGTGCGGCAGGCGGGATCTAGTTCCCTGACCAGGGATCGAGCCCGGGGCCCCCTGCGTTGGGAGCGCGGAGTCTTAACTGCTGGACCACCAGGGAAGTCCCTGCATTTTGAATCCAATAAAATTCTCTAGAAATATAATTTATTGTCATCAGCTTGTGACCAAAATGGCAAACGTGGACGTAAAGGTCAAGCGGGTCTTTGGGATCCTAGAAATGAAAGTCAGCTCAGCATCCCAGAGAAAATATAATATTCCCTTTTAAAGTCATCTTCCAATTTGTTCCTCTCCCACCACGAGGTAAGGGGTGAAGGTTGAACATGTATGAGGATCATTTTCCAAGGCTTGGCCCGCTGAGGGCCCCCTGAAAGGCAGACCAATGTCCCATCCAGTGGAGAAGTAGGGTTCATGCACTCATGGGACAGGGAGCCCAAGGGTACGAAAATAGCAGTCCGAGTGGCTCCAGGAAGCTGAGTCTTCCAGTCTTTAAACTTCTGCATTTTATTTAAGGTTAAATTTCTAAGAAGA
Organism: Phocoena phocoena; assembly: GCF_963924675.1. Lineage (NCBI taxonomy): Eukaryota > Metazoa > Chordata > Mammalia > Artiodactyla > Phocoenidae > Phocoena > Phocoena phocoena. The sequence continues at coordinate 10,267,040 of NC_089220.1, forward strand.
AAAAGGAAGAAAGCATGAAGCAGGAACTTGCTTGGGCTGACGTGTGCACAGCTGCAAACAATTCAAATAAGCCACCTACACTTACCGTACACTTACGATGTGCCAGGTGACTTCCCTGCACCTGGATGTGTATCAGGCCTGGTTCCTGTTCTCCTTAAGCTTTCAGTCTAATGAGGGCAAAGGCCCAGAGGTACATAATCATCCAACAGGATGGATGCAGCAAAGAGGCTTGCTTCGGTGTCAGAGGGACACAGGAAGGGTTGATCTACTTCTTAGTCAAGGAGGTGGGCTTTGCAGGATTAATAGGAGTTTGCCAAACAGGCTAGAGGAAGCAAACCTCTTTGAGCCTCAGTTTCCTCATCTGCAAAAGGGAGCCAATTTCATCTCCTTCACAAAGTGGACTAGAGGATGAAATGAGATGACTTGTGCCATGTGCCTATCATAAGACTTGGTACAAAGCAAGCTCTCAATGAATCTTAGCCATGGATGGGAAGGCAGAAGTTGCTGCAGCTTGGAATCCATGTTCTCTACACGCGAGTCCTCTCTGGCCAGCCCAGAAAGGATGCATTGGCCAGTGGGTGCGGGGGAAACAGAACTCTCATGGGGGGAATGGGCGTGGAGGGGGCAATCCTGTGTGAGCTCTTCCTCTCTCCAGCCAACAGGGCAGGGGGCTGGTTCTCCAGGAATTTGAGGTCTTGGCATACAACCACACAGCACCGAGATTACCATACGGGACACTATCCCTACAAAGGCTTTTGTTTGCTTGTTTTGTTTCATTCATTTAAATTTATCAAGCGCCTGTGGTGCCAGGCCCTGTACTCATGACACCTGTGTTCGTGTGAGGACCAGATGGGAGGACAACAGGTATGGGATGCTGCTCGGTGGCAGGCATGGGAAGACTCTTGTATTTGTCAGCTCCCTCTGCTATTAAGACGCCTGCTTGCCACCCGCATTCAGCCAGGTCCAGGCCAATGTAACACCCTTCCTGGGGCTGGCCTGGGCTTCTCACTAACTCAGACAGGGCCCACTCAGAAGTCAGGGGGCCTTGTCATCACAGCCCTGGTCCCCACCCTCACCGAGCCTGACCTGTGTCTGAAGCCGGGACCAGCTGGACTCCAGGACAGGGCTGTTGGCAGCTGGTGATGGTGACATACTACCGACCCCGACCTGCCCGCCCACACAAAGGACGTGGGGCCCTACCTGGGCCCCTTCCAGGTCATGATCTTTGCCCACATCCTGCCATGTTCCTCTCACTTCTGATGACTCAGCCCTAGTGGTTTTCTCTGCTGGGAATTTCCCTGCTCTGGACTCGAGGTGAAATGGGGCCTGTCGCCTTGATCAGAAAGATCACGGAACCCGGTCGGCGGCCTGGCTCCCCTTCCAGCTCTGAGCACTCATGCGTCCTGCCCCTAAAGCCTAGTTAACACGCTCAGTTTCAAAGCACCCAGAGCGGGTCCTCCTGCCTCTCTCCCAGCCCCTCCCTTGCGGCTCTGTGGTGGTATGTGTCCTCGCCTACCGGCCCCCCGCCCCCCCACCCCACCCGATCCCATGAGCCTCTGAACACCTGAGGATCAACAAAAAGAAATATGCCATCGATCTGCACCCCCAGGCCCTAGCACAGGCTGTGCAAGCATAGAAAGGAGGCGAAGCCACGCCCCATCGTGAGGGAATGTCACCGTCGCCATCTCGCTGCCATCCCCACCAGCCTCACCGTTCCATTGTTGCTGTTATTATTATACCATCAGAGAGATGTCCTAATTTTAGGGTGGTGGGTAGGTTTTCATCAATGAGTTTTACCTGGCTAAAAGCATTCTAATATCAAAAAGTGATGGGAGGCCACACACGGATCAATGATGAGAGTGACCGGCTCCCCAGGGCCATGTAGAGCTAGAAGCCCAGGGCGTTGTCATGACCACAGGGCTGGGGACTGCTCAGGTGGGCCTGGCCTCAGGCTGCTTCCGTCTTGCCCAGCATCCTCCGCTTCTCAGGGCCGGGAGCAAGTGCAGATAATGACACTGAAACAGCAGCTCTCAGGGCTGGGGAAAAGGGGCCCTGGCAGGGCCAGTCTCTGCACCCCTGTCCCCAGGATGTGGTGTGAGATCTGTATGGCATCCTGAGTTTCCACGTGAGTTCATTGCAGTGAAGTCTCCACGGCAACCACAGCAGCGAGGAAACCCCTGGTCTGGTCCTGCCTCCTCATTTTGCAAAGGAGGAAACTGAGGCACAGAGAGGGGTGGAGGCTCGTTCCCAGTTTCAGGGCCTGTCAGCGTGGTGGCCTGAGAGCCAAAGAAGGGACAAAGGGGCGGGAGACACCAAGCCTCTGGAGGAGGGAGCACGTGTCGGGGCTCCGCGGCAGACGGGAGTCGACTCTGCAGTTGCCTGTGACCCTGGGGCCGTTTCCTGCCTCTAGGAGCCTCAGTCTCTGAGTCTAGGAAAGGCAGTGGCATTGGCACCCGCTCTAGCATTCATGGCATCACACTCGGGCTCGCTGCTCAGGAGCAGGTGGGGGAGAAGGAAGGTGGGAGGTGATGACCGTGGTGCAGCAGGTGAAGGGGGCTGGCATCCTTCCCGTCTCTCTCTGCTCCCTCCCTTTCCCTGTGCCCCAGCGTGGCTGAGGGTGTCCACAAAATCTGCAGGGCCTCAGGGTCACAGTTCCAGCACCTCCGTGGCCCACGGGATGCTGGTCACCTGTCGCAGCATCCTTCCCAATCCCTCAGGGGACTCCGCAGAGGGGCGCAGGAGACCAGGCCGGGTCCGCTGGAGTGTCTGTTGCACGAGGATCCCCAACCCGCTGGAAGATGGGCCAGCATGCCCTGTTCCCATTCCAGCTCCAACCAATCCAGATCTGTGCAGTGGCCACCTCCCCTCCTTTCACCCCTCCTGTCCTCACAACAGCCCAGTGGGGTGGGAAAACTGAGACTCAGAGAGACGAAATAATGATGCAATGAATGGTGGACACATGTGGAGCCCTGTGCCTGGCCCTCTGGTAAGCACTCTACACCATTCACACACTCAGGCCTCACCAGACTAAGTCCCAGAGAAGATGCACCTGTTCGAGGTCACACAGCCAGGGAGTGCCAGAGCCTGGATTTGAACCCGTGTCACTCTGACTCCAAGCCCTGACTCCGATGAAATTCTTCATGCGTCTTTTTGCTCTACCCTTTGTACTGCTTGTTCCTGACCCTGGGACAGCAGGACCCTCTAACGAGGAGCCAGTGAGGTGAGGGTGAGAGCACAGACGTGGCTTGGCGCCCCAGCTTTGCTCTCCTAGCCCCCCACCCCGGTGAATCTCTTGTCCATCCCTGTGGGGACCCAGCCTGGCCCGCCCTGGGACTGAGCCCCTTTCATCCTGGGACCTGCTGCTGACTAGTCCTCACATCCTCCTGGGTGAAGAATGTCACCTTGCTTCATATCTGCCTCCTGCGTGGTTGGCTGGGGAGGGGGACCTTCGGGGGTGGGGTGAGGTTAACCTCACTGTTGTCTTATATGGTCATTTAAATCTCCCAGGGCTTCCTCCAAGGGCCAAAAATAATCTGGAGACACAGCAGCTGTGTCCAGCGCACAGGGAGGACCCGGCCATCTGCTTTGGTTCAGAGCCCTGTGTCTGTCTGTCAGTCTCTCCCCCTCGCTCTCCCTCCATCCTCGTTCCTGCCTCCGGCCATGACCCGCTTCTCATATGCAGAGTATTTTTCCCTCTTTCACTCCGGCCCTGCACCCTCCAGGTCCGCTGTGTCTCCTGAGAGCGCCACGACCGCAGCCCCCAAGGGCCTGTTCCAGGAGGTTATGCAGAAATACAACCACAGCAAGTCCTTCCAGCTGGCGTAAGTGCCCCCACCCCGCGGCCCCCAGACCATCCAAGCCCATTCTCCTCTAAACTGGGGTTGGGGTGCAGGGATGGGAAGCAGTCCCACAGCCCCCAGGAAGAGGGGTACTCTGGAGGGACTCCAAGGAACAACCCTCCCAGGTGTGTCCCCCTGAGACCCAGCAGCTCCTGCGGAGCTGGGCTTGGTGGTCGCAGGCTCCATCCTCTAGGAGCTGCCAGCCAGGCCGAGCTTGTGATGAACCCCTCAGTTCCCCCAGAATGGGCCCTGCGTGCTGGAGTAGCCCCGTAGGGCTCTGAACCTGGGGACCCAGCGAGAGGGGGACTGGGGAGACGGCTCTAGTACTCCAGGGGCTCAGAGCTGAGGCCGATGAGCCAGCCCCCCATTCTGCCTCACTTTCCCGCATGTCATCACCGTGGGTCTATCTTAGCACACCCACGACGCCCACACCCACAAGTTTTGGGTTGCTTTGTTGCCTTTATTTATTAAGTGCCAGGTGCTAAAACCAAAAGATAATCCGAGATGCAGGAAAGGCTCTGTTTGCCTGGCACCAGGGTGCTGGGCTAGGTGAGTCCTTAGAAAATAGCTCTGTGCTGTTTCCTTCTCTGCTCGACCCCAGAAGCAGCTAAAAACAAAAAAGCAGTCTCATCGCTGGAGCCCCTATTTCCTTGATCAGTTACATTGTGGGGAGGAGACAATTGGCCTATGTTTTGTTTCTTCTTCCCAGCCCTTTTCAAGCCCTGCCACCCTTCTCTTCCTTGGCGCTGCAGGTAGGATTTTGACAGTCTGGAAAAGCGAAACCAGGTTCTGGTCTCAGAGCTGTTGCCACTTCCTGTGAGACTGCCTGTGAGTCGCTGACCCTCACTTAGTCTCCGTTCTCCGTAGAGAAGGTTGGAGAGGACAGAGTGGCCTGTCCAGCTCCTCGGTCTCTGATGGTCTGATACCCGCAGCAGTTCCCCCCAGCCCTGGGGCGGGCACTTTGGCCGAGCTCATACAGAAGCTGGCGGTGTGTGTGTCTGAGCGCTCCAGGGTCCTTGCACCACAGCTGGACGAGGCCCAAGCTGAGCGGTGCGTCGTCCTAAGAATGTTCTCATGACGCCGCACACCCGCCAAAGCCACAAGAACAGCCAGCCCTCCTCCCTTCCACTTCAGACGGGTCCCACAGGAGACCTTCCGGGAGAGACAGGACACCTACCCCACTGGGGCTTTTCCTGACACCAACCGGGGCTGCTCTGGGCCGCTCGTAAGCGGAACTCATCAAGGTGGCAGTGATGGCGTTGATGGGGACTTCAGGGCTTATCTGGTCAGTTACCCATCGTCCTTGCTGGGTCTGTCCTTAACCGGCATCTGTGCTCTGAAGCTATTAATAACCAGAGAGGCTGAGAGTCAGGAGGAAGTGCCGCTCATGCTGGAGGGGGGAGCAGCTGGGAGGGTAAAGGGGCTGGCCCTGGAGACACTCTGGGCCTATCGTGGCCACTGACAGGGCTGACGGCCCTGGGACAAGACCTGCCTCCGGTCTCACCTCCTCCATCAGGAAAATGGGACCACTTACGCAGCTCTTTCCCCAAGAGTGGACCCACAGCAGTCTGTTGTCCTCACTGACTCTCCAAGGATGGGGGAAGCCAGCTCAGTGCATGACTGAATGAATCAATGAACGAACAAACGACGTGGCTTGGATGAGCCAAGCTAAGAAGTTATCTTTCATATTAGCCCTGAAATCTTTTTGATATTCAGAAGTTTTAAATCGTGAAGGTGTCAAACATATTAATCCTTCAGGTACTTAAATCTTTCAGCAGCTTAAAGTTCTAGAGGTGAGGAGGAGGGTCCGGAGAAAGGAAAGGGGTTGGGAAGACCCCAGAGAGGTGCTCACTGTACGGACTCCCCCTCTGAAGGGTCTGCGCCTTTGTCTCAGTGCAAACAGGCCCCGAAGGTGGAGGTGCTTGGTAAACTCTGGAGTGCTATGCTCAGGGACGGAGTTTAATTATCACTAAAACCTCCAGTGGGGTCAGTTATCCATCCCTTTGGGGGGCCGACACTGGAAGCCCGAATCCTCCTGGTAGAAATGGTCTTGGCATAGCAGATGCAGCCACTGAAAGCTGCAGGGACAGAGGGTTCCCCTGATTCTCTTTTGGCCACCAAGGAGCTCTGTTTAAAAGGGACCCTTGGGGCTTCCCTGGTGGCGCAGTGGTTGAGAGTCCGCCTGCCGATGCAGGGGACACGGGTTCGTGCCCCAGTCCGGGAATATCCCACATGCTGCTGAGCGGCTGGGCCCGTGAGCCATGGCCGCTGAGCCTGCGCGTCCGGAGCCTGTGCTCCGCAACGGGAGAGGCCACAACAGTGAGAGGCCCGCGTACCACAAAAAAAAAAAAAAAAAAGGGACCCTTGGTTTCCATCTGTGGAAGTGAATGAGCCGGCCACGTTTCTAGTGGAGTTTCCCAATGTGGTGCCCAACTTGGAGATAAAGGCATGGGAATACTCCAGGCCCAGGGATGCTCACAGGGGGACGGAACACTGGCAAAGCCCGATCCAGAGCCCTCACCTTTATCTTCTTAGGCCAGTGCGTCCTCCAAACGCTCAGAGGAGGCCATTGCAAAGACTGTGTTGAAAGAGATATAAATACAATCCCCAAAGACACAAGCAAACCTCTAACAGGGAAGAGGCTGTCTTTTTGGAAATAGAAGGGATGAAGGAGTGAAATAATTGTCAGGGTTCTTAAATTCTGAATCCTTCCTCTCTCCCTCCCTTCCTTTCATATTTTCTCTCTCTCTCTTTCTTTCAAGCCGCAAGTATTTATTAAGTACCTATTATGGACCAGCCACTGAGCTGGGCCGTGGGAACCAAATCATAAGGGATAGAAGAAAGACACGGGCCCTGTGGTCTTGGAGCTCAGAGTCCAGTGGGGGAGACAGACAGTGGGCAAACAATCAAAGACATGTAAAAGCCAGTGGTTAGCTGAGGGCTTAGGACTGGAGGCAGGGAGAGGCTGACCCGGTCACAGGCAGGCTGAGGAAGCCGTGACGGGGCTGAGAGTCAGAGAGGCCAAGGTCAGGGCCGAGGTCAGGGCCGAGTTCCCAGGGCACGCCCATGTGGGTTAGGAAAAATTATTCTCCTTATTGAGAGGACACGGCTGCAGGGGCTGAGCACCTGTCCCAGAGCAGCAGGGCCAAGCAGGACTGTGCGATCCCACAGCCAGCCCCACTCCTGGTCACCAGCAGGCCCTGCTTTCCTTCTGGGAGAAAGGCCACCTGGCCCTGCCTCTGCCTGCCCCAGTCCAGAGGAATGACCTGCCCCTTGCTCTCACAGGCCCGTGGACCCTGTGCTAAAGGCCATCAAGGAAGGCGATGAAGAGGCCTTGAAGGCGATGATCAAGGCGGGGAAGAACCTCGCAGAGCCCAACAAGGAGGGCTGGCTGCCGCTGCACGAGGCGGCCTACTACGGCCAGCTGAGCTGCCTGAAGGCGCTGCATCAAGGTGAGGCGCTGGGCTCTGTGCGCAGCCACGGGTAGGGACGGACGCACGGACAAGGGCACTTTCCTTGCGGAGCTTTGCCTCACCACAACCATAGTGAAAGGGGCAAGGCAAAGTTACCACCCCGCGTGCAGAGTTAAAGTCATCAAGCTGGAAGCAAGGAAGTGCTTGGGGAAGCAAGCCATCCCGCCAGCGCTGCCCCGCCCATCCCGCCACCTCTCCAGGCCTCCCAGGACAGGAGGGCCTAATTCCTAGAAAAGGAATGAGGGAAGGCTGACTTGTGGGAGAGCCACTGCCAGTTTGTTCGAGAATGTTCCAGGGGCTGATTTGGTGTGGAAAATACCGCAGCTGTGCCTGTGCCCTGCCAAGGCCGTCTCCAGCAGCTGTGACACTCTGGGCAAATCATGTCTCCTCTCTGAGCCTCGGCTCTCCCCCAGGCCAGATGTGGATGGGTAACACCCACAGGCAGGAGTTACCTCTGCTCTCAAGAAGCACGGACCCCAGGCAGCCCACCACACTCCAGGGCAGGAGCGACTACATGAGACAGACTTCTGGCAGTGGCTGGTGGGAGTGTAAGGGAAAGACAGGGTCATTCGGAGAAGGAGGGGGTTCAACCAGGGGAGGCTTCCCAGAGGAGGTGGCATCTGAGCTGGATTAATATGACCGGGAAGCTGAAACAGCCCTGTGAAAGTGACTGAATCCAAGGCCAGGGCAGTGTGGCAGTGTGGATGGTAAATTCAGGTGGACGCCGCTCCCATCTGTCCCTGGAACTGGGAGGAAATTGGGACCACCCCCGTGTTGGAGGGGGAGGTGGGTATCTTCCTCCTTTTGAATTTCCTGTTCTATCCTCCCCAGCATACCCGGCAATCATTGACCAGCGCACTCTGCAGGAGGAAACGGCCCTTTACCTGGCGACATGCAGGGGACACCTGGACTGCCTCCAATCCCTGCTCCAGGCTGGGGCTGAGCCCGACATCTCCAACAAGGCCCGAGAGACACCACTCTACAAAGGTGAGCCCACTGGGATGGGCTTCCCAGAGGGAGGGTCCAGAAACTAGGTGGGCAATGGGGAGGATTGCTTGCAAATTGTACAACTCCCCAAGGGGGTCTACTTTGATGGTACAGCCTCATTTAGATGTATAACTTACATAGTTGAACCATCCATTCATGTACATATTCAGTCAACATTTCCCAAGTCCTCCCATGGGCCAGGCATGCTGAGAGCCCTGAGATGAAAAGATACGGTCCGTGTCCATGTGCTCTCCCCATCTGGTGGGCGTCGATTCGCAGATGATGTAATAGTTAGCTACTGGCATTGAAGAGCTTGGCACAAGGCACCTGGGAACATTGGGGAGGGGCCCTGATGTGGAAGAGGGCATCCGCAGGAGGGGGTCCCAGAGCTGAGCCTGAATAGGAGGGATTTACCAGCTGGACAAGCAAGGGGAACAGCATAGGCAAAAGCAAAGAGGCGTGAGAGGGAATTTGTACCTCCAGGATGTTCGAGAAAAGGAAACACTCCTGGCTTACCCAATACATCATCCAAGGACATTCACTGGCTGCCCTGGCAGTACCCAGGGTCAAAATCCGAATACTCATGACGGTTGGTATTTACTGAGTGCTTACTAAGTACCAGGCTCTGTTCTTTTTTCTAACCCTCATATCCATCCACGTACGAGGTAGGCGATGCTAGTATCCCATTTTACAGATGAAGCCCTAAGGCACAGAGAACTGACATGAGGCAGCCAGGATCACACAGCCAGCAAGGGCAGATCTGGGATCTAAACTCCGCGAGCTGGATGCCAGCACCGCACTCTGAACTACTCCACGATCAAGTGTTCAGTTCATGCCTATACGCTTAAGCAATCAGCTTTGGGGCTTGCAAAAATGATAGGACCTTTACACGTTGAAAAACTACAGAAATCTCCAACTTTCCCTGTGTCTGGTATCCAGCACCTGGAACATTCCATAGGCAGCAGGAACCAGGTCCACTGCAGACCTGTGATGGAAGTGTCTTCCCTAGAACTCATGTCCCCCCGGCACTGGAGCCATCACCTGGAGCCTCAGCTGACCCAGAGAGAGCGCCCAATATGCTGGGTGACTCACAGCTGAAGCCTGGGCCCTGGTCCCGCGTGAGCTCCACTATGTGCCAAGCTCCACCCTAGAGCCTTTGTGTGCTACCTCACTCCACCCTCCCACGGCATCCTCTCGGGAAGGTTCCATTATCTGTGCTTTACAGGTGAGGAAACAAAGCCTGGGGTCCTGTTTGAAACACTACACAGGCAGCCCCCCTTCCTTCTCACCACCCCCTCTGACTGACTCAGAGAAGCTTCTAGAGATGGTTAATTTGGACAAGTGCCCAGCCTCCCTGGTAATAGCTCTGCCAGTGCTAAGGCTGCATTTAGGGCCTACTGCAAGGTGAGGCTTATACGGGACGTTTGAGCAGACTCAGAAGATAGATTTTAGCCCAAATTAAGTGAGTAGCTTTTGAGGAAGTGTTTTGATCAGGACGATGGCACTGCCCTCCTCCTCCCCTTCTGGCTCGTGGAGGACCGAAGCAGGTAACACTGGAAAGGGAGATGAGGTAGGGGCATTCCGGAACCTTCCAGGGGACAGAGACTCCAGAACGGACTACCTGGATTTGAATCCCAGTTCTGCCACTTACTATCTGTGTGACCTTGGGCAAGTCACTTAACTTCTCTGTGCCTCACTTCTCTCATCTGTGAAAGGGAAAAACACTACATCCTTTAAGGGTGGTTGGGAGAACTAAATTAGTTAATTGTGAGAAGTGCTTAGAATAGAGTGCCTGGCACATAACCAGTGTCAGATACATATCAGCAAATATTAATTCTGATTCGTATTACCATCACTTTTAGTGGTTTATGCAGAGACTGAAACTTAGTGCAGATCCAGTAGATATTTGTTGAGTGAATCCACTTATGGCTGATGAGTGAATGGGTAGATGGACAAACGAATGAATGAAGTCTTGACTGGCCAGCTCCTGCCGGGGCCCTGCTGACCATCTTGCTTCTCCCTGGGCACAGCCTGTGAGCGCAAGAACGTGGAGGCGGTGAGGATTCTGGTGCAGTACAACGCAGACACGAACCACCGCTGTAACCGAGGCTGGACGGCTCTGCACGAGTCTGTTGCTCGCAATGACCTGGAGGTCATGGAGATCCTGGTGAGCAGAGGTGCTAAGGTGGAAGCCAAGAATGCCTATGGCATCACCCCCTTGTTCGTGGCCGCCCAGAGTGGGCAGCTGGAGGCACTGAGGTTCCTGACCAAACACGGTGAGTGCTAGGGTCCCTGGGTCATGGAGTTCCCAAGGGGCACAGCTGGGAAGGACCTCAGAGACAAACTCTAAGGGAAAGGCAAGTTTAGGGGTCCTCTATGGATATACTCTGACTGAGTGATGCTATCTTCCGGGAGTACTGTGTTGAGAAGGATTCTGAGGCTGTGTCTAGGCTCAGACGGAAATGTTGAGCTCCACAAGTGATCCCTGCAATTAGGCACAAACTTGGAGTGGGGTGGCACACGTGCTGTATATTAGCCATCTCTAACCTAGCCCAACAACCTCATTTTACAAATGAAGAATCTGAGGCCCAGAAAGAGGAAGGGACTTATCTATCTATAATCACGTAGCAAATTAGTGATAGAACTAGCCAGAATCTTAGTCTCCCGACACCCTAACCACTTCTCTTCTATCATGGCCAGAAGGAACTTCAGACAACATTTAGGTCACCTCCTCACTTTATAGGTGATGAAACCAAGGACCAGAATAGGAAAATGATTTGTCCAAGGTCTCACGGAAAATTAGAACTGGGATTTGAACCCTGGTCTCTGCACTCCTTGCCTCTGAAAAATCTTTGTTCACTTAATGGGACAAAATAAAATAATATTGCCTGAAATATCACGTCCCAGTAACAGAAGACTCCAAGACTTTGGCAGACATTCTTTTGGTTAAAGAGTATTATATTCTGACCTACCCCAAGAACACTTTTGATTTCCTTTCTCTCTCCATGGGAAGTGACCCTTCCACTTGAGCAACAGAGAACCCAGAGGTAAGCCAGACGCTGGGGCTGAGCTGGAATCATTTGTTGAGGACCCACTGTGTGCCGGGCACTGCACTAAAGCATGAGCACAAGAAGCCAGTGGGGTTCCCTCCACAGCCCTAAGAGGTAGGGAGTGTCCTCACGCCGTTTTGTAGATGAGGAGACCGAGGCTCGCAGAGGTTAAATGATTGGTCACAGTCAGAGCCTGGACTCCGACTGCGTCCATCTGACTCCAAACTGCATGCGCTTCACACCCCGCCACCCCGCCCCAGGCCTCGAGAATTTCCATCCTGGGGCTTGGCCTGGATAAGCAACCACCTACGCAGCACGCACCCGAGCAGTTGGGAAAACAGACCCAGGGCAGTTCCTTGCCGCCGGGGACATATCTGGGCTGACCAGCCTGAGGACAAACGGGCACAGGGAGGGTCCTGGGAGCCAGGAAAGGAGGCTGGGCAAAGGGCAGGGTGCTCAGCGGACAGGCGAGGGGAACTGGCTAACGCTAAACTTCTGCCCAGCTCTCCCGCTGAAGCCCCGAGTCAGGGTCTGTTCCCGTTGTGGGCTGAGTCCATTTGCAAATGCAAATATTTTTCTTGTGTGAGCAGGCAGCTTTGCCGGAGGCCGGCGGGGTCCAGGCTTCCAGGGAGCCTGACTCTGAGAGCTTGGCAGTGTCAGAGCCGCTGGCTAAGTCTCCCTCGGGGTGGAGGCAGAACCAGCCTCAGCGCCCCGGCCCCTCCATCCTGGAGAACTCGCATTTGCTGAGCAGCCCCTCTGTGCCAGCCACCTGGTGGGGAGGTTGTCTTAGTTCACAGAATACCACAGACTGGGTGGCTTACGGACAACCAAGGTTTATTTCTCACAGTTTTGGAGTCTGTGAAGTCCAAGATCAAGGTGGATTCAGTGTCCCATGAGAGCCTGTCCCAACTTCCTAGGCAGCCATCTTCTCTCTGTGTCCTCACATGGTGGAGGGGTGAGGGAGTTCTCTGTGGTCTCTTTTATTACGGCACTAATCCCATTCATGAGGGCTCCACCCTCATAACCTAATCACCCCCCAAAGGCTCTGCCTTCTAATAGCATCACACCGGGGATTACGTTTCGTAAGAGTTTTCAGGGAACATGAGTGTTTCAGTCTATAGCGGATATTTGCTTACGTTGCCTTATTTACTCCTTGCAGTTGAGTAGGTACTATTATTCCTGGTCAACAGATGAGAAAACTGAGGCTCCTAAAGGCTGCCCAAGGCCACAGAGCTTGTAAAGCATGAAACAGAAACTTCAACTGGTTCTTGTCTGGCATGAAAGCCTGTGCTCTTTCCGCTAGACCAGAAATCAGTCATCAAAAATTTTAAATTACAAGAAAGCTTGTGATAAGCTGGATGCCCAGAGAGAGGGGATCTGTGGTTAACAGATGCTCTTGATTTCAGCCCTTACTGACATTTCACTGCCGTCTCAGTTCTATTTCCTTCCGGAATAGGGAGGGACTGGGAACAGGCTGCACCGCTCTTTGCAGAGAAACCCCTGCATTCTCTCCATCACCACCAAGAGACGGAGAAGGCGTAGGGGACTGGGCTCACGGGAGACTGTCACCAGGCTGGACTCCTCCCTCCTGCAGCACGGTGTAGTGTTTCCTTCAGAGGAGACAAGAAGTAATTCCTCTCTTATTCCTTGAAATGGAAGGCAGGGAAGAGCAAACCCCAACGAATAAAATTATTAGGGTTTTCTTTACGAGGAGGCTCTGTGCCCTCCTAGAGCTGTGAGGACCTTCCTCAGGGCAGGATCTGGATCCTTTTAGGTGGAATGAGTGTTGAGAGCATGGTCTCTGCCATCTGACCATCTGTCAAGGCTTCTGCCATCGGATCATCGGGGTTCAAGTTTTGGCTCTTCCCTTATGGGCTGGGGGTTCTGGGGCCAGTTGCAGAGGTTCTCTGTGCTTCATCGTCCTTGTCTGTGACATGGAGATCGAGTTGTTACTGATTGCATGGGGTTACAATATGTTGTGGACTCAAAGAGATAGCATAGGTAAGGCACAGCGTCTGGCACAGAGCAAGCGCTCAGTAAATCCCGGCATCGTTGTTGCAGCTCACGATGGCAGACAGCGGGTCTCAATGTAGCAGAAAGGAGCTGGAGGTCCTCTGGGTGATCCAATGTATCACAGTGGTTAGGGCAGCAGCAGCCAGCCCGAGGTGGGCGTTACATCAAGGACAGTGACCGCCCTGATCACTCACCCATCCGCCTCTCCTTTGCCAGGTGCTGAGATCAACACACAGGCCAGCGACCACGCATCTGCCCTCTACGAGGCCTGCAAGAACGAGCACGAGAAGGTGGTGGAGTTCCTGCTGTCGCAGGGTGCCGACGCCAACAAGGCCAACAAGGATGGCATACTCCCGCTGCACATCGCTTCCAAGAAGGGCAACTACAGGTCAGCCCAGGCCCAGCCCCCGCCCCGAGGCTCCTCCCCCACCCCACCCATTCCTCTGAATGCCCCGCCCACGGGGGTAGGGAGGCCCAGGAGAGGTCAGAGCCCAGGCCACACTTTAGGTGGAAAAGAGGAAGACCCCTCAGCAGTCAGCAAGCTAGAGTGAATGCTTACAAGACCAGGAACAATAATAATAGCCAACACCTACATGGCACTTTCCAGCACTTTACATTAGAAATGTGTTTAATTCTTTTAACAATTGTACTTTTCATAATTCTTTTAACAGATCTACTGAGGTAGATACAATTATCTTCATTTTTTCTCAAATGAGGAAGCTAAGACAGAGAGGTTGAGCGACTTGCCCAAGGTCACTCAGCTTGCAAATGACAGGAACTCACCTGTTCCAAACGTCACGTCTACTGGATTCCACACGGAAAGCCAGATATGAGTCTGGACTAGTGGATATTTCTGTTGGGGATGCAAAGATAACCACTTAGGCAGTTAGCAGGCATACAGGGGATACCTACAATAATACAAATAGTACCACTGATACTAGCTAGTTTTTCTTAAGCACTTGCTATGTGCTAGGTACTTTGAGTGAGATGAGAGAAGATTAAGTTTTCAGGGAGCAATCTGGTGGGATGGAAGGTGCACGCACACACACACACACATTCATGACAAATGAAAGAGCATGAAGAGCTGAGGTCCGTGGTGGTCCTAGAGACTAGCATGGGCTGGAAGCAGAGGAGTGCTAGAGCTGGCTTGTACAGCTCCTGTGAGCTGATTGATCACATTGGTAGTCTGAAAATGGCCATGGTAAGAGTATTTACACCATGGAAATTAATGATTGTTAGAAATCAGAGGCCCCTCCTCCCCCCAGAGAGCAAGTTGTTAAACCTCCACCTGCACCACCACTAGCTGGAGGGTCAGGGAAGACTCGCCTGGGAGGTGGAACTCTAGCTGCCCATGGAGGATGCACAGGGCCCAGTAATTTCCATTCGACCAGTGTTCCCCAAACTTTGAGCATTCACAGACATTCTTCCTGATTTTAGATATCCGTACCCTCACTTCTTAGTATTTTCCTTTCAAGACGTTATTATTTTAAATGAATCTATTTTCGAAAGGGAACATTTATCACACTATTAAATTGTTAAAATTATCAAGTTATAATTAATAAAAAAACCTTCTTACCTAAAATCCCATCTCGTGTACCCCAGATGACACACTTTGGGAAATGCAGCCCTGTCCTCAGCAGGGAGAAGATCCTGCGTGCTGGAGAGTGTGGGTGGTCTCCGCTAAGGCAGAGGGAAATGGGGGTGAGAGTGACATCCTGGAGAATGGAGTGGAGACACAAGGAGACAGAGCTGACCCTCAGGGGCCCCAGGCCCTGCTCTGTAGGTACCCGCACAAATGACCAACCAAGGATGCCCTCCCCGCTCCATGCCCCATACATGCACAGGGTAGACCCCGCCTTCTCTGGACCAAGTAGCCGGCCGTGAGGCAGACATATCTGGGTTTGAATGCCTCCTGAGGCCCTGGGGAGCTTGCTTAACATTTCTGAGCCTCAATTCCCTCTTGTGTAAGATGGGAGGTAGGTGGCACTGCCTTAGGGGCTGTTGCGGGGACTAGGGAAATGGATATACGCGGCTACAGAATGGAAATAAAGCCCTCAGCAGAGCACCTGGCACACAGTAGGTGCTCACTGGGTCTGCATTCTCTCTTACGTAGGGAGGGTACATTCCATAATTTTTCAGTGAAGCCAATGAAGGGATGAAAGCAACTTAAGTCAGGCAGAGGTGGTGGGCAAGATAGCATCTTGCTCTTCAGCTCCAGAAAGATCCAGCATCAGTCCACAAACATGGGTTATCTTAACCTGACTCCAGAGAGATCCCGAGGGAAAGAGACAGAAGGGCTGACCCTTGAAATCTCCTGGTACACTGGCTCCCCATACTTGCCTGTACAGCACAGTCACTCTGGGCTATTTTTTAAATGGCACATCCCAGACACACGGAACCAGAATCTCCAGGAGAGAAGGAGCCCAAGTCTCTATCACTGAAAAGCTCTGAGTCAACCAGATACAGCCCAGCCAGACCTCTGGGGGGGGACCATTGATCTAATCCAAGCCTGATTTTGCAGAGGAGAGACCAGAGGACAGAGATGGGAAGTGGCTTGCCAGAGAGTGGCCGAGCTGGGACTGTCACTTGGCATCCTCCAGTCACGCCCAGTGCCTTCAGGTGGAACTAGAGTTCAGCAGTCTGGCCCCAGCTGGTGGGGAGTTTGAGAGAGCACTGGGCGTGGCTAAGGATGGCCAGGGAGAAAGGCTGGGCCTCTCTGGAACCACCAATGTGAATGGCTTATGCTCTCCTGGAGTCTCCCGCTTTGGACTCGCGCTGACTCCCAAAGCCATTTCCCTGGTTATTCACCCTCCATTCTCAGACCTCAGTTCCCTCTCGACTCCAAGACTGAGGGGGCCAGGCCACCTTTTGACGGCTGCCCTACAAAGGAGTAAAGCCGACTCCCAGCAGCTCCTGCCACCTGGCAGGGCCCGCGGCCAGGCAAGCCCCAAGTGCTGCACTCACTCTCTGGGCACGTGGCATGTGGCCCTCTCACGCTGTCCTCCCTCGGCTGCTTGGGGATCTGATGTGAATTTCCCTAGGCATTCCGCACTCACCACCTGCCAGGACGCCCTGCCTGTCCGTAGCATGGAAAGTGGCTCCAGCATCTGAGTTTGGTGCTCGCCAGATGGTGCCTTCAGCAATTTTAACTGGAGGGCGTGACATTTGGGCGTGGCTGAGAAAGGAGACCCCAAGACCCCAAAGTCTTAGGCACCTCCAAGACACACTTCTTCTTTCTTTCTTTTTTTATAAATTTATTTATCTTTTTCTATTTTTGGCTGCATTGGGTCTTCGTTGCTGCACACGGGCTTTCTCTAGTTGTGGCGAGCAGGGGTCACTCTTTGTTGCGGTGGCTTCTCTTGTTGCGGAGCACGGGCTCCAGGCGCACGTGGTCAGTAGTTGTGGCACACAGGCTCAGTAGTTGTGGCGCATGGGCTTAGTTACTCCGCGGTATGTGGGATCTTCCCAGACCAGGGCTCGAACCTGTGTCCCCTGCATTGGCAGGTGGATTCTTAGCCACTGCGCCACCAGGGAAGCCCCAAGACACACTTTTTCTTATTTTTCATTTCCAGTTTAGCAAAGACACCTTATGAGATTAAAACTCAGCCCCAAAGATAGACTTATTAAGAAGTAGTATTAGACAAGAGCAGATGGCGCAGGATCCCTTTAAACTGAATTTAGAATAGCACTGAAACCACTGGTTCTCAACCTCGGCTACACGCTGGAACCCTGGGGAACTCTTAAAACCCTGAGGCTTGGGCGCCACTCTCAGAGATATCGCTGTAAGCAATCTGGGTTGGGGCTAGGGCTGCAGGATTTCTAAAAGCTCTCAGGTGCTTTTACCAGGCATCCCAGGGGAGAACCAATGTGTAGTTTGTGGCTGACATATAATACTGACTTGTATTTTGGCCCTTCCCTAATTTTTAAATATCCTTTCTCTTTTACTTCTAATTTATATTACCTTTGCAAGCCACTTAAAACTCTTTCTGGGAAAGGCAGAATAGAGAACATTTAATACATTAAATTAAAATGCATTTTTCAACACATTCATAAGCAAGTTAGCATGCCTGTTAATTAAAAGGGAAACTGAGGCTCAGCGCTCAAGTCCTCCCAGAAAATAAGAGGACAGGCCCCTTTCTCTAACCCCATCCCCTCCAGAAACCGGTTTACTGCTTGTACCTTCTGGAGGAAACTGAAGGTTTGCAGCAAAGTTTCTCAAGGCGTGATGCATAGATCACCCACGTCAGATTCCGGGGCCCCTCCCCAGACCTGCTGAATTGGGCCCTGAATGACAGGGCCCAGGAACCTGCACTTTCATCATTCCCTCAGGGATTCTGAGTTGCACAGGGATTGAGAGCACGCAGTTTGCGTCCTCAGCAAGCTCCACTCTCTCTCCGAGGACCCAGAGACCCCAGGCTTGCTTCATCCAGCAGGTGGCACAGAGTGGCAGTGGGCCTGCTTTCCTCCTTCGTGGAGGACCTGCTCCTCTGCTCCAGCTCCCAGGGGAAGAGCTGCAGACTTTCCCCCAGAGGGATCCCCCGTGGGCAGGAGTCCCACTGTGCCCTCGGGAACACCCTCAGGCAGATTCTCCACTGGTGGAGCCATAAGGGCTCAGAAAAGAGGTAATCCTCCCTCAACACACACACACACACACACACACACACACACACACACACACACACTGCCAGGTTGACACAATGCTACCAGTGGTATTGGGAGCAGAGCCATTTGTGGGCAGCTGGTTCTCTCGTGAAAGTCAAGTCCGTGGTCAAATTTATACTGAATGCTGGCAGAGGTCACTCCACCGTGACCCGGTGACCCAGGAGGCTGAGCTGGTGGGTGCAGCCTCCGTGCTGGGGAAAGGAGAAGAGAGGGACAGGGAACTAGGCCTCCCAGACACCAAAGTTTCTGCCAGGCAATGGGTACATTTGTTCTCTTCTTAAGGTGCATTTTGAGTACCTGTGGTCCCAGGACCTGCCCGTGGGGGAAATGGGAACGTCCCAGTCTGTCCTGTGGGGTCTCCCCCTCGTCCTCCTGCCCTCCTCCCACCAGCTGGGCTGTGGGAGAGAAGTGATGACATGCAGTGGGGCGACCAACACTCCCCAGGCCTAGGGGGACTGGGGCATCATGGAAAGGCCTGGCTTTGGGCATTCTGACGCCTGCATTCTGCCCTGGCTTTGCCATCCACCTCCAGTCCAACCTCCACCTCCCACCCCACACCCGGGTCTCAGTTTCACCCTCTGTAAAATGGGAGGCTGGACACACTGATCTCCAGACCCCGCCCGGCATTACCTTTACTCTTAGCTTGGCCAAGTCCTCCAGAAGCGCACGACAATTAGATAATTTCACTGTGTTATTTTCTGGGACTCTAGGCAACGTCCAGTCACGTTCCCACATTTCTGCCATTTCCCCTTGGTTCGGCAAAGGACCAGTGGAGACCAGCTGTGACCTGCCAGAGATACCAGCCCATCTGGCCAGTGGCCCCAGGCAGTCCCTTTCGCTGTTTTTCCCGTGCTTGGGCATGTTACGGCTGTTAGGGAGCATTTGTTGGCGATGGCTGTGGTCCAGGCTGAGGCCCCGGCCCCCGCCTTTGACCAGCACCTCAACAGAGCGAGGTCAGGCCTCCTGAGCCTGCACAAATAGAAATTAGGAGGCAATTAGCCCCCCCGGGTGTGTGAATTTCCTTTTGAGGTTTGAGAGGCAGATTTTAAGCAAACACAGCGTCACTAACCATAATAATACTTTCCACTGAGATCCTAACAGGAGGTCCCTGGCATCACATTTCTAAGAAGGCAGAAGCCCCAGGAGCCCAAGAGCCAGGAGGCAAAGAGGTGCGGGAATGGGCCTGGTGGCACCTGCTTGCCCTGCCATGGCCACTTCCTTGGAGCCCACACAAGGTCACCTGTCAGCCGGGAATGTGTGGGTTAGGGTCTGTAATCACATCAGTGGCAAGAGCTTGGCAGGTGGCAGGGATCTAGGGGAAGACAGCAAGTACAAGGGGTCAGGATTCCTGCGGTCAAGCCCTAGAACTGCTTTATGGCCCTTGATCAGTCACTTCATCCCTCTGAGCCCCGCCTATTACAAAGAAGGCCACAGATCCACTCTGGCTACCTCCACAGCCTGCAGTGAAGATAAAATGGGGCAGGCAAGTAATGTGTTGTGAAGAATGTAAAACCCTGTGACATAGCAGCTGTCTCCTGACTGCCACACAAGAAGCAGAGGAGCGGTTAAGAGTGCGCTCCTCACTCTAGGGGGAATCAGACTAGCTGGGTTCAAATCCTGGCTCCATCACCTACTGGCTGTGTGTCCCTGGGCTTCTCTTTCCTCCTCTGTAAATGAGGTTAATGCTAGTACACATCTCATAGGGCTGTTGGGAGGATGTAACAGATTAGCGTAGGTTAAGGGCTGAGAATAGTCCCTGATTCACCAGAAGAGAGCAGAGTCAGGGCTGGCAGCAATCTCCAGCCTCAGCCGCAGCTGGTCAACCCTCTCCAAGCCACAGGCAGGGCAGAGAGCCTGGGAGAGGCTAGAGTCAGCCTTCAGGGGAAGAGGCTTTGAGACTCCCAGGACCAGGGAGGCGACCTCATGGTCACTGAGGACTAACTGGGGTCTGGGGCAGGAGAGGCTGGGGCCAGACAGACTTGTCCCCTCCTGTCCCCCAGGACCTGGTGGCTCCACCAAGGCCTCAGGGCAGCAAGACAGAGATGCAGGACAGCTCAGCCCTGGAGTCAGAGGAGGGTATAAATCCTGGTTTGTGTCTCCCGATGTATGGCCTGGGCAAGCCCCCTAACCGCTCTGAGCATTGAGTTTTCTCATCTGGATAAAAGGGAATGACAAGACATACTTTATGGGGTGTTGTAAAGATTAAACTGAATAGTGTTTGTAAAGCCTTTGGATGTCTCCTGGCACATAGTGAGCCCTTGGATATGGCTGTCCCTGCCCGCCCACGCCTACCCACACCCCCAGCCTACCTAGGCAGGGCAGGGTCTAGCTCCATGCTTCACGATGTGGCTCTACTGCCTCCTGAAGATAGTAGCCCAGACAGTCATTAGGTTTGGGGGCCTTCTAATGGATTCCTTCAGATAACTGAGCTGGGAATGGGCAACACTCCTTCGCCTGAAATAAGTCGGCAAGAGATTCTTCAAACCACAGGCCAGTCTGGCTGAGGTTTTTAAGGACTCGGGCTTTGGAGGCTAAGGGTTGTGGGTTTGAAGCCCAGCTCCACTCATTACTGGCTCTGTGATTCTGATAAGGTGGTGGAAGCTCTCTGAGCCTCAAGTTTCCTTATCTGTAAAGCAGACCCAGTCTCCCCCAAGTGGTAATTGTGAGAACGGCTGTCTCCGCGGCGCCCCCTGCTGGTGGGTCCGTGCCTCCTCACTCAGTGGTTGCGAGTGGCCGAGCCTGGCCCCTCCGCTCCCCCCGGGCGCGGGTCCGGCCCAGAGGTGCGGGCCGCCCCGTGACCCGCGCGTGCCCGCCCCGCCCGCAGGATCGTGCAGATGTTGCTGCCGGTGACCAGCCGCACGCGCGTGCGCCGTAGCGGCATCAGCCCGCTGCACCTGGCCGCCGAGCGCAACAACGACGAGGTGCTCGAAGCTCTGCTGAGCGCGCGCTTCGACGTGAACGCGCCCCTGGCGCCCGAGCGCGCGCGCCTCTACGAGGACCGGCGGAGCTCAGCGCTGTACTTCGCGGTGGTCAACAACAACGTGTACGCCACCGAGCTGCTGCTGCTCGCCGGCGCCGACCCCAACCGCGACGTCATCAACCCCCTGCTGGTGGCCATCCGCCACGGCTGCCTGCGCACCATGCAGCTGCTGCTGGACCACGGCGCCAACATCGACGCCTACATCGCCACGCATCCCACCGCCTTCCCCGCCACCATCATGTTCTCCATGAAGTGCCTGTCGCTGCTCAAGTTCCTCATGGACCTCGGCTGCAACGGCGAGCCCTGCTTCTCGTGCCTGTACGGCAACGGCCCGCACCCGCCCGCCCCGTCGTCCTCCAACAGGTTCAACAACGCGCCCGGCTCGAACAAGGCGCCAGGCGTGGTCCAGGTAGGAAGGCGCGTGTGGGGGAGTGCGGCCAGGGCCAGTGCGCTCCGGAGGCTGGGGGGACTAGTGGTTCACTCGCTCCCGAGGCTGTGTGCACCGGAGGCGGGGTGCAGTACACTAGGGAGGCAGCAGAAGACGATGGTCAGCAGGATTTGGAGGCAGCGTGAACTCACGGTCGGTGCGCTTTGGAGGGAGTGTAAGCTAGTATTTAGCGCTCTCCGGAGGCAGCAGAACCCGGTGTTAGCATGCTTTAGAGGCAGCAGAACTTAGTGGTTCACGTGAGCGATTAAGGCCTTTCTTTGGTCTGCAGTTGTTGGGGAAGGAACAATGGAGCAGGGGATTGGTGAGGAACACTGCAAAACTGAGGGGTTCATCGCCCCCAGCAAACCTACACCTGGAATATGAGGTTGATTGACCAGGATCCGGGTGGAGGTGAGAGCAGGCTGGTACAAGGTCAGGTGAGGTGCAGAAAGTCAGTGACCCCAGCGGCAAGACCTGTCCATGGTGATGACTTAAATAAGCCAGAATGTAAAATGAAAAGGAAATTAGAAACACCCTCCTCTTGGAGATATTAACAATGGCTAATGGCCATCACTTATGGGCTATCCTCTGTGTGCAGAGAAGTTTATGTTTATATTACCTTAATTCTCATTAAAAAAACCCTTGAAGTTGGTGTCATATACCCATTTTCTAGACAAGGACGTTGAGGCTTAGGGAGGTGACGTGACTTGCCCAAGTTGCCCACCTCCCGCTTTTGGCAGCAGTAGGCCTGTGTTGAGAGAAGGGTGTGGATGTGGAGAACTGGATTCTACCCTGGGCGTGCCCAGTGTCTGTCCTCAGACGTGTCCCCTGCCCTCACTGGCCGCAGTTTCCCACCTGTAGGATGAGCTTGCCGAGGCAGTGCCCTTGGTCCTGGGTGTCCCAGCACTGGTGTGTGCTCCCTTTCAGTTCTGCGAGATCCTGTCTGCCCCGGAGGTGAGCCGCTGGGCAGGGCCCATCATCGACGTCCTCCTGGACTACGTGGGCAACGTGCAGCTCTGCTCCCGGCTGAAGGAGCACATTGACAGCTTCGAGGACTGGGCTGTCATCAAGGAGAAAGCAGGTAGGGGCTGTCACTGCTGCGGCCGGCAGCTCACCCTGCCTGACTGAGGCCGGGACTCGGGGCCTGTGACTGTTACTGACATTTGATGAGCACCTTCTCGTGCCAGCCTCTGTGCTGCGTGTCACATCCAGTGGCTCCGTGATTCCTCGTTTTGTAAGTGAGGAGCCTGACCCCCAGACTGTCACTTGGCGAGCGTCTCACCGCTAGTTAGTGGCAGAGCTGGGCTTCAAACCCAGGTTTGATCGACCCCAACATCCCGCCACTAAATCTCTCTAGGGTGCTTTAAACAAAAACTCCGGCTCCCCGCGGGGTATCAGGACCTTTAGAGTAAGTCGCCCAGGATTATGGGCCACTGGGAAGCAGGGTGGTGGGGTGGAGGAGGGAGTTATGGGCTAGGGCATCTCAAACTGCAAAGTGCACACGAAGCCCCTGAGCATCTTGTTTAAAGATGCAGAGTCTGACTCAGCAGGTCTGGGAAGGGGCCTAAAAGTCTTCATTTCAGCATGCTCCCGGGTGGTGCCAGTGCTGTCAGGTCACCAGTCTAGGGGCCAGGCCCCCGGAGCTCTGGAACCAGGGGCTTGCTGGGTGACCGTGGGCAGGACTTCCCTCTGGACCTCGGTATCCCTGTCTGAACAGAGCAGGTTGGCAGGCTCAATGTCCAGCCCCATCCAGCTCTGCCAGCTTGGGGTGTCTGCAGGGCCGGGTGTGTACCTGGCACGGTGAGGTGGGCTTTGGCCACGGTCCAGCAGCTGTTTGCAGTGTAGATGGAGCAGCCTAGCTGAGTCAGGCCAAGAATTCCTGTCAGAAATTATGGGCAGGTGAGGCGTCAGAGCCAGTTGAACTGGGTGCTGCAGCCGATGCTGAGGAGATGCCTGCCCCGAGGCAATCCAGCTGCCCCAGGGCTTTCTCTGGCGCTAGGGGGCACAGTCCTGTCTCTGACCCAAGTGCTTGTCAATCACGTAGGACAGAGGCTGACCCACAGAAAGTTATTATTATCCCACCATTGCTGCTGCTGTCCCCAGGTGCAGACGCTGCCTCGTTACCTGTCCAGTTGTCCCACAGCCCAGTGCCCCAACTCTGACTTGCCAGGTTCTCCTTGATCCCTGTGCCCCTTTGAACCCACACTTGCCGTAGGATTTTCCATTTGCACAAATGCCTGGGAGCTCTTGAATTGAGGCCCTTAATAAAGTTACTGGGCTGGCGAAAGTGGGGAGGAGGAGGGGGCGGAGGACGGGGGGAGGGTGGGATGGACTTGCCCACTCACTGGGAACTCTAGATGCTCAATAAACAAACGTTCCTTGAATTAATGAATAATTGGTTGCCATCACCGTGACTGGCCACTAGAGGCCACTAGAGAATAGAGCGGTCCTTGCTTAGATGTCGTCCCACCTCTCACTGTCCCCTCCTCAAGCCCTGCCTGGGAAGGGTAATTTCCAACTAAACTGTGTCCATGGGAAAAAAATATGCTGAACCCTTTAGTGTGCTACAAACATTTATTAACAGGAAGAACAAATAGTTCTTAACCAATACTTCTTCCGGTTACTTTAAAGCCCACCCTCCATCTGCGAAACACTTTCCCACGTGCGTTTTCATTTAATGCTGTGACGTTGACATCAGAGACTTCAAAGCCAGCCAGGATACCAGCCCTGGTGGCCCTGTGTCCTTTGCCTACCCAGTGGCCTTTTGCCTCCCCACAAGCTCAGACTTCATTCAGCCGAGAGCAGGGCTGAGCACCCCAGAGGGCAGCCTCTGTCCTGAGATCAGAGGGCAGCGGAAGTGTCAGCAGGGCCGTGATGGGGCAGCTAGTGAGACAGCCCTGCAGCTGGCTGGCCTCCCCCCACTCCCCCCTCATTCCTGCTGCACCCTGATCTTCCCTGAGTGGCGGTGGCCTCTTTGGCTTGGCACTGCTACTTCCCCTGCCTGGAATGCCCTGCCTCCCTCCCTCACCATGCAGATTCCTACCCACCCATCAGGACCCTGCTCAGATGCGCCATCTGGTGCGGAAGCCTTTCCCCAAAGCTCCTGAGTGGGTACCCCTGCATCTCTGGCCCGAGCACGGGGCCAGCCACAGTGAAGGGGTCAGCATGTGTTTGTTGAATGAATGAATGGCATTCTTTGATTCAGCAAATACCTACCCTGTTCCCAGGGCTGAAATGAATTACTAGATGCATCAGGCCCTGCTCTTACCTCTCTCTCCCGCTCCCCCTGCCCCCGAGGTGAGAAAACTCCACTGAATGAGGTATCCCGGGGGCCTCCTGGAGGAGGTAGCACGGTAGGATTCTGGGACCTGCTGGAAGCTGCCCAGTCCCTGCCCCTTGACCCTGACTTCTCTGCACCCCCCAGAGCCCAGAGCTGAATTCCATGCATGGAGGCACTTAAGAGGTCATATTTGCTAAGGCTGTGGGGAGGGGCGGGCTCTGGGCTGGTGTGTAGAGGAGGGGGCACAGGACAAAGGAAATGCCAGTTCTAGTCCCACGTGTGATCCCCGCTAAGCCCTCACCTGTAAAATGGGTTTGGTACCTGCCCTACTACTTCCCTAGGCTGTGCAGACGAATGCGGGGTGACGTCTTTTCAGTTGGCAGGGGCCGGGGTTATGGAGCATGGGGGTAGTCCAGACACCCGCTCTCTTAGCCAGCTACGTGGGTTGGCTACTTCCCACAAACCAGGGGTCACAGATGCAAACCCTCTGCCGGTTGCAAATGGCGAATCAGCATCTCTCTCTCCTTTTTCCAGAACCTCCAAGACCCCTGGCTCACCTTTGCCGGCTGCAAGTTCGAAAAGCCATTGGGAAATACCGTATAAAACTCTTGGACACGTTGCCACTCCCAGGCAGGCTGATTAGATACCTGAAATATGAGAACACCCAGTAACCGGGGCACGTGGAGGAGGAGTGGTTCCTCAGACTGCTTCACTGAGTGTCAGGACAGCAGTGGCCCCAAATCCGAGGGGACCTGGTGACAGACGAGGCTGTGGGCTGCCTCCGTTTCAGCGGGGGTAGTGCCGTGATCTCACCGGTCTCTGGGCCAGAGCTTTGCCCAGGGCAGAGGACAGAATGTGTCAAGTAGGAGAAGAACCATGTTTGTTTTCAAATGGACGAGGAGATCCCCGACCTTCTCTGCCATCAGGGATGGCAGAAGGCTCCATTCCTGGGGCCAGGAGATGGGACCAGGGCAGAACTTGGGGTGGTCTGGGGAAGGCAGGGGCCAGCAGGGAAGCCCTGGCGCCACCTCTGGGCTGTGGCTGGAGAGCTTTCGGGGGTGAGTCTGTCTTTCCCAGACAGCCTTGCTGCAGAGTGTCCCTGTGCCCCTCCCCCTTTGCTCTGGGAAACTCTCCACTTGACTCTGAGCTCTCTCCCCAAAGGTGTGGCCCAGGGGAGTGGGGCGGGGAGACCTCGGTCCCAGAGGGCTTCCTTAGGTACAATAAATGTTGCACAGATGGTGCCCTGCCTGGTGAAGTCCCTTTTGCCAGACCCCTCCGGGGCCTTAGGTCCTTAGCCCAGCTCCTGGCAGGAGTGGGGGAGGAGCAGGTGCTGGGACAGGGCACATGGACCCCTGATAATGTCACTTTGGTTTGGGCTTCTGAAAGGCCCAAGGGAATGTGTCCTTCATTCACCAGAAGAGACCTGACAGCCCCAGGAGAGGGGGCAGCTTCCTGCCCTGTGGTTGGAGTAGCCAAGGTTGGCTTTTCTCTCCCGGTTCAGTTGTCACGGAAACTGGAGCTTCATCACAAACAGGGTCTCAGATCCTACAAGTCTCCTGACACCTGGGCTTGTCCTATACACGTGTCCCCTGGCACTGTCTTCACGTCTTACCCGTTTTGCTACAAAAGCTGAGATACTGGGAAAAACCATTCAAATACCGGCTCCTGTGAGCAAACGCCGGAGGGATGGACATCGTCAGCCCTTGCAAAGGCACCACACTTGAGAGACAGGAAGCCTCGTGCCCCCCATTGCATCCTTCTGTCCTCACGTGGGTGCGGGAGGAGTCCGGCAGGAGCTGCGAGCCCATTTGGGGTGGTGCAGGTGAGAGAGCTGAGGTCTGGCCCGGCTATAGTGCTTTCTCGCCGTCTGTGTCCCGCTCGGCTCGCGGAGATTGCCTTGTTTCCATGGAAGTCCCAGTGACTCATAGGCGCTGCCTTCCCTGACTGGTTAAAGCCACTCAGGTGACACCAGAGCAGGTGACCTTCCTCAGAGTCTGCTCCGGCCCCCGCCCCAGGAGAGGCTTCAGCGAGGTCAGACGGAGTTTCTGGCTTTTGGCAAACAAGCAGCTGGGCAGGTTCTGGGAGCACTGGTCCCAGGCTGGCTCTGCTGTCGGCTCACTCCTCTGGGGCCTCAGGTTGCCATCCTTGTGGCCCCTGGTGGCCTTGCTGGCTCTGACACGCTGGCTTGCCATGGAACCAGTAAGTCCCAGTGTCTTCCTGAAGAGGATGAGTCTGACAAATGACACCTCCCAGCCAGGAGTCAGAGGGGACTAGGCCACATCTTGCCCACTCCCTCCTGGTACAGGAGGGAAAACAGGCCCAGAGAGGGGAAGGGACTTGCCTGGGTACACACAGCAAATCCCCGGGATTCCAGCCCAGCAGTGCTTGGCTAGAGTCCCATGCTGTCTTGCTTCAGAGATCCTGAGGAAATATCGAAGGAAACCTGCGTCCTCCCAGACTGGGGATGTTCAACCCCAGGGTCCCAGGGGAAGGGGCCAAGGCGGGCTCAGTGCATAGCCAGCGGAAAGCCCTGACTGAAGAATGCCTTTGCTGACCTGGGAGCCAGAGGGGGTGGCAGTCAATGATGGGACAGAGAAGAAAGGTGCTGTTTGGGGGCATTTGGGGTGGGGCTGGGTATCAGGCAAAACTCTCAAACCTACAGCACTTCTCAGGTCGCCTTATGTCCTAGAGGGTCCTAACAGGCAGGGGCCACAGGCATTGGGCAGGATGGGGACGCTGGTCTGAGGGAGGTCTCCCCTGGAGGAGGTGAGTCTTGAGGAGGTGGTGGGAGATGTGGGAAGGGAGAGCTCAGCCCCTGGATTCAGCATCAGCACCGTTTATTTGTAGGATGTGGGGCCCGGCTTGGGAGGCACAGGAGTCGCCTTGGGTTCTTAGAATATTGATGTACGTCCATACCAGTCAGTCGCAGCCACTGGTCAGAGCCCCTCCACTCCAGTGCCTTGCCCAGCCCCGCACCTCCGAATCACCCAGCAGCTAAAGCGTAAATGCCCTGCTTCCCCCTGGGGGGTCGGTTCTGAGTGGTCAGTGCTCACACTGAGCCAGTGGTTCCGTTTTTTGACCATCTCTGCTGTCAAGAGGACTGTACAGACACCACTCCTGTGCTTATCCAGCTCCTGGGAAGATGTCAGCCTCAGAGGTGTCTAGCCAGCATCACCAAACAGTAAACGTCCTGACAAGTGTCTTCATTTCGTGAGCAGGGGCACATTTGACCCAGTGCTGGAGATCTGAGCCTGTGAGCAGGAGATGAGTTCCTGGGTTTCATGTTGAGACAACACCATTCACTTCTTGGTTAGGGAAGCAGCTGCTCCTGCTACAGCGGCTGTTTTTTGTTTCTTTGTTTTTAATACTGAAGTTTTCCAAGTTGTGTTTTTCCCCAACTTGCTTCGACGTGGAAAATCATGGTGTCGGGTGCTTCTGTTGAGTGGCACCTTAGTAAAGGTTTCTGCTTCCAGACAAGGCTTTCAGAATTTGAATTAAGGCACTTCCAGGTATCCCCTGGGAAAGGTTGAGCCCCAGAGGAGCTGTGGGGACCCAGGCCCGGTGTACTCGAGCAGCACCCCAAGAAAACATGCCTCCCAGAGCTGAGCTCCTTCTCCGAAGGAGTGCGGGCGGCTGGATGACCCGGGCACCCGTCCCCGTGGGTTGCCCACTCTATAAACAACACTGAAATGTCGGTGTGGAAGGACCTACAGACACCGTCAGATAACTAGGAGAGGTGACTTTGGGTTGGTGCAGCTTTCCATCCTTTGTGAAGTACTAGAGTGCCCGGCACTCACAGCATCCCCACAGCTACCCATGTGGCAGGTCTATTTTCAATCACAGTTTTTGGATGAGGACTTCTGGCACAGAGAGGGTAAGTAACTTGCCCAAGGTCACACAGCTAGCTGGTGGCAGGGCCCAGATTAGAGCTTTTAACACCCTGCTGTACAAGGTGGAGGGGCCGAGCCTCATCACAGTGGGTCCTGCAGGGCCTCTGTAATGATGTGCAGGTGGGGAGAGAAGGGGACATGCCTCCTCCAGGCCCCCTCTCTGTTCTTTAAAACCAGAGCGGCCTGAGGCAAGGGCTCTGGCTGAGGACTCCCCACCGCATGAGCCAGAGAATAACTCAGGACAACCCTGCCGGCATCACGTGGCCTCATGGCTCTGACGTCCTCTGAGACCATCAGGCAGAAACCGCCAGAAACCCACCGGCTTCCCGGTGAAGCTGCCCCTCCATGTGGACGCCCCTCTCCAGGGGAATCCTGGAGTAAAAACAGGCAGGGTAGCAAGGGCCCTTAGCAATCACTAATCCTGGGACCTTGTGTTAGGAAGGATTCTGAGGCCATATCCGGGCCCCAACAGAGAGAGTATGTGACCAGTTGATGATACTTGCCTCGGACTCAGAAGTGGTGGGTGTATCTGTTTTCTATCTTTGATCTAGTCCCTGCTTTACAGAGGAGGAAACTGAGGCACGGAGCGGGCATTAGCTTGTTCAACAGTATGCTGTTGATTTGGGAGCCGTAGTCCCCAACCAGGCTGGTCCCCTGCACCTGTCCCGGTCGTGAGAACTGTGTTTTGATGAAATGAGCCGCTTAGCGCCCATGGCAGCCCCTACGCTCTCAGCCACGGAGCCACGCCACACACAGCAGCACAGATCCTGGGCCAGTGTGAGGTGCGGGCCAGAGCACTGCCCCACCGACTGAGGTCTGCACAGGCATGTGGGTGATCCCTCGGGCTCTGGCTCTGCCGGCCCCCCACCTCCCAAGGCTGCTGGTTTGGGCACTATTGGGGCCAAACCAAGGGCCACTCCCCGCCACCAGTGCCCGCCTCTGTGCATTGTCACAGGCAGAGGCCCTC
Organism: Phocoena phocoena; assembly: GCF_963924675.1. NCBI lineage: Eukaryota > Metazoa > Chordata > Mammalia > Artiodactyla > Phocoenidae > Phocoena > Phocoena phocoena. The sequence continues at coordinate 10,296,608 of NC_089220.1, forward strand.
ATCATTCCATTGGCAGGACACCTAGGGTGTGCCAGGGACTGCATCGGGCCCGGGAAGAGAGCCATTGGCAGGTAACCTAGGAATTTGAATGAGCTAGACATCATGATGGTGATGGTTTTGCCCATGCACATAGAACCAAAGACTATGTTGAAAAAAGGAGCAGTTTGGTCAAACAGCCAGTTGTTTTGTCCACAAGGGGCTCTGCTCCTGCTTGGTCTTGGCCCAGTCTCTGCCCTGAGGCTGTGATTGGAGTGGAAGGTACTGCAGAGGGAACCATTCTCATCCCACCCCTCATCCTGCAGGTGGGGCACAGAGGCCCCAAGAGGAAGGCTCCAGCCCCACATCGCACGGCAGAGCCAGGAGCACAGGTCCCCCTGCCCTGGTCCCAGCCTCCCTATTCTCTAGAGCAGTTTGGACCCTCTGGGTAGCCACACCTTCCCCGCTCTGTTCTCTGGCGTGGGGAATCAGAGACTCCTTTCCCGTGAACTGTCTCCACCCTCCTTCCTTGGAATTGAGCGGTTGGGCCCCAGTGCCCATCCCCAGACATCACAGAGGTCTCTAGGCCACTCCAGGCTTCCCCCACAGCCTCTGTAGGTGGCCCTCCATCTGGGCCAGCTAGCATGTCCTAGGCCTGGGGACCATTCAACTTCATGGACCCAAGATGTGAAAACTGCAAAAGAAATGTCTTTATTCTTTTAGCCGTCTTAATATTTACAAAGAACAAGAAGAACAGAACTGAGATTGGCTTCCACAGTGGGTGGTAGATGCACAGGTGCGTAACTCTGGCTTTTGGAACGGCTGGCAGGCCAGAGCGACGCCCCGCCGACTGAGGTCTGCACAGGCCTGCAGGTGATCTGTCGGGCTCTGGCCCGGGTGGAGAGGGGCCGGCCGAGCCCGGCTCCACCGCTCCCAAGGCTGCAAGGGCTGGCTGGGCAACTGCCTGAGAAGCCCCTGCCCCGATCCTGCCCTCCCCCTCCCCCCCACACACAAAGGGAAGGCTCTCAAGAGGCTACACCACTGCCCAGCCCACTGCTCACCAGGAGAGCTCCCGGGGTCTCCAACACCCCTGCAGGCCAGCGGTGGGGACCAAGGCCCTCCCAGCCCGGCTAGAGGTAGCCAAAGACGTTGAAGATGGGCGGGGGCATGGCCGGCTTGGTGGGAATAGGCTTCAGAACCACGGGTCTGTACACTTTCTGCCCGGGGCCTTCCACATCCTTGCAGAAGTGGGCCAGCTCGCCGGGGGCAGCCGAGCTTTTCCGCCAGAGGCCCAGGCTGGGGAGTGGGCTCTGAGGCAAGGCCCCTGGAGGGCCTGGGTAGATGGGCTGTCCATGGTACTGGAAGGGGCAGCAGCTCCAGGCATTGACACGGCCCACCAGGGAGACCCCAGGCATCTTGAGTGGCTCCTTTTCAGCGGGTGCCCTTGGGGATGCGGGCACTGGGGCTGTCTCGGGCCCCAGGGGCTCCAAGCCCTTGCAGTGTTTCTTACCCTCATAGGGAGGTCCCTCCCTGGGGCCCAGTCCCCCCTCCAACCCCACGGGGTAGCTTTGGGTGGGCCGTGGCTCTTCCCAGAAGGAAGCCGGCAGCTGTCTTTTCCTCATGGGCACCTGGCCAGGCCTGGCAGCTTCTGGATCCGGCCCGTGTAAGGTCTGCTCCTTAGAGAGACATTCCTCCCTGTAGGGGTTCCCCAACGCCTTCTCCTTGCAGCACCCACCCCCGCCGGGGCTGGAACTGTGGCCAGAATCGAGGGGCAGCCTCCCAGGCCGGTCCTCGGACCCCCTTTTCAGGTGAGGCTCGGCCCCTCTGCCGGGGAGGCCCCGCGGGAGCCGGGAATACTTCTGGGAGAAGCGTTTGAGCTGCTTCTGCAGGTACTTGCGGTGGTCCACCGAGCGGCGGCAGGGTGCAGACTTGTCCAGGGCTGCCTTGATGTCACTGGATGCCAGGTTCACAAAGTTCAGCAGCATCTTCACGTCGCTGTCGGATGCCATCACCAGGGGACCGCTGCACGGGGCTTTCCATGAAGAGGGCGGCTCTGCAGGCGGCTGGCGGCTCCAGGGAAGGGCACGGAGCTGACCTGGAGGGACACAGCAGCCGTTGGAGTCTCTCTGAGCAACCATACTCAGCCCTCCCCAGAGGCCACATGTTTGCAGACAGTGGTGCTCACCGCAACACCCCTCAGCCCTGGACAGAGTCCTGGGTCGTGGGACGCTCATTCAGGCCTCTAAGCATTCCCAGCGCATCTGCGATGCACAAACACGTTTCGTCTTCTTGGGTCTGTTGCCCTGCACACGCAGCCGAGGCTCAGAGAGGTCGGGCGACTTGCCCAAGGCGACCCAGCCACAAGTGGCATTGCTGGGGCTGGAGCCCACTGTGTCTCCCACATACCACGCCGCCGGCATCCACAACCTGCCAGCAAGGTTTTCATTCTCTGAGCCGAGGCAACCGCTCCACTTTAAGGCGAGGCCAAGCCCCCTGTCTCCCCGGCGGTGCCCTCCTCCTCCCACCCCCGCCCCCAGCCCTGCTAGCATCCACCCCCCTCCTCAGTCCCCACGCTCCACCCACAGTTCTCACGCAGGACAGGCAGGACCCCCGTCTGGCACTCAAGCCGAGGCCTGCCTGGCAGGCTGATCGCAGGCTGTGGGCAGCAGGGACTCCCCCGTAGGAGCATCTGCAGCAATTTCATGCCTCCTCGGCCGCCGCCCGCAGCACCTCGCCCCTCCCCCAGGCCCCAGCCTGCCCCACGTCCCCACGCAGTGGGGCCTGAGACGCCTGCACCTCCACACTGACCGAGGGTGCGGGGCCCCGGGCCCCGCCGAGGCGGCCCGGCAGGTTCCCCGCCGCAGACCTGGGCCAGGCCCGGCGCGGCCGGCGAGCTCCGTGGTCCGGCTGGAGGCAGTTGTGCAGCCCTCGAGCGGGCTGAATGGAGGACGAGTCCCCGGAGCTGGGGGGCCCCTCAGGCCAATCAGGAGCGCCTCTCCAGATACAAAGCATCCCAATCAGGCGGCAGCGCCCCGTTCCCACATTCTTTGCCGTCACAAATTGTCACCATGGGGACCATCACAAAAAAGACAGCTCCCAAATGCAATCATTTCCCGGTAAATTTCTACCCTTCAGCCCACTCTCCTTCTCGGCCTCCACGCCCCTCCTCCCCTTGACCTCGGTTCCCTGTTTTCTCGAGGGGGCGGGGTGTGTGTGTGTGTGTGTGTGTGTGTGTGGTGTGTGCGCGCGCGCGCGCGTGCGCGCAGGAGCGCGGGTGTGTGTGTGTGTGTGTGTGTGTGCGCGCGCGCGCACGTTTAAAAAGTCCAAGATTGAGGAGGGGCTGGGCCCAGAAGAGATGGGCTGGCAAAGCTCCCCCAGACTCCAGGCCTACAGCTGCCATGCTCCAGTGCAGACAGACAATCGGATGGGGTGAGCCGGGGCGGGCTGCTTTCCCCGCTGTCCCTGAGTGTTGAGTGGCTCTCTCTGTTCTCTGTCTCCCTCTTTCCCTCTCTCCTCTGTCGTCTCTGTCTCCCCACCCCCTTCCCAAGGCATCGGGCGCTGGCAGGCCTGCGAGGGCGGGCAGCACGCTGATGTTGGAGAGGTAGCCAGGGCAGGACTCTCTAAGGAGGTGCTGGGATATCCATGGGGAGGGAGCTGGAGCTCTCAGGAATCTTGTCTTTATGTTTGCTTCCTCAATTGAGCTGCAGAAAGCCTGAATTGCCCATTCAGTGCGGCCGGACAAAAGGTTGGCGTTGCACGGTCCCCTAGCATTTGTAGTCAAACAGTTAGGGACTTAAATCGAGTCGTCATGATGGAGAAAGAGGTGGACAAAGCCCATAGAATTGCCATCAGCAAACATTTTCCTGTGTCATATTAGCCAGTCTCCATGGCTCCCCCCGGCCTGGGGACAATGGCACAAGTTTGCACACTTGGCTTCTGTCACCGTGCCAACGCTGGCGGGGCCGCAAGCAGGGCCGCTCTGAGCAGGCAAGGGAGCCTACAGCCAGCCCCTGGCCCTGCCCACTGACGGCCCAGGGGGAAGGTGAGGCCGCAGGCGGAGGGAAGCTGCCTGGGAAATGCCGATGGGCGAGGCCTCCATGCCAGCCAGCTGGGTGGGCCCCCACCATCCCACATGCTGCCTCTTCTCTCCCCTCCTCCTTTCCTTCCTCTTCCTTTCTTTTCCCCCTTTCCTCTGCCACCTTCTCCTCCTGTCCCTAGCCAGCTGACACCAACCCACACCTTGACATACAAACTATAATGCCAAGGACTCCTCTCCAAGGCTCCCACTCCCCCCGACTGGGAGCACTGGCAGGGCAGGAGGACTCACCCGGGAGTGGTGGTCCCACCCCCTCCTGCTGGCCAATAGGCAGCCACCGCCAGCACGAGGCGCCTGCCCACAGCACTGGGCTCCAAGCCGCCTCCTCTCTGGCCTGAGAGTCTCTACAGGCAGAATGACAGGTTCGGAGGAGAATTCAGTTTAGGCATTTACGAGCCAGTGCCCTGTTCTCTATGCCCTCTTCCCCTGCTGCTGAGATGAAGGTGACCTTGGACCGGAGCATCCTGGATTATTGGCCCGTATCTGCAGCAGCGTCTGTGTGGCTGAGGGCTAAACCACTGTCATTGTAAACCCCTGAGATTTAGGGGTTACTTGTTTCTGCAGCATAACCCAGCCCACCCTGACTGGGAGAAGCAAGAAACATCCTTTCTGCTCCAAAATGCCCTGCACACACACGGCTGGAGAAAACACTCTAATGCCTGAGGTCACCAGGTTAGGCTCTGGAACTGCTCTCATCACGGTTCCCCGCTGCCTGCTGCCCGGTGGAGGCTGGGTCAGCCAGTCTGATGTGCGTTCCAGTTCCTCCATGAACCAGCGCCGGCCCAGGAGACACCTTCTCCATTACTCTCTGCTGGGACACTGGCCCCATTCCTGCCTGGCCTCCCGCACACTCCGTGTCTGCTCCCGCCTGACCCTCTCTCTGGAACGCCTTCTCCCTTCTAAGAGCATTGAGATGCTCTCGGGCCACTCTGCTCAGATCTCGGCTTCCTTTTAGACTCCAGGGCACCTGCGGTCACTCCAACCCACCTGATGCTGCCTGCCTGTGACAGCATCCCCTTGCTTTTCAGCCGGTAATGGACCCTCGTCCCCAACAGGTCCCTGAGCTCCGTGGGAGTTGAGTCTGCATCTTTGAAACTCTCCAGAGCTCTCAACACTGGCTGTTCTTCCACCAAATGCTTTTTGAGGAAAGAGGGAAGGGAGGGAGAAAAACATGGGGTGAAGACAATCGATACTTGTAGGGCATCTGGTTCGCACTGAGATGCATGCACGTGCACCGTCTCACGTGGCCCTGAGACGGCTCCGACGGTGTGCGTGTGGCCGTCACAGAGGAGGAGCACGAGGTGCAGTTACTTTCCCAAGGCCCCGCAGCTACTAACCGGCAGAACTTGAACTTGAAGCCAGGACTGTCTGTGTAGAAAGCCCGTGTCAGTCCCACCAGCCCTTGCTGATTCCCTGAGCTGTCAGGAGGCCTCGCAGACCAGATTTTCTACATCAAGTCCTGGGTTCAGCTCTTGCATCCTTTCGTTGGAATGTGACTTTCAACTTCCGACTCAGGAACATGGGAGCCGTGGCTATCGGTGACCAGGCGAGGGGAGCGGGGCCAGCTGTGGCTTGAACTGTGGCCTGAAAACCTGGTCCACGGCCCCACGTGGACGCGGCCGCACCCCAGGCCTCAGGCCAGGCCTCTGGCGCTGCCAGTGACCCCTGCCAGGGAAGGCTTCTCCGTGATTTTCCAACGGGCCGTAAAGACAGGTGGAAAAACATCACTAATGATGATCGTGCTTCCCTCTAGAGAGTCCTTCCACGGTCATTCTCTCATTGGTCCCGGTCCTGTGCAGGGAGTGAATTGTTCTCCCTGTTTACAGCTGGTGACACACCCAAAGACAAGCCTCAGGCTTCTGCTTCTTGGGCCCAACTCAGGCAACCCTGTCCCCTCAGCATTCTTCAAGGCCCAGCTCAAACATCCAGGAAGACTTCCACCTGCCAGCGTTGTATACGACACCGTCTCCCATCCCTCCATTTACAGATTCAAAGATGAAGCCTAACCTCCTTGGCGTAACACAAAAGGCCCTTTGGAATCTGACCCCTACTGGGGCCCAGCACAGAGTAGCTTCTCATTAAGGGTTTCACGAATTAAATACTTTGGCCATCCTGCCGAATAGAATGTATCCTTTGGACTGGAAGCAACTGCTTCCTGTCTAGTGTTATTGTTCATTGCTTGCCCCACCCTCCCAGCCTTGCCTGGGCAAGCTCCACGAGAGCAGGGAGCTTGTCTGCCCGTTCATTTCTGTATCTCTGGTGCCTAGAATGGCCTTGGCACAGAGCAGGCCTTCATGACTGACCCTTGTGGCTGCCATGGTTGCACTCGATGAGAAATTGTGTGCTCCTTCCTTCTCGACTGTGTGTGCCTTGAAAGCAGGAAGCTCTTTTTCACAATTGCATCCCCCCGCGCCACAGCAGGGGCTCTAGAAAGCTCTGTTGAAAGCAAGTGAGCTGTGCTGAATTGAACTTGAGGGTCCCGTCCCAACCATCTGCTGTCATTGCCATGGATCTCCTACATCCCAGTCGTGTTAACCCCGCCTCAAGTTTATCCACGCTATTCATCACGAGGGACTCCATTCGGTACCTACTATGTGCCAGGACCAGAGGGTGCAAGGATGGGCGCATTTCGCTTGCTTCCCTGTTCCCAAGGCAACTTACTGGCGGGGAGAGATCAACTTTGTCTTGATGATTAAGCATCCATCTTCGGGCCCATCCAGCGGTGAAACGAACGACACCCTAACTTTCCTTGGTTTCCCAAACAAACTACTAGGGACCACCCATCCAGAATCTCTGGATGTCATCTGACATGGTCCTCTTCTAGAGTTAGCTGACACCGGTGCAGCCTGAAACTGAAAAGCTAAAGGAGGCAGTGGGCCATGTCTTGTGCCAGCCCATCCAGAGGGAACCTAGGGAGGTGATCTGGGGCAGTGCGCTTTCAAACTGCTTTTATGCAGAGAAGCCCATTAAGAAATAGTGTGTGGGAGTCCAACATGTAAAACAGTGACAGCAGTGTGTGGTGAGTACAGATTGATTTTGCACACACAAATGCATACTTTCTACTTATTTTGCAAACAGTGGATTAGAGCAAGGAGTCTGTTTTGATGACAGGGAATGTGAAAATAAGGGCCTGTAGATTACATTCTGACATCAGCTGTACTGTCCAGCAACCCCCGCTCAGGAAACGTACAGAGGCTACACTGGGGGCAAGGGCACAGTGGTCCAGCCAGCACCTCTGTGGATGTATGACGCGGACATCACAAGATGATTCATGTAACCTCCTTACATAATGGGAGTATTTCTATGAAAGACCAGCCTGAGGCTTGCTGTCAACTGTAATTAGGGCAGACGGGCTTCCTGTTTCCTTGTAACGGGAGGTGTCGGGTTGAAATTTGGCTGCTGGGCCGAGGGCTTCTGGCCTTGGCGACCTTGCCTCACAACTGAGGCTGAACATCAGTATGGCTGTTCCCTCAGAGCAGCTAGAGACCTCACGATGCCCTGGAGAAGTCACAGCCCAGCTCAGACAGTCCCTGTGTCCTGGGCCACAGCTCGACTGCAGTGACAGAGACAAATGTCAATGTGATCAAGTCCCATATTGGAAGTGATTTCACTGCATTATTATGAAGCCAGAAGGGAGACTGGCTTTGGAGATAAGACCTCTGAACTCTGCCCATACCTGGCTGTGTGATCTTGGACCAGTCACTCACCCTCTCTGGGCCTCAGTTTCCTGGCAGGATTACATTAGCAGCTCTCAGCCTCCATGTTGCACACATGGACATTGGTGTGTCACAAGTCAGTGTTATTTACAAACGTTCCAAACTTAGAAAGTCTGCTTTTTCCTAACATAAATTAGAGCAGATTCAGCGTAATAAAATTAGGTGAACTCCTTTGCATTCTCTTGTGCTTTCTGGAAAGTTATATGAATGAGCAGATGAGTCTGAGGACCCAACTCTCCAGAAGAGAGGCTAGAGCCTCAAATTTTCATTCATCACATGGGTTCTCAGGAAGGGCAGGGTTCAGAGAAAGAATTTTATGTTGAATGAGGTGAGAGCAGACATCCGTGCCTTGTTCTTGGTCTTGGGGGAAAGCATTCAGTCTTTTACCATTAAGTGTGATGTTAGCTATAGGATTTTTGTAGATGCCCTTTATCTGGTTGAGAAAGTTCTCCTCTATTCCTAATATGCAGAGAGTATTTTTTAAATCATGAATCAGTGTTGAATATTGTCAAATGATTTTTTTCATCAATTTATATGATCATGTGATTTTTCTTGTTTAGCCTATAGATATGGTGAATTATACTGGTAGATTTTCAGATATTGAACCAGCCTTGCATTCCTGGGAAAAACACTCCACTCAGTTAGGGTGTATAATTCTTTTCATATATTGCCGAATTTAATTTGCTAATATTTCGTTGGGGATTTCTTTTTTCTCTTCTCTATGTTCATTGTGTGTATTAGTCTATAGTTTTGTTTTTTGTACTGGTTTTGTCTGGTTTTGGCTTCATGGTAACAATGGCCTCAGAAAATGAATTTGGCAGTGTTTCCAATTTTTTTTTCCTAGAAGAGTATAAAATTGGTGCTAATCCTTCAAATGTTTGGTAGGATTCTCCCATGAAAACATCTGGGCCTGAGGGTTTCTTTGGGGGAGGTTTTCAACTACAAACTCAATTTCCTTAATAGTAATAAGGAATAGTCCTTATTCAGACTATCTACTTCATATTGGATGAGCTTTAGTAGTTCGTAGTGTTTGAGGAATTGATCCATTTCATCTAAGTTGTTGAATTTATGTGCAAAGAGTCGTTCATAGTATTCCTTTATTATCATCTTGATGTCTGATGTTATCTGTAGTGCTATCTCATTTCATTCCTGATACTGGTGATTTGTGTCTCTTTTTTTGGTCAGTTTTGCTAGAGGTTTATCAATTTTATTGATCTTTTCAAAGAACAAGCATTTTGTTGATTTTCTGTATTGTCTTTCTGTTTTCAATTTCATTGATTTCTACTCTTTATTATTTCTTTTCTTCCCCCTTCTTTGGGTTTGTTTTACTTTTCTTTTTCTACTTTCATGAACTTAGATAATTGAGATTTTCTTTTCTAATGTAAGAAATTAGTGCTATAAAATTTCCTCTCAGTGCTATTTTAGCTGCATCTCACAAATTTTGACATCTTTTATCTTAAATTTCCATCGGTTCAGTACGTCTTTGGTATTTCTCTTGATATATCCTCTTTGACCCTGTGATGGTTAATTTTATGTATCAACTTGACTGGATTATGAGGTGCCCAGATGTCTGGTTAGTCATTAGTTCTGTGTGTGTCTGTGAGGGTGTTTCTGGAAGAGATAAGCATTTGAAATAGTGGACTGAGAAGAAGGCATTGCCCTTCCCAGTGTGGGCGGGCATCATCCAATCTGCTGAGGGTCTGAATAAAACAAAAAACAGAGGAAGGGAAGATTTCTTCTCTTCCTGCCTCCCTGCTTGAGCTGGGACATTGGTCTTCTCCTGCCCTTGAACTGAACTGGGATTTACATATTCAGCTCACTTGGTTCTCAGACCTTTGGACTCAGACTGGAAGTACACCCACCAGCCTTCCTAGGTCTCTAGCTTGCATATGGCAGATCATAGGACTTCTTAACCTCCATAATCACATGAGTCAATTCCTCATAATAAATCTCTCTCTCCCATATGTATATATGTGTGTGTGTGTGTATAGATTAGATAGACAGATAGATATAGTTTCTCTGGAGAACTCTGACTAATTACAGATGATTACAGACCCACTGATTACTGAGAAGCATGAGAGGTACGTTGTTTAATTTCCGGTGCCTAGAGATTTGGGGAGTAATCTTTCTGCTATTGAGTTCTACTTTGATTTCATTATGGTCAGAGAACATACACAGTATAACTTGAATTCTTTTATATTTGTTGAAGTTTGTTTAATCACTCAGGGTGTGGTCTATCCTAGCAAATATTCCACGAGCACTTGAAAAGAATGTATGGTCTGCTGTTGTCAGCTTGAGGGTTCTATAAATGTCAATTAGATCTTGCTGGCTGATGGTGCTGTTCAGTTCTTCTACATCTTTGCTGCTTTTCTGTCTGGTAGTTCCGTCAGTTGCCGAGAGAGGGGTGTCAAAGTATTCAACTATAATTGTGGATTTGTCTACTTCTCCTTTCAGCTTTATCAGGTTTTGCTTCATACACTCTGCAGTTCTATTGTTTGATGTGCAAACATTTAAGATTGCTATGTTTTCCTGGTTGGTTGACGCTTTTAGCATTATGTAATGCTTCTCTTTATCCCTGGTAATTCTCTTTGCTCTAAAATCTACTTTACTTGATATTAATATAGCCACTCCAGCTTTTAAAAATTAATGTTTGCACGATATATCTTTACTCATCTCTTAACTTTCAACCTGCCTATATAGTTATATTTGAAGTGAATCTCTTGTAGACAATATGTGATTGGGTCATTTTTTAATCCACTCTGCCAATCTCTTTTAATTTTTACACCATTTATGTTACATTAACTGTTGATACGTTAGGGCTTAAGTCTGCCATTTGGTCATTTGTTTTCTGTTTCTTTGGATATCTCGCTCTGCATAGTTTTTCTAGTGGTTGCTCTACGTATTTCAGTGTACATACATAACTGTTACAGTCTATTAGTTTCAACATGTTGCCATCATTTTACTGTTGTCCTAAATCAGTGCTTCTCTATCCAATGCCAGGCTTCTCCTGAGACCAGCAAATTCAGGATCTTTTTTACTGGCGCAGTGGGGGGGAAGGTGAGGCAGACCCCGGTATTTTTAAAAGCCCCCCAGGTGATTCTAATGTGCAGCCAGGATGGAAGTTCACTGCCTGGATGCTCTCTGAGACTCCTTCCAGGACAGATAATTTGGGCAGGTGTAGGTCCTCACAGAGCCTGGAAACGTGTCCAGGTCTGAAACTTCACTATAATTCCAAGGCTAGAAGTCACTTAGTACAGCGAAGGAAACCTGTGGATGAAGTTAGTAGGAATGAGACAGACACATGGCCATCTCACCAAGGAGGGCTCTGCTCTTAGCCCAGGCTCAGTTTCTCTAGAAGTCAATGCTCCCAATTGTTCTAGAGGCTGGCCATTCACAAAACGCCTGAGTCACTGAGTGAGCGTCAGGAGATTGGGGAAAGGCTCAGGATCCCTTTGCCACCGTTCCTGGGGCCAGTTCCCAGCCAAAGAACCAGCCTTTTATCATTTCCTTCACAGATGCCGACTGTTCACATCCATCCCTGGGCAGACATCACAGCAGGTCAGCACCCTTTCTTGCTGACCCCTGCAGTGGCTCTGTACCTTTCAGCAGCCTCCACCAAATAAGTTAAAATCCATGGTCAATCCCTACCCAGCTTATGGGCACCTTGAACTCTCTTAATTCACTTTATATCATGTTCATTCTTCACCTTCCACTGCCTCGAATCAAGGTTAGCTCGGAAGACACTTATCACATATCTCAGTTACTTTATAGATCTAGCTTTCGGACTTCATTGGTTAATGAATTCCTTCTGGTCAGAATCACTGTCCACTCACGTCCTCCTATGACACGTGGTTACATTCAGGGGCTCAACAGCAGGTGAGTCTTTGGAACATTTTAAGGAAAAAGCGAAGGGCGAAGCCCCTGAGGGAGGCAGGGGCAAGGGAAGCACTCTGGGCTCACACACAGCTGGAGTGGAAGTTCGCTCCACCATTTCTTAGCTTTGGGACTGTGGGCAGGTCACCTTATCACACCAAGCTTCAGTTTTTCTTTCTGTGAAATGGGGACAAGGAGAGCTATGCGAGACTCTTCTAAGGATAGTCAGAGCTCAATGGCTCAGTTCCAAAGCATTTAATGAGCACCTACTATGTGCAAGGCATTCTGTGAGGTGCTGGAGATAACAAACTAAATAAGACACCCGTGCAAACAGCCTAGCAAATAGACCTCTTACTCTATGCTAGAGGATGTTCCCGAAACGTCATCTATATTAACTCCTTCATAATGAGCTGGCTGTTGCTATTGTCCCCACTCTACAGATGAGGAGACTGAGGCACAGGCTGACTAGGCGACTTGTCTAAGAGCCCACAGCCAGAAGAGGTGAAGCTGGAGTCCAACCCCAGCAGATTATTACGGTTTTATGGTTAATCATCTTGTTCAATAAGCTCTGAGACTCAGGTTCTTCATCTTTAAATGGAGCTAACAGTAGTTCCCAGGCAGGGTGGATGATGGGAAATAGGAAAGATCATCTTTGAAAAAGACTAACATGGTGCCTGGCTCATAGTTAATGCCCTCCCCTCACTTTTTCCTCCCCTCTGAGCTGGGTCCAAAACTGGCAGGTGAAGCCCACCTTGGGCATGTCTCACCCATAAAGGGGCTGATGTGACAGGAATGACACAGAAGTAGTGTCTTAGTACCCCTGTTGGGTGCCCCCAATGGACCGCTGCCCCTACATTCTCGCCACTGCCCCATACTGGTCCCTGCCACCTTCCACATGCCCGTCACCTTGACTGTATCTGGTGCCTTTCTGATGTGTCTCGTCACCTCATCCAGGGCACCAGCCGGGAATGAAAGTCTGTTTAATCTCAACTGCCAACTCGGATTTGATTGGTAATGGCTGGCAGGTGCCCTCTGGAAAGATTCTGAGGGCCCCGCAGGACTCAGCAGTTAGAATGCCCTGATTGGCTAGTGGTGTCTTCTGTGGGCCTGGATAAAGATGGGCTAGGTGTCCCTGAATCCTGTCTGATATCACAGGATGCAAAGCTAGGGGTATGAAGCTTGGCATTCTGGTAACCCAGCCTCTGGGGTTTTCATCAAGGGATCAGGGCCCCAGAGAAGGGAAGCGACTCCCCGAGGACTCAAGTGCTCGCACTTCCCAGGCCAGAGTTCATCAGTTGAGTTCACCAAACTGAAACTGGGGTGTTAGGCGTGCTGGAGAATGAAGACAGTGAGAAGTTTAGTGCAATGGAGAGGAGAGGTTGCCACAGGGAGTGGGGCAGGAAAAGGCTAGAAAGGAAAGTTGTCCTCCATGTATATTTGCATACAGTAGGCACATAATAAAGCATGCTGAGTATATGATTTAATGAACAAACTTGAACATGGAGCAAAATGATTGGTTGGTTTCTGAGTCATCTTGGAAACTCAACAGATAGTCACCTAACAACCTGTAAACAGCAGGTGCCTCTTCAGTGCTCAGCCTTCCCAGCCACAGCTCTCCCTCTCGGCCTCTTTGCACGAACAACACACTCTCATCATCAGAGAGGAGCCCTTGCCCCCTAGGGATGGGATTTCCCAAGAGGAGCATTTGCTCCCTGGGAATGGGATTTCCCAAGAGAAAGATGGTGGGGCAGGGGTCTGACTCCCCTTGAATACTGCAGTGTGCTCAGAGTTTTATATCTGCCATCTTGTTTAATCCTCGATGAATGAATGAGTGAGTGAATGAATGAATGAATGAAACTTTCTGAGGTGGGCATTGTCCTTCCCATTCAACAGATTAGGAAACTGAGGCTTGGGGAGGTAGAAGAACTATTTCTTATAACTGAGCTGAGCAGCAGAAGAGCTGGGTTTGACCTCAGTCTGTGTCTATACCGCAGCACCCCTCAGAGAAGGGGGGGCATTGTCCCCTCTTGTCTGTCTCTGACCTCATGGATTTCCAGCCCTCTGCTCCCCGCCTGGAGCAACTGTCCCACTTTGGCCATATACAGCGGACTCCTTTTCATCATCTAACTGCATTTCCTGACATCTGATCACAACTCTGTGTGTATCCCAAATCCAACCCAAAACAACCCCTTTAAAGAACTCTCTGAACAAAGTTTTACCACAGGAGAGGAACATTGGCATGATCAGCAAATGGGCTGTTCAGGCCGGCTTTGTGCATTCCATTCCCGAGGTCCCCGATGGGTCCTGATCAGGTAAGAGGGGAGTCAGAAGAGTTGCCACGATGAATGCAGTAGCCCCCTCACCTCTGTCCCAGCACCGAGCCTGAGCTATCCTGGCCGTCGTCTCCCCCTTGTATTGCGTTCCTGTGCTTGGTACATGGTATAACCGTTCTCCTTGCTATTCCTCAGTCACCAGGCACTTGGCCTTTGCATGTGCTGTTCCCTCTTCCTGGAACTCCCTTCCCCTAGATCAGTGATTGGTAAGCCACAGCCCGCCACCTGCTTGTGTAAAGCTTTACTGGGACCCAGCCATGCCCATCCATTGACCTGTTGTCTATGCTGCTTTTGGGTGACAGCAGCAGAGCAGAGGGACTGTGACAAACACTAGAGGGCGTGCAAACCCGAAGTATTTACTATCTGGTCCTTCACAGAAAAGTTTGCCAACCCCTGCCCTGGATCTTTGCAGGCCTCACCCCTTCACCTCCTTTATGTCTTGCCCCACTAGCCCCCTGGTGTGTCTTCTCACCCCCCATCCTATCCTCCTCCACTGGCTTATTCTTCTCCATCGCCCTCACCTCCGGAGCACTGAGGATATTTACTCACCTGCTTTACTGTCTGCTGCCACTAGAGGTCAGTCGCACGGAAGGCAGGAACTTGGACTCTTGCTAACATCTCTGTCCCAGTGCCTAGAACAGCACCTCACACAGGGTGCCCAAAAAATAAGTTCTCAATGAATGAATGTTTCCCAGACTCCTGGGCATGGGTCTGGCCCATACCTCTGGGCCTCTGCCTCAGTTTCCTTTGCCAGATCTCTTGCCAGGTCTCTCCCCAGGGAGGCTGAGTCCCATGATGAATGGATGCTGCCCCCAGGAACACCCAGCCTGGGTTCAGGCAAGCCCTGTACCACTTCCATTGCATGAAGGTCTCATCATATTAAAAACATTTCCAAAGACATTCTAAAGTGTCTTTTGAAGGTACAGAAATGGTGGTATTTTAAATGTTTACGTGTGACAGAACAATGCTCTCCTAACACAGAAAAGCACTGAAATATAATGGTGCAATTTGCAGTGTAGTTACAGGGTTTATTTTCAATTTTAATTAATTAAATTCAGTTAAAATATTAATTAACCTCTATTAAAGTAAGCTAAAATAATTAATTTTGAAATAATTAAAATGAATGTTAACTTAGATATTACTGAATAGTGCCCAGGAGGACACAGGTTAATGTTGGAGAATCACTCTTATTTTTTTGTTTTTGATGCTCCCTAAGACCAGAAAGCACCGGCCAGAGCCTTACTTCCACTGTAAGGAGACACACTGGGGCTCAAGTTCACTCACCAAATCCTCCACTTGTGCGGGGCGGAGGACAAGAGCTGCGCCCTGGGGCAGCTGGATCTTCTCCTGGGTAAGCAGTTGGCCCAGAGAACATAGTTTTGATGGCTAGTTGAGTGGTAGTCATAATTTCTTCTGCAAAGACAGTGCATTTTTGCTTTTTTTGTTGTTTGTTTTGTCTAGTTTGCAGTATGCAGGCCTCTCATTGTTGTGGCCTCTCCCGTTGCGGAGCACAGGCTCCGGATGCGCAGGCTCAGTGGCCATGGCTCACGGGCCCAGCCGCTCCGCGGCATGTGGGATCCTCCCGGACCGGGGCACGAACCCACATCCCCTGCATCGGCAGGCGGACTCTCAACCACTGCGCCACCAGGGAAGCCCTGTTTTGTTTTATTTTTTGGCCACACCACGTGGCTTGCTGGGTCTCAGTTCCCCGACCAGTGATTGAACCTGGGCCACGCAGTGGAAGTCTGGAATCCTAACCACTAGGCCACCAGGGAACTCCCATGGACAGTGCATTTTGTATATGAAAGCCCTGTTGACTGGCTCTTTACTTCCTGTCTTAACCGCCTGCCAGGACCCTAAGGGCTCTTGTGAGTCTCTTTCTCTCCATCAGACACCTCGAACCACAGGACAGAGGTGGCAGGGACCTTGGAGGCCATGAGAAACCCCATATGGAGGTGGAGAGAGAGGGCTTTGGAATCACAGCCTCCTTTCTGCCGCTTATCACCTGGGTGACCAAAGGAAAGCCACTCAAGCAATCTGAGCCTCAGTTTCCTCCTCCGTCACCTACTTGTGCCCTTGGAGGACGCCCAGGCAACACAGGCATGTGCTTAGCCCGGGGCTGGCCAGTGGTCAGCATTTCCCTTTGTGAAGGCCATTCATTTTATCCAAGCCCCTTGTTAATCAGATGAGGAAACCAAAGCTGAGAGGCGAAATGGCTTGCCCAAAGCACCCCGGTGTATGAGTGGCATGGCGAGCCTCCCAACTCCAAAACCAGTGCCCCCACCCTCTCTTCCAAGCCCCTTTTCTGCACCATGTGTTGGTTTGGAGAGGAAACTGCAGGATTCTCCTGTGGGCGCTCGGCTTTGGCGTCAAGGGGCCACGAGAGGGCGCCCTCGGAATTGCTCAGGGTCTCCAGCATTCAGGGTGAGGGAGCCTTTAGGTCCATCTGCCCCAAGGTTCACGGCCTCCCAGGCGCGCAGCCCATGCTCCTGCCCCTTCAGGACTCTAAAGGGAGCCCTCCACGTCCCACCGCACCCCAGCACCTTGAAGGGATTCCAGAGCCCCTGCTTATCTCCCTCTCGCCTCCACCCTCCAGCCCCTCCACCCCAGGATTATCTAATCTCTGTTTCCTGAGTAGTCTTAGGACCCTCGGGAACCCCGCATTGATTTTGTCCAGCAGGGGCTTCAGGATCACAGTGACGTTGTTTGCTCGTTGCTTCCACCCACACCCCCATCCCTCTACCCACCAACATGTGCTCAGCACCCGCGGGTGGGCGGGGCCGGGCCTGGGGGATGGAGGCGGGCCCAGGGGCGTCATCCATGGGACACCGCCCCTGCCTCCTAGAGGGAACGTTCCAGGAGGGGAGCAGACTTAGCTACAACCCTGATGAAAGGATGCTCTTCAGTGCCTCACTGCGAAGCAAGCAGAGGGGCCGGGGGTGGGAGCCCCAGGGCGGGCTTCTGGAGTCCCCTTCTCCTGATTTGAATCCTAAAGGAAGCAAAGGAGTTGGCCAAGTAAAGAAGGCCCCCGGTTCAAAATAGCCACGAGGGGAGACCCTTGCCTCTGGGTGAGGACCCCCACTCTGGACACTTCCCCCCATCTGTAAATGGGAATAATAATTAACACCTACTCTGCCTCTTCTTAGAATGAAAGAAGGCGCAGTGACTGAAAATGGAAGCAGGTTGGAAACTCTAAAAAGCCATGCCAACATGGGGATATATATTTCAGCACCAGTGTTTGCATCATTCGCAGGGCTATACCCAGTAAGCCTCCAGTTCATGGTCCCCAGCACACATCCTCCCTCCCCTGACCTGCTGTCAGATGCATTTCCTGGGTCCCTAATGACATTCCCCTCAGGGACCCTGCTGCTGACCGCACCAAGGCTGCCCACCCCTCTTCCCTACCTTGGCTTTTCCCTGAGTCATTTTAAGGTCCTTGCATAAGGCCTATTAGAATAAAAGCAGGGAGAAAGGCAAGCCAGCCTCCCTGGAGGCCATCCTGCAGCTCTTAGAAGACTAAAGAAATGATCCTTAGACTATGGAAATGATCCCAGGCGACTATGGGCACTGTGCCCCCTGCACCCCAAGGGTGCTGGCCAGGAAGACCTGAGTCTGGGGTGAAGAGCACTGTTTGAATGTTGGCACTGCCCCCATTGCCCCCTTTCCATCTTTTTAAACTTCACAAATGACAAGCTATTTCCAAGTTTCATTCTCCAAACACAGTCCTCCTCGTCTGGGGTATGGGTAGAATGGGAGGTGAGCCAGCGGCATGCTGCAGCCGCCCCCTCCATGTGCCCAGTGGACCACTTTAAACATCACAGGAAGCATGCTTACATTCTAAAGCCTGCAGTTCTCTTTGTTTTGGATTCTCTCCTCACCTGGCTGTGCATCACCGAGTGTATTATTCTCCACTTCTCCCAAATACATTCCCCTCCCAAAGAGCAGGATGGAGTCATCTGGGATCTCACCCAGGTGGGCAGGGAGGCATTGCCAGAGACTAAGTAGCCTCTCTGGGGGCTCTGGTTGGTCCAGGAGCCCCCCTGCCCCCGGGTGGGAGGCCTGCTGAGGGTCCTGGGCAATGGATCCAGGATCAAGGGGTCAGCAGGGTTTGGGGAGGGCCTTTCTCCTCCTGGTCAAGGAGGAGTGGGACCACCACCACTGCTTTGAGAGGCTGGAGGTTCAAATACCTACCCTGCACCCTTTCCAAATCTCTTCCTATGGAAGCCACCCTAAATGCCCATTTTAACCAGACTTCAGCTGGATTTGAAGGTTGAGATGATCACATAGGTCAGAATTTTTAGAAAGTCTAATAACACTCAGAGACACACTTAAGCATTACCGGTGTGAGTATAAATTGGCATCAACTCTTTGGAGAATCCTTCGGCAGCATCTATTAAAAGTGAAGTGGGTTTGCCCTTAGACTGAGCAACTCTACTCCCAAGAGTCAGTTTTACAGAAATAAGTGCACATGAATTGTGCGTGAAGATGTTTTTTGGAAATCTTGTTTGCGCTCAAGAAACAAACAAAAAAACAGACAAAGACAAAAACCCCAAACTCTTGGAATTTATACGGTGCAGTAGTGCTGGAGTATGGAATGTTCTACAGCTACTGAAAAGAATGGCATAAACCTACAGGTGCTGACTTAGAAGGATCTCAAGATGGATCATTTCATGAAAAAAAAAAAAGGACAGAATTATGTGTATAGCGTGACCCCGTTTGTGGTAAAAAAAAGAAAAGAAAAGAAAAGAAAAAGGTAAAATAAAGTAGAAGGGAATGCTGAGGAAAAGTTTGGAGGGAATATACCCCAAACTGATAATAGTGGTGATTTATGAAAGATTGTAGGGATGGGAGAGGGTTGCAGAAGATTTCATTTTTCAGTTCATAGACATTCATATTATTTGATTTTTTTCTTAATGAGCACGTTTTTATGCACAATGTTTTTGTCCCATATATACTGGGCTGGCCAAAAATTCGTTCAGGTTTTTCTGTAAGATGTTACGGAAGAAGCAGAACAAACATTTGGCCAACCCAATATAATAAATATCATATATGGTTTTGCGCCGAGACACCTGCCTCAGAATGGTCTTGAGCAGAACTTTTGAAGTAGGTTGACAGTAAAATCCTTCATTCCCCAAACATTTCCTGTGTGAGCCCCTGTCTCCGTGAGCTCTGTGCTGGGTGCGGAGGACAGGAGGGACAAGGCCCCACAGGGAAAGGCACGTCAACAGATAAGGACCTTACAGCCTGTCAGAAGCTGTCATAGGTGTTCTCCCGGGGACAGCAGGGACAGGAAGCAGACGAGGTCAGTTTCCCTGGGTGAAATCAAGGGACGCTTTCTGGAGGAAGTGAGTACAGTCTTAGAGATGACTGGAGTGTATCAGATGGACCAGTGGGAATGCAGGAGCCTTGGGGGGGAAAGCATTCCAAGAAGAGAGATGTATCTTGCATATTAAGGACCACAGGGGGAGGTGGTGGGCAATGGGGCTCGAGAGGGGGCAGGGACAAGGACAGAGGTGGGGCGCACCTCTCTCAACTCCTAGCTGTTTCTCTGACATGTAGGAACTCAGCCAGCAGCCAGCAGAGGGCACTTGAACCTCCTCAAACGCCTGCTGGAACAGTTGGTCCAATGGCCTAGGGTGGAGGACGCTGGGTTCTCAGGGCCCGCACTGGGTGCTCAAGGCAGGCGGGAGGACGTGGGTCGTGGGGTGAGTAAGACCCCGACACGGATGATGAGGGCACAACATGAAGAGTAGGGGTGCACGAGCGGCCACGGGGCCACAAGCCAGGCACTACAGGGGCATTACCAGCCTTGACTCCCGAGGCAGAAGACAGCCCCACGTGCGGTGACCTCACAGATGATGCTTTCCTTTCCAAATGCATGTATCTGACTTTAAAAGGAGAGTGGACTTGGGCGCTAGCGAGTCGGGCTTGTAGCCGGGAAATGAATGGCTGGAGTCGACAGCGCTCCGAGGGCTGGGCCACCACCCCTCCCCATCCTCTCTAAGCTTCTTCTCAGTTCCTCCCATGCACACGCTCCAGGTGCCTGAGCTCCCAGCCCTGAGGACTCCCTCATCATTCTGCCTGACACCCAGCAGATGCACCTGCGATGCTGCTCTGTGCCTGGGCTTCCCTGGATGCTGGGACACAGCAGGAACCGGGGAAGGCCCAGCCTGTTCCATCATGTGCCAGAAACAGACCCTGAACAGAGCTTCTGGCAGTGATGGGCCCCACACAGGGCATTAAACAGGGTACAAGGGGCTTCCCTGGTGGCACAGTGGTTGAGAATCTGCCTGCCAGTGCAGGGGACACGGGTTCGAGCCCTCGTCCGGGAAGATCCCACATGCCGCAGAGCAACGAAGCCCGTGCGCCACAACTACTGAGCCTGCGCTCTAGACCCCGTGAGCCACAACTACTGAGCCCATGTGCCTAGAGCCCGTGCTCCACAACAAGAGAAGCCACCGCAATGAGAAGCCTATGCACTGCAACGAAGAGTAGCCCCTGCTCACCGCAACTAGAGAAAGCTTGCATGCAACAATGAAGACCCAACACAGCCAAGAATAAATAAATAAATTATAACCGTTGAGGGGGTGTCCATCGTGTTAGTGGTCACCACAGCGATTTTCAGCTTCTTTATCAAGGATGTTCGGTCTTCCTGGGCCGTCTCTGATTTGGTGAGAAGCTTGGTCTCTCTGACCCCGGCAGGGAGGATGTCACCATGAACAAAAATGCCGGAGAAAGGAAGGCAGCCCCAGTGGAATGATCCATTTCCAGGTGGATCATTCATGGCAGGTGTGGCCCAAAGTGTGAGCCTCAGATCCCAGACCCAAGCCTGCCCTGCCTCTGGAGCCCCCATCAGCCTCCATGGCCAAGGAGAGTTACACATGCGTTGTCCCCTAAAGATGCAAAAGAATAGAGAGTGAAAAGAGACTCTCACACCCTCCACTGCCCCAGCCTCCCAGGTCCCCTCCCTGGAGGCCGCCACGTTTCCCGTTCTTGGCATATCCTTCCAGAGATGGTCTAGGCAGCTCCAAGCTGCCAGTGTAGACACGCATGTTCTCCTTCCATCTGTGTACGTTTGTCCGCAAAGGGCAGCACACTCTGTCTGACCACGGGCCTGTGCTAACTTTTTCTACTGACTTTGTTTTAGCGATTAGTCCACAGCAGTTTGTAAATGAGCTCCTGCATAAAGGCAGGCTCTTAATTGGTCTCCCCTTCCTGAAGCCAGGATTCTGTTTCCAAAGCAGCTGTTCCAAGCCATGGTCCTCAAATGCCCCTGTAAAATTTGCGACTGGGAGGTCTGTTGCCAATTAATTGTAACAACTAGTACGTAAAGCACCAAAGCTTTGTGAATGATTTAATTGTTTTTCTGAATGAATGTCAGCAGATTTAAAGTTATTGCTCTAATAATACAAAAATGGGTTAGGAATCT
Organism: Phocoena phocoena; assembly: GCF_963924675.1. Classification (NCBI taxonomy): domain Eukaryota; kingdom Metazoa; phylum Chordata; class Mammalia; order Artiodactyla; family Phocoenidae; genus Phocoena; species Phocoena phocoena. The sequence goes on from NC_089220.1 coordinate 10,318,031, forward strand.
TCTGGTTGCCTGTAATAGAAACAGTCCCAAGCTCTCTTAAATAAAAGGGAGAATTTATTTGCTCTTGTAAGCTGAGAAGTCCAAAGTAGTGTCAGCTGCAGGTATGGCTGGCTCCAGGATTCAATGTATGTTATCAGGACCAGGTTGTTCTCTAACTCTTCCACATCCTCCCCTCTGTAGCTTAGGCCCCAGGATTCGCCTGTAGCAGGATGGCCATCAGTTCTGTCCCTACCTCATCTCAGTTTCCAGGTCTAGGAGATAAGAATAAAAATCTCGTTCCCAGAAGTCTAAGTGAGAATCTCACTGTCTCTGTATTGATTAGACAAAGCTAAACTGCAGTAACAAATAGACCCCAGAATTATGTGATAACAGTTCAAACTATTAAATTGTATTTCACTCCCGTGTAATATCCATGGTGGGTATTCCTGGTCCTTCCTCCATATGGTTGTTCAAGAATTCTGACTCTGTATCTTGTGATTCTACCATTGTCAGGGCAAGAATCTACAAAATTTTCCTGTAAAGGGTCAGATGGTACATATTTAGGCTTTGTAGTTCTCTATCACATCCTTTCCTTCTTCTTCGTTTTGAAACCTTTCTTAGCTTGTGGATCAGGCAAAAATAGGCCCACAGGCCAGACCTGGCTCACAGGCCTTAGTTGGCTGCCCCCTTGCCCTAGAGGCTTGTCATCTGTATCTAGACAGTGGAAGGGAAAAGAAAAACAAGTAGGTGACACACCCACTTCTTCCAAGTCTTGGCCCAGCAGTGGCACAAGTCACGGCAGCCCAGACTCCATTAAGTAGCCCCAGCCATGGGGCCACACCAAGCTTGGCAGTCTGCCCAGGAAGAAGAGGAAATGAATTTTTGGTGAGCAGCCAGCAGTCCCTACACAGTCTCATTGGCTCTTATAAGGTCACATGATTATCTTTTAATGAATCTATGGGTGTATCAGCTAGTTTTTGCTGTGTAACAAGCTGTATTGGGTTACTAGGGCCACCATAACAAAGTACCACAAACTAGATGGCTTAAAACAACAGATATTGATTCTCACAGTCCTGGAAGCTAGAAGTCTGAAATCAAGGTGTCAGCAGGCCATGCTCCTTCTGAAAGCTCTAGGGGAGAATCCTTCCTTGCTCTCTTCCAGCTTCCGGCAGTTGCCAACAATCCTTGGTGTTTCTTGGCTTGTGGCTGCATCCCTCCAATCTCTGCCTCCATCTTTGCATGACCTTCTCCTGGGTGCCTCCTCTGTGTGTCTGTATCCAAATCTCCCTCTCCTTTCTCTTACACAGGCCTCAGTCATTGGATTTAGGGCCCACCTCAATCTTGTATGACCTCATCTCAACTTTATTACATCTTCCAAGACCCTACTCCCAAATAAGGTCACATTCACAGATATTGGGGTTAGAACTTCAACATATCTTTTTGAGAGACACAATTCAACTCACTACACAAGCTGTTCTGTCTTCTTAGTCCAGAACCTCAAAATGTGATAAGTGCAATAGTAGAAGTGGACACACACAAAAGAATAACACAAAATCAGAGGTGGAGGAGAGAGGATGCTTGGGGAAGGCTTTCTGGGTGGGAGAATGGCCAGGAAGCTCAGAGGCGGGTCTGGGCTGCGGCAGTCACAGATGGACATGTCAACCACTCCAGGTCGGTAAGAAAGGTCCGGGGAGTGGACAGGCCACGAGGGAAGGAGCAAGAGAGAGAGGAAAGGATGGAAGGAGAGGGAAAGGAGAGGAGGGGGAGGAGAGGGAGGAAGGAGAGAGGAGGGGGAGGGGAGGGAGGGAATTAACTCAAGACAGGTCAATGGGAATAGAGCTCAAGATACATGGAGAGATTAAAGCAAGTTGAGAATGACAAGTACGGAATGATAAAAATAAAACACCAAATGATCTATGCGTTTTCTATGAATTCCTAACTATATGTAAAGGCAGTTTATTTTATTTTATTATTTTTTTAAGTTGAAGTATAGTTGATTTACAATGTTGTGTTAGTTTCAGGTGTACAGCACAGCTATACATAAATATACATATATATATTCTTTTTTCAGATTCTTTTTCCTTACAGGTAACTATAAAATATTGAGTATAGGTCCCTGTGCTATACTGCAAATGCATTTTAAATGGGCTCAAAGGAGACACCACAAAGTGACCACCATGGTTTCATGGTAGGGGTGTCACTGCAATACATGGGGTTGGACCAGGGGAATTCTAATTATATCTATAATGTTCTGATTTTTTTAAGGGATAATATATTTATATACTGTTTTCTTTCGCTTCTTTAATACACACAGAGCAAAAAGGCTGGGAGGAAATATGCCAAAGTATCAGTGATGGCCAATTCCGGGTGGTGGAAGCAGGTGGTGAGCGTTGTTTAACCTTTACTCTTAAATGAGCGTGTATCATTTTGAATAAAAAGGAAGAGAGTGATTTAAGAAAAAAAAATTCTGTGAGTGAAAACGCCCAATTGTCACATAATAACAGCAGTTAGTTCAGAGTAGTGGGGACACGTGATGTCATCATTTTCCTATGAGGATTTTTCTCTGTTAAATTTCCCCAAATTAAAATGAGGACCAGGGTCCAGGTCCGAGCCTGGAGGACCCCAGCATTTGGGAGATGGCAGAGCCCAGAGCAGCCATGCCAGCCTTTGTTTGTCTGGGGCTTGATGAGGTCACAGTTGTGTGTTAGCAGAGGCGGGGGAGGGGGACAGAGAGGAGGGGGTGCCGAGGATAAGGAAGGGGAGAGGAGAGGGAGAGAGGACGAGGGAGAGCGGGAAAGGGGTGCCTCCCCATGTGAGCTGCCTCCGCTTCTCCAGGGCTGGGGCAGGAGGCTGGGCTTGGGGACCCGCGGGCAGAGGATAAACCATCCTTTCTTCCTAGGTTGCAAGCTAGGCAGCTTTTCCTGCTCAAGCTTTTAGAGAGAAGCAGAAAAAGTCCAGCTTCACCCATATGTTCATCTCACTCCAGGGAATTTTCTGGAATGGAGAAAGAACGCAAGTGGCATTTGTTTGCTGTGAAAAGCGGCAGAAGAGAAGCCCCACCAGCTGAGTGTCTGAGCCCCAGTGAGCCGCTCTCTGCTGATTAAGTCAGCAGCCCTGGGCCCTGCCACCTCTTATCCCGGAGTTACAGCCTCGTTTTTCAATTATACTTCAATTTGAACATCTACAGAAAATGCCTGGCGAGCACAGGAGTCCAGGAGGAGAGCCGGGTGTGACTCAGCCCGTGTTTCCCTTCCTCGTGGAGTGGAGAAAGCACGTTTCCCAGCTCTGGGGTCTGCGACCTCTCGCCAAATCCTGAACCTAGACTTGAGAAAGAATTATTTTAGCTCCATCAGAGTGCCATCTTTTGTCCTTAGTCATAACATAGAAAATGTTCAGAGCCAAGAGGACTCCCCAGACGTCGAATCCAGCCTTTTCTCTGACAAGCAGGGAAACTGAGGCCCCAAAGAGCCCTGACTTGCTTGGAGCCCAGCCAGACCCGACTCAAAGACTCTAGATGCCTAAACTAGAATCAAAAGGAGCAAACACCTCAAATGGATGTTGGTGGCGCTGTGGAGGCATCTTGTCACCATAGGAAATGGACGGGCCTCTGCCACCCAAAGGTGCACAGATCGGGGGTCCCGGGGCTGGTGCCAGACAGGCCCCTTATGTCTTCCTGGGTACTTGCCTGCAGTTCCCAGGGCCGTCACCAGGTGGCCCCAGGCATTGCCAACCACAGCTTCAGGGTCCAAAGATCCAGTTTCCACCCCTAGGGACTGTAAGAGGGCAGAGTGCTCAGCGTTGGTCCCCACCCCCTCCCCTCATTTTAAATTCAATCGCCAGAACACTGAAAGTTCAGATCTTAAATTTTCGGGGGGTGCAGAAGCACAGGGGACCTGAGCACATTACCTTCCCTCTCTGAGCCTCCCTCACCCACCTGTGAACAGGTGTGCTAACAGCCACCTGACTCAGAGTTATTATGACAATAATGGATGTGGAGCCCTGTGGGAATGGCAGCCCCAAAGTTCCCAAATTCCAGACCATAGTCAGATCCTCTGGGAGCTTGTTGATAAGCACAGCCTGGGACCCAGAGTCAGATGCAGAGAGTCTGGAGCAGACAAATCCATCCGTGAGGGTCCTGCCTCCTCACAGGCAAGCGGTGGAGGTGAATATGGCTCGACACAGAATACTCACAAGGGAGGTGTCCCGACCCTCAGCCCTGGCCCAGAGCTGGCCCCGTGCACCAGAGCTGTCTTCCCCCAGGGCAGAAGAAGGGTCACCAGGACACCTTGCACAGCCCCACTCTCAGTATGGCAGGAGGCAGACGTGTAAACTGTTATAGCCCTGCCTGGGAAGTGGTGACCTTGCAGTGGGACAGGATACACGCTGGGACGCTGTGATCTGCTATGAGGTGCGAGGCAAGGCAACTCTTACTAACCACTGCCAAAAGCCCAGCGCTTGTCCGTGATGGACTCAACAAATGAAAGCAGATTTCAAGTTATTCCTATACAAACATCACTCTCACGCAAGATACATTTTCCAGAATGTTCTGGGGTAGATTTAGCATGACCCTGCAGAGAGCTGGGTCCAACCCACAGGCATGTGTCCTGCTGAGACTGCCTTGGGGCAGTGGAAAAGATGGAGAGTCTCTGTGCTTTGAGCATTATACATCACTGGGAGGGGAGGGGGTGTTAAGGGATGACATTAGGTAGAGGGGACTCTTGATCTGAGTCTTCAAGGAGGTGAGAGGATGCTCCAGGAAATGAGAGCACATGTGCAAAGGGACAGGGGACTGCCAAAGCCTAATGAGAACCACATGTATTTGGAAAAGGCTGGAGAGAAGGGAGCAGAAGACGGGCAATGGGTGGGAGAGCTCTGGGGGGGGCTGGACCTGGAAGGGCTCCTAATCCATGCTGGGATGCTCAGATTTTACACAGAAACTCACAAGGACCTCTGAAGGCTTCTCATCTCCTTGAGGGCATGGACTGAGGGACAAGGAGGCCAGATAGAAGGAGCAGTGGGGAGCCAGAGCAGCGGAAGTGACAGCAGAGATGGGAGACATTTCGGTTGTGACATCTACGGGATGCTGGTCCACAGCAGGAATGGATGGGCTGAGGACCACAGAGCAACCAGAAGGGCCAGAGGGAAGAAGGAGGGGGCAGGGGGCAGGGCACCCGACAGCTGACAACATCTGGGTGTGAGGGGCCCTGAGAGTTTGTGGCTTGGTGAGCCCAGCTCCAGGATGGCCCCTTAGGAAGATGAATCTGGAGCAGGGAGAGGAGGAAGGATTGACAAGAGGAGCAGGAGAGATGGTAGGAAAATTCCCTCCACAGTGGCTCACAGAGCAGCTGGAAGAGGAGAGGATGCAGAGGTGGGCACGCATCCAGGAGTGCAGGGGACATGGGTGGACTCCAAGTGAGTGAGACCAAGGGCAGGCTCACGGAAATGTCCAGGGCCACAGAGGGGTCTGCAGAGGAGTTGCTAAAGAGTAACTGGGACCAACTCACTGTGTGATCATAGGCAAATTCCTTCTCTCCTCTCAGCCTTAGTTTCCTTATTATTTAGGATAAAAAAAAACAAAAAAAAAAAGGGTGGATGACATGGCCTCAAAGGCCCTTTTGGTGTGGACCTTCCTGAGTTGTCTAATTAGAGTATATCCCTATGCCTTAAGGAAAACACCAGCTAGCAAGAATGATGGAGACACCTACACTACAAATGGGCCACTTCTGGACATACCCTACACACTGTCATGAGAGTGTATTTTGTGCGAGGCCAGCCAGGGCTGCTGTGTACAGCTGCACAGGCTACGCACTGCACAACTCCAGGCACTGCCATCTCTTTAGACTAGAGTAGGAGGGAGCCATGCACAGCAGCCACTCTGCTGAGAGCATCCTGGCTGTTCCATGGACATGCTCCACACAGAACACCTGCAATGCCTACTCCCGGGAGCCTGGAAACTATTCTCTAATGTGATTGGAGAGACTAGGAAAAGCCCTGACTCAGGAAACCGTGGACCTGAGTTCAAGGCTGACCTGCTGTGTTACATGGCAAGACCTTCCCTTTTCTGGGCCTCTGACCCTTTCTCCATAAAGTAACTGGGACAAGCGGGTCTCTGAGGCCTCGTTCAGCTTCTGTGTTCCCGTTGCCAGAATTCACTTTTCTCCGTGGAACTGGCAGCAGCCCTGCCACAGTCGTGACCACCTCAGCACTGACAGGGCCACATGGCCTCTCTTGGCCACTCCCTGCCAGTCCTGGGAGCTGAGTCTTTTCCATGGGCCTACACACTGCAGAGCAGACCCTCTGCTGGGCTCAGTCCAACCCACACATTCCTGGGAACCCCGGGAACTCACTCCCTGCGTCAGCTGCTTCCTCCAGGCTGTGGCCATGACCCAGGGCTTCCTGACTGCCTTGGCTGCCAGACCAGCATTAAATGTCCAGGCTGAGCAGTTGCTACCGCAGCACCTGACAGCTAGGTGGCTCTTGTTCAAACCGTCAGTATCTCCTTTAAATCCCATGAGTGAAACCTCTGGATTTGCCGCTGAGAAGAGCAAACAGGACATTCATTTCGGAGACCTTCAAGCCCACGGGGAGGGTTGGTGAGATTCACTTCTCTGCAGAAACTCGACCTCATTACAGAGCACCAATTAACATAATGAGTAGCATGTCCTTCACACTTTACAGTCTGTAAAACCCTTTCCACGCTCAGTAAGTCACTCAACAAACACTAAGGCCCACTCTGGGCTTGCTCACAGGGGACATGGACATGAACCAGCATTGCCCAAAATTGCTCACAGCCCACCTGGCTCAGAGCTCATGTGAGTCTCACAACCAATGAGCTTGGTATTATTCTCAGCCCCAGAGAAGGAAACTGAGGACAGGATGATTAGGTCACTTATCCAAGATTCCACAGCTAGATCTTGAACGCAGGCAGCAGACTCCAACCCCCAGGTTCTTTGTTCCACCCCACATGCTGTGGCCTGGGGCCAGAATCTTCCCTTTCTGGGCCTCAGTTTCCTGGTCTGTCCAGTGACAGGGAGCCCTGGAATGATGACACAGCTCTGACGCGCACAGATCCTTTGATCCCGTATCTGAGGTGGATTTGGCAAACAGCAGAGTTAGCTTCCAAGATCAAGTTGGCAGGTCCAGAGCGCTAAATCAGAAGAGACTTTGCCTGACAAGTCACTCGGGCAAGCAGGTGTTTGGGCCAAGACTGAAATATCCACAACTCACCTTATAAACTATACACAGCCCGCAATCTGAGTTCCAGCTATCCATCACCCAGCCTGTGAGCTGATGTCTGCCAGCCCTGAGCCGAGTTTCAGCCCCAAAGCTGACATTTCATTTCTCCCCACAGAGTCCCATGTTGTATATCAGGTGCTGGGCCAGGAGAGGGGAGGGAGGAGGCTCCTGAGGCTGGACCTTGGCCACGCTGTGCACAGGGTGGGAGCAGCACAGCCCACAGAGGGTGCAGGAGAGCTAGCGGGCCTTCTCGACAGCGATGGAGCTCAAGGCTCCCGTGCACCTGGTCAAGCGTCTGCCTGTGGGACCTCAGCACGGGGCGCCATGGTGAGAGCAGCAGATGGAATTCAAAGCAGCCCACAGATAAACAATAATGGAAAAGAATATATTTTTAGAAAAGGATGTATATATGTATAACTGAATCACTTTGCTGTACAGCAGTAATTAACATAACGTAAATCAACTATACTTCAATGCGGAAAAAAAAAGTAAGTTTGTGAAAACAAGCTCAACTTTTTCCTTAAAGATTATTTGCAAAAAGTAAAAAAAACAAACAGAACTCAGAAACTTTTAAACTTCATACAATAAAGTAAAAACTAAAAACAAAAACAAACAAAAAAAGAGCAGCCCACTGGAACACTGGCTCACCTTTTGCGGGATGATTTCCATTTGCCCCTCCAGAGCCACGCCCACTCTCCACACACTTCTGTGTCCAGCAGGGGAATCGCTGGGTGCATTTCAATGACTTCTTTTTTTTTTTTTTTTTTTTTTTTTTGCCGTATGTGGCCCTCTCACTGTTGTGGCCTCTCCCGTTGCGGAGCACAGGCTCTGGACGCGCAGGCCCAGCAGCCATGGCTCACGGGCCCAGCCGCTCCGCGGCATCTGGGATCCTCCCGGACCGGGGCACGAACCCATGTCCCCTGCATCGGCAGGCAGATTCTCAACCACTGCGCCACCAGGGAAGCCCTCAATGACTTCTTGCCTCTACTTCTCAGTGGGATCCCACAACGGTAGGCATGAGCACAGGATCGGGGTACCAGAGAGAGAGGCAGGGGTGTTCATTCCCCTCGCTCTTTCCTGCAAAGATGGCAGCACGAGTCAGGCCATCCCATCCTACAGTCTCTCCAGGTTTTGGTAACTGCTCCTTCTTCTTGCCCCTCAGGCTCCCCAGGCGTGGCCAACCCAAGAAGCTGCACCACCCTTGTTGATTTCCCTTAGCCCTGCCCACAACTTTGTAAATATCCCCTCTATTAAACTCATGACCTCTTCCACATATGCTACGCATGCTACGGGATTTCTCCCGGGATGCTGACAGATACAACCCTTTACTGTACATCGTAGAATCTAGGGACATCAACTTTAAGGTGCACTATCATTTCTATTTCCCTCTAAGAAAGAATGAACCTCTGTCATAACGATGACACAAAGGAGACCCATAAATTATGACACTTCCCTGTCACCTTAACATTTCTTATTTCACATTTATTGAAATAACTGCTTTAGACTTGTTTAGACTTAGAGTTTTTTTAAATCATGTATCACCCTTCTGCATACATTAAAAGGAAAATATAAGCAAAATAAATCAATTAAGGCATTCTCAGAACTTCTCCACACCCAGAGCCCACCTTTGCCTTGGAGTCATAACGTCCGTGTTTGTCCACATGGTGTCGGTTCTGGCCCACTGTGGGCACTGGCAATGCTGCCATTGTCCCTAGGATTTTTTTTCCAAGCCACTGCCTGCAATCTGCAGATGTTCATGTGCATGTGTGGGCAATGGAATCTATATTATGACTTTCACCTGCCAGCATCAACTGTACATTTATAAAAAGGTACATTTACGCAACTTGATCTATACATTCAATGAAATCCCAATCAAAATCCCAGCAAGTTATTTTTTAGAAATCACCGAACTGGTTCTAAAGTTTATTTGGAAAGATAAAAGACCCAGAACAGCCAACACAACACTGAAAAAGAACAAAGTCAGAGGACTGACTCAACTACTCAACTTCAAGACTTATTTTAAACCTATAGTAATCAAGACAGTGTAGTATTGATGAAAAAATAGACAAGTAGATCAAAGGAATAGAATAAAGAGCCCAGAAACAGACCCATACATGTATAGTCAAATGATCTTTGACAAAGGAGCAAAGGTGATAAAATGGAGAAAAGATGATCTCTTCAACAAATGATGCTAGAATAACTGGACATCCACTCACCACCACCCCCCCACCAAAAGAAAGCAAAACAAAAAACACAAAAGGATCTAGATAATGACCTTTTGCTTTTTATAAAAATGAACCCACAAGAGATCTTAATGTAAAATATAAGACAATAAAACTTCTAGAAGATAACATAGGTGACCTTGGGTTTGGCAGTGAGTTTATAGGTATGTCACCAAAAGCACAATCCATGAAAGAAAAATTGATAACTTGGACTTAATTAAAATGAAAAAACAGTCAAGAGAATGAAAAGGTTAGCTACAGACTGGGAGAAAATATTTGCAAAACATATATCTGATAAAGGACTCATATACATTATACATAAAGAACCCTTAAAACTTAACGGTAAGAAAACAAAACAACCCAATTTAAAAATGAACAGAAGATCTGAACAGGCATCTCTCCAAAGAAGAGAAACAGATAGCAAAGAAGCATATGAAAATATGTTCAGCATCATATGGCATTAGGGAAATGCAAATTAAAACAACAATGATACAGCCACACCTCTTAGAATGGCCAAAATCTGGAATATGGACATCCAATGCTGACGAGGATGTGGGACAACAGGTGGGAATGCAAAATGACACAGCCACTTTGAAAGACAGCTTGGTGGTTTCTTACAAAACTAAAAGTATTCTTACCATACGATTAAGCATTCTCACTCCTTGGTATTTACCCAAAGGAGTTGAAAATTTATGCTCACACAAAAACCCACACACAAATGTTTATAGCGACTTCATTCCTAATTCACCAAAACTGGAAGCAACCAAGATGTCCTTCAAAAGACGAATGAATATATAAACTGCAGTACATCCCAAAAAAATGACATATTATTCAGTAATAAAAAGAAATAAGCTTTTTTTTCTTTGCTCTCTGACTGCTGTCAGCACCCCTAGGTGACCGTGCCTGGGCTGACCTGCTGGAGGAGAGGCAACGACATGCCAGCAGGGATGAGCCATCCTTCTGGCCAGTTCAGATGTGCCAGTCCCAGTTAAACCTCTGGAAACATCTAAGACTGGCCCAGATCAACAGAACAGCCCAGCCAACCCATGGTCTTGGGAGATGGTTGGTTTAAGCTCCTAAAATTTAGATTTCTATATAGCCATAGCTAACTAATTCCGGTATATTTGCTTTCTCTCATATTTGTCTATGGGTTTTCTTTGCATGGTTACGATTATACACAATTGGATAACTTGCTATTTTTCATTTAACTTTATATTCAAAGTATGTTTCCTTGTAAGTACATGTTTTTACGACCATCATTTTAATAATTCAAGAATAAATGTTTAAAACTAGGGATTGGCAAACCACGGCCCCTGGGGCAAATCCAGCCCATCACCTGCTCCTATAAATAAAGTTTTATTGGAACACAGCATTGCCCACATCTATGGGTGCTTTTATTTAAAAAAATATTTATTTGGCTGCATCAGGTCTTAGTTGCAGCATGCAGGATCTTCGTTGCAGCGTATGGGCTTCTCTCTAGTTGTGGTACAAGGGCTCAGTAGTTGCAGTGCATGGGCTTAGTTGGCCTTCAGCATGTGAGATCTTAGTTCCCCGACCAGGGATCAAACCCGCATCCCTTGCTTTGGAAGGCAGATTCTTAACCACTGGACCACCAGGGAAGTCCCTATGGCTGCTTTGCACTACAATGGCAGATTGAGTAGTTGCACCAGATACCATCTGGTTCAATTAGCTGAAAATATTTATTATCTAGCCGTTTTCAGAAAACATTTGCCAACCCCTGTTTTTTTTGTTTGTTTTTTTGTTTTTTGTTTTTGCCGTACGCGGGCCTCTCACTGCTGTGGCCTCTCCCGTTGCGGAGCACAGGCTCCGGATGCGCAGGTTCAGCGGCCATGGCTCACAGGCCCAGCCGCTCCGCGGCATGTGGGATCTTCCCAGACCGGGGCACGAACCCGTGTCCCCTGCATCGGCAGGCGGACTCTCAACCACTGTGCCACCAGGGAAGCCCGCCAAGCCCTGTTTTAAACATGCTTTTGCCAAATTCTTTTCAAAAGGATTGTCATGGAAGAGCATCAATCTTTCTACATCCGGGACAGCATTCAGTGCTTGTTTGTTTTGCTTTCATATTTACACATTTAAAAAAATGAGAAACATAGTATCTTCCTGTTTCCCTTTGAATTTCTTAAAATACTAGTGAGCCTGTATACTTTTTTCATTTTTTAATTTATTTTTAAAATCACTTCTTTAGAGAATTTTCTATTGCTCATTTATTTACTGGAAGATTTTTTTTATTTGTTTAGTTTGCCAATTTATGTGAGCTCTTTATGTAATTAAAGTATCAATATAAATCAATTTCTTTCTTATTGGTCATAACTTCTAAAAAACCCTTGCAGAGGCATGTCTGTGATTTATTCATCAGGTGACTGTGCAAGTCCCTCAACCTCGCTGAGCTTCAGTTTCCTCATCTACAGGCAGAAACAGTTATTTTTTTCATAGTGTTCTGAAAACTTGATGAAAGCAGAAAACTACTGAAGAACCGATAGTTATTATTGGTATTATTATTATCCATGAGAACAAACTAGCAGAAATTAAAACATCCAATGCATTCTGCCTGACTTGAAGGATGATATAGAGCAGTGGTTCTTAAACCTTGTTCCGTGAACCCTAATGTAACAGTCAGGGTTCCTTCAGTTGTTAAGTGAGAGAAAGCCTTAAGAAAGTAGGAAGAAAGGCTTAAGCAAAGTAGGAAATCTATCAGCTCAGGTAACTGTGAAGTGCAGGGTTGCAGGTACAGCCAGATCCAGGAGTCCAAACAATGTCATTAGTCCTTGCTTACTTTCTCTCCATCTCCCGAGTCTGCTATCCTCTGATTTGGCTTTATCAAGAAGGCTCTCTTCTGTGGATGCCCACAGATTCTGGCTTTCACTCAACCTGCCCAGCAACCCCAGAACAAAGAGCAGACTTCTTACTCGGTGCTTCTAGGAAAAGTTCCAGCGCTGGACTCTGGACCAACACAGGTCACGTGCCTTTGCAGCGCCAATCACTGCAACCAGAGTGTGGCACTGGCTGATTGACCAGGTCTGGTGCACGGAATCGCTGCCTGAGAATGGGTAAAGGTGGGTCCCCGGAGGAGAATCAGGACCTGTTACCAAAGAGGGCATGAGTATGGGCAGGCGGAACCAGATATCTCTGGAGGTGCCTGGTGGGGCACACTGGGAGCAGGGGTACCCTGCTTTCCTCCCTCACTTCAGCCAGATTACCTTCCTGTTTATCTGTTTTATATCATGGGTCTGCCGCTAAGATTTTGTTTGGAGAACAGCTGCTCCTGCCAAGTGAGTTTGGACATCTGTGATACAGACAAAGGGAAACATGTCCAGAGAGGCGGCTGTGGATATGAGGGCCCTGAACCCACTTTTTGCAAGTGACCATTGAGGAACCAGCAGCAAGGAGACTCTGAGGACATGGCACTGCGTTCCTGGAACAAGCATTTATTGGGCATCTCCCGTGTGCTAGACCCGAGATTATAGCGGGAACAAGATAAAGACCCATCCCTGGCGGAAGATGCACATTCTGACTGGGCAGACAGCAAGCAACGTGTGACTAGGTAAACATTGCACTGTGTTATAGTTAAACCGTGGACCTGCTCTGAAGGAAATGACATAGGATAAGATGATAAAGAGTGATGGGGTTAGGGGCCACTTTACCGAGGATGGCCAGGGAGGGCCGCTCTGAGGAAGCGACATTTGAGGAGGGATCCTTGAGAAGGAAACCTGCAAAGAGTGTCCTGGCACAGGGAACCGCATGTGCAAAAGCCCAAGGTGGAACTGTGCTTTGTGTATTTGAGGGATAGACAGCTTCAGAGCCTAGGAAGTAAGGGGGGAAAGCAGGTGAGGGTGAGGAAGAGGCCACAACCAAATGATGGAGGACATGAAAGCCTTGGAAGGAGGTAGGAGCCTGGTCCCATACCTGGAGGGTGGCCAAGGGGGCAAAAGCTGGTTCTGAGAGGCCAGAGCAAGACGTGGCTCAGGGTGCAGAAATGACAGCTACAGGAAGAGAATTTCCATTCCAGCTCACTCTTCCGTCAGTCAGGATGCCCTACTATGGAATGGGTGGCTAGGTCCCCGTCCCCAGAGGTATGCAGCCGGGGTACAAAGACAGAACAGACTAGAGCCGCGGGAGGGGGCGATTTCTGTGAAATCAGCAGAGGAAAACAACCGAACTTGATAATGATGCTTAACAAAGTTTGCGGTGGCAAAGGACACGCTTAAAACATTTTAGCAGCAGGCTGCTGTATCAGAGCAACCTCTGGAAAGGATTTATTTACGTATAAAAATGAGACATTTCCCAACAGCCTCGCGACAGCCCCTGGGGTGAGGCTCTCATTGGACGGTGCCTCCCCCAAGTCTGGAGGCTCGGCCCCTTGTGGGCTCCAGCCTCAGCGGGGGGCTGATTGCCTCACCCAGGGGAGGCGGTGGCGCCAGCCCAGCCAGCAGTCCCAAGAGGTACTTCTCCAAAATAAACCTCGCATAAGCATTTAAATGTGCGGCTGAGCCTGGAGTACAGTCACATTTTTATTCCAAGAATGCAAATGAATCCCTGAGGGGCCTGGAAGAGGGCAAAGATGCCCTGACCCTGAAGCACTCTTTTTAAAGGCTTGGGTTGGACCCAGCTAAATCCACCAGCTCAGGCCGACCTTGGGGAAACTGAGGCTCAGGAGTCAGCTCAAGGTCACAGAGTGAGGAAAGGGGAGACGGGACTGGAACCTGGCTGCCTGATGCTTTCTGTCCCAGCACAAAATTACCCCATCAGGGCTCCGTTCCTTTGCCCTGAGGACGCTCCCCGATGCAGACAAGTAGCCCTGGAAGCCTAGGTAACGTGCATCATTCTACAGGAGGGACTCAGCAAACTTCCGCTGTGTCTGTGCTGGACCCCAGGACCCCAGGACCCCAGGGGGAGAGGGCCCCCTGACAGCAGCGTCTGCTGGGACCTCGTCTGGTTGCTGCCGTCTGGACTGGGTCCCTCCTGCAGGCTCAGGAATTAGCAACTGACCCTGTGGGGGAGGAAGAGGGTCACCTCCATCCTGACTCATGCCCCCAAACACACCCCACCCCTGCTGCATTAGGCTCTCCTCTGGGCTTCAATCACAGCGCAGTCTGGTCCCTTCCCAGGGCCTGGCACACAGCAGGTGCTCAAAACTTGTTGCTGTGATCCAACTGAAGCTAGCTGCCAGCCTGCAGTGGACCCTTCTCCACTCCCCATCGGGCACCTCCTTCCCGGAGGTTCCTGCGGAGAGGGGGAGAAGCAATTAGGCAGGTGTGTCCTGGGCAGGGGCCTCAGAAACCCTGGGAGCTGTCCTGGGTCCCCTGTGACCCTGGCTGGCGGGTCTGGACCAGACATTGGGAATGGAGGTTTCTCAGTCTCCCAGTTTGGGGGCAATCTCAGACACCCCCTCCAGCGCTGACCCCCAGTAATTCATCCTGGCCTGGTGGGCTTGCTAGCAGGACCGTCACAGCTGGGCTCCCCCCCCAGGTTTCCTCCCCCAGTGGGCAATCTCGGCTGATCAGGGGCTTGTTCACACCATCCCTAGAGCAGAAGAGACCCCAAACATTTTTCCCTGGAGCATCACACAGGCTCCCAGGGGAGGGGGGAGGATGGACCAGGCATGAGGGTGAATGGGTGTCTCCCCCCGACCCAGGGGCCAGTCTCCTCACCTCAGGTGGAGAAGGGTCCCTCACAGATAACCCTCCTTTCCCAAGACACATCTTGAGTTTACTTTAAAGTCTAGTCTTTTCCATTTGGAGGAAAGACAGTTTTTTCCTTCTTAGGAAGGATTTTACATCCCGTCGCCTACTCCCAACTGCCACTCCACTCTCCCTGACCGTTATCGTGCTGAAAAGTATTTAACCTCTTTCCCTCAGGCCTCGTGCCCAAAAGCCTTTTCAAAATTTCACTGTTAGGGTTGGCATTCTTTATTGTCAATGAGGGAGGCCCTCTCCCCGACTCGATTCTGTTCATCCTGGTCACCTTCTGATAGAATTGGGCAGGGAAGGGGTGTGCCCGTAAGTCCCCCTCCTCACAGTACCCAGAGCAGAGATTCCTGGTTTTCCCCTGGGACCTGGCCCACCAGCTCCTCCTGGACCCTCAGGGGTCTGCCCACCTTCTCCTTCTGGTACTGACGACCCCGGGGACGCAATCAGGGCACAAGTGGTAGGGATGCTCTGCTGGCCTTGCCTGGCCAACCAGGTTCCATTTCTCCGCTAAAGCGAAGTGCCCTGTTCCCTGTTTGCTGGAGAATTGTAACTCACTGTTTTCTCTTTATTGTTGTCATTTTTATTATTGTTGCTGTTGTTGTTGTTGTTTTACATCTTTATTGGAGGATAATTGCTTTACGATGGTGTGCTAGTTTCTGCTTCATAACAAAGTGAATCAGCCATACATATACATATGTCCCCATATCTCCTCCCTCCTGCGTCTCCCTCCCTCCCACCCTCCCTATCCCACCCCTCTAGGTGGTCACAAAGCACCGAGCTGATCTCCCTGTGCTATGCGGCTGCTTCCCACTAGCTATCTATTTTACGTTTGGTAGTGTATATATGTCCATGCCACTCTCTCACTTTGTCACAGCTTACCCTTCCCCATCCCCATATCCTCAAGTCCATTCTCTAGTAGGTCTGTGTCTTTATTCCCGTCTTACCCCTAGGTTCTTCATGACATTTTTTTTCCTTAGATTCCATATATATGTGTTAGCATACGGTATTTGTCTTTCTCTTTCTGACTTACTTCACTCTGTATGACAGACTCTAGGTCCATCATTGGATGAATGGATAAAGAAGATGTGGCACATATATACAATGGAATATTACTCAGCCATAAAAAGCAACGAAATTGAGTTATTTGTAGTGAGGTGGATGGACCTATAACTCACTTTAAATGAGAAGACGATGACTTTGCAGCCACCTTCCCCAAGCCTAGCGGTTTAGCACCATCTGAATTCCAACTTGCATCATCGTTTCCCCTGACAGCTGCCTCCTTCCAGTTGCAAAAAGTTTGCTCAAGGTCAAGGAACATTTGCACTTTTGTGTGTCCATTCATTGAATATACATTTATTACCACCTGCTCTGAGCCCAGTTTCTGTAACAGTAATAGTTACCGTGAGGCCCAAGTGTGATGTCCCGGCCCGCAGATGTGGAGAACCGAGCTCTGAGAGGCTCCGGAACTAGTGCAAATCCACCCACCGTAGGAGCCTTGGATCTGAGGTTTAACCCAAGAATGATTTCAAAGTCTGGGCTATGACCAGTGACAACATCACCACAGCTGCCAAAGGGACATTGCTCTGGGGATTAAACCAGATGATCATATGGTCAAGTGTCATGAACTCAACAAATGTTGGCTGCCCCCTTTTCCGGAGGTTCAGATGAAGAGAAGCTACGTCACAGGTGACTGCCCTCCTGGCTTAGGGACTGACAGGGGGCAATGGCATGGCCTGATGGAATTCCAGCCAAAGAGAGGCACAGGTATCGTGCCCTGGGAATTAGAGGAAGGATGGGTCCTGCCAGCAGAGGGAATCCAGGTAGGCTGCATGGAGGAGGGAGCACTGGCTGGCCTTGAGGGATGGGGAGGATTTCAGGGGAAAGAGATCCTGCCTGATCCTAACGTGCTGAGAAGGAATTCTGGGCGCCATTTTTCCTCTCCAGCCCCTACCCTTTCAGTGGGCAGGGCCTGCCACCCAGGTGGCCCTGGGATCAATCCCGTTTGTGCCTATAACCTGTTGCTGTGCCTTCCCCAGACAGTCCCAGTGCCCTCCAGAGGCCAGGCCTGGCTCTGTGGGCCTGAGGACACCCAGGCCCGAGCCCCCGGTTCCTGTTCTTTCCTGGGGAGCCCATAGTTACTTCTGCCTTCTCTGTCTCTCTGCCTTTGACTGTGAGCCTCCTGAGGGCAAGAATGGGCCTCATCCAGTGGCATAGCCAGGCCCTGGCACTCACCCCAGGGCCAAGGAAGTGCCCAGTAGGCATCTGTACCATCTCTCCTCTGTCCTGCCCTCCCTACCCACCAAGATGTCATGTGACCCCAAATCCAAGCCAGACCATTCTCTAGCTGGAGCAAGTCACAAGGCAGCTCCGAGCCTCACTTTCCTCAGCTGTGTAATAGGGATAAATCATCCCTGTTCCTCCTTCCCTCCAGAGCTCTTGTAGGTGTCAGAACAAGATTACTCAGGTGAGAGGCCTTCTGAAAAGTAAGCAGCCCTCTCGGTCTCTCTCTCTCCATATATGCACACAGGAAAAGGTTTTAAAAAATGAATTTTAAGGGCTTCCCTGGTGGCGCAGTGGTTGAGAGTCCACCTGCCGATGCTGGGGACACGGGTTCATGCCCCGGTCCGGAAAGATCCCACATGCCGCGGAGTGGCTGGGCCCGTGACCCATGGCTGCTGAGCCTGTGCGTCCGGAGCCTGTGCTCCGCAACGGGAGAGGCCACAACGGTGAGAGGCCTGCATACAGCAAAAAAAAAAAAAAAAAAAAAAAAAAGAATTTTAAAATATTAGAATCCTTTGCTCACTTTTTGCCTATTGAATGTTTTGTTTTGCCAAATCCTTTAGAACTTGAACTCTTTGTACATTATCAAATGTGTTCACATTGTCATCTCCACTGACCCTCCCTACACGGCAATGGTTCACATTACCCCAATATTCCAGCTGAAAAAACAGAGGATCAGAGAGGTTAAATGACCTACCCAAGACCACACAGCAGGAAGAAGGCTTGAACCCACCCAGACCTTCTTATTTCTATTGTTGGATGAGCTTCCTTGCACCCTGCTGAGCTCTGAGCAGAGTCCCAGCTGATTCCTCAGGTCAGTAAATGCTCCCCTCAACCTGTAACGATAATTCTGACTTTGCCACGCCTCAAACCTAGGCTAACCTAACCTACGCTAAGAGGGTCTCCACAGCTAGCCTGTAGGCAGGGGTCACCCAGGGCCGGGCTGACCTCAGGGAGGATGGCAAAGTCCCACTCTCGAGAGACTCCCAGGTGACAGGACACCGCCACAGAGGCCAAAGCTCGCAGACTAGCAGTGGGAGGGCCTGCTCTAAATATCTCCACCTCTAGAAGGAGCGGTGCTTCTGCATAATTGAAGCCCCTGAGGAGCATGAATTACTCATCCCTGCAGTTGTCAGCCACCTCAAGTCTAGGCTACCTGGTATTTAAGTGGATGGGGGAGTGGTGTAAATGTTTACTTGTCCGCTTGTGCCCAGGACAAATGCCGGCGAAGTCACCTTTATCCTTGTGGAAAGGGGTCATTTGGACACAGACACGCACACAGAGAGAACACCATGTGCTGAAGGTGGAGACTCAATCTCCATGTTGATTCTACAGACGAGGATCCCCAAAGATTGCCAACAAACCCCCAGGAGGCGGGGGTGGCCTGGAGCAGATTCTCCCTCACAGCCTCAGAAGAACCAGCCCTGCTGATAACTTGATTCCAGACTTCTGGCCTCCAGAGCTGTGAGATAATGCATTTCTGTTGTTAAGCCGCGCAGCCTGTGATGCTCTGATACTGCAGCCCCGGGAACTAATACACCTCCCTGTTAGACATCGTCAGTGTGAGAAACTCCCATT
The DNA here is from genome assembly GCF_963924675.1 of Phocoena phocoena. Lineage (NCBI taxonomy): Eukaryota > Metazoa > Chordata > Mammalia > Artiodactyla > Phocoenidae > Phocoena > Phocoena phocoena. The sequence goes on from NC_089220.1 coordinate 10,337,034, forward strand.
GAGATCAGAAGGGGCCTTTATTCTTGAAAGGCAGGAGGGTTGGGACTGAAGTCTTCCTCACACATAGGGCTCCTCAGACACCCCTGAGAGCCTGCTGTGGACCCCCTTGTCAGCTATAAGCTGTCACTTGCCATGGGCACTTGCCATCGAGCTCTACAAGGATTAAACCATGAGCTGCTGCAGCTGCTGACTTTCAACACCCCCTGAGAGGAGTTCAGGGTGGAGGGCAGAGATGAGGCCCTCTGTGCTCTGGGAAGAACTAGCAGAACAGGCCTCCAGATATTAGATATTTTCAGGAGACGATTTTATGAGCTCAATTCCTCTATCTCCTCATATCTAGAAAAGCACTAAAACCCTTCATGGTGATGATGTCTGCTTCTTGTGACTAGCAGTAACCTTCACGAGATTAGCAGAAACCTGCAAAAAAAAATGTGTCTGATTGCATGCACTCGCCCTTCACCAGAATCACATATATACTGACCTTCCCCCGACCTCTTTGGAGCAGTTTCTCAGAGCTATCTGAAATGCTGTCTCCCGGGCTGTCGTCCTCATTTTGCCCCAAATAAAACTTAACTCACAACTCTCACATTGTGCATTTTTTTAAAGTCAGTGCCCTCCACACATGTGGATGTGGATGTGCCCTCCCCAGAGACCCCCTGGGATCTGGGGATCCCCAGTCGCTCCACCCCCCTGGGGCCTCGGGCTCAGGCTTGGTGGCATTTCTCCAGCGCCCCCAGCCCCTGCCACACCATGCAGGCCTCCCCTCCCTCGCTGCAGCCCTGATGCCCATGTCACTGGCTGTGGCTCTGGTTCCCAAACCCAGGCTGATCCAAATCTCAGAACGCCACCACGTGGGTGCTCTTGCTGGGCCAGATACCAGGCTAACGCTGCCCTTGGCTGCCAAGGTGCCACCGTCTTCTTCAAAAAGACAATAAACAGGCCACCAGGAGTGCCCGGCAGATCTGTGTGCTGTTCCATCACAGTGACAGTCAAGGTGACAGGCGCACTGACAGATGAATTTCCATCTCTCAGCTGTTACGGTGACCCCAGGTCATGTCCCCACCCCCGCCCCAAGAGAGCCGTCTTTCTGGGGTGACCTCATCATTCACCCGGCAGAAGCAAGGGCTGCATCCTAAAACACCCTGTCTGCTACTCACAAGCTGGGAGGGGTGAGAAAGCTTTCCTAGCCATGTGGGGGGGGGAGCCACCACTGATGCCATCTGGGCTGGGGTGTGGCGAGGGCAACGAGCTCCCGTCAGATCCCAAGCACTCTGCCGCTCGTCCTGGAAGAAGGTCCCCAGGAGAACCGAGGCATCAGGCAAGTCACCCGGTGAGGAAGGGTCAGTGCTGAAGTTTCTACAGGTACCTTGAAGGCCTGGAAACCCAGGGGGAGCCCGATGGATCTAACACAAAGCCCACAAGAGATCCTCAGACTCTGAAAGCACCCATGCTTGCCCTTGACCTCCCTTCCACCACCCTGGGAGCCGCTGTGGGCCAAGAGGCAAATATTATTATCCCCACTTCCCAGAGGGGAAACTGACTCCCAGAGGGGCTAAGTGATGTGCCTGACATCCCGCAGGGAGTAGGTAGTGAAGCTGGAGACGAGCCTCTGCTTTCAACACCAGAGCCGTGGTTTTCAAGATTTGGTAAGTGGGAGGTTGTGCCTAAAATTCAGATTCCTAGGCCCCGCCCAGTGACTTTGATTCAGAGGGTCTGGCTGAGTTTCAGGAACAGCTGAATCTGTTGCAGCCAGTCCACGGCCCACATCTGGGGAAGGGCTGTGCTAAATGCTTGTCTCCAGAAGGACGTTCCGTCTGTACCTGGCCGCCTTCTCCAAGCAGCTTGCTGGCAGGAATTTCTCCCTCTGCACATTCCAGCAGTGCATTCCGGGTGAGCCCCCTTTTGTTGACAGTGGTTCAAATCCCACCTCCTCTACTTATCAGCTCTGCGATATTGTCCTGGTTTTCTAATCTGTAAAATGGGAAAAATACCATGACCTGTCTCAGAGTTGTTATAAGTATGAAATGAGTTCATATAGAGAAAATGCTTGGAACAGCATCCAGCACATAATAAGCTCTCAATAAATATTAGCTGTCATTATTATTGCAAACATTTCTGTGGTTGTTATTACTACGGAACTATTTCAAGTGTATCTGTCTTGTGTACACAATAAGATTCTAAACTCCTGAAGGGCACAGAGCTTAGCACAGGCTGGGATATGCAGCATATACTCAATAAATACTCATTGAGTGTATAAAGTAATCATTAAATGCCTAAGTAATCAAATCTTATCATTAAGGTATGGGGGAATATCATTAATGTACGGGGGAATAATAATGATCATGGTAGCGATATTATGAAGAATAATATTAGTGATCACTTGTTGATCACTTAATGCATACAAGGATTCCCACTAAGCACTTTACATGAATATCTCATTTAATCATCCCGTTACGCATGAGGCGGGCACCACTTGCAACGAGAAAACGGAGGCACACAGACATTAAGCAATTTGAGCTACTGAGTAGTTGGGCTGGTATTTTACACCAGATTCTCCTAAGCTAAGAGCTCATTAATGCAAGAGCACAACATTGTGTGTTCCTTTTTTCTTGCTAGACTGGAAGCTTCTCCAGGGGAGTAACTGAATCTTGTTCATCTTGTTTCCCTAGGGCCAGGCAAAGGATTTCATATAAAGTATGTTCTCAAGGAAACGTCTGTTGGCTATGTTTGCATGTATGGATGGGTGCATGGATGGATGGGGGGTTGGATGGGTGGGTGATGGATGGGTGAATGGATGAGTGCTTGGATAGATGGGCGGATGGATGTGTGGGTGATGGATGGGTGAATGGATGGGTTCATGGATAGATGGGTGAATGGATGTGTGGGTGATGGATGGGTGAATGGATGGGTGTATGGGTGGATGGGTGAATGGATGGGTGCATGGGTGGATGGATGCATGGATAGATGGGTGAATGGGTAGATGGGTGGATGGATGGGTGAATGGATGGGTGCATGGGTGGATGAGTACATGGATAGCTGGGGGGATGGGGGGATGGATGGGGGCATGGATAGACGGGTGAATGGATAGCTGGGTGAATGGATGGGTGTGTGGATGGATGGGTGGTGGATGGATGGATGCGTGGATGGATGGATGGATGGGGGGTGGATGGGTGCATGGATAGATGGGTGAATGGATGGACGCGTGGATAGATGGGTGGATGGATGGGTGGGTGGATGCGTGGATGTGTGGATGCATGGGTGGAATGATGGGTGGATAGCTGGGTAGATACTTGGGTGGGTTGGATGATTGGGTAGATACGTCTTTGGGAGAGCAGGTGGGTAAATGAATGAATGTTCAGACAGAAGGGTGGATGAATGGATGAATATGTGGGCAGATCGGAGAATGAATAAGTGCAAGAATGAGAAGGTGGGTGACTAGATGCATAAGTGAAAGAATACCCTCCCCATATTACCCTGCAGAGTAACACTCATAGAATCATGAGATAGAGAAATGTAGGAAGCAGATGTGTATTTTTGGATAAAAGAAGCTGAGAAATAGTTGTTGGCAATGCTGTTCCTGGAAGGAAGATGGGGACGGGGAAGGCACATCTGGGTTACAGGAAGAGGTATCCCCTAGTTCGACATCTTTAGTCTGAAAGGGCCAGGGCTCCACAGCGAAGGCACTAATTGGATTTCATTAAAGTGAAATAGATTTCCTAGCACTGGAAAAGCAAGTTCATTAATTTAATACATGCTCTACTGGCAGAAGGCACGGGGAGGGGCAGCCAGCCCCAGCTCATCTGGGCTAAGGTCAGAGCTGGGAATGCTGCAGTTTGATGCCCCACTGGGGTTCTGAGCACCTGCTCTATGCCAGTGCCTGGGCTGGCCCTTGGGTATGCAATGACAAATCAGGTACAATCACTACCTCCGGAAACTCCCAGTATCGGGAGAAGGCAAACACACAACAAGGTGGTTCGTGTGCAGTGGCAGGGCACTGGATGATGGCAAGCAACATAGAACGCCTGGTCTATGCCCCTGGGGGTCCCAGCAGCTGGGTGGAGGTATGGAGTGGAGAAGGATGAAGCTGGCACAGCTGGTATAAGCGTCATGGGTCATGGTTCGCAAGAGGAAAGCTGTTTGCCCAAAGTGGTGCTGATGGTAAAAAACCAGTGGAAAAGAGAAGTGGGGTGGGGGTGGGACTTCTGTTCATCCAATTGTTCAAAAATAGTTACTGAACACCCACTTTGTATCAGACATGCTGTAGATAGTACTGGACATTCGATGGGAAAACTGACTTGATGCTGGAGCTAAGGAGAGTGGTCTTGGTTGGAATTTAAAATTGGGGAGTTTTGAACGTATAAAATGTGGTTAATGCCCCAGCCCAGGTGCAGTCACCTGGGGAAAGAGTAGGAGGAGTGGTTCGTCTGAGTTCATTCTTCCTCCCAGAGCGAGAATTATTTCCACAGCATCGCTGACAGGTGGCCGCCCAGCCTCTGTTTGCATGCTCCAGTGACAGGGAGCTCACTACCAGCCAAGGCAGTCCTGCCTACCTTTGGAAGTTCTGGTCGTTAGTAAATTCTTTCGCATGTGAGCCCAAGCCTCCCTCCTGATTTTATTCCTAGGTGTCTGAGGAGCTACCCCGGCTTGCTTTTTTCTCTGGGTTGGAGATCAGCTCACATGCAACAGTGGCCATGCCAGGGGCCAAGGATGGCTAGCTGTGCCATCCACCTCAGCCCAGTCCTGGCTGTCCTTCTTCTTACACAGCATCTTCATAACAACATTTGACCCAGTTGAGCATCCCTCCCTGAATGGAGGCGCTTTGGTCCTCCCGAGTGCTTTCTCGCTCTCAATCCTCCCTTGGGCTAATGCAGCCGCAGGTCTGGGTAAGCAGTTTTCTCCTGCCAGCTGTGGCCCAGCCGGGCCAGCTTCTCTCCTGCCCTCTCTCTCCACCCAGTCTTACCCGGCAGGGAAAAGAAATCAGGCTCTGAGTTCTCTCTGAGTTCCGCTGGCAAAGGCTGACTTGCAGCAGATCAGGGTTGTCCACACCCTGAGAGGTGTGGCCTTGGACCAGCTCCTGGGAGATAACCCGTTCACCCTTGAAATATTCTTCCTGATGAGAGTGTCTTTGGGCCATGCCAGGTAGTCTACACAAACAATGTGATTTATGCTGGGGGCTTTGGGCCACGGGGTACCAGTTTGACCTCTGGAGGGGCTGGAGACTAAGGTCAGCCATGCCCACACAACTGATGCGGACACCAAAGCTCAGGTGAGCATCTTTGGTTGCCACACGTTGCTACATGAATTAGCTCTGTCTGTAGGACTCTGCTGGGAGAGGACAGGTGGAAGCTCGTGCCTGGTCTCTCCTGACTCTACCCTGTACCTCTTAACCCATTCATCTGTGTCCTTTCACTGTTGTAAACCATAACCATGAATAAAATAGCTCTCTGAGTCATGTGAGTCCTAACCCTAAACCTAAGCCTGGCCTTGGGGACCCTTGAATGCTTCTGCCACCACAGCATTCATATCTGCTTTGTTACATGTCTGTACCCCACTCCCACCCCCTCAGCCCATAAGCTAGGATCCCAGGTATCCAGATCTTCATCCCAGGATCCCACCATCCATGCTGCTCCCTCGTACCTCAAGCTGGATTCAACAGACAAGGCTCTAGCTTACCATAGATTTTCCCTAAACTGCCTTCTAATTTTTGCTCGACAAATGATAAACCTGGGTTTCTCAGGCCAACGCTGTATGTGAGGGGCAGTTACTCGCAAGCACTGTGGATTTCATTCTGGGATGACAGCTCCGTTGCCAGCTTTTATGGACCACTCCTTGGTCTGAGGTTCTGGATGGAAATCCGCAGTGAGCTACGCTGTACAAGCTCAGCAGAGCCTTGGAGCCTCCATCACCATCCCTGTCCCCATTGCTGATTGCGCCGTCTCCCTTCACCTCACAGCTCTGATCCCTGAGAAAGTCAGAGGGCCCTGGGGGCTCTGAGTGGCGCTTCCGCTCACATCCCGAGCCATCGAAGTCCAGAGATGACCATGGCCCTGTCAGCATGGGGGCCCTTGGGTACCCCCAAAAGGAAGACCAGAACTCCCCTCTGTAGGATGGAAAGAGTGCAGAGTCTTCCAAGAGTTGGTTTCCTTGGCAAGATGTAAAAAAAATGGAAAAGAGCCAAGTCTGAGAGCAAAGAAAATCTTATTTGGTGACTTCATAGCTGGGCCTGAGCCTGGCCTGGCCCCAACACAGGCTGGCTGGAAAGGACAGCTGTCCTCACGACGCATGGCTGTGACGAGGCTGTGCCCTCCCTGCCTCACCCCCACCCCTTCTCCCCTGCATCCCTAACCTCTCAGGAAGGAGACGGCCTGAAATGGTTTTGCCTGTCCCTGGTTAATGGGGGTCTGGGGATATGAGAGGGGCATATTCAGCTTCTCCTTCTTTCATTTAATTTTGCTGTTTAGGCAACTAGCTCAGCTTCTAGAAGCAAGACTGGAATCTAAATAATATTGGTGTTTATGAAACGCTTTTCCAACCATTATCCCACTTGATCTTCATCACAATCCTGGAAATTTGACAGGAATTATCACCTTCCTCCCACCCCCGCTTTCTGCCCTTTTCCAGACAAGAAACAGGATCAGAGAGATTATGTGACTGAGAGGGCCGAGTCAGACTAGAATCTGGTGTCTTCATACAGGTGCCATGGTGGACACTGCCATCGGATGCATTGGCTCCAGAAGAAAGGGAGCTGGAGGGGGAAACGGGTCCCAGTCCCCTGGAGAATGGCCCTGGGCTCTGCAGCTCTGCAGCGTTTGCTCATGCTGTCCCCTCTGCCGGGACCCTTCTCCCTGTCTGCAAGTTGGGCTCCTACTCATTCTGCAGAGCCCCACCTAAATGTAACCTCTTAATAAAATTCCAGGGTACTTGCGGGCCAGCTGGATTATGTGATTCCCTGGGCCATCACAACTCCTAGGATGACTTTCTCACCCTGGACTGTCATTCTTTGTTTGACATTTACCTTCCTCATTGGATCCTAAGCTCCATCTTTCATCTCTGCAGCTCCTGCCCCTAGACAGGGCCTGTCCCAAAGGATACACACTCTTTAATGTTTATTGGCTGAATGAGTGAATGAATGAATCAATCAATCAAACATATCAAGCTTCCACCCCCTGTGTTTATTATCCACAAAGCAGATTTGCCATTTTTTGTTATTATCTTATGCATTTATTTTTAATTATTCAAGAAGAACATAATTATATTTTTGCTGTAAGCAACTCAAACTCCACAGAGAAATCCCAATTCCCCCTTGTCAACCCCCCTCCAGCCATCACCCCCCTTCATTCCAGTCCTTTCCCTAGAGAACGTCGTCATCACTTTGGGGTGTCTCTTTCCAGACTTCTTACTATGCGTTGACACACATCTATAGCTACATACGGAAACCTAAGGCTTTGTGTGTCTTTTAATCTAAATGACATCCCATTTTACATCATATTCTGCAGCTTGCTTTCATCACACAGTGATATATCTCGGACTTCTCTCCTTGTCAGTTTCAGAGAGCTCCCTAAGCCTTTGTAGTTGCTGATCTATTGCTTATTTATCTAGACTCTTCTTGATGGGCACTGAGGCTTTCCCCAATCCTTCGCTCCGGTAAACGAAGTGGCAGTACCACGTTCAAGTCTTATAATTTCCTTTCCCAGGTGAGTGCCTTCCAGATCCACGCTGGAGCCCCAGGTAAACTCCGGTCCTCCTCCAGCCCATACGTACAGCAAAGGCCTGGGCTCCGGCCACACTGGTGGTCTAAGGATGGTCAGAATCAAGTTCCTGAGACCAAAGGCGTTTAGCGCAACCCTCCTCTGAGGTTTGTTGCCATTTATACAACAGCCTGAGTCATGGCTTCCACAGCCCGGGAACGAAGCCCTCGTCACCCCCCAAGGGAAAGTCGCTTCACTGCAGGGCCAACAGGGTTTGCATTCAGACACGGTTGGTTTGGGGGACTTGGAGGCCTGGGGGTCAGCCTTAGATCCCTGTTCTAAAGATCGAGGATGGCAGCCCCTGCCTGCAGGGCTGCTCTGAGGGTTAAAGGAGATGAGACGTCCGCCGCGCCTCGCACTGGACCAGCTCTTCCCAGCTGCTCAGCGCCTTCAGCTACTGGATCCATACCCGCCTTCTGCGGCTGCCCATCTGAGAGCCAGCTTAGCCCCACCCTGAGACCCCTGCTTTCCCGGCCCATCCTGCCCCACCCACTCATCCTCATCTCGTCCCTAATGAGGGCAGGCCATAGCTAAGGAACGGTCTTCTGGGATGTTTGAGAATATGAACTTTGTGTTTCCTTATGTAAGACAGGATTGGAAATTCACCTGCCACCAAAGTCGCTGACGGTCAGTGTTCCAGGATCCAGAAAGATCTGTACAGGGGCCAGCTCCTCCTGGCGTAATCGAGCCGAGGCTGGAGAAAAAGAAGATAGATCAGCAAAACACCTGCCAGGGCCAGGGTGCAGACTCCCATCCCCACGGTCTGGGCCCCGACTCAGCGCAGGGGGCTCTGGAGTCATCTGAGTGTTTGTCCGGAGTCACCAAGCTAGGAGCACTGGGACCAGGACAAGGATGAGAGAAGTGACGTTTTCCTCCTAGAGCGAAAGGCCCCTCCCCGGAGGAGGCCACAGGTGCGCCGGGGCGGGGGGAGCTGGTCGGGTTGGTTGACTTGAGGTTCACTTGTTTACTGAGTGATGTTGGGCAAGTCACTCACTCTCTCTGGGTCTCGGTTTTCTTGTCTATGAAATGGGAGCAGGGCTGCTCTCTCACTGGGTTGTTGCAACAGCGTGTGTAATGTTCTTGGTGACATCTAAAGTCTAAAGCATCAGGTAGGTGCCAGGCCTTCCTGCTAGGACACTCTCAGAGGGCAGAGACACATGAACCGCTTGCAAAAGACTGAGGTAAAGGAAGTAGGGCCTCAGGCAGAAAATAAGGAGAGGAGTTATAGGGTAAGTTACAGGAGAGAGGGGAAAGGAAAATGTGGACAGCAATAAGAAATAACAATGTGCTTTCCAAAGCCCATTTTCACTCTTCCCCCGTTTTACCACTGTTCGTGTTACTCCTCGGCCCCTGTGGCCTCGGTTGATCTCTGGCGGTGTCTGTGGAAGGCAGTGGGGCCGGGCACCTCCCCAGTCCTGCGACAGGCGAGCTGACCCCACGTGCTTCCCACTGCACTTGCCGCTCGGGACTTGGAAGCACACGCGGTGGCCGCAGCATGGTGATCCTCTGGCGGTCTCAGTCCTCCGCTGGAGACTCCCCTCCACTCGGCCTCACCCCGACCCACATGCTCACCACGTCTCCCTCCCAGCCCCCTGGCTTCTGGGAGAGGCCAAGGAACCCCCATCCCACAGCCAAGGCTGTCCCGAGGCGTAGGGGACACGAGACCAAGAGAGAAAAAGAGAGAGAGAGACAGAGAGATGAGAGATGGGAGTGGGCTGGGGAAAGGGCAGGTACTCAAGAAAGAAAGAAACAGAGGCACAGAGACGCAGAAAGGAAAAGGGAGAGCTGGAGAGGCAGAAATATCAATGAGCAGGGCCAGGGCACAGAGCAGAAGGTCTAACGTTATTCTGCGGGTTGTTCGTAGGTGTTTGCGGGTGGGGACGTGGTTCTGTTTCCGAACAAGTCAGGTGGAAAGCACAGGGTAAAACAGGAACCAGAAAGGCTTCTCTTCTGCAGGGCAATACTGTGCTCTTGACGTGCTAATGTGGGTGTCCTGAATCTCCAAGAGGGGGCTCTAGGGTTTCCCGATACAAGTCACCACCAGGGGACAACAACGACCAAAAGCCGGCACCGTGACATACGCTGACACAGAGATTCAGAGGAAGACATGGACCCAGAGAGCCGGAGGCTTAATGTAAAGGGACAGGCAGACAGACAGAAGGACACAGAGAGACAGACATAAAGAGAGCGGGGACAGGGAGAGACAGAGACAGAGACACGCACGCACAGTGATTCAGATTTCAATGCAGAGAGAGAGGCGGGGCCAAGACAAATGTGAAGGCACGTGAAGAAAGAGAGGGGCAGCATCGCAGGGACAGGGGAATAATAGAGAGAGACAGGGACCAAAAGAGAGAGAAGTGATGGGCTGTGCTGTCCTGAATTTAAACCCAGAAGGGCTCCCGCTTGTTCTGAAACATAAAGCCCAGCAGGTCGGGCCCCTCCTGTAGCTGTGGCCCAAACACTTCTCCTCTCTCAACGGACAGCGCAGAATCTGCCAGAACCAGGGGACACACTCCCTGGGGAAAGTCACTTGACCTGCCACAAATTCAGCCACCGCTACGGAGAAGGCCTGAAAAAGAAATCAGCCACGCAGCGGACTGAAGACCGTTCCCTGCTTCTGGAAATCTAAGACAACGCAGTTGCCGCTGCGGCTTGGCTTCCGGAGGGCGAGGCTGAGATAAAGCTCCGAGAGTTAACTGCGCCGATTTTAAATGATTTGCCATTAATTTTATGGGTTTGCAAGAGCTTTCGAGATGAGAGATGGACTGCGAGACTTCAGAGACTATATTTCACGGGTGTTAATGCCAGTTCAACTCAACAGGCCACCAGCTCTTTTGATCCCTTGAATTCGTGCCTGTTCTCATGAAGAGCGGTCCTAGGGGATTTCTGTGGACACAAGTCCCCGTCACATCAGATCTATGTGGATCTTTCTCCCCAGCGGCCCCACCTGTCTCAATCTGTGCTCCAGGCAAGATGTGCCAGTAAGTCCGCTGCCCTGGGGTGACGGTGCATGGTGGTCACACGGCTGCTCCCTTCCCCTCGTGAGGTCTTTCCAAAGCACAAATGTAAACGGGCTTCTCCCCTGCTCAAATGCCTTCCAAGACTCCCAGTTACCACTCTGTACGCCTGATCACCCTTCAGCCCTGGAGAGACGTTTAGGCAGAATTCTTCACTGCCTACTGTTCTCTTACCTACTCTGAGGCCAGCGTCTCCCTTGTTCTCAATAAACTCTGGATCTTTCTTCTGCGCTGGCTTCATGTTCTGTGTTATGGATTGACTTGTGGTCCTCTCTTCCTTGTCTCCTGGCCCTCTCAGGCTGGCCCCCTGTTTCTGGCCCCCACTAGCCTCTTGGACACAGTGATGGGCATGCGGATGAGGTCGAGCTTCTCTGGCTCTGGGCTGCAGCCTCACCCTTCAGTGCTCCCCGATGCTGGCTGCTCTGGCGGGTATACACTTGGTCTTGTATTAGGCTACAGGCCAAACTACTGTAACACGGCATCCGAAAAGACACGTGAAAGAGCTCTCATTGTTTCTCACATAATCGTCTAAATGTAGGCAAGCACGGTAAATTATTGGCCTACCTGATCACCCCTTCCTGTATTTGTCCTCTTTGCTGTGTGTCTTTACACTTTCCCCGCTAGAGGTGCCAGGTATTTTACTGCCTTGCACCGTGACTTAATAATACTCAGTGAGCTGACTTGTCATGACCAATGGCATGGGGGTGGAAGCCACAACCTGCCAGTGAAACAAGCTCATAAGAGGCCTTGCGCGACTCTCAGCCAGCCTGCAGACACACGAATGGAATAAATGCTGACTGCCGTGGGCCACGCAGATTATGCCGTTATTACAGTGACCATCCAGTATGGGCAGACAGCTGTGCTTCATGGAGTTGTCCGTGGGCCCAGGTTAGCAGTGAGCCCCGCCATCCCAACGTGTGACTTCCATCTGTGTCCAAGGCAGAGCCACTGAGAGGGGAAAAACCAAAGACAGGCAGCTGCGTGGCTTGCCTTTAGGGAATTGACCCGGAAGCTGTAGGAAGCTGTGCACGGCACTTCTGTGCATAGCTCATAGGACTGATTTCAGTTGCGTGGCTTGCAAGGGTGTTGGGGAATGTAGGCTTGTTATGGGCTGAATTATGTCCCCTTAAATTCATATGTTGACGTCCCAACCCCCAGTACCTCATAATGTGACTGTATTTGGAGATAGGGCCTTTAAAGAGGTGATTAAGTTAAAACGAGGCCACTGGTGTGGGCCCTAATCCAGAATGACTGGTGTCCTTATGTAAGAGGAGATTAGGACACAGACACACACAGAGGGAAGACCCTGTGAAGACACAGGGAGAAGACGGCCGTCTGCAAGCCAAGCAGAGAGCCCTCAGAGGAAATCAACCCTGCAAAGACCTTGATCTCGCACTTCCAGCTTCCAGAATTGTGAGAAAATAAGTTTCTGTTATTGAAGCCTCCCAGTGTGTGGTGCTTTGGGATGACAGCCCAAGCGAACGAATGCAGGCCACAACTGGGTGGCTGTGCTCCTCACTTAACCTTAGGGGAGAGTGGTGATTCTACTAGAAAGAAGAGAAAAGAGGATGCTGGGGGCAGTTAACAGTCACCACCAGTCTCCCTCGTGTGTCGGATCTGACACGTCACCCCCACCTTCCCAGTTCCAGACCCTAGTGACATGGGGGTCTACCATGTATCCACTGGCCGTTTACCCAAAGCCAAAGTCATAATTCTCTGCACTTGACTGTGTGCATTTACAAACGCTATTCTGAGAAGGGGTCCGTAGGCGTCACCAGATTATGGTCAAGTGTCCATTGTTTGTGATGCTCTTCCCGGGTCACAGACAGGCCACATGCTTGTGCGTTACTGACATCATCTTTAATTTGGTGACATACGTGGCTTGGGGACCCCTCAGTCATTCCACCTCCATTAGCCAGCCCCAGGATTAGGCAGAAAGAGAAGTTGAACTCTGATCAAGACGCAACAGAGGTCCCAACCGGTCCCACAGGAGCTCTGGAGCTGGGGAGGCCCTCAGAGTGTTCCATATTGAGGCAAGGGCCTGGGCCTTCCTCCCCCTACAGGGACAGTCATTGGATGCAGGCAGTCCAGAGGTAAGGAGTGGCCTTAGGGGAGTCAGCTCCCTCCAGCTGAAGGCAGTGCCTGGCGAGGGACTCAGCTCTGAGCCCCCAGCGGTCGGAAGTCCCGGCAGCCAGGAGAATGAGGGAATGCCTGGGTCCTGCAGGGGCATCTTGGTAGTGCACTGCACAAGCTCTTATTCTAGGCGCTAATTCCAGCTCTGACTACCCGAGCCAAATGTGCTTTCTGTCTTTGTGTCCTTTTCGGCAGAGCTGGGGCAAGCTTTGGCCCATGGCTCCAAGAGACACAAAAATACCTAGTCATTAGCCTCTTGGACCTGGGAGGAAGCGTTCTCTTCTGAATGTCAGAACCCTCGAAGTGTCCACCTAAAGGACTCTTGCCGTTGGAGCTGCCACTGGCCCAGGTGCGGGTGCTGAGGAGGGAGCCTGGCCCAGCTCGGGGCTCTCGGTGATGGACGCTCCTCTCCTTCCACATCCCGTGAGACTCGACTTCTGTGCGCTGGGCTCAGAGGAGCAGTGGGTGAGAGCAGCCAAGCCAGCCGGGGCTGTCTAACCAGAGCTTAGCTCTCTTCCTGGGCTTCTGGACACTCTGGGGCTGCCCTTGTAGGCATTCTTAACCATCTCTGTCCATGGACCCCTGAGTAAAATGTGATGGAGCCGATTGACCCCTTCTCTGAGTAATATTTGTAAGTGCATACAATAAAATACACAGAATTACCCAAAAAAACCCTAAAACAATGATATTGGAATAAACTTATCAAAATATGGTAAAAACCAGTTTTCTGATCTAGTACTATATATGTTTTTTCAGTGCATTAATGGTAAGATTGGACACGAGTAATCTGTATCTCACACTATCTAATAGCAATCATAATATTAAAGTAGTGTGGGGCACAAATGGTATTTTGAGATACCTGTGACAACCATAATATGATACAAAAATATCTGTGATTTTTCTTGGTTTCAACGTAGCGCTAACATTACCGTGGTTTGTTGCCTATGATATAATTTTTCCCACCAAGTTCATGGACACCCCTGAATTCTATCTTCAGACCATTTGGGGGTGGAGAGAACCCAGACTGAGAACCCCTGTTCACTAGTGAGTTAATAGCTAGAAGAAGCTGAGCCCAGCCTTGGAGCCAGGAGCTGGATTCTGCAGCTGCAGTTCCCTTCTCCTCTTGCTTGGCAGCTACAGAGCTCATGACTTGCCATAGCAGTCGTTTAGCATGCCTCTACGTGCTGCCTGGGACTGATCGTTATTTGTGCATCCATGCCTCCATCCATCCATCCATGAATCATTCAACAAATATTCATAGAGATAGACTCTGGGCTGATATCTCTATCCCCAACATGCTGGGGAAATTTCAGGATGCAGGGGGCAAAAAGAGGAGATGTGAGAAGAGAGAAAAGGATGACAAATCCAAATGTTGTTGGATTTCTCAACAGCAACAACAGAAGCCAGGAATAATGGAGGAAGAGCTTCAAGATTCTGAAGAAAAGTGACCGCCAATGTAGAAATATGTAGCCAGTAGACTATCACTTAAGTTTACTGCCAGTTAGACTATCAGAAATGCAAAGTCTCAAATTGTTTGCCTCCTGTGGTAGCCAATGCCCAAGATGACCCCCGTGATCCCTGCTTCTTGCTATTCCACCCCCTGGGGGAAGCCAGCTGCTCTGTTGTGAGGGCACTCATGCAGCACTGAGGAGAGGCTCATGTGATGGGCAAATCAGAGGACTTCTGCCAACAGCCAGCAAAGAACTCAGGTCTCCTTCCACAGCCGTGTGAGCGGGCCTCTTGGCAATGCATCCCCGACCCCGTGTTAAGCCTTCAGATGACTGCAGCTCTGCCCAACAGCTTTACTGCAACCTCATGAGAGACTGATCCAGAAGCACCCGTCTAAGACACTCCTAGCTTCCTGAAATGTAGAAACTGTATGAGATGATGCATTGCGGTAATCTGTATTATATATATATTTATGATAAAGAATTAGCTCACACAATTAAGGATGAGCCAGTCCCAAGATCTGCAGGGTAAATCGGCAAGCTGGAGACCAAGGAAAGCTGATGGTTTAGTTTCCATCCAAAGGCCAGCGGGCTCAAGACCCAGTCAAGTGTGAGGGCAGGAAAAAATCCAGTGTCCCAGCTCAAAGGCAGTTGGGCAGAAGGAGTGCCTTCTAACTCAGCCTTTTTGTTGTATTCAGGCCTTCAGCTGATTGGATGAGGCCCACCGCACACACCAGGTAGGACAATCTGCTTTACTTAGCCTACGATTTTTTTTTTATATATTTATTTATTTTTGGCTGCATTGGGTCTTCGTTGCTGTGCGTGGGCTTTCTCTAGTTGCAGTGAGAGGGGGCTGCTCTTCATTGCAGTGTGCGTGCTTCTCACTGCGGTGGCTTCTCTTGTTGTGGAACATGGGCTCTAGGCACGTGGGCTTCCGTAGTCGTGGTACGCGGGCTCTAGAGCGCAGACTCAGTAGTTGTGGCGCATGGGCTTAGTTGCTCTGCGGCATGTGGGATCTTCCCAGACCAGGGTTGAACCCGTGTCCCCTGCATTGGCAGGCGGATTCTAAACCGCTGCGCCACCTGGGAATTCCCTAGCCTACCAATTTAAATGCTAGTCTCATCCAGTTATACCCTCACAGACACACCCAGAATAATGCTGGCCCAAATATCTGGGCACCTTGTAGCCTAGTCAAGTTAACGCAAAATTAACCATCACAGATACCAATGGGGGGAAAGTCAGCTGAAAGATTTGAAAGCGTTCGATTCAGGGCATTTGAAAATGGTGGTGAGAGGCATCAGGGGACTGCCATTTCCATAGCAAGCTTTTTAGAACTACTTTATTTCATAGATTCTAAGACATCTTTTTCACAAGTTAACATCTCTGAAACTAAGATTCTGTTTAACCATCGATGGCATCGGCCAGTTACAACTGGTAGCATTATTTTCTTCCTCACTGGTATATAAAATTAGAATTCACCTTGCAATCAATATCATCCTAGATTCAATGAGATACAGCATGTGACTCTTTATGTTCAAGGTATAAATTTAGTATCAAAACAGAAACTGAAAACAAGAAAAGATTGTGTCCATGAGACAATTCCCTCACTGACACATGCCTAGGCCAGCCTGGACCAGGATGGAGTAAAAGTGACAACACACTACCAGTATAATGTAGAAGAATCATGACTTTCTTTTAAACCACTGGACTTTTATATTTCTCTCATTATTAAGGGGATCATGTAATTAGCAATCAAACCAGAACCCTTTTGAGAGTAAAGGAGGGCCACTATTAATGATTCACTCCAGGACAACAGGCATAAAATGAGACCGTCCCAAGCAAACTGGGATGTATGATCACCACTCAGAGTGCTTACCCCACTCTAGCAGTTACCATCCAGTTACAGATCTGCCTCCCAATCTCTGAAGCCTGTAATCTTTTGTAACTTTCATCTTTGTACTTCTCAGTGTCTAGCATGGTGTCAGGTACACAGTTGGTGCTCAATAAATAGTCATGGGATGAATGAACATATGACAGGGTTAATGGACTCTGGTTAAGGAATTAGTGGTGGACCACAGAATCAGACTCTAGCTATTACTTTGCATCAGTTATTACTATGTTGTTCACTACTTAATATTCATGCTCAAATGAAGTCTCTCTGAAAGCATGTATAAATGCAGGTACACTCAGTTCTTGTGGAAGTTCAGTTTTTCTCAACTAATTTTCCATGGGTTTCTTTTTCTTTTCTTTTCTTTCCTTCCTTCCTTCCTTCCTTCCTTCCTTCCTTCCTTCCTTCCTTTCTCTTTCTTTCTTTCTTTCTTTCTCTCTCTCTCTCTCTCTCTCTTTCTTCCTTCCTTCCTTCCTTCCTTCCTTCCTTCCTTTCTTCCTTTCTTTCTTTCTTTTTCTTCCTTCCTTCCTTCCTTCCTTCCTTCCTTCCTTCCTTCCTTCCTTCCTTCCTTTCTCTTCCTTTCTTCCTTTCTTTCTTTCTTTCTTTCTTCCTTCCTTCCTTCCTTCCTTCCTTCCTTCCTTCCTTCCTTCCTTTCTTTCTCTTTCTTTCTTTCTTTCTTTCTCTCTCTCTCTCTCTCTCTTTCTTCCTTCCTTCCTTCCTTCCTTCCTTCCTTCCTTTCTTCCTTTCTTTCTTTCTTTTTCTTCCTTCCTTCCTTCCTTCCTTCCTTCCTTTCTTCCTTTCTTTCTTTCTTTCTTCCTTCCTTCCTTCCTTCCTTCCTTCCTTCCTTCCTTCCTTCCTTTCTTCCTTCCTTCCTTCCTTTCTTCCTTCCTTCCTTCCTTTCTTTCTTTCTTTCTTTCTTTCTTTCTTTCTTTCTTCTTTCTTTTGTCTCCAATTAAAAGAATTGCTCCAGGCCCCGATAAGGCTAGGGGCCCCCCTACAGTGGAAACAATACCTCCTACAGATGCCAGCACATCTGGATTGCACACCAGCTCTGCCACTAGAAGCCATGTGTCCTTGACAAGGCAGAAGTTCTCTGAGCCTCAGTCTTCCCTTCTGTAAAGTGGTCAGAGAACAGTGCTGGAGCAGGTCATAGGGTGAGGTTGGTGGTGGGTGAGTCGGGGGGCAGCACCCTGCACATCCCCTGTTCCAGGTGAGGAAAATCCTCAGGCACACGGTTTCTCTGGGCCTCAGATGCCCACAACAGCTGAGCAGTGGCTGCTGGTACCAGGAGTCTTCCTCCATTGTGACACTCTGATGTGACAGAGCTGGGGGAAGTAAGACAAGCCTGGAGTATTTCAGCCTTGGAAACTGTGTCCCAGTTGACCTCGATAATTTGAGAAACAGGAGCATGTCTTGTCCTTGGTCTGCCCGTGAGATTGCCACAGCTTCATTCTTCAAAGACAGGCACTGTCTGAAACCCAGGCTTTACAAAGAGGAAAACCCCAGAGCATTCTCCCAGTGACAGTCCCTGGTCACCTCTGTGTGAGAAATCTCTGTTCCTCCATCTTCCTTTCCTGCTTTGGGCTATCTTCACCCCCAGGGACTCACCTGCTTAAATACTTTGTGTTAATAGCTCTCAGAATGTATCCTTAAGGTGTCTGTGAGCCAGTGTGCCCTATCTTCGGTCTTAATGAAGACTCTGATTTAAACATGACCACAGACCTGGGGGAAGTCTGGGGGAAAGGTGAGAAGGAAAACTTCCTTAAATTGTTTAGGCTCTGAGGACCCTCTGAATTGTATTTGAAAATCTCTTACACTTAAATCCATCTTAATTAGAATGGATTTGACTGCAAGTAATCACCCAAACTCCCATTCCTTTAGTGAAGCTGTAAGCATATTTGTATCTCACAGCAGGAAGCCCAGAGGTCGGCGGCTCTGGGTTAGTTAATCAGTGGTTCTGATGCTCCCAACGACAGCAGCAAGAACTGGATTCTTCCCAACCTTCCCCTGGGCCATCCTCAGGGCACAGCTTTGGTCCTCAAGCTGCTGCCCTCTGGACACAGATGAGGAAGAGCAGACAGGGGGTCTCAGGACAAACAGACAAATCACTGGCTAGGATTATTCGCACTTGGCAGAAGAAGAAACTGAAGCACAGAGCAGTTAAGTAACAGGCTCAAGGTCAGACAGCAGAGCCAGATCAGTCTTCTTTTGAAGACCTCTTTCTACTGGATTATGTTGCCTCCCATCTCCTACCTGTCCTGTCTCCAACCAGAGCTCATCACCCTGCTCCTTGCCCAGGAAGGAGCAATAGAACAGGACGAGAATCTCCGAGGTTTGGGAAATAGGACCCTCTCGTATCATATGACTATGGGTTTAATGCTGAATGTTTTAAAGTATCTCTACAGTTACTGCCTCCTTTGTGTCTGAGAATACAGTGAGCTCAAATAAGACCTCAGAGAAATGTAAATACGAACTGAATAGCAGGTTATGTTGATGAATTATAGTTCATGTTATTAGATGAAACACCAAGGTTACGTAAGAAAATGTCCACACACCCCTCTTTGCTGAGACGCAAGTGCAAGTATTCATGAGTGAAATGAAGTTTGCAATCGGCTTTAAAATACTCCAGGGAAAGGTGAGGTGGGACAGAGCTATGGTGGCACAGTTCTGATGGCTGTTGAAGCTGGGTGCTGGGCACATGGCAGCTCACTGTTGTCTCTACTTTTGAATGTTTGGAAATTTCACAATAAAAATTTAAAGTAATTAAACATAAATTTCTAAATCAATAACGAAAGGGCCTCCCAGCCAAGCTAGGAATTAGTCCTGTGGAGTTAGTCAATGGAAACAGAGGGGCTAAAAATAGCAGAGAGATTTATTTGGTCTCTCCGCATGACATCTTTGATAATTTATCATCCACGTTCACATTTACCGCATTTGTTCTCTAGATGTCCTGGATGGAGCTTGGTTTCAAGGAGAGAAAGAAATATTCCCCTATCCCCACTTGAATAAGTGCTCCTGCAACTTCTGATGGTGGGATGGAGGGAAGTGCCTTTCCCTGCCCCTCACTACTGTGAGCCTCAGTTTCCCCAAAGAACATTAAGCATGAGGGTACCTGCTTTGACTCTCCAGTAGGGTCCTTGAAAGGAGCAGAGGAAATGCTATAACTGAAAATGCTTTTTTAAAAAGCCTTGATTTTCTTGTTCATAAGTGAGACATGGCCCATTGTAGAATATTTAGGAAGCAAGATAATCAAAATAAAGAAAATAAAAACGACTCACAATACCACCTCCCAAATATAACCAGTATTATTTTAGCATATTACCTTACAGGTTGTTGTTTGCCATGCATATGTTCTTTTGTTGTTGTTAATTTACAAACAGGCTCAAATTATGTAACATTTTATTTTCTAACTTAACACATTGGGGACATCTTTTCATATTGTTACAAATTCTTCCACAATATTATTTTACATTTTAATCATTGCTGTGTTTTCCATTATGTGCCTATACCATAATTTATTTAACCAGTCTCATTATATTAGTTTCCTAGGGCTGCCATTACAAAGTGCCCAAAACATGGTGGCTTAAAACAAAAGACATATATTTTCTCACAATTTTGGAGGCCAGAAGCCTGAAGTCGAGGGTTGATTCCTTCTTGGGTATTCAAAGGGAGAATCTGTTCCATGCATACCTCTCTCCTAGATTCTGGTGGTTGCAGGCAATCCCTGGGATTCCTTGGCTTGTGGCAGGATAACTCCACTCTCTGCCTCTGTCAGCACATGACTTTCTTCCCTGTGTGTCTCTGTGTTTCTTCTTCTTTTCTTGTAAGGACACCAGTCGTACAGGATTAAGGATCTATACTGCTTCTATAACATCTTAACTTAGCTAATTATATCTGCAGTGACTTTAATTCCAAGCAAGTTCATTCTCTTTATTTTTTTTATTTTTAATTTTTATTTAATTTTTATTTTTATTATATTTATTATTTTGTTTTTGTTGTTGTTGTTGAGGCACGTGGCATTTTTGTTGAGGCATGCAGGATCTTTTGTTGCGGCGTGTGGGCTTCTCTCTAGCTGTGACTCATGGGATCCAGGGTGCGTTGCCTCTGTAGTTTGTGGCACACAGACTCTCTCGTTGAGGCTCACGAGCTCAGTAGTTGTGGCATGCGGGCTTAGTTGCCCCACAGGCATGTGGGATCTTAGTTCCCCAACCAGGGATCGAACCTGTGTCCTCTGCACTGGAAGAAGGATTCTTTACCACTGGACCACCAGGGAAGTCCACCAAACAAGTTCATATTTTGCAGTTCAAAGAGTTAGAACTTTAACATGTCGTTCCGGGCATAGAAATCCATCATATTGGTGGGCTTTTTAATTAGCTCATTTGCTTTACTTTTTTTTCTTTTTGCTATTACTAATGTCTCAATTTTTTTTTTTTTTTTTTGCAGTATGCGGGCCTCTCCCTGTTGTGGCCTCTCCCGTTGCGGAGCACAGGCTCCAGACGTGCAGGCTCGGCAGCCATGGCTCACGGACCCAGCTGCTCTGCGGCATGTGGGATCTTCCCGAACCGGGGCATGAATCCGTGTCCCCTGCATTGGCAGGCGGACTCTCAACCACTGCGCCACCAGGGAAGCCCTAATGTCTGAAATTTTTGATCACATCTATGATTATTTTCTTAAAGTAAATTCTTAGAAGTGGAATTTCTAGGATAAAGACTGTATCAGTCAAAGTTAGGCCATGAAAAGAGAAAGCATAGGTATTGCAAACAGAGGGGATTTAATATAGGGAATTAATTACATAGGTGTTAAGAAGATGAAAAGCAAAAAGATGCTGAGATAACTCAGAGATTAATAACTGCAGGAAGCAGTTACCATCCTCAGGACTTGGGGAAGCAAAGTAAAGAGTTGATGTTACTAGAACTCAGGAGTGTGGAGGAGGAGCCCCCCTAAAGCTCATGCCTAGACTCCTACAGGAGACACCGCAATGTCAGTGCTTGGAACTCTCGAGGGAGCACTGACAACTGGTGCTCAGACATCTGAGAGGAGGGCCCACAAGTGATCTCTGATGGAGCACCACGTGTCTGAGGCTTAGACTTTTGGATGGTGTTACTCCAGAGGGTACAAATGGCATGGCTGCTGCTGGTGGGGTACAGACCTCAGGTGGAAGCCAAAAGACAGTCCTTTCTCTCCTTCTCTCACCTTCCAGTTTCCACTGGTTTTGAGGTCAGGCTTTTCTATTTATATATGGTCAAACCTATTAATCTTTATTTTTTTATGGATTTGCCTTTGTTTTCATGCTTAGAAAGCTCTTCCCCAGGCCAAGATTACATAAATATTTATATTTTCTTTATTCTTCATGGTTTCTATATTTTTAACATGAACTTTTAAAAATTTTAGTCTTTATATAGAATTTATTTGGGGATATATCAATAGTATAAAGTTAGAAATTATTGAAGTCAATTTTCCTCTATTATTTGGAATGCCATCTTTATCCTTTATTAAATTTATATGCATATACATGTATCTGTGTCTATTTCTGGACAATCTCTTTTATTCCATTAGTCTGTCTGGTCATTACATTTTATTCCATTCTCATAAAAATGTAAACTCCATGACAGTCATCTTGGTACCACCAGTGGCTAGCTAGAATGGTGCCTATCAAAAAGTAATTACTCAAGATATACACACTGAATGATTGAGTGGACTATTTCTGTGCCAGAATCATGTTCTTTTTGTTTTAAACTCAGATTTGTTGAGTATTAATTTACCTATAGTAAAATTTTCCCTTGTTAGTGTCCAGTTTAACGAGTTTGACAAACACATACAGTTGGGGAATCACCATCACAGTCAATGTATAGAACAGTTCCACTACCTCAAAAAAAACTATCATGCTTTTTTAAAATTAATTTTTTAACTTTAAATTATAATTTTAAAAAACTCACATAACATAAAATTGGCCATCTTAACCATTTTTAACTGTTAAGTACAGTAGTACCACAGTACTAGTCAGTAGTGTTAAGTATATTTACATGGTTGTGCAATAGATCACCAGGACTTTTACAACTTGCAAAACTGTAACTCTGTATCCATTAAATACAACTCCTCATTCCCTCTCCCTTCAAGCCCTGGCTACCACCCTTCTACTTTCTGTTTCTACAAATCTGAAGACTTTAGATGCCTCATATAAATGAGATCACACAGGGTTTGTCTTTTTGTGACTGACGTATTTCACTTAACATATGTCCTCAAGGTTCACCCATGTTGTAGCAAATGTCAGAATTTCTTTCCTTTTTCAGGTTGCGTAATATTCCATGCTCTCTACCAAGTCCTTTAGTAGTGAATGCCTTCCCCACCTCTCAGTTTTCTGTCTCAGCAGTTCGGCCTTTTCCAGGCTGTTACATAAATGGAATCTGACAGTTTGCAGCCTTTTGAGTCTGGCTTCTCCCACTCGGCATAAGGCACCTGAGGTTCATCCATGTTGTCGTAACTATCAGTAGCTCATCTCTTCTTACAGTTGGGTAATACGTCATTGTATGCATGCATCACAGTTTGTTTATCCCTCGCCCAGCTGAAAATAAATTTGGGTTGTTCCCAATTTTAATTATTATGGTTTCATAATGCATTTTTATAGTGAAACCATTCAGTAAGATGCCAAACATATACCAACTGTAGCCAGAACTAGTGGAGAACCAGGTGTCCCTGGAACGTGGAGATAAGATTTCATTCTGGGATTGAGAGCAGGAAGAATTCACTTCTGATGAATGTGGAGAGCATCAGTGATAATAGAAGACTTGTGGGAAACAGCCAGGTCCTGTCAATAAAACTGGGCCAAGTGAGCTCACCGGCAGTGTCGTGAGGAGTAAGGCATTAAGGACATGAGCTCTGAAAACAAGGAGCTCTAGATGTGGCTCTTTCCTCTGATGCTTCCTTGCTGGTGATGGGGCAACCTCCTGGCCTGCTGGAAGCCTTGGTTTTCCATCTGTAAAATGGGAACACGATAGCACATTCCTCATGTGAAGTTGTTAGTGCAGCCACTAGCGCAAAGTAAGTGCTTACTAGTTGCTTCTTTTCGTTAGCTATTCTCTTGGGAAAGTGAGGCTGGATCATGAAAAAGAAAGCCACGTATGGATTCATTCAGCTGTGTTTTTTCTCTGAAGAAGGAATATACAAACAATGCAGGTGATTACGGTGGTTTTGAAACACGGCTGCCAATTCTTCAACATTCTTCCTTTCAAGACATGAGTCTACATTCTCTCTGCTTGAATCCGGATGGACTTGCAACTGCTTCCACCAATAGAGTATAGCAGAAGTGATGACGTGTGACCTCTGAGGTGGAGCCATGAACAGCCACGTGGCTTCTGCCTTGTTGGCTGGGCCTTCTGCTTTTGGAGCCCTGAGCCACCGTTAATTAGGAGTCTGACTACCCTGACGCCTGAAGCTGCAGGGGTGAGACTGTAACTGAGCAGGACCCCATGGGGCTTTCCCGGGACTTCCCTTATATCCTCTGCTTTAGCTCCTCTCTGTGAAGTACCTAGAAAGCAGTATTTGATGCACGTTCCCTGACTTGTTTTACAGATGGGAAACCATACCCCCACCTGCTCCCCACCAAATGGAAGATGTTACAACTTGATGACCATGAGCCCATAGTCCCAGGCCTCCTGGAGCCTAAGGACTGGTAATGTGAATCCCTGTGACACTGTTCCCTCACTATCAACCAGTCAGAGAATTGTGCACTAGCTGATCACATATCCTCCCTCACCTGGCTTTTTTGAATGCTTTGCCGAAACCCTTCGGAGAGCTCGGGGCTTTTTAGGACATGAGCTACCCATCTCCTTGCTTGGCCCTGCAATAAACCTTTCTCTGCCCCAAACTCCAACGTTTCCGTTTGTTTGGACTCACTGTGTGTCAGGAACATAAACTTGTGCTAACAAGACCACACAGAAAAAGAAACCCAACGGGCACCTCAGCCCAGGAACCAGACGTGCGAGTAAAGAAGCTTCCAGATGATTCCAGCTCCCAGCTATTTGAGTCATCCCCAGCTGTGGGGACTCCCCAACTGAGGCCCCAGACATTGTGGAGACAACCCATCCCCTCTGTGCCCTGTCCAAATTTTTGACCCACAGAATTTGTATTCGCAATAAAATAATGGGGATTTTATGTCACTAAGTTTGGGTTGTTTTGTTACAGCCATAGATATCCGGGACGGTGGTCTAGAAGGGATTTAGGAAAAAAAAAAAAAGAAAGGCAAAGAGGGAAGATTCATCAGTGTTCTTCTAGCAGCTGGTGGAAGCCTCCACCCACCCACTAGAGGAGCCTCACACACGTGGTGGGAGAATTAATCAGGCTTTTCCACGGTCTCAGTGAAACATCCCCCAAGAATGTGTACCTTTGCTTCCTCTGCTTTTGTGCCTACTGAAAACCAGAGGCTGACTAATTCAGCCATCACGGCCAGGAGTATTCCGGAGCCTGGAGGAGTTACATCAAAGCGGTAAACCAATAGCTCTGCATTCTGGTTTGTACAACAGTCTCTTATGACTTCATATGTGTGAATCCCTTAAGCCCAAAGCTTCTGGACCTCCTCAGCGGCACAGTGGAAAGTCACGGGCTGAGCCTCTGGGTCTAAATCCCAGCTCAGTTACCGTACCACCTTGGCAAGGTGCTTGGCCTCTGTGAGTCTCAGTTTCCCTGTCGGTAAAATTGAGTCAAGAACGTCTTTTTCGGGCTTCCCTGGTGGCGCAGTGGTTGAGAGTCCGCTTGCCGATGCAGGGGACATGGGTTCATGCCCCGGTCCAGGAAGTTGCAGTATAGTATAAAAAAAAACGAAAAGGCAACCTACAGAATGGGAGAAAATATTTCCAAATGATTCAGCTGACAAGGGCTGAATCTCCAAAATAGTATTTCTTAATTTCTCTCCCCCCACCTCCTAAAAAGCTTGAGGGCAAGTTCTAGACACAGTGATTCCTCCTAACTCCCCCTCCCCCTCTCCAGGCATTAATCCTCAGAAAACCTGGCCGTGGGAGCCCGGCTTGCTCCTCTCTGACCCCTCCACCTCTGGCTACAGTACTGCCCGCACAAGTGGAAACTCTTGGCCTGGCTGTTGGAGCCAGGCTGGCTTCCTCGGTGGACCCGAAGATGTGTCTTGACTCTGCTCCTAACCCCACAGGCTCCGACTTGAGAGGCTGAGGGAGAATCAAATAGGAGGCGACAGAGAACACATGGCTGAGATGACAGAGTATATAGTCCCTGAAGGTAAGCAGCCCTGTCCCATCAATTGGTAGGATGGGAGAGAAGACGGGGCTTGGGAAATTACAGCCCCATCAGGCTGCCATCATCTCTTGCCTCTCATGAAAGTGACCAACAGCCCTTCGACTCTCATTTTAAAGATCAAATGGGAGGAAGGATGACTCCATCAGATTTCAACCCAGGCCGCTGGCAGCCCCAAATGCCAAAGAGTGTGATAGATTGAGTGCCCGAAACACAGAAAGAAAACATGAATCTCCATATGTCACTGGAAGACGCCAGTCAGATCCAAGGAGGCACGTGGTCCCTGCATCTTCCGGCCTCAAGACAGATCCTTGTGCTCTCTGGGGGTCCGGGCCCAGGCTCTGGAACATCAGTTTCAGGAGAGCAGGGGACCAAATCCATTTTGTTCAGCACACATTAGGCACTCGGTAAATATTAGTTGAATGAGTGAATGAACGAACAAACACTTGTTCTGTCTTTCTAGCTATGAGTTTTGATCAAGTCACTTTGCACAAATCAAATGGCCTGTCTTGGCCTCAGTTTCCTCATCTGTAAAATGGAACCAGGAATATCTACCTCTCCAGGGTTGTTGTGAAGATGAAATGACATCGTACAAAGAAAGCACAGTGGCTGGCATCCAGTACAAGGTGCCCAGGCAAGGGAGAGGCCAGGTGGGAGAGTCAGGTCACAAGGCAAAGTCCAGACGGGTAGGATGAGAGCCAGAAGGCCAGGCAGGGCCGGGGGAGTGGTTCTGTAGGGCACAGTCCTGAGACGTTTGGGGCAAAGATGGCTCAGCTTTGACTCATCAACTTCACTCTCCGCCCAGCTCTGTGTCTGCGTCCCGTCTGCCTCAGAGGAATCACGCAGAATGCTGTGACATGTGCTTAGCGGGTCCTTCACTGCCGGTGACATGAGAATGGTGTTCACAAAGGATTCACGGAAGGGGGTCCCTTTGTCAGGAACAGTTCTGAAGGCGTTGTGGAGGGAGGGACATCTGTACCTGTCTGTAACAGGCAGACAGAGCATGGCTGGTGGGGCTGGAACCCAGGCATGTTTGTGGGCTGGATGCACCTTCTCTGGAGGCTCCAAAAGGCCAGGCTGAGGACTTCACACTTCACATCAAGGCAGTTGGGAGCTATGGAAGGTTTTAGAGCAGGAGTGATTACTCCAAAAAAATTCCTTAGCTTTGTTAAACAATTAGTGTTTTGACTCTTCCACAGAAAGGGGTCAGCAGTTCAACATTAGCGCCTACCATCAAGGCGAAAGAAAATAGCAGGGACGTGATGGCAAGAGTCACGAGCTCTGGGTTCAAGCCCCAGCTCTCCTGCTTATGGGCAGCAGTCCCACAGGCGGGTCACTTCACTGCTCCAAGCCTCGGCCTCCTCATCTGATTACTGAGCTGGCTGCACAAGGATTCTATGTGTCAATGCCAGGCAGGCTCTAGCACAGTCCCCACTTGGCATCAGGAGCCAGCAAGTCTCAGCTGCATTTTATTAGTATTTGTGTTAAACAGAGAAGGAGCGGGAAATGTGGTGAAATAAGTTATCTTGAAAGGGGAAAAAGAGGACTTCCCTGGTGGCGCAGTGGTTAAGAATCCGCCTGCCAATGCAGGGAACACGGGTTTGATCCCTGGTCTGGGAAGATCCCACATGCCACAGAGCAACTAAGCCCGTGCGCCACAACTACTGAGTCTGTGCTGCGGAGCCCGTGAGCCACAACTACTGAAGCCCACACGCCACAACTACTGAAGCCCACGCGCTCTAGGGGCTGCGTGCCGCAACTACTGGGCCCACGTGCTGCAACTACTGAAGACCGTGTGCCTAGAGCCCATGCTCCGCAAGGAGAGAAGCCACCATAATGAGAAGCCCACGCACCGTAACAAAGAGTAGCCCCCGCTCGCCGCGGGCAGCTAGAGAAAGCCCACGTGCAGCAACGAAGACCCAGTGTAGCCAAAAATAAAAAAAGAAAGGGGGAAAAAGAGGGGCAGGCAGGACATTGAAGTTCAGGTGGTCAGATGTGGACGTCACCAGGGTGCCTTTGGGAAGTGTCCTGTGAGTGATGGCACCAAAAAATAACTGACCCTGGGTAGGAGGTTAAGTTCATCGTTGCCCCCAGGATTCGTCTCCTGCCCCTCCAATTTTTCCAAAGCCCTAAGGGGCCTATTGGCTGAAAGAGGCAGTGTGTGGGTTTCTTCTCTCAGTGGGGGATGGGCTGTTTTGTGGTTGAATCTTGGGTTTCCTCTGGCCAAGGGCTGCCTGGTTACAGATCCCATCTGAGCGTGGGGTTCCTGGAGATGCACCCTCACTCCCCATGGCCAACATGGCATCAGGATCATAAACTCACTTTGTTTCCCCATAGATGACAAACAGACAGGGGGAAGGGAGCAGGGACGAAGCCCAGGCTGGTGCCTAGAATCTGGGATCATGACGTAGCCTGGTGCAATGGGATCCTTGGCCCAGAAGGTACACTCTGTAGCCTGGCAGCCACTGGCCTTGGCAGTTGGCCAATGTTCCCAGAGCCCCCGGCACTGACTGCCTTTCTGCTTAAACAGGCTGTGCCTTTGCAGAACGGGGAGAGGGCTACGAGCCCAGGGTCCACCTTAGCTTAGCAGGACGTACCCAGTCCACAGGTCCAGGCAAAGTTGGCTTAAATAAACACAATGAGGAAAAAAATCTAACTGGTCACTCATGGCTTCTCACTGGGACCTCCCCGCCACAGCCCCGTAGCTGCTATTTCCTAGCCCTCCAGACTCACCTGCCCCGTTTACACCTGAGCATGCTGCCAGACTTCTCTTCCCAGATTACAGCTCTTGGTCAAGTTATTCCCCACCTCAAAATGGCTGCTGTGCCACTATGGAGAACAGTATGGAGGTTCCTTATAGAACTAAAAATAGAATTACCATAAGACCCAGCAATCCCACTACTGGGCATATACCCTGAGAAAACCATAATTCAAAAAGAGTCACGTACCACAATGTTCATTGCAGCTCTATTTACAATAGCCAGGACATGGAAGCAACCTAAGTGTCCATCGACAGATGAATGGATAAAGACGTTGTGGCACATATATACAATGGAATATTACTCAGCCATAAAAAGAAACGAAATTGAGTTATTTGCTGTGAGGTGGACGGACCTAGGGACTGTCATACAGAGTGAAGTAAGTCAGAAAGAGAAAAACAAATACCGTATGCTAACACATATATATGGAATCTGAAAAATAAAATGGTCATGAAGAACCTAGGGGCAGGATGGGAATAAACAATAAACAAGATGGGAATAAGCAGACCTACTAGAGAATGGGCTTGAGGATATGGGGAGGGGGAAGGGTAAGCTGGTACAAAGTGAGAGAGTGGCATGGACATATATACACTACCAAACGTAAAATAGATAGCTAGTGGGAAGCAGCCGCATAGCACAGGGAGATCAGCTCAGTGCTTTGTGACCACCTAGAGGGGTGGGATAGGGAGGGTGGGAGGGAGGGAGACGCAAGAGGGAGGAGATATGGGAACATATGTATATGTATATGTATAACTGATTCACTTTGTTATAAACAGAAGCTAACACACCATTGTAAAGCAATTATACTCCAATAAAGATGTCAAAAAAAAAAAAAAGAAACATGTCTGTTGTGGCTAAAAAGTACCTACACACTCCTCACTGTTGTTTCCCAGGCATCTCCGTCTCAAGGCCAATCGCAAGTGCTGTCTCCTCCAGGAAGTCTCTCCTGATTTATTTTTCTGAACTGTATGTGACTGCCCCCTTCACAATCCCCATCAGCTTTCACTTATATCAGAACCGGTCCCAAGGCCTGGGGTGTAACACACAGAGCCAAGGAAGAGAAAAGGCAGTCCTTCCCCAGGGAGAGCTGATGGCTTCCCCAAGGTCCTACAACCACACTGCCATCTGTCAAATAAAGAACATTGTCACACAGAGAGTTACCCACCAAAACTGAGAGGCCGGGGAGGCCAAGCGCTGGGCAGCTTTGGTGTGTGCCTGAATGTGTGTGTGTGTGTGTGTGCGTGTGTGTGAGTACACGTGTGTGTCAGGGAAGCCCGGGGGCTGGGAACAACCCAGGTTGACAAATTTAAATCAAATTAGAGCGTTAGAACTGAAAGAGACCTCAGATCGTTCAGTCCAACGCTTATACACAAGGAGCCTCCTTATACACAAGGAGGCTCCAGAGAGGGGGTGGGATAGATTTCCAGTTAGAGATCACAGGAGTCATCATTTAGTTCATGCAATCACATGGTCATTTGTTCTTTCAGTTATTCAACCACTTTACTAAAGCCCTGATAGATTCCAGACCTCCTGCCAGACTTTGGGAACCCAGAGCTGAAGAAGAAATGACCCAGCCTGCACGAGGCTGAGAGTCCATGAGGAGTGACAAGTGCCAGTCTGGAGGTCAGCCCGAAGTGAGAAGAAGCAGAGAAGGGAGCAGAGGCCCTGTTGGGTGTGGCAAGGTGGGTGGACAAAAAGTGATCCCGGAAGGCTTCCCAGAGGAGGTGACATCTGGTCTGGGTGTGAAGAATGTGTAGGAGTTTCCTGCAGGGTCCAAAGTAGAGTTAGCAGAACCCACGCATGTGGACTCCCCGCCCACTGCTCTTCCCTACCCTGCACTGTAGGATTTTAACATCTGAGCACAGCCTGAAGGTAGTGGGAAGAAGTGGGCCCTCTGTAACCCCAGCTTGGCCCAGCCTCCATGGAGCCACAGCCTGAGGCTGCGTAAGGTACAGCAATGATTGGTCCAGAGTGACTCTGAGAGAGTCTCTGCAGGGAGACAGAGAGAGGAATAGCAACTCTGGGGCAGACCTTGTGTTCAGTGATCCATCCGCACTGCAGTGCTTGACCCTCGGAGTGGAAAAGACTGGGTCATTTTACAGACAAAGCAACTGAGGCCTACACAGAGAGAGCCGCCTGCCCAAGCTGCGCAGTAAGTCAATAGCAGAGCTGGGATTCAGAACAGGCTTCTCAACTCCTAGGCCAGCGTGCTCCCCTGGCGGGGAGTCAAAGAAATCAGGGAAGCATCCCCTAGGGAAGCATCAGAACACATTATTTTAAAAGTCTTTATAAAACTCACAACCAAAAAAGATCGAGAGCCTGATAAGAAATACAACCAACACCAAATGTAGAGGTTAAGAGATGAGTCGAGACAATTTGCAAAGAAGTGTTTTTCAGGGCTTCCCTGGTGGCGCAGTGGTTAAGCATCTGCCTGCCAATGCAGGGGACATGGGTTCGAGCCTTGGTCCGGGAAGATCCCACATGCCGCGGAGCTACTAACCCTGTGTGCCACAACTACTGAACCTGTGCTCTAGAACACGGGAGCCACAACTACTGAGACCGCGTGCCCGTGCTCTGCAACAAGAGAAGCCACCTCAATGAGAAGCCCTCGCACCACAACGAAGAGTAGCCCCCGCTTGCCGCAACTAGGGAAAGCCGGCGGGCAGCAACGAAGACTCAACGCAGCCAAAAATAAATAAATATATAATTTTTTAAAGGTGTTTTTCAGGCTAAGGGTCATTGATTCCCCTTCCTTCAAGAAGCATTCTCCCTTGAAGACTCCCCTCCGGTTGCACTGGGTGTCTCCACCAAGCAACCCGGGAACTGAGTACCATGTATCCTCATCTACACTCGAACTTAACAGACCTCTTCTCCGCAGTGAAGGAGAAGCTCCTTGAAGGCAGGAATGGTGTCTCTTTTATTGCTGTGCTCCAATTACTCGGCGTATTGTAGATGCTCAGTAAACATTTGTTAAGTTAATGACTGCATAAAAAAAAAAAGTAATGCTTCTTCCTAAAGACAAGTTCTCTGCTGTAAATTGAATTTCCGTCCATCATCTCTCTATTCTCCCATCCCTCCTTCCATCCATTCATTCCTCCATCTTTCCATTCATCCATCATTTCCTGCCTAACCCCTTCCTCCCTCCCTCCTTTCCTCCCTTCCTCCGTCTCTCCCTCCATCACCCATTTATCTATGTATCCAACACCATGGGCAGGCCGCTGAGTTAAACAAAGAGAAACGGAGTCTGGTCTCTGAAGTGAAAAGCTTTCTGTTGGCAGGGGCCTTCACAGAAAACCATCATCAGTGTTTTGGAGAAGACAGCAGAGTAATTTAGAGATGTGATTTAATCAATACTTCCTGGTCCCTGAAATCCATCTCTGTTAAGTGACCAACAAAAGACAGGAGGCCAGGGAAGTACCACTGACAAGTGAGAGGGGAGAAAACTCAGTGTGACATCTGATGAGGAAAAGATCCACCTGCTGGGTTAGGGCTGCTAAAACCACCAGACACTTTGTTATTAGTACTCTGTACAGAGGCTCCTGACAATGAATGCAGCATCCCCACGCCTGAGGCTCTCCTGCAGGCAGTGACAACAGGTCTCAGATAATCACCTGCAAATTCCTCCCTGTGGGAAGCTTCGCCTCCAGCTTCGACTCCAGTCGGCCTCCACACAGCCCATCACCACTCAGACCCTCTGCCCCCAGAGAACCTGCCCAAGGGCAGCAGTGATGGTGGTAGCTGCATATTCTTTGCAGAAGGACACGCCTTCACGTTCCTTTCTCCTTTGAGCCCTTTGAAGATCCTAATTGGGAAGTGGTATCAGTCTTCCCCTTTCCCAGCTAAGAAAACAGAGGCATGGGAGGATGAACCGACTTGACAAGGTGATAAAGTTTGCAACTGTCAGCGGGAAGGCAAACTCGGTTCCCTGACGGACTGCTCCCCTCACCAGGCCTTCTGGGGACTTGACTCAGTCTCAGGACAAAATTAAAATCCTAAATGGCATTTTCCAGGTGACACCCAGAGTGAAAACAGCCCAGTGCTGGCCTGGAAACTAGGAACATTATTAGGACTTAAAGTTAACACCCCAGCGCGGTGTTCTAGTACCCAAGCTCAGCCCTCTCAGGAGCCCTGAGCTCCAACTGCCTTTCAGAGGCTAGTAGAGTCCTCAGAGTTCTGTATCATCCATTTCAAAGCAAGAAGGCATTCGCGAGGGCTGCCAGCTGTCATTTCTATAATGGAATTTGCTTTCAAAGCCCCAGGTCATGCTAATGACAAAATAAAGCGCACTCAGGAGAAGTGCAAGCAAGGCGGGTGGGAAATGCCAGGACACCTCCAGCGGGGGGCGGAGCACCGAGAGTCGTGACTGAGTTGCCTACACTTGTGTGCTTGTACACACACACATGCACATGTACGCACACACACTCCATGGGGAGGTTCTGGAAACCAGGGAGGGGGGATTGAACCTGGGACGGAGATCTTGAGGGGCACTCGAGAGCTGTAAGTACGTTACGGGATTTTTACATGGGAGAGAAATTAGAATTAATTTGAACAATGGTTGCTGCTCATTGAGTGCTTACTATGTGCCAAGCCCTGCACTGGGGGCTTTTATCTTCTCAGTCAATCCTCACAGCAAACGCAGGAGGGATCCTATTCATTCCCATTTTGTAGGTGACAAAGCAGCGGCTCAGATGTAAGACCTTTTGCCCAGAGTCAGAGCGCTGGTAAGGAAGGGAGCTGGGATTTGAAAGCAGATCTGTCCTCCTCTCCTTACTACTCCACCTCCCTGCAGGTGGAAAAAAAAAAAATACTATAATAAAACAAAAGGCTGGTGTCTCCACAGGGCAGAACTGAATCTCATGGGGAGATGTCACAGAGATGAAGCCACTGTCTCAATCCAAGAAAGAACTAAAAGCCAGGGCTGACCCCAAGTGGAACGAGTGGTGAGACACCTGCCCCAGGAGGTATGCAAGAAGCAGCAGAAACCGGTCACTGGGATGACCCGACGGTCTGTTGGCTCCTGAGGCTGAAGCCAAAAGAGCTGTTTTTCAGCCCCCGCATAGAGCACCCACCCTCACTGCCGACTAGCCCCCGAGCTCCCAGGCGGAGGCTTCGCCCACATCCCGCGCTGCATGGCTCAGGGAGCTGCCGCGTGACAGTCCGCCTCCGAGGGCACCTCGGGGGGCCGAGAGCCCCCTTCGCCAGGGAGTTCCCACGCAGGCTCCGCCCCGCAGTGGCTGAGTCAGGAGCTGCCTGGTTGTCAGCACCGCCGGCAGCCCCGCCCACGGCAGGCGCTGCGGGGAACTGCCGCCCTGCTAACCGCCCCTGAGTGTCACGGTGCCACCCTCACGCACTCTGCCCCAGGCGCTGTCTTCTGCCTCCCCAGCTCTGGAGCACTCTCTGAGTGCCTGCTGTATGCCGGGGCGGTGCTCAGGAAGCGGAGTCCGGACTTGGACTTGGAGTCCACCAGTGCATTGCCGATCCGGCTTCTCCGGGATCACCCCATGACTCAGTTTCCCCATCAGCAAGACTGAGTAGTCACAGCCATGACCCAGGCTGGCAGGAGGACTAGAGGCGCTGAGGAACATGAAGGGCAGAGAAGGGTGCCCAGCACACACCGGACAGCAGTCACTACAGCCTCACTTAGTGCCCCCAGCAGGCCAGTGAGATCTCGCTTTACAAACGAAGAAACTGAGGCTCAGAGAGGCAAAACCGTGCTCTCATGATCACACAGTTGGCAAGGGGCGGAGCCAGGACGGGAACCCGTAAAGTTCTGACACCAAGTCCAGGCCCCTCATCACTTCTCTGCTCAGTCCCAAAGCCTGACCACGCCTCCGCCACATCCAGCAGCCGGCTCCCACCCCAAGCTTCGGGTCACACCTGGGGTGGGCTGCTGTGACCATTTCCTCTTGGCTCTCCCGATCTGGGGTCCCAGCAGGGTTTTCCCATCCAGCCGGAGGTGGGACTCTCATCAAAGAAGAAGCAGCGTGAAAGGTTTGGGCCAGATAGATGACAACCACAGAGGGCAGACACTGGGGCAGGGGCACCAGGAGGGAGGGGGCTGAGGGCTGAGGCTCCTCCAGTTAGTCACTGGTAACTTGGGACAAGTCATTCCACAGTTTTTTCATCATAAAATGAAGAGAGAAGAATTCTTGCAGGGCTGCTGGGAGGATAAAATGAAACGATGAATAGAAAGTGCCTAGCACGGGGGCTGGTATAAAAAAGGTGCTCAGTAACTGAGAATTGGAATTAGGGGCGGAACAAGCAGAGCTCACCAGGTGATCAAAGGCACCATCTCTTAAACTTGCTCTGCCCCAGAGGTAGGTCCATGGCTGTTCTGCTCCCCATAAGTCATTCTTCTCTTAGTCCCCCGACCAGGGATTGAACCTGGGTCCTTGGCAGTGAAAGCGCGGAGTCCTAACCATTGGATCTCCAGGAGATTCCCTCCCCATAGGTCATTCTAATGTTTATTGAGCACCTACTATGTGCAGGGCTTTCAGCAGCTGCAGCGCTCTGCATTGAGGCTACAGAGGTGAATGGGGTGGGATTCCCAGCCTCAACAAGTGTCTATCTGGGGAGCTCAGACACACAAAAATAGCTCCAATACACCATGTGATGCCTCCGTGAAAGAGAAGCAGGTAAAAAGCAGTGAGTATGTGGTGGAAGGAAAGTGCAAGTCCAGCTGTGGGAGGAGGGGGTAAGTGGGGAGCTGGAGGTCAGGGAAGAACTCTAGCAGCTGGTCTTTAGGGGATAGGATTTGAATCAGGAGATGGGCGAGGGGCTTTCATCGTAGCAGGCACAGCCTCGGCAAAGATGTGGAGGCTGGAAGGGCTGATGGAGCTCCAGGAGGGCAGAGCCCTGCGCTGGGAGTCTCTGTCCTTCCAAGGCAGGTGAGGTATGTTGTGAATTCTGCACGTTCCGTGTGGACAAGGCTGGGCCTGTACCCAGAGCCTGGCATGCATTAGGCACCCCTGTGGCAGAGATCTGTGGAATGAATAAGACGTGAACCAGTGTCCATTTCCTCTGAGTTTCGTCCAGCTGTTTTCTAGAACACATAGCTGAGTAGCTTATGGATTTAGTTTCTGGAAAAACTGCTCTGGTCAGAGTTCTGTGTCTGACTACCTTGAAGAGTTACCTAAATTCACCATTAGTAGTGAAAGCTAACATTTATGGAGCCCTGCAATGTGACTGGTTCTGTGCTAAGCGGGTTCAAGGATTACGCCTTTAAGTCTTTATAACGACAATTTAAAGCAAGGGCCGTTGTTTGCTTTAATTTACAGATGAAGAGATCAGGGCCCAGAGAAGCTAAGTAACTTACCCAAGATCACACAGCTGATAAAGGCAGGAGAGGAACTTGACTATAAATAAAGTGTTCATGCTTTTCACCACGATATAATGTTGCCTTGTCTCTAAGTTGCTGTACTTTTTTTTTTTTTGGTACGCAGGCCTCTCACTGTTGTGGCCTCTCCTGTTCCGGAACACAGGCTCCGGACGCACAGGCTCAGCGTCCATGGCTCACGGGCCCAGCTGCTCCGCGGCATGTGAGATCTTCCCGGACCGGGACACGAACCCGTGTCCCCTGCATCGGCAGGCAGACTCTCAACTACTGCGCCACCAGGGAAGCCCAAAGTTGCTGTACTTTTGTGTCCAATATTATTTGGACTGGAAAGAA
This sequence comes from Phocoena phocoena, assembly GCF_963924675.1. Lineage (NCBI taxonomy): Eukaryota > Metazoa > Chordata > Mammalia > Artiodactyla > Phocoenidae > Phocoena > Phocoena phocoena. Next base: position 10,372,954 of record NC_089220.1, read on the forward strand.
AATGCATCCTCAGAGAAATGTTTCTACAGTGTAGATTTTTAATTATCTGTTTTTTAGCTGGAAAGTAAAATAGAGGTATATGTAAAATACATAAACATGTAATTATACGTAATATAAGTAAAATAATATGGAATAATAATTTGAAAGAAGAACTAAATGACACTCATTTAAGAAAAGATCGATTCACTCACTCAACATTATTTTGCACCTACTGTGTGCCAGTGAGGCGTTATTCTCAATGCAGTGGTGAACAAAGCAGACAGTGCCCTCAGAGTTTACATTCAAAAATAAATGATAAGTGGATGATGGAAAGAGAGAGAGATACAGAGTGTGATGAGTAAAAAACTAAATAAGAAAAATAAAAAGTAGAAATAAATCTGAAATTTAGTATTGCAAAGTATGAATCTAGGGTGAAGTAACAAAAATAGGGTGAAGTGATACACAGTGACTCGGTGATTACTTCAGATGGGGTGGTCAGATCAGGGAGGCCTTCTTGGGGAGGGGACAGTTAAGCTGAGAGGTGACGAGAAGGCAGCTGTCTGACCATTCTAGAATACGGGAAAGGGCAGTGCAAAGGCCCTGAGGTCAGAACCACTTGGCACATCCCTGAAAGAGGGAAAGTGTTCTATGTGCCGAGGTTGAAGAGGTGGGCAGGGTACAACATGGGGGCTTCCTGTTCTGGGCGAGGGGGCTGGATTCTGGTCCAAGTGCTGGGGGAGGTTTGGAGGAAGTTGATGGGTTTGACTCCCACTGTTTCTAGGTCACGCTGGTGGCTGTGTGAGGGGGATTGGACTGCAGAGGGCAGGAGAGGAAGCTGAGGTCCAGAGTAGTGACAGTGGAGATGGAGGACAGGGTCACACTGGGGACACACTTCATTTTGGAGGTGAAGTCAATGGCCCCTCCTGATAGAGGAGATAGCGGACAAAGGGGAATGGAGATATTCTCCATTTCTAGGTGCTTTGCTCAAAAGACCAGGGGGACGGTGGTGCCTCCAAAGGCACATCTGGATTTGGGGAGGGGATGGTAATCAAGGGGACTCCTTCAGATGCCCACTTAAAGTCCATTCTGGAAATACCAGCCTAGAGCTATGGATCCAGCGGAGTAGAGACGTCCATCTGGGTGTCATTGGCATATGGATGGTTCTTAAAGCTGTGAGCCTGGGTGGGGTCCCCTCAGGAGGGAGGGAGTCAGACAAAGGAGGTGGCCCAGGTGTGCAGAAATAAAAAAGAATGAGGGACCAAGATGCCATGGAGGGCTTTTCAGAGGAGGAAGGGCAGCACCAAGAGCTGAGCTGGGCGGCCAGAGAAGTAGGGAAGGCCAAGAGGAGAAGGAAGAAGCGGCCGCTGAACTCACTTGCTGACCATCAGCAAGATGCTGGCAATGTGCTTGGCTGGAGTAAGCCGGGGGAAAAGGAGGTACTGAAGCACCAGAGATGGTAAATGGAGACTGAAACAAAGCTCAGCTGAGCTTTTCATAATTTGTGTGCCGTGAAGAGTAGCAGAGAAATGGGGTGACCCCTGCAGGGGAATGTGAAGTAAGGAGAGAACGTTTTAAAGCTTGGAGATACTAAAATATATTCCTGTGATCCTTGGAATGATCCAGTAGGGAGGGAGGAATTGCCAATGTAGGAGATCATGGATAATCACAAAGCTGTACTGGGAGGGAAGGCAAAGGGTTTGGGCACGGAGTGTACCCACTGGTTGCTTTGAAGCCAAGACAAGGAGGGAACCCCTGTCCACTTGACTCTTGGCTGAGACAAGGCTACCAGCTGAGAGAGGGAAAAGTATGCATTGTCAGCTTAGAGAGCAAAGAGGAGTGTGGGAAGATTGGGGGCAGGGTGGAGGCACCCAGGGGCTCATGTGTGCCGATCACAGCCTTCAATGTGCTCAGAGCGGTCCCTGTATAAATAACATTGCGGTGAACATCTTTGCATATCGACCCGTTTCTATATTGTGCGCTGTTTTCTCAGAATTGAGTCCTCGAAGTGGCTGTACACATTGTTGTGTGTACAGCTTTTCCATTTATTTGATTCATGTTGGAGTGAAGCATTTTTTCATAAGCTTACTAGCTACTTGTCTTTTCTCTTACTGTAAATTGTCCTTTTGTGGCATATGTAAAGAGTCTCCGAGGTAAATCTCAGTGAAGTGATGGCCACACAGCCCATTAGGAGTGAACCAGGGGGTAATCTTGCAGAGAGGGATTTTGTGGCTATTTCTTTTCCTGACAGTTGCAAGGGGGTAAAAAAACAAAAAGCCTGTAAACTGAGTCAGGGCCATAAACAGCATATTTTGAAGCTAATTTAAAATAGGAGGCTTCTTTCAAACTGTTACCTCTCTCTTTCTTTCTTACATAAACACAAACACGCACATATATGCTGACGATAGCGAGGAATTATTTACGGAGTTCTATCTCGGCTGAGCTTTTTGTGATGACTTTTATTAATTATTGAATCATTCGATAAATAATTCATGATTTTCCTGCTGGTGAAGGCATCATCAAAAACTCTTGAATACGCGTCAAGCCATCTCCTGGTCTTCCTGAAGCCGCAATAAACCCTGATTGTATTTCCGTGAATGTGTGAATGTGTGTGTGTTTGTGTGCGTGCCCGAGTGTGGGCCAATGAGTGTGGAAGCCTGGTGTGAACAAGTGTGCGAGTGGTTATGTGTATGAGTGTATGTCGAGCATGCGGTGTGAGTGTGCCAGTGGGGTGGGGCGTCTATAGCCGGGCGAGAATGAGTTGAAAAGGAATTTCTCTGTGACTCTATTCTGCACGCTGTTATCATTTCTTTGGCTTCTGGTGGTGGGAGCAATAGTTCTTTCTTTGTTATCTGTATAGATCGTTCCTTAATAAAAACAGATTGGGGATAGAGGAAATTGTAATAAAAAAATATGCGTGCCTTGGGGAGCAGTGAGGAGCTGGGAGGGCAGGGGAACGATGGGGGAAAATAAGGAATGTCACCTCCACCAGGAAACTTTCCCTGATTCCCCAGGCTGGGCTTCTCAGTGCTTGGCACCTAATAGTTTTGGACAAATCACTGAAGGCTATAAAAGATAAAGAAAAGGAGAAGCTCCTTTAAAAAGGAAGACAGACCTGGCCATCGATCTCATCAGCGGGGCTTCTAGTCTGACCCCTTTGGAGGAGGGTCCTGGGGCTCAGCCTGGAGATGGAAGGGAGATGGCTATGGTGGCCAGTTTGAGTACACTGTGTACTGGGTTGTTAGTTAACATGTCTGTGCTTCTGCCTATAAAATTACAACAAGAAATCCCTGCCCTGTGACCACTGGGGGCTACTGTTAGAGCCTTGAAGAGAAGTGAGTGCTTTGTGCCCAGGGTCCCCAGGGCTTCGTGGGAGTGGAAAGAACAGGAGACAGAGGACAGTTCTCAGTTCCTGCCTGGTCTCTCTACCATTAGCTGGCTGTGCAGTGAGGGGCAAGTCATCTTGTTTCAATTAGGCTCAGTTTCCTCAAGTGGACAATGGGACACCATCAACTATGAGATGGGAGCAAATGAAATCAAGCAGGACCATGGTGAGAATTAAATGGCTAACCCTGGCACACAGGGTCTGCACACAGCTGGCTCGTGGTAACAGTTTACTCGTTCCCTGTTCATCCCCAGGGGGCAGCATCTGAGCCCACAGATTGCCATCTAGCTGCAGCACCAGTTACTGAGAAATAAGCATTACCATAACCAACTCTGTGGATGTGTCCACTTCATTACGCTCTGGCCGGTTTTGCTTTATGCATTTGGAAGCTATTATGTGCCACCACATTTAGGATTGTTATGTCTTTCTGCTGTATAGACCTCTTTATCATTATGAGATGTCTCGGCTTTGTTCTGAAGTCTACTGTGTCTAATATTAAGACAGTCACATATCAGCTTTTCCTTGGTTAGCATGCACATGGTCCATCTATTTCTGTCCTTTTAATTTAAACCTATGTCTTTATAGTTAAAGGACATCTTTTAAAGGCAGCATATAGTTGCTCTTTTATCCAGTCTGACAATCTCTGCTTTTTAATGGACATTTCGATCCATTTACATTTAGTATAATTATTGCTGTGGTTGGGTCTATGCCTACAATCTTGCTTTCTTTTTTTTTTCTATTTGTCTCAGCCTTTTTGCTTTTCTATTTCTCCAGTACTTTTGCTTTTCTACTTCTCCTGTTCTTTTGTATTAATTGATTTTTTTTCTTTTAGTTTTCCATTCTATATCCTCTATTGCATTTTTAGCTATACTTCTTTTCATTATTTCTACTGATTGTTCTGAGGATTCTAATATACATCCTTAACTTACCATGTCCCCTTAGAATCAATATTGTACCACTTCATATTTCACTCTTCACATTTCAAATTTAAGAACATTACAAGACTACAATTACATTTATCTTCTTATCCTTTGTGATATTATTGCCATATATTTTACTTCTACATAAGTGATAAACTTAACATTATAATGTTATCATTTTTACTTTAAGCTGTGACATTTTTTGTTAAAGAGATTAAGAGAAGAAAGTAAAAGCTAACGTGTTATATTTACCAACATCTCTATCGTTCTGGTGCTCATCATTCCTACCTTCAGATCTGAATTTCCCTTTAGATTCATTTCCATCTAGCCAGAAAAACTCCCTTTAGTGTTTCCTGCAGCACAGGTCTGGTGGTAAGAAATTTTCTCAGCTTTTGTTTACCTGAAAATATCTTTATTTCCCCCTCATTTTTAAACAGCTTTACTGAGCTGTAATTCACATCCCACATGATTCACATATTTAAAGTGTACAATTCAATGGGTTTTGGTATATTACATTATTGATTTTTTTAAATTGTGGTAAAATATATATGACATAGAATTTGCCATGTTAACCATTTTTAGTGGCATTAATTACATTCACAATCTGCATGATTATCTCCAGTATTTCCAAAACTTTTTCATCACCTCAAATGCAAACTGTACCTATTAAGCAACAACTCCCCATTCCCCACCCCAGCCCCTCTAATCTATTTTCCGTCTCTATGAATTTGCCTTTTTAGGTACCACATATAAGTGGAATCACACAGTATTTGGCCTTTTGTCTATGCCTTATTTCACTTAGCATATGTTTTTAAAGTTCATTCATGTTGTAACGTGTCAGTACTTTACTCCTTTTTAAGGCTTAATAATATTCCATTGTATGGATAGACCACATTTTGTTTATCCACTCATTTGTTGGTAAATACTTCGTTGCTTCTATCTTCTGACAATTATGAACAATGCTGCTATGAACATCAACATACAAGTATGTGTTTGAGTCCCTGCTCTCAATTCTTTTGAGTTCGTTCTTCCTTCTTAAAGATATAGAACTCTATGTTGACAGTTTATTATTTTCTGTGCTTTTAAGACCTTATTCCATTTTCCTTTGGGTTTCCATTGTTTCTGATGAGAAGTCAGCCTTGATTTTTGTTGTCCTCCTGTATGTAATATGTCATTTTTGCCTGACTGCTTTTAAGATTTTTGTTTGGTTTTCAGAAGTCTGACTATGATGTTTCTAGGTTTGCTGAGCTTCTTGGACCATTGATTGGTGATTTTCATCAAATTTAGGAATTTTCAACCATTATTTCTTCAAATATTTTTCTACCCTATTTTCTCTCTCCATGTCTTCTGGGACTTTAAGTACATGTGTGTTATACTGCTTGATATTGGCTCGGAGGTCACTGGAGTACTCTTCATCAAAAAAAATTTTTTTCTCTCTGTTCTTTAAATAGGGTAATTTCTGTGAACTGTCTTCAAGTTCACAAACTCTCCAATCTGATGTTAAACCTATCCAGTGAATGTTTCATTTCATTTCATGTTGTATTTTTCTGTTCTAAAACATTCATATGGTTCTTTTGCTTCCATTCCTCTGTTGAGATTCCTCATCTGTTTGCTCAGTCAGACCATCTTTTCCTTTAAGTCCTTGAAAATATTTATAGTAGCTTCTTTAATGTTCTTGCCTGCTAATTCCAACATCAGGGTCATCTCTGGATCTGTTCCTACTCACTTCTTTTTTCTTATTTATTTATTTATTTTTGGCTGCATTGGGTCTTCGTTGCTGCATGAGGGCTTTCTCTAGTTGTGGTGAGCAGGTGCTACTCTTCACTGTGGTGCATGGGTTTCTCATTTTTGGTGGCTTCTCTCGTGGAGCACAGGATCTAGGTGTGTGGGCTTCAGTAGTTGTGGCTCGCGGGCTCTAGAGCGCAGGCTCAGTAGTTGTGGTGCACGGAATTAGTTGCTCTGCGGCATGTGGGATCTTCCCGGACCAGGGCTCAAACCCATGTCCCCTGCACTGGCAGGCGAATTCTCAACCACTGCGCCACCAGGGAAGCCCCTACTTCTTTTTTCTTAATTATTGGACATACAGGGGTTCAAATCGCATCTCCTCCACTTTTTACATGTGTAACCTTGGGCAGATTAACATCTCTTAGAGTATTTCCCCTTCTATCTACTAGGAATAGTAGCAGTTACTTTGCAGGATTGTCAAAGGATTGAATAAGATATTGTATGTGAAGAGCCTAGCACATAGTAGGCGTTTAATGCAAGGTGGCTATTACTGACCTTCAAGATTAGGCTCGTGAGACATCTCTCCCACAGGAAGCTCTTTCTGATAACTCCATTTGGAGTTGGTTGCCTCTTTTCTGTGCCCCTCAATACCTTGGGCTTACCGCCCAAATGCACATTATTATACTATCTACTCACCCCCGTCTCTCCTGCTAGACTATGATTCTTCCAAAGTAGGAATGGGTTGTATTCAGTTCTGCATCCCTGGCTCACAGTAGGTCCCAATGCACATTTGTTCCACTCAACCAAAGCAGCCCTTTTCTGAGAAGCCAGGAGCAGTTTCACAGACAGCACAATTTACTACAGTCTGTAACATGGTAAAGAGTTGCAATAGTTCAGGAATTCCCCACGGGCCAGCAAACCTGGGGTCCCTTGTGCCTCCAGCCCTGTAAAACTATAATTGAAGCTCACGCTGCATTAAGCATTGCTTGTATTAGGTCTCGAGGCAGTGCAGTTGCTCTTTGCCTCTAATATACTACTGACATTTCATTTTTGTAGCATCAGTGTCTCATTATTACTCATGGCTTCTGCCGTGAGACCATAAATACCTGGTACACGCATCAGGCTTTTCTCGCCACGTGACACTCTCATATCTGAAATTGCCCCCAATCCTCCCCCTCCTCTCTAACTCAGAAACCTGACTCCTGGTCCGCTGTTCTGTCCAGTGAACTCCCGCGGCAGATATCGGTGACGGTGAGAATGATGATAAATGGGCCGATGAAAGCTAATGAACTGAGGGATTAGCGTGTCCCAGGCACTGTGCGTGTTATCCCACTTAATCCTTATCAACTCTGAGCAATGGGTGTCATTTTTCTCATATAAGAGAGGAGGACTCTGGAGGCAAAGGGAGATGATGACTTGCCCAAGGTCATGTAAATGGTAAGAGAAAACCCAAACTTGCTGACTCTTTGTCCAGTGCTCTTTTTTTTTTTTTTTTTTTTCGGTACGCGGGCCTCTCACTGTTGTGGCCTCTCCCGTTGCAGAGCACAGGCTCCGGACGTGCAGGCTCAGCGGCCATGGCTCACGGGCCCAGCCGCTCCGCGGCACGTGGGATCTTCCCAGACCGGGGCACGAACCCACATCCCCTGCATCGGCAGGCGGACTCTCAACCACTGCGCCACCAGGGAAGCCCTGTCCAGTGCTCTTTTGTGTTGACTGTTGGTGGTGCTCAGCACCCCCTGACTCCGTGGACAGGTGCATGTGCCCACTCTTACCAGTCACATCAAGATGCTTCTGGCTCTGAAAGCTCTGGGGAGTGGTGTTTTTTTTTTAAAGGGATGTGCCTATCTGTGACGAGTAAGGTGGATGGGGTGACCTGGGAGACCTGGAGAGGGTGAGGTCCACAACAATTGTAGTGACAGACGTCACTTTTTGAGGACCCACTGGAGCCAAGGCATACGCTGGGCAATTGACTTATATTATCTCAGTCCTCACAACAATCCTGCAGGGTAACTATTATTCCCATTTCACAGATGTGGAACTGAGGCCTGGAGAGATGCAGTAACTTGCAGCTCCCCAGTGGGCCTGCTCTCCCCTATCCCCAGGCCTGTGTCCATCCTCTGCCACTTTCGCTGCCTGGTTCGCTCCTGGTCACCATTTGGGTGAACTGAGAAGTCACCTTCCTGGCCTGTGGCTCCCCCAGGCTGGGTCCGGGCCCACCTGGCCCCATAGCAACCTTGCCCTTCACCTCATCATGGAGCTTCACATACCGCACTGTTCTTACCCATTTTCTACCCCGAAATTGAAACTGTGAGTAACTCACATCTTACTTGGCTCAATATGTTTAAATGAATTAGTCAACGTAAAATGCCTGGCGCTGTCTCTGGTGCATAGTTGGGGCTCAGTAAATGCTGGTACTTTTTGGTTTTGGCCACGCTGTGTGGCACGTGGGAGCTTCGTTCCCTGACCAGGGTTCAAAGCCACGCTCCCTGCACTGGAAGGGTGGAGTCTTAACCACTGGACCACCAGGGACGTCCCGATGCTGTTACTTTTATTGTCTCTGTTGCTTACCATAATTCCAGGCGCACAGCAGGCCAAGAGACACCTGTTAAATTAAGGAATGAATTACTACCATATGGCCATGCATTCACAGAGCCAGGGATATGATTCCTCTTATCCCTGAAACCCACATATTGCCTCTGTCACCCAGGCTGGGTATGCGGGATGACCCCCAACTACCTGTTGCCGACAGGCCTTGACCTCCAGGCAGCACCCCAACTCCTAACCCACCAGCAGAGGTAGGTGAACACATTGGGAGCAGAGCTCTCCGCGACAGAGCTCACAGAGGCCTCAGGTCGTGCCTAAGACCACTGCCCAAAGCACCTTGGGAACGGAGGGCCCAAGCTCTGTCCTCTGCAGGGCTTGCGGAGGGAAGGGGACTCTCTGCAATTTTTCTTGGAATTCTCCAACATAAAACGCTGACCTTTCTCTTCTGAAAGAACAGGGTTTTAAGACTGGATTTGTTAATTGGCCTTCACTGGTCATCTAAGCGAGCTCCCTCCTCTTGCTATCCTCCCCTAGGAAATCTTCATTTTGGTCCAGGCCCTACTCTCTGTCCATCCTCCAGACCCACGGCCTTTATCATCCTGAGGTAGCTCTTCTTCAGATGCAAATTCCAGGCTCCTTTGCTCCTTATTCAGTCTGCTCTAATGATGCGTGCCCCACCTCCTGCAGTGCCAGCTCCTCCCACCCAAATACTCACTTTTTCATAACAGGGGGGCCACACCGCCAGATCCTTGGCCAGTCCCAACAAAAGCAGACCGACCAGCAGGAGGGGGCTATGGCTGCATTTCTTGCCCAAGCTAGGAATTGTGTGCCCCAGGCACACGCCCTGGCACCTGGGGGTCCAATGGACCTCGTCACTCAACCCCATTTCGTTGGCCAGTTCTCCTCTTCCTCTTCATCTTCCCCCTCACCACCACCACCACCACCATCATCATTATCATCACCATCACTGCTAACTCTGATTAAGGGCTTACACTGTGTCAGGCACTGTTCGGAACACATTACATCGGTAAACATCATTTCATATAACTAGATCCCTACACTACTTTGGACAACTAGGGCCTGATCCTAGAAAACAGGTCCACTTGGTGGAGGTCCTGAGACCTCCACTCAGGTAACTAGACACTGTAACCATCATGGACAGAACACCTGGGACTTCATCCAAACTACCCTTCTAGAACCGAGGTTGCTGATTTGCCAGGTTCACCCAGAAACTGACTTCTCTTGAGCGTTGGCACTAGACCAGTTGGGGTCCAGCTGTGCTCTAATACCTGGATCCTGGATGTGGGTTGTGGGATCTGCCATTAGGGCCAGGCCAGCAGGCCAGGGCAGCTTTGCCTTCCTCCCCTTACCCAAGTCATGCCTGAGTTCCCAGCCTGCGTCACGGCCAAGCCCACCTGGGTTAGGACATGAATTCTCCATTTGAACATCCACAGTGATCAAGTGCCCCCAGTAACCGATGAACTACCTACTTGAATTGTCTTGGTGGCGACTGCCATCTTGAGCTGCCTCTCCAATTCTTCTCCTCCCTCTACCCTCTCAGCTTTTATAAAAGGCAGGATGGAAACATCACGGGTGTGACTCTTGTTAAAGCTGAAAAAGTCCATGTAGAGACATGGTTATCTTGTTAAAGCCATGAGAGAAAACCTATTTCATTTTATTTTATTTTATTTTATTTTCTATTCCATTTTAGACCGAAGTTGAGGGTCCCCCATGGAGAGGACGGTATTCCAGTTCCTACAGCTGCAAATCGAAGTATAGCAGCATCAAACAGACCTTTGTTATGCTCATGGATTCTGTGGCTCGGGAATTTGGGAAGGGCTCAGTTGGGCAGTTCTTGCCTGGGGTCTCTAATGAAGGTGCTGTTAGATGCTGATTGGAGCTGCAGTCATCTGAGGGCTTGACAGGGCTGGAGGATCCACTTCTAAGGAGAATCATCACATGGCTGGCAAGTTGGCACCAGCTGTTGGCTGGGAGCCTTGCCTTCTCTCCACAATGGCCTCTCCATGAAGCTGCTTGAGGGCTCTCATAGCATGGCAGCCAGCTTCCTCCAAAGTGAGATATCCAAGAGGCCAAGATGGAAGCTACAACACCTTTTATCACCCAGTATTAGAAGTCACACACTGTCGCTTTCACCATATTCTATAGGGGACACAGGCCAGCCATGATTCAGTGGAGGAAGTGTCTACACAGGCGCAAACACCAGAAGGCAATGACCATTGGGACCATCTTGGAGGCTGGCTGCCATGTACACCATTCCCAAGGAGGGAGCAGGTCCCCCAGGTGGGAATGGAATTGGGGGCCAAGAGAAGATGCCACATCCCTCCCTCGGTTCTGGATTTGAAGGTGTCAAGATGTCCAGCCACACTCTCCTAAACTGTGGGTGCCACAATCCTGTCCACCATGCGAAATAAGACTGAGAAGGAGATAAAAGGACCCTGGGATGGAACCCAAACTGGAAATGGGTAAATGTCACTGATACTTTTGGCACCCGCCCTACCCCCCTCGCTCACCTCTGATGCCAGCTGTAGCGGTGGTGGACAGTTCTGGGCACGCTGCAGAATGTCAGCTACAGCGCCACACACATCTTGCTTCCCTGCCTGGTGCTCACTTGGCCCCGACACAGGGCAGCCCAGAAATGCAGAGGGGTCAACAACCCCTACCAACAGGGGTGGCAGTCGGTGGGTACAAGCCCCTACCTCCTTTCCCTTCTGGGAACGATGCTGTGTTCCTTAGGGGTCCTCAGTGAAGCTGAGCCCCAGTGGCCCACAGCAGTGTGATAAAGCACTTAGTATTGCCTGTTTCTCCTTCCCCGTTCTCTCGCCTTTGGAATAAACACCTGTCACCCAACTCCTTGACTCAGACTCTACTTTGAGGGGAACTCAAACTAAGCTTCATCTCACATTCTTTGTGGGCCCCAATTCATAATATCCTCTGCTGGTTCTTTTATTCAGCAGACGCTTTTTGAGCACCTGGTCTGCACCAGACGCTGGGCACAAAGGCAGTGATCTCGGTCCTCGAAGACCTCAGCCTTGCCCACGGCAGTCCTAGACAAAGGCACTGACTATTAGCACGTTGACGAAGCCAAGGACCCGCGTGTGAAAGGAGCCCAGAAGAGGGGTCTCTAAATCAGACAGGGGTCTGGAGGGCTTCTCAAGATAAATGATGCTTGAGCTGAGAGGTTCAAAGGATGAAAAGTTGTTAATGAGACAAAGCATGGGGTGAGGTTGGTTTCAGCCAAGAGAATTGAAAGGGAACAGCATTGCCGAGGAACTACCGCTAAGGCTCTTTGTTGTTTTTTTTTTAACACTTCTGGAGGGCTTTTCCAAGTGCCCAGCCCTCACGTGGATTATTTCATGAAATCCTCACGACACTTTATGCGCTAGGCATAATTGTCGCCATTTTATAGATGAGAAAACAGAGGTAAGAGTTAAGTAATTTGCCCGTGGTTGCCCACCCAGTAAGTGGCGGAACCATAATTCAAACCTAGGTCAACCTGATTCCAGATCCCAAAGTCTCAGCCCTACGAACGTACTTGCTTGTACGGTTAGTGGTACATGTGGAGGGTGGTGGGGACAGAGTGGGGACAGGAGGCAGGTACTAGATCACAGAGAGCAACCAACTCCGAGAGCTTAAACGAGGCAGTGACAAGCTCATGTTTGGTATTTTCCAAAGATAATTCTAGGCATTGTTAGAACATTCTCTTCCATGTTCCAGAGGAGGAAAGAAAGGTTTTTGTCCATATTGCGCCCAGAGGGATAAAGGGCAAGCGGCGCCCCCATGAGGCAGGAATGGAGTGGCAGCAGGTGGGTAACACCATCCTCGTCCCAGGCAAAGGTGACTTTCTCCCAGCAAAGCTCAGCAGTATCCCCCCACCTCACCCCAACCCCGACCTTAAGAAAGTGCCCTCCAATGCGAACCTTCCAGGGCTCGGGATTTTATTAAGGAAAGAGGCATTTTCTTTCAGGTTTATCCCTCTTGGAAAGTGTAATAAGCATCACCTAATGAGCATCAAGGGCCTCCAGGGCGAAACGCTATACACGATGACTATTTTTGACTCACCCTGTTTTTTTCCAGGACAATCTTAATTAAGTGGAAGGTGCCAGTAGCTCTAAAAGTATTTATCAACTGCCTCTCAAAGTGACTCTGATTAATAGCAGAGGCGCAAATGTGTCGCCATAACCGGGTCACATGACATAATACAAATGACTGTCTGTTGCTATTTTTAAATAATGTTTATTAGAATCCCTTGGTGCGTAATAAATTTAATTTACAGCAGCTTGAAGCCCAGCCTGCACATGGCCTCCTGTGGCTTAGCTCATTAACACATTCAGGGAAGAAATGAGTTTTCTCCTTAATTCTCCCATTCCATTTCTCCTTTCTAATGAGGCCAGACAGTGAAACTCTTCAGGAGAGAATTTCTCCACCGTCTGCAGTAAAAATCATTCCTAAATGTTCAAATTTTTTAATTATCACAGAGGCACACAGCACAAATTCATGTTAGATGGCTCGGGGCAGAGCTGGAGAAATAAACAATGAATCATCCATTCTCACGCGAGTGGGTGCGGGCCCTCAGAAGGGAGGATAACAAGAGGAGTCCTGTGGGTACCAAGAACATTCCAGTTGGAGATTTGGAGGCTTTTAAACAAATCCAACTAGAAAGTCCCCCTAGAAAGCAGTAGCAGAGCTCTGGACTAGGAGACCAGAGACCTTGAGTCTAATTCTGCCTCTGAGTTTTGATTAGAAGACCTCTGAGGGCCTATCGAGCTCTAAACTGTCTGATTCTTTCCATTCTGGGCCTGAGGACCAAACTGAAAGACCAAACATCTCAATCAAACTATCATGTAGAACAGGAGTGTACAAACTTATTCTGTAAAGAGCCAGAGAGTAAATATTTTAGGCTTTGCAAGCTAAGAGGCAAAATCAATGATATTGTATAGATACCTACATAACAAGAACAAATTTCCACAAGTAATTATTGATGAAATTAGAAATATAATAATTACGTATAAATTTTGTATAATAAGTCTACCAATGAGGAGAATGGAATTCCTTTTTGTGGGATAGCATTTGTTTAATTGAGGTTCAAAGTAACTGTTCCCTATCATCAAACCGATTGAAAATATTCATCTATAATAACCTTTCTTAGCTCATAGGCTCTACAAAAGCAGGGGGTGGACTGGATTTGGCTTGCAGGCCATAGTTTGCTAACAGCCAGAATAGAAGAGCATCTAAGAGTGTGGGCTCCGCAGGAAAACCACCTGGGTTCAACTCCTGGCCGTACCAAGGACTGGCTGGGAATTTACGTAATCTCCTGTTCACGCTATCCAGTGTCACCATAATGCTGCTGAACCTTGGTGGTGTACAGTGAGAAATATCTACCTAGCTCCCAGATCTGTGGAGGCCCCCTCGATCCGGGTGGGCTCTGCTGATCTGGGTGGGTTTACTCACGCACCTGGAGTCAGTTGCAGATTGGCTAAGTAGCTTTGCTGATCTTGGCTGGGCTCACCCACAGGTCTGAGGTTCAGTTGGTTGTTGGCTGATCTAGGGTGGCCTCAGCTGGGAGCAACTCAATTCTGTTCCATGGGTCTTTCACCTCTGGCAAGCTAGCCAGGGCACCATGTGACCATGGGAAGAGAAGCAAAAGTAAGAAAACCCAGTTACACAGCACCCTCCAAGCTCTGCTTACACGACACTTCCCCATGGGTCCAAAGTAGGTCATCCCATGGGTCCAAAGTAGGTCACAGAGGCCCAGAGTCAGTGGGAGGGCAATACCAAGTCACATGGCATAGAAGGTGGATGCCGCAAGGGGCACACTCTGGAACCACTGATGCAGACTCATCGTTCTTTCCCAGTTTCCTTATCTATAAAATGGTGACAAGAACAGTAACTACCTTATAAGTTTGCCATGAGGATATAAGGAGTTAACACTGTAATATCTTTGAAACAGAGCCTGGTACTTAGTAAACAGCCAAGAAATGGTAGTCGTTCTTATTGCCTGGTTTACCCAACTCTGGGTACCAGCATCTTAATTCTATTCACTGTGTAGAATCTATGCGTGCTAAGGATCTAAAGATAAAGGTACCTGGAAAGAATGATTTACTCTGGGGCTCTTTTAAAGCTTTCTCTATGCTCAGTTAGGTATGGACCATGGATGCCAGAAGAAGTCGGGTGGTGTCTGGTCTCAGCCTGCCGCTCGACCCATTAAGGAAGTGCAGAGAGGCTGGGAGAGAGGAGCTGGGCTTTCGGGGAGACATCCCCATGCGTTCCAGGTTGTGTGGCCCCATGCTGTCCACATGGGCTGGCTGCCTCTGGTTTAGAGGCTCTTTCACACTCTTGCAAAACGCAAAGGTTTGCCTCCCTCCGGACGGTCCACCTGGCCTGTTGCTGCCATGGGCCCCTCAGCCCCCTGCCTCTCTGACCTGAGCTCCATGAGGCTGCCCTCTGTCTTGCTCATCATGGTTGCATCAACACGAGGGGCTGCTCAAGCCTCTCCCAAGCAGGTAGGTGTCACTGTCTCCTTGGAATACGATCCAAAAGAGGGCCCCCATTACTGGGGAAAGACGGATATCCTTGAACCTCTTATATAACATAATTAAGCACCCTTCCTGCAACACAGCCTCTGGGGTTGCTCTTTCTTGTCTGATGTCCTATGGGTGACATACATTTCACTTTTAAGAAATCTAACATGTGAACTCCACAGTGCAAATCAAGAAATTGCTAGTTGTCTAGTTGTTCCCCAATATCAGTATCTCTCTTATTCATCAGTAATGGCATCTCTGATTTTAAGCTGGGCACATAGCTGCTCTGAAATGCTTTTCCCAGCTTCCCTCGCAGCTAGGTGTTGTCATGTGATTATGCCCAGGTCTATAGGCTGTAAGCAGAAATGTCATTTGATACTTTCAGAAAGTGTTCTTAAAGGGAGGAACCTACCCTTCTTTTTCTCTTCCTATTCCCTGCTAGTTGGAATGTGGATCTGATGGCTGGAGTTCAAGCAGCTATCTTGGACCATGAAGTAAAAAGAAACCTACATGCTGAGAATTGCAGATCAACAAGCTAGAAAAAGCCTGGACCCTACTCTGTGGAGCACCATACTAGCCCCAGGTTTCCTTTTACCAGAAATAAACTAACATGTTTAAAGCCCCCACTGATTACTGATCATGTCTAGTACTTGCATGGTATTTTAGAGTTGACAAAACCCATTCCCATTTATGTTCTCTTGTGATCTTCCCAGGAAAAGAAAGTAATTTCATTGTTCCCATTTTACAGATGAGGAAACTGAGGCTCAGAGAGTGTAAATGATTGCCCAAGATCACACAGCTAGGTAAAAGCTGCTATTCAAACCTAGACCGTGTGACTCTAAGTCCAGGCTCTCAACCAGCACTCGGCTTGCCCACCTTCCATCTGAGCACCCCTTCACTCATATCGCTCTTTCCCGTGATGCCAGCATGGTCTTTATAAGTCACAAATGTACGATGCCATTTTCTTGCTTAAAACTGTTAAATGCTTCCCTACTGCCCCCCAAATGAATTCCAGATATGTTAGCATGGCTCACGAGGCCCACCACGGTTGACTCTTTCCTTCCCGCAGCTCTTTCCTTGTACTTTCCCACCCTTTTCTCCAGCCATGCCCAAGAACACATAGCCAGGAAGCAGCAGTACTAAGATCCAAACGCAGCTCTGTTTGATATCAGAGTCAATGTGTTTTTCTCCCAAATCGTGCACCCCACCCCTACGCCATCAATTACTCATTGCTCACACGAGAGGGTAAAAAGGGCAGCTCCTAAGAGGCAGGCTACAGACAGCACAGGACAGGATGAGGCTGGTGGGGTGTTGGGATAGGGGAGGGAATCTTTCCTGGACAAAGCGATGTAAGCCAGGATTTGAAGGATGACTAGGACTTTGCCATGAAGATGGAGGGAAAGCATTCCAGGTAGAGGAAACTGGACATGCAAAGGCAGGGAGTTGTAAACAGCAAACGTGTGCAGAAAATCACAGTTTGGTTAATCGAAAGCAGAAACTACAATTATGCCGAGATGCTGAAAGCACTAGATTCTTCCTGAAAGTTTGCAGCCTGTGCTCACCTCTATCACAGCCCTTCTCACACCGTGTTTATAAGCATCTCTTCCCTTCTCTGTCTCCCCCACTAGCCAAGAGCTCCCAGAGGGAGGGCAGGGACCCCGACTCAGGCAATTCTGATCTCCAGTGCTCAAGTCTGGCCCATAATCTGTATTCTATAAATGTTCGTTAAGTGCCTAAATGAGCACAGATCATCTCAGTTATTTCAGGCACAAACACACCAAGGTAATCCTTCTCATTATACTCTGAGGTAGGCATGCTCTTTGAAAAGTTATAACAAATAACTGAGCGATGGGCCAGTCAAAGCGGGTGTTAGCAGATCTTCAAGCTCCTGGATGCTTCCGACATTTCTGACTAAAGTAAATGGCAAAAATCCTCATTCCCTGAAAAATCTACAAAGCTCAAAGACTGGCTCCCAGGCAGAAGCCATTCTGTGAAAATCCTTGCGTAAACAAGAAGAAACAGGATTCAGCAAGTTCACCTTGTGATTAAAAAAAAGTCACCCAAACATTTCATCAGAAAGCAAGACACAAAATGTAAAATTCTGTAAGTTGTCTCTCTTTCCGTTCACTCCTTCAACAGATATGTACTGGGCCGTCGTAGGTCAAGCATGCTCTAGGCTTGGAGTGTGCTGGCCTCTTGGTTTGGGTTCTCCCCAAAGCAGTGTGAGACCAGGACTCACGTGGGTGATCTGTTTGGAAGGTGAGCCCAGAGGAGGAGGGAGGAGCCAGTTAAGGCTGTGTTAATGGAGACAGTTACCCGGCCCCCTCACCGCAGTCAAAAGGGCCTCAGTCCACTGAGGGGGGACCCCCAAGGAACTGTAAGAACGAGCTTCAGAATAGTTTTCAAAGAAAGGCAGGCCAGGGTATGTGTCCACAGCCCTACTCCATTGTTCAGGTCCTTTGGGAGGCCTCGCCCCCCGCACTTCTGGTTTCTCCCTGCTTTCCTTGGCTCTCAGGCAGCTTACTGGGCGGGGTGGGGGGGGGTGGGGGGGTGGGGGGGGTGGGGGGGTGGGGGGGGTGGGGGGTGGGGGGTGGGGGGGGTGGGGGGGTGGGGGGTGGGGGGTGGGGGGGGTGGGGGGGTGGGGGGGGTGGGGGGGGTGGGGGGGTGGGGGGGGTGGGGGGGGTGGGGGGGGTGGGGGGGTGGGGGGGTGGGGGGGTGGGGGGGGTGGGGGGGTGGGGGGGGTGGGGGGGGTGGGGGGGGGTGGGGGGGGTGGGGGGGTGGGGGGGTGGGGGGGGGTGGGGGGGTGGGGGGGTGGGGGGGTGGGGGGGTGGGGGGGTGGGGGAGGACCCGGGGTGGGGGGGGTGGGGAGGACCCCAGCGTGCAGAGGAGCTGTCCACCATGGCTGTGCTGAAACCAGTGGTGTGTTGAGTGGATATGGTGCAGGATACAGGAAGTATCTGCTCCAGGCTATGAAGAGAGGAGTCCAAAGCCTCTGCCCTCAGGAAGCTTACATTTTAGTATGAGGGGAGACACGTACTGATCACAGGAAACAAGTTTTAAAAGTGTGTATTAGGAAGCAATATATACTAGTGAGAAAAATAAAACAACATGGGAGAATGGGGAAAGCCAGCAGGCGTTGGCTATCAAGTTAAATAGGGTGGTCAGCACGGGTCTGGGTAGAAGAGTGACAGGCAAACAAAGACTTGAAAGGTGTGAGGGAGTATGCCCTGCTGAAATGGGGGAAGGGTGTTCAGGCAGAGGGAACAGCCGGACCCAGGCCCTGGCCCTGAGGCACGCTTGGATCTGAGTGTTTAAATAACAAGGAGGCTGGAGGCCGGGTAACAGGAGAGAGTGAGAAGGGAGGTTGGAGAGTGAAGGACACCCTTGCACAGAGGCCCAGTGGCACTGGGTTCTACAGTCACTCTCAAATATTTACGGAGCCCCTGTTAGACGTGGGGGGCTGCCGGGTGTCTGAACTCAAAGATGAATAAAACAGAGCCCCTTCCCCCAAGGCCTGCACAATTAGGAGAGGAGACAAACTTGCACCTAGGTGGAACAGACAGTATTTCTTGAGGGCCTGCGCTGTGAAGGCACTGGGCTCTACGCTTTACATGCGTTATTTCTAGTATTTCCCCCTGTAGCCCAGCAAGGTGAATGTCAGCACCCTTGTTTTGCAGACAGGAAAAGTGAGGCTCAGTGAGCTGAACGGAACTTTCCAGATTCCTCCCATGGTCAAGCAACACCAATCCCAGAGTTCTTTCCATTAAGTCCACGCCCTGCTGCATCCCTGACTGCCCATGTCCTAATAATTCGAGTGCCATGATGGAGAGGTGTGTAAGATCGGGAGAAGGGAGACAGGGATGACTGTATAGGAATTAGCCAAGTTGGCAAGAGGAGAAGGGATTCTCAGCACAGGAAACAGCGTGAGCAGAGCCGGGAGATGTGAAACAGCAGGAAGTGCTGGAGCACCAAGGACAAAGAGGGGAGTGAGTGCGGAGCGGCAGGGGTTGGGGATGCTTGGGTGCTGTGTGAGAGTCTTCTGGGGGCTTGAAAGCAGAGAAGAGAAACGGTCCTATTTGCAGCTTAGGAATCATGTATGCTTCTCCTCCCTCTACTAGAATGTGAGAAATTGGGGAGGAAGATCTATCTCCTTCATCCTGATGGCTCCTGCTTGGCCCAGCACGTGGAAGAAAAGAGATGAAGCCAGCTCTCTCAGCTGGGCTGGCATTTGGACTTGACCCACTGGGTCAGAGGGGTGGCCCACCAAGCAGTTCCAATCAAATGTTCTCTTGGATCATATCTGTTGGACTCTCTTCTGACACTGGAAAATGGCACTGGACCAGGCTGTCCCACCAAGCATGCCCAGTCCTGACAATTTCCCCCAAAGTTTTGGTCCTTTCTTAGGATTTAAGAAAGGACAACAAATGAGAGAAGATACAAGTGGTTTTAAACAAAAGTTTAAAATCCGGGCTTCTTCCTGACTCTCCTCCATGTCCAAACATCTGGCTGCAAGAAATCTAGACCAAAATGTTCTTGGGGAAAGGGCCTAACTCAGAGTCTGGGGCAAGGCAAATCTGCCCACATAGCCCTTGTAATGAATCCAGCTCAGCTCTTAGGTTACTGGTTGGAGTGTGGGACCAACCTCAGAAAGACCAGTGAGGTCTGGGACAACACCTAGGAGAGACTTGGGTTCCCGCTCCCCCAATACGAGAGCAATCAGGGAAATGTCCTCTCTGGACAGAGTCACAGCTGATCTATAAAACGTGACACAGACAATTCCATATTTCACTCAAGCAGAGGTAATGAACGATTTGGACACCACCAATGTCTTTTTCAATAACTGTGTTTATTTGCAGTATTTCAAGACGTAATTACCCTGCATAACTTCATGGTTCAATGAGGGCTCTTTCACTGGTCATAAAGTGTTTCCTTTGTTTCCTTGTGTTTTACTTAAAAAGATTCCTGATGCCAATTAGCACTTTTGCAAAAGGGCAGCGTTTTTGCGCCTTTATCCATCAAAATAATTAGAGACTCCTTCGTTGAGCAATTACTATGTGCCAGGCTAAGTGTTTATATGAATTATCTCAGTTAATCCTTCCAAGAACTCTGCAATCTAACTCCATCTAAATATTATAATTCCTGATAGACAAGAAAAGAGGCCAGCTTTTTTTTTTTTTTTTTTGCGGTACGCGGGCCTCTCACTGTTGTGGCCTCTCCCATTGCGGAGCACAGCCTCCGGATGCACAGGCTCAGCGGCCATGGCTCACGGGCCCAGCCGCTCCGCGGCATGTGGGATCTTCCCGGACCGGGGCACGAACTCGCATCCCCTGCATCAGCAGGCGGACTCTCAACTACCGTGCCACCAGGGAAGCCCTTTTTTTTTTTTTTTTTTTTTTTTTCCGTAGAGGCCAGCTTTAAAGGTTAGGGTATTCTACAAAGACTCCACAGGTTATAAGAATCAAGCAGTCTGGCTCAAGAGCTGGTGTTCTCGACCCTCATGAGACTTTTCCCACCTAGAACTTGCCTGGATGCACAGGAGTGGGGACCTGAAGAAGACCATCTGGATGCTTAAGGAACCCCTTTGAATTTGCTGTGGGTCTTCAGAGGTCGCAGTAGGAATGCAGTGTCCTACTTCATTTTATGCATGTGGCCACACCCTCTAGAGCCCATGAACCCTGCAAGAACTTGCCTGAGTCTAAACTCCCCAGGAACCGGAAGTAAAGCAGAGGTAATAACAAATTTGGGGGGAGTGAATTTCTAGGTCAGAAAGAGCAAGGGGAAATTGGCAGGGAGGCAGGGAAGGAAGGAAGGCAAAGAAAATGTGGGCCCTTCACTGGTCTGGCCACAGCTTTGCTGGGGAACACAGCCAAGTACTCAGTCACACAAGACAGACTCGAAGAGGCCAGATGGAACCACGGATGGAGAAAGGGTGATGGATTATCTACCACGTCTTTCCCGACCCTGTCTCTCCTTGATCAAAGTCTGTATCACAGGGAGTTAACTCTCTACACTTTCAGGTCGTGTTCCTTGGCCCCTACAAATAGCTGCTCTGGGAGTCGGATCCCATCCACCATGGTGTGGGGCTTTGTCTGAGTATGGGATTGGTAGTAGGAGCCCAAACCTCCATGGGTCTGGTCCCCTCCATTGGTGTTGGGACCCCTCCTACAGTGGGCATGATGGAGGCCACACTGAAGCTCAGCTCTGCCAAGGTGGGGAGGCTGAGATAACCACAGTGTTAGGAGATGGGATGGTGGTAGCTCTGGCGGCTCTCTCCAGGGAGCAGAGTAAGGAAGCAGGTGGAGCCAGACAAATCTAGGTGCCTAAATGTGGTCTAATAGAGTCCACCCCCTGCATTACTCAGAACTGTTCACATCCTTCTATGCTATTTGCAAGTAACTTGAGAAGAAAATGCCATCAATTTGAGAGTGAAGGTGCAAGTCCAACCGTAACTTAGACAGAAAAGCATGAGTAAGCCAAGCTATAGTCCCACTGCTGCAGCTGGTCCTAGGGCCATAACTGATATTCATTATCTCCCCCCTACACCTCCCATTCTAGATTTCTAGGGCCAGCTTTTCAGCTGGTCCGGGGTTCTTACCTGGCAGGTCTTTGGACGTCTTAACTGCCCGTTCACGCTATCTCTGAGCAGAGAAGCTCCAGAGAATCCCAGAGTATCAGCTCGAGCTGCCATAACAACATACCACAGGAGGGGTGGCTTAAAGAGCAGAAATTGGGCTTCCCTGGTGGCGCAGTGGTTGAGAGTCCGCCTGCCGATGCAGGGGACACGGGTTCGTGCCCCGGTCCAGGAAGATCCCACATGCCGCGGAGCGGCTGGGCCCGTGAGCCATGGCCGCTGAGCCTGCGCGTCCGGAGCCTGTCCTCCGCAACAGGAGAGGCCGCAACAGTGACAGGCCCGCGTACTGCAAAAAAAGGAAAAAAAAAAAAAAAGAGCAGAAATTCATTTTCTCACAGTTCTGGAGCCTGGGAGTCCCAGATAAAGGTCCATAGAGTCGGTTTCTGGTGAGAACTCTCTTCCTGGCTTGCAGAGCTTTTCCTCTGAGCACATGCAGAGAGAAGGAAAGAGAGCTCTCATCTGTCTTCCTCTTCTTGTAAGGACACCAATTTTATTGGATTAGGGCCCTACCCTTATGAGCTCATTTAACCTTCATTTCCTCCTGAAGACCATTTCTCCAAATACAGTCACATTGGGGAATTATGGCTTCAACATACGCATTTGCGGGGTGGGGGAGGGTACAAAATTCAGTCCGTAGCCAGATATACTCTTCCCCGTGCCCACTGCGTAACAGCAAGCCTAGATCCCCATGGTAATCAAGGATGACCGCCTCCTCTCTCTGACTGCTGGTCCACTGGCAAGAGAAGCCCAAGGTGCCCACGTAGAACTTACAGCTTTCAGTTTTGAGCATCCCTTACTGTGTTCACTGGTGGAGGCATCAGCTTCTAGGAGCCAGGACCGCTAACCCCTTAGTGTCTACATTTGCAGGAACAAAAAACACAGAGTCTGCAGGTATCTCTCTGATACGTGGGCTCAGAGGGGCCAATCCTACTTCACTCCTTTGTTCCCAGATTTTGTGTGTTCTTGCCGTTGGAGACACATCTATCAACTCACACTGCAACCAGGAGAACAATGGCCCATCCCCACAGGTTGTTGTCTCCAAGCTGATGCCACGGCTCAGCCTTCAGCAGACCAAGCCATCGTTCAGGGAAGCACTAAGATGGCCAGAGAGAGAGGCTGGCTGACTTCCACAGGATGGGTCATCCTGTCCAACTGATTGCTGAGAGCCTCCTTGGCAATGGATGCTCCCCGGTGAGTATGAATATGAGGCAGGACCATCAGTACCCTTTGTGTCCACTCCTATGAGTTCATCCATTGACTATTTACCTGACCTCCATGCCCCTGAGTTTTCAGTATTGTTATTTCCATGAACAATTAGCTGAGCCACTTCCCCCTGCAGACCCAAGATTTTCAGGCTTGTCCGCCCAAATATTCCTATTCTAGATCACAAGGTCCAACTCTTTCCCTATCAGAGCCCTGATGTGAACAGCTGTGTGGCTGCACGTGTAGTGTCTTTCCAGCTCTGCCACCCTTACAATCAGATCCTGAGCCTGTATTTCAGGTGCCTTGTGGATGTCGAGAGATGAGAGTGTCCTTAAAGCTTTCACAAAGTATGCCTCAAGTTGGCAAATAGCTTCCCTATCGCTTTCTTTTTGCAAAATCTCCAGTGCTGTCAGAAGAAGCCATCTAACCTCACAGTCTTTATGATATCATTGATCAAACGCAGTGGCCACTTGACCTCCCATAGCCTTGCTTTTTACCCACCTCTCATCTCACTTAGCCAGAGGTGAAGCTTTACAAATAGTAATGTCAAATATATGCGTGATTATGACCTGCTTCCCGTCAGTAATGGGGCCCCTATGGCTTCCAGATAGATGGGAAATCCAGCTCCAACATCTGACCCTGAAGACTTGCTTTCTGGACCACCTGTGGTACCCATTGTCCCTGGTTCCTTAGGAGACAAAGCATGAAGCAATGCTTGCTTGCCAACACTTTATTGAGGGCTGCAATTCTAGGACAAGAAAAAGAAAAGAAAGCGGAAGTAAAGGAAGGAAGGACGACAGTAAATACAAGGCTGTGGGTTATCCAGGTGGCTGCATCTTTGGAAGAAAACATTGCCAGTCACTCAATCACACCCCCTGGACATCTCCTGACAGGCCAAATGGAACTACTACCATCCATATGCTGGCTCCCTCCCATCTCTTGTCTTTTGTTCGTCAAAATTTGCTGCAAGGTTTAACGCCCCTGCATTTCTTTTTGTGTGTGTGTGGTACGCGGGCCTCTCACTGTCGTGGCCTCTCCCGTTGCGGAGCACAGGCTCCGGACGCGCAGGCTCAGCGGCCATGGCTCATGGGCCCAGCCGCTCCGTGGCATGTGGGATCTTCCCGGACCGGGGCACGAACCCGCGTCCCCTGCATCGGCAGGCGGACCCCCAACCACTGCGCCACCAGGGAAATGCCCGCCCCTGCATTTCTCAAGGAGAGTTACCTGGCCCTGGTAGGCAGATCCCAGGTACCATGGGTTGCTTGGTCTTCACCCTAACAGAGGTGTGATATTCCATGGCGTTAGGAGGGCTGGGAGAATGTGGAGCCAGCTGACACTCAGGAGGTGCGTAGACTGGGTCCAGTACAGGAATACTGAAGATCAGAATGGATGATGTAGGCTTTCCAAGAGGCACAGCCTGCCTAGGTTCTCCTGAAGTGTTGGACCTCTGGTTGGGGCCAGTACTTCTGAATCCCAGGTGAGCAGCTGTGTGGTCCTGGGAAAGTCACATCTCTGAACTTGTCAAATGGGGCGATTACATTTACCCAACAGAATTGTAAGAACTGAATTAGAATGTGATTTAAGAACATTTTTAAGTAGCAAAGTGTTCCATATAAACCTCAGGGGCTGCTGTCATATCTAAAGACTGAAGTCGTGGACTGAACAAAATACCCTGGCTAGCTTCAGTGGAAAGGCATTAAAATACCGTGTTATTTGGACCTCAGCTGGCCAATAGGGCTCGTTTTGTGCCTCATTCTCCTGCTTCAAACCACTGGTGAAAGCAAGTCATCCAGGAAGCCCCTCCTGCCCCGACACCTATATTTTCTTCCCGTCCCTCCTCCCGCTATGATGGGCCCCTTAAAGGCAATAAGAAGATCTGATTTGTCCACTGTTGTATACCCAGCATCGAATGCTCTGTCTGGCCCTTAGTAGGTGTTCCAGACACTGTGTATGGAATGAATGAACAAATGAACAAGCATCTCCACATCTTTGCCCAGGGGGTTCCCAATGCCTGAAATACTGCCCCACTCCCGGCTGGTCACCCAATCTTGGAAGCCTTTCCTGACCCTCCCTCCAGTTTTCACTGCTCTCTCCTCCCCTTACAGTGCTTTTGTCACACGCAGCTGACAGCAGAATGCCAATGGACAGTGGAATGGCTGGTTTTGTTATCTGTCTCCCAGATCAGACCCCAAGCTCTTGGAGGGAAGGGACAGGGCCTCGTTCACGACTGTGTCCAAACATCTCCTTGGTTCAGATGCGGCTCTACCGAGTCTGCATGGAGAAGAGCCTCGGGTCAGCACTCAGTATGAAAGAGGTCGCTAGGAAATTGGTCTGAAAGCCGGTTTGCAGAGCAGTTTATAGAGTGTGTGTTTACAGGGGGTGACTTAAGGGTGCCCAGAGAGATTGGGGAAAGGAACTAAGTAAATGCTCCTTCGATGAATGAGCTATGGTGTCTGACTCTCCGCTCTCTGTCCTGACCCCCTGGTTCCTTCACCCAACCTAAAAATAAGATTGTCCATGCGTTGGGGGCGGGGACACTCTGGAGAGCCCCTCTATAAATCAAAGCGCTCGTCAGGTGCTCTCACCCGATCAGCGGAGGCCATGCATACCTGTGGTGCGGCCTGGCGGGGCCCGGGGCAGCTTGTTTGAAAGAAACGTAACGCGCTACTTCGCCACCGACTTGTTGATAATCTCGCCTCAAACAGGAGTTTGAGATGGCTGACGAAAAGCAGTGGTGGAGAGGTCCTCCCCGGGGCCGTCGGCAACTCCTTCCAAGGTGCAGCCGTGTGGCTGGAACGGTCCCCCCGCCCGGGACTACAGAAGGGAGAACGCAGCACTTGGCCCCGAGAGTGGCGGCCTGCACCTCGAGCCCGGGCAACCGGGGCGCCTTCGGCACCGTCCGAATGGGGTGGAGGAGGGGAGGGATTCCGCAGGGATCGAGCGCAAAAAGGGGTCTCCAGTCCTTACTCCCTTCCCGCCCCCTCGGAGAAACTTGGCGGGGGGGACGGCAGGCAAGGAGCAAGACCCTCGGGAGCTGGAGTCTGCCTCGCGGGTGGATAAATAAATTATTAAGCGCCCAATACACAATAGCCTCACTAGATGGAGACGAGGAATCACTGCAGCGGCGCTGGCGGCAGCTGCGGCGGCGGGGAGCGCGGGCGGGAGCGCAGCCCCGGGCGGGAGGCGGGCGAGCTCTGGCTCGGCTCACTTCTGTTTTCCTTTTTTCGTGCATTATTTATTTCGCCTCCGCCCGCGGCCCTGCGGCCAGAACAAGCGCTCGAGGCCAGCGCCTCTAGCCGCTGCTTCTCACGGGCTGGCGTGACGGGCGGCCGGAGCTCGGGCACACCAGCGCCCCGAGCAGCCGCGCGGCGCCACCGGGGAGGGCGGGGACCCGGGGAGGGCACGCACCGCCCGCTCCAGGCGGCTAGGAGGAGACTTTCCCCGCCCTCCGCCTCCGCCTCGGCAGCCCGCCCCGGCCCTGGGCGCGGGGTGCAGCCCCTCCCGCCCCGCGCGCGGCCAGGCGCAGCCCGGAGCTACCGCGCCCTGCGCCCCGTGCGAGCGCGCCCTGCCGGGGCCCCCGGCTCAGCCGCCCCGGAGGCCCAAACCTCGCGCAAACTTTTGCTCCAGTGCCCGGCGCTCCTCCCAGGCATGTGAAGCCCCCAGGCGCCCGCGCAGTCGCCAGGGTGAGGAACGAGGCCCCGCCTAGAAGGCGGGGGACTGGGGAGGCGGCTGGCTTTAAATGGGGGCCGTCCGGCCGCTCGGGAACAGATTCTGCCGCGGGGGGGGGGGGGGAGCGGGCGTCTCCCTTCCTCGCGCCGAGGATCGGCTGGGGCCGCCGCCAGGCAAGGTGGCGTAAGGCCCCGGAGGGGTGCGGGCGGAGATGGAGACGCGGGGGGAGCTCGTGCCCTGAGGCCGGAGGCCGGGGCTCGGCAGAGCGCGAGGGCAAACGGGGCGCGCACTGAGGTGCATGTGTTGCAGTGTGCGCAGTGAGGGCCGGCGGGGCAGAGAGGGTGCACGCAGCGTGTACATGCAGGGTCAGCGAGCGTGCGGGCAGGAGTCGGTGGGTGTGCACGGCCGTTTCTGTGGGTGTGCACGCAGGGTGAATGGTGCCCGCCGGGTTTGAAGTGTGCTCACAGTGGGAGAGAGTTGTGCATGGCTGTTTCTGGGGAGGTGCACGGGCCTCGGTAAGCGTGCTTGGCTGTTTGTGGAGGTGTGCATGGGGCCAGGGTTTGCGCGCAGGATTCCGGGGGCGTGCACCACGACGGACTGTAAGTTCTTGGATGCCGGCCCCTGTGAGTGTGCATGAAGGGTCAGCGAGGATGCAAGCTGGAACGAAAGGCCAGACTTGGTTTACGAGGGTGCCCCAGGGTGCGGGGCGTGCCCGCCCAACCTGGACTGCTACGTGTGTGTGGGTGCGCAACCACGGTGGTGCCAGCGGCGCCCGCCTGACCCGAGCTTTGCTCCCCTGACAGTTCGCCCCGGGAGCGGGTGCCGCGGGCCGAGATGCTCCTCCGGGACCTGGTGCTGCGCCGTGGCTACTGCTGGCCCTCACTGCTGCTGCACTGCGCGCTCCACCCGCTCTGGGGCTTCGTGCAGGTGAGCGGTGGCGCGGGCTGCGCGCGCCTGAGGACCTCCTGGTCAGGACCGGGTAGGGGGTGGTTGTCACTTCACTCCCACGACCCTGGCTTCCTGAAGTCGCCCCTCTGATTGGTCCTGGGAAGAGTTTAGGAAAAGAAAGGATGCATACTCTCGCTCTGAAAAGATAAGAAACTCCTGAAGGAGGCTTCGGTCCTGGCCTGCTGAGGCCTTCAGGACAGCGCCTTGGAACAGAAAAGGCTGAGGGAATGCCTTCTTGATAATATTCTATTGCAGAAATGCAGACAAAGAAACCTTAGAGCTTTTACAAAGTTAAAAAGAAAAATGATACCAAGAATATACCTTCTTTATTTCCCATCAGAGCCACTGGTAAGCTTCATATCAGCCTTCTTAAACTGGACTTCAACACGGAAGGGGTTGTTTCTTGTAGGTAGTAGAGTTGAGGATGTGGACAGGTTTTGCGAGGTGGCCACTGGGGGGGGGAATGTAAGAAGGAGCTGTCGATCTATAAGGACTGCCTGAGGATGGAATCTTCACCCCGGGCCCCCCAGTCCCCAGGGCAGAGACCAGGTAGCCACCAACTCGAGTGACCTGTGTTAGGGTCAGAGAGATGGTAAGATGGGATGGTCCCTAGTCCCTCCCAGAATGCACACAGTCAGCAGTACAGTGGAATGGCGAAGAGGTGGACTTTGGTGTCAGCTCTGAATTTTGAGCCCCAGCTCTGCCCCTTACCGGCTGGGGGACTTTAGACAGTGCGCTTAACCTCTCTGGGCTCTGGTTTCTTCTTCCTCCCTGTGCTAGTATAAGTACTTGATGAGATAAAGATTACTTAGCGCAGCTCCTGAACCATAGTAAACACTAAGTGGTAGCTGGTGCTGCTATTATTGCTGTTAGTAATAGTAACGTCACTCCTCTAACTGGCTAGCCAGGCACTCTGTTGATTGCTATGTAGTCTGATCGAGAATTTTGAATCGTTTTGATCAGCATTTTTACCATTTCAGTCATTGAAATACCCACTCTGGGGTGTTTGCAGCTTCGTGTCCTTCTGTTGGCATTTTGGGGCTTGGGGACTATTCAGGTAGTTGCCCTGAGTAGGAGGTGACAGTCCAGAGAAGATGGGATTGAGCAACGCTGCTTGCCAGGCTGCCAAGGCTCATGAGCTGTCCCAAGTGACGGGGCATTGCTGGGAACCAGGGTGGTCAGTCCTGCTTGTATGGCAGCCCTGGTGACCCCTGGAGAGAACCAGGGGCTCTAATGCTGGAACCAGCCAGCTCGGGGGAGCGCTCGAGTGGAGGAGGGGCATACCCCCCTGCTGCAGCGCCGGGCCCATCTTGTGCTCTCTTCCCTGGCTTGCTTCTGTGTCACTCACGATTGTTTTCCTTTCGGAATTTGACAGCTTTGTTTAATGTGTGAAGCGGCAGTTATTAAACTCAGCTGTGCCTCCTTGGGCTTCAGAATTTTGTCACTTCGAAACACTTGGGTGGTTTGGGACCAGTTTCTCTCATTCAACTTTTAGCTGACCCTCAGGTGTTAAGCTCATGTCCTTTTTGTATTCGGTTGTTTACAGTTTTCCCTCTTCTGGGAGACTTTTTCAGCTAGTACAGAGAGCAACATGATGTCGTTAATCTCCAAGGACTGGAATTTTCTGCAGGAACTAGCAGGATAGAAACAGCAGATCCACCACCTCCCTACCCACTCCCACCACCAAAAGAAAGGATTTTGTAAAGTAGCTTCGTTTTTTAGCAGTGTCCTTCAGCCAGGCAGTGCTCACACAAGCAAATGTGTGTGTGAGTTTGTGTGTGTGTATTTCAGATGCCGTTGACTCAATGCAAATCAAGTTTTGTGAAAATCAATTAGAAAAGAAATCCTCCAGGCAAGTAGAATGGGTAAAATCTTGGCTGGAGGCGCTGGAAAGATTAATCTACAGATGATAAGGACTGAGAAGTCAAGGGAAAAGGGGCTTTGGAAGGAATGGATTTGGTTTTTGAGCAAAAGAGCTGAAACCAGAAGAGAGGGGAGAAGAGGAAAAATCGAAGTGCACAAAGCCATGTGTTTCCCTTTAAGTGGAGAGAGTGTCATTTGTCACGTCATAGGAGTTTCTTGAACATAAAGAAATCTATCTGTGCTTTCGTGAGCTTTTTGCCAGAAGAACCCCTCTAAGTCGTAAACATCTGGAAGGGTGAGACCAGCACAATAATTGGTGAAGCAAGAGGTCTGTGGTCCCTCAAAGCACCAGGTTCCAACCTTGAGATCAGCCCGGAGCCTCTGGCTGCTGCCTGGATGATAAGAGACTTAATCATTACAGTCCGATGACATTACATGGCCACAAGGTTGGTGGGGGCACTCTTGAGGCTCTTCCCATTTTTCCTTCGTGTGTCTGGAATTGAGATTTTGAGCTTTTGTGATTTAGGGTTCTTCTAAGTTCACTTCCACATGAGTCCTTTTTTTTTTTTGCAAGTGAAGAGGATGACAGGCTGGCGAATTTATTAGGTGTGACAGGAGTGTGTCTCATCAAGTTACTGTGGCGCTGTAACAGTATCGAGTTACTGTCTCGATAAAAGATGCCAGAAGCCATCATCCTTGTGGGCGCCCCCCTAAAGCAATTGTCATGGAGACAGGCTCTGATGCGGGCCTGTGGGTCTCTGCGTGGCAATGAGGAGCCATCCCAGACCCAAGCGATGCCGACCCCCTGCCCCTGTGGTCAGTCATTACAGCTTCACTTATTTAGTCAGCTGCAATTATTGGGCACCTACTGTTTGCCAGGGCCCCCGTATTAAGTGCAAGGGATCTAGGGGTCCCTGCCTTCGTGGCATTGACAGTCTAGCACTGGAGAGATTGTTAGACAAGTCATAATAGGCAGGAGTGCTCAACAGGAGCAAATAGCTTAGAAACAGGAGCTTGTGGAAGATTCAGAGAAACCTCGCGGATGCGGTGCTTCCCCTGAGACACGAACAAGGAGAAATCAGGAGTCAGGATGCAAGCGTGAGTGAAGTGTCCAGGTGGTGGAGGGAGCAGCCCCGAGGTGGGAGGAGAGGGCAGGGCATTGGAAGAACACAGGTGAGGCCTCTGTTGGAAGCCACTAGCATCGTGTCTTACAGTTTGGACTTGATCCTGAGGGCTCTGGGGGCCGTGGAAAGTTTTAAGAAAGAGACGACACAACCTCAGATTGGCATTTTAGAAATCTCAGTCCAGCTCCAGCACAAAGTTCGGATTCAGGGAGGGGGCGAGGCAAGGGGCACAG
Organism: Phocoena phocoena; assembly: GCF_963924675.1. Lineage (NCBI taxonomy): Eukaryota > Metazoa > Chordata > Mammalia > Artiodactyla > Phocoenidae > Phocoena > Phocoena phocoena. The sequence continues at coordinate 10,403,714 of NC_089220.1, forward strand.
GGGCTGGTGAGGGTAGGGTTGCCAGATTTAGCAAATAAAAATACAGGCGGTCCAGTTCAATTTTCATATGAACAATGGATCGTTCTTGAGCATTAAGTATACCCCATACAATATTTGGGACATATTTATACTTAAACAATGTTGTTGTTTCTCTAAAACTTTACAGGGTGTCCTGTATTTTATCTGGCAACGCTAGGAGAGAGGCAGGGCTACCCAGTGGGGATGTGATGGTGTCCTGGTTTAGGGCTGTAGCACTGGGAGTGAGGAGAGGTGGATGGATTCAAGGACTATTTAGGAGGACTGGGCCAGAGAGCTACACTGCTTGGCCAGAAGTGAGAACTGGCTGCCACAGCACCGTGTCCCCCAGACCACGGTGCCAGGGACCAAATCCAGGTGACCACGGTGCCAGGGACCAAATCCAGGTGACCACGGTGCCAGGGACCAAATCCAGGTGACTGCAGGACCTCTCTGTGCCTCAGGACTCTGGCCCCAGGAGGACGCTGCAGAGCAGGGACAGGACGGCAGGAGATGGCAAAACCGGAATAAAAAGTGGTCACAGGAAGTCACGATACCGGCTTTAGGCGGGTCGTTGACCTCTCTGGGCCTCTGCTCTTTCTTGGTTAAGTCTAGCTAAGAGCAAGTGACTTCAGGGGCAAGTTTCTTCTCCTTGTAAGACCCCCCAGGATGTAAACCAACCAAGCCAGGCATTGAGACAAGCTCGTGGTACCGAGGTTTCCTCTCTGCTGGTCTAAACACAAACACTGCCGACCCGCAGAATCCCAAAGTGGACCCAGAGCTGGGGGATGGGGTAGATCCCATGTTTCTCCACTGCTGGGCAGACAATCCCCGGCACACACTTTTACTGAGCACCAATGGAACGCCGGGCCCTGCGCAACTTTGGTAAATCACTTAGCTTTTGCCAAGCCTGTCGTCCCAGCCAGTAAGTGTGGATGATAAGAGCTACCTCTCTTGATTATCCTCATGGCGAAAGGAGAACCTGTTTCCCACGACTGACGCAGTAGGGCTCAGGAAGTCACACTTAGTCAGGATTGATAAAGCACAGACCCACCTGCCTTTCTGCTCCAAGATGCTCACCACTTAGTGTGGGAGGACATTAACAGTGGGAAAAGGGCCCCAAAGGGGAGGGTTTACGAGGTGAAGAGGCAGCACTGGGCAGCTGGGTCTCATTTTGGGGGGCGTGGGGTTCAGGATAGCTTGCCTGGGAAAGCCATGTAAGAGCTGGGTTTGAAGGAGGCATAGAAGTTGGCAAGTGGATAAAGGACCTGTGTAACCAGCTGTCAGTCTAGGGAGGCTCAGCGGCCACAGGCTTGCACTGGACCAAACCAGTGAGGAGCCCCAGGGGTCCCCGCCTCGGGGAGAAGGACAGCCCGCTCAGGCTCGCTAATTTTGTGATGGCCTTTGGGTAAGCAGTTATGCCCGCTCGCATTTCAGTGGGACCGTTACACGAGAGACCACAGATGTTTAACACGCCGTGTGTGCCTGCACTTCCCCCACGTCAGCCTTGAAACTTGGCCCTGGTTTCCCTGCCTGTAATTTCATCACATTGTAATGCACTCTTACACAGATGTGCCCTTACAGCCTCGCACGAAAATAGGCCATTGTGTTGGGCCAGGTTAAAGAAACGTGCTCCCCTTGAACGCTCTCGCATAAATTGCGCCTCGGAGAGTGGGAAAGTAATGGCTTTGGCAATGGCATTGCTTGAAGTCTGCACACTTGGTAGAGCTCAGAGGCCAGCCGTTGGGAGAAGGGAGATTTTGAGCAACCGCCATGGTCTTAGAAGGTCAGAACCCAGATGGTGATGGGAGGGCCGGCAACTACGCTGGGGGAGAAGCCAGTGGATTTGCCATGACGTCTAAGGAGTTAATCATCTCCGTAAAACAACAGAAAAGGCTCACGGTCTGAGGATATGCTCTTCCCGGCGGGAGGTAAGATTGCCTTCCAGAGTTTGAAATGCAGTCAGTGGTCCTTTAAGAACACTAAAAGGTGGTGAGCAGGAGCTTCGTGGCCTCGTCAATGTCAAGTCAGGGCTGTAAATCAATCCACCGCCTGCTGCCATTCCGGTAGCCATTACCCATCCTGTTCACATCTGCCAAGTGGCAAGCGAGCAGCCGAGCCCCGCTGGCTCTGCGGGCCTGGAACACGTGCGGCGAAGGGTCTGCACTGGCCCCCGAAGGCAGGCCTTCCGTGGCTGGTTGCAGGGAAATTGGGGCTCTGGGTTTCTACTCACCGGAGATGACAGCCAGAGAGATGAACTGTGGGCATCACTGAAGTAGGGGGTGACCACCAACTCTTCCTTCATGTCTTTGAATCAGCTGTTCTCTGGACAGGCAGAAAATGCCAGGTTCAAAGGTCTATGGCACTCTGCCATAGAGAGGGATGTTGGCAGTTGGTCTAAACCAGCCATTCTCTCACTGGCTACATAGTTTGACCTGGGATGCTTCAACAAATACGTGTGCGCAGCTCCACCTGTAGAAATTCTGACTTTAACTGGCATGGGAAAAGCTCGAGCATGAGTATTTTTTAAAGCTGCCTGGAGATTCTGATGTGCAAGAAGGGCTGGGAACCGCTGGGTGAACACAACCCACTTTTGCTCCCCTTTTTAGTTTACAGATGGGGAAAGTGGGACTGGTGTTGAAAGAACACCAGCCCAGGAATCAAGAGGTGTGGATTCTGGTGAATTCCAGGCATTTCCTTAGGTGTTATGATGGCGAGAGAAAAAACAAAAGGCCTGACCCCTGACAGCATAGACCTTAGAGTCCAGTGGTAAATAGGCGGCTGAGCTAGGTAAACGCCCCCATGTGGATTTCTGCCTCACAGAGTGAAATCCGGTGCCAGGAGAACCTGTAAAATGGAGGTCTGACCTGGTGGTGATGGTGGGGGGCGGTCAGAGGTGCTTCCCTGAGGAGGTGGTACCAAGCTGAGTAATGGGTAAAGCAGAGGGAAAGGTGTACCAGGCGCCAGGCACCGGCAGGAGGGCTTTGAGAGCAGAGCAGAAGGCCAGAGCAGGAGGGGAGGGGGGCCCTCCCTCGCAGGGCCCTGTGGCCCCGTGATTCCCCTGAGCTGTGGGTGAGCATCCGGGCATGGCAGGGCGGGGGGGGGTGCAGGCAGTGTGGTCAGATGTGTTTCCCACAAGGCCGCTCGGGTGGCTCGTGCACCACACCGGGGAGGTTGCTCTGCTCCCCTTCATCGCGTGCACCACCAGAGCAGAGGCCTGGCCGGGTAAGGTTCCTCCCCCAAGGTGGGGGGACCTTGGCCCAGATTGGACACAGAGAGGCCATCAGGAACTGTGGCCAGAGAGGAGGCGAGGGCTTGGTCCTGCACGGTAGCCGGGAAGATGGGAGAAGCGGTTAGGTCAGGTTACACAGAAGGTAAAATCAGTGTCCTGTCGCCATCTGGGTGTGAGAACCTCAGGCGGCCACTTCTCCTGCCTGGGCCTCAGTTTCCTCATTAGCACGATGGGGCGATTCTAGATGCCTCTCATGAATGCCCAAGCCAACTGCCCCGGTCCCACAGAGCTGGAAATACAACCTAGGTCTCCATCCCTGCCAGGCCAGCCCCGCGTAACACTGTTCCCTGCAAGCCAGCCCAGTTTCTGGCTCTTCCTCCTGCCTAGGTCTGGGGAGGGGTGCGTGCGTCGGGGTGGTCCCGTTTGGGCTCCCAGATGCCGCATTGGCTTCTCTCGGGCGCCCGTGCCCATTCCTGCAGGTGACACACGGGGAGCCCCGGAAGTCCTGCTCCAAGGTGACGGACAGCTGCCAACACATCTGCCAGTGTCGGCCCCCGCCCCCGCTGCCCCCGCCCCCGCCGCCCCCGCCGCCTCCCCGACTCCTCTCCGCCCCAGGTAAGTAAAGGCTCAGCTCTGGTTCCGGTTTCTCTTCGCGTTTTCCGGGGCCCAGGAAGGACCTGGGAAGCAGGTTCCCGGGAAGCCAGGAAGCAGAGGGCAGCCTTGCTTCCTTTGTAATTTTCCACTGGCCGAGCAGGAGGGAAGCCAAGACCCAACTTTTCCCTGCAGTCTGCAGAACGCCTTTCCCACAGAATGTTCCTGTGAGATGGAGAAGGATGTTTCTCCATTGGTTAATCAGATAAAAGTCAATCTCCATTTGATGAGCGGCTCTGCCTGGATTGTTCCGAAGGCCAGACCTTGAAGGGGGGCAACCGTGGGCACTGGTCTGAAATACCCCTCCCATGAGCGTGGTTTCATTTTTTGATTTTAATTCATGTGTAAGGGAGCAATTAGTATAGAACCGAGGTGGAGGCTCTGAGAGCAAAGTTACACGGGTGCCGTTCAGCTATTTGCAGCAAGTTCTGCTACACACACACACACACACACACACACACACACACACACACACCCGCGCATCCCCTCCCCCACCCCGGTCACTTGTTTGCCTTGATTTCATCTCTGAACAATTTGATTGCAAACAAAGGAGGGTTTCTTTAGCCAGAGATGGCTTCAGTCCTGACCCGTAGGGGTTAAGTTCCCTGCTTACAATTGCCAGTTGATAAGGTCTCTAACAAGAGATTCTGTATTTTGGTTTGATCACTCAAGCTGTGGCCTATAGAATGCCCAAGCTCATGTGTGGATCCACCTCATTAAACACATCTCCGTTGAGTTATTTGGGGCATGTTTTAAATAACTTTGACGAGGCTTATTCTCTGGTAAGCCATGTTTCCAAGCTTGCCGTGTGCAGGCAGGGATGCGGCGTTCTGGTGGAATCTTTTGCAGTTCACATGTGTTTCTGCGCTTTGTCTGCTAGGCCCCCACCTGTCTCCATTCTTCCCTGACACCCGTGGCTCAGTGCTTCTCAAAGTGTGGCCCTCAGCATCGCCTGAAGCATTCGTTTTAAAGTGACCGCTGCACAGGGCCACTTCAACCCACTGAGTCAGAGCCTTCGGGGTGGGACTTAGGAAGCGGCGTCCTAACAAGTTCTGAGGTGATTCAAGTGCAAGTTAAAGTCAAGAACCTCAGCCTGCCAGGCCCTGTGCTCCCGGCCTCTGCAGGGTCCTGCCATCCCAAGATGCTCACCCTCCTTCTCTCTCCTGAAGGAATCCCTGGGCTGTACTGTAGGGCCCCACCTCAGGCCCCTGGCCCCTCACTCCCTTCCATGAAATTCCTTCTCCCTCCGCTATTCGAGCTCCAGGCCCCTGCTGCTTCCAGGTGTGTTTGTACCTAAATGGATCCACATCCTCCAGTTAGAGTCTGTTCAGTTCATCTTGTGCGAACCGAGCATCTGTGCCAGACACCATTCTGGTCTCTGGGATCTCTCGGCCTCAAGGAAGGCCTTCTGTCAGCAACCGACAAAAAGTGACCTGAGAGAGCACAGAGATTGTTCTCCAGGTGCGTTGGAAATCCTTGAGTGGCTGGGCCAAACTACAGCCACAGTAAACAGTAACATTGACTTGGGTCTTCATAATAAATGGAATTGTTCTAGGTCATTGAAGGGGTGGTGGGGAAAGGGCATCCAGGCAGAAGGACCATCGAGAGCAAAGGCTTGGAGGTGTGACTCTATGGGACTTCTCATGGGAGGTCCAAGCCCCTCAGACTGTGAAGGGCCTTGTGTGCCTGGCCGAGTAGATCACATTTCATCCTGTGAATCGCTGTTTGCCCAACATTCCCCTATCCAAATACCTCCTGTTGTTGGCCTTATTTTTTTTCTTTAAACAGACTCACTTTTGTGTTGATACAAATTAATCTCCAAAGAAAACTTTAATAACTACCATCAGTGAAAAACCAGAATCACTTGCGTAAGTAGAAGGTGACCATAAAAACAAATGCAAACAAACCGGTGTTTTAAAGTTCTAGCCTGTCGTGAAAGGCTCTGAGCTCGAGGCCTTCTTTCTTTCTGCTAAAAAGGGAGTGCAGCAGGTGGTAGGTAGACGGGTGGCAGAGCTGTAGTAGCCCCGTGCGGAGATATTTCTCAAGAAAGAAATCAGAAGGTTTGTGAAAGAATCAAAAGGGGCCTAAGTTTCTTGTTCTATGTTTCTGTGTGTCTGAGCACCAGGTCCACGTGTCATCCAATACCAGCTCCCTTACCTGCAGGGACACACGCCCCATCCTTTAGGAAACTCTACTCTGGGCAGCGATGAGCCCACGAACGTATTAAGCAAAGAAGTGACACGATCCCACACCGTCCGCTTCAGAGTCAACTTTCCTGACCATGTGGAGGGTGGATTGGGGTGAGCTACCCGACTGGGGTAAAGAGGGGACCACTGAGATACTTCAGGCCCCAGACCAGCCACGAAGGCCTGAAGCCAGGTGGGGGGCTGGGGAGAAGGGGAGGCGGGTGGCCGTGCCAGGTGTGAGAGTAAAGAGGCCTCCTGTGAGCTTGAGGCCTGAGGGCACTTCCGGGTTAGAGGACAGCAGGTGTAGTTTGATTCTATGGTAGGACTTTTTCAGGTACAGGTAGCAGAAACCCATCTTGAAGTGGCTTAAGTGATGCAAAAACTAGAGAGAGCTGTTCGTTTTTCGGCTCATGTATTGGTATATTCCAGCAGCAGGTCTTATATGATGACGGTACTGGGTTTCCGTGTCCATCTCTCTTGTGATTTCTCCCGGGTCACCTTTTCTCTCAGGCAGGCCCAGTCTCTGTGGCTCCAGGATTCCATCAACCTTACAGTTAGTAATCTCCCTACAAGGAGAGCTTCTCTTTCTCAATCATTCAACTAAAGACCCAGGGTTGACTTTCACTAGACCAGCTTGAATCACATGCCCATCCTTGAACCAATCATGATGGCCTACGAGATGGAATGTGCTGATTGGTCAGGCCTGGGCCATGTGACCACGGTTGACAGTTGAGGCTTATGGATAGAGGTTAAGAGGGTGGTGGCTTCTGAAAGGAAAATCCAGGTAAGAGGGGTTGTAACCCAAGGATGAAGACGTGGACACCGGGCAGGAGGACAGTGGATGCACCCCACAGCCATGGGGTTCCTGGCAGATTAGACCAGTGGCAGAGAATGTATTTTGTACACTATCTTGGTCCTCACTGAGCTCAGCCCAGAACCCCACACACGAGTACTGCCCGGTAATGTCAGACAGAGCTATGGCCACATCCACAAATTCTGCATATTCTTTAATCCCTGAGGAATTAGCCTCTCCCAGAGGGCACGGGGCTTCAGCAGGTGTGCACGGAGCTCCCCAGGTGCTGGCAGGGGCTTGGAAGTCAGCCATGATCAAGAGAGGAGCAGCTCCTGCCCACAGGGAGCTCACGGTACGGTGGTCCATAATCTGAAGAGGGTGTGTCTAGGAGTGTCCTTTCCTGCCATCTTTCTGGATACGCTGGCTCCAGGCCCATGCCAGCCTTTGCTCCTTTGGTCATCAGATGTGCCTGCATCCCTGCCGCTCACAAGGGCTTCTGATTTACCTGGTGAACGTTTGCCGAGTGTCTGCTCCGCGTCCAGCCCTGTGTTGGGTGCACTGGAGGCCCACAGAGAGTTGTTCTCAATGGCGGGGCCCGAGTAATGAAAAGACTGAGAACATGGCATGAGAGGTCGAGACCCTGAGCCTGGGTTGGTGTGCTAGCCCTGCCACTTCCTCTGCATGATTATAAGAGGGCTGGTAAACTTTTTTTTTTAAGTTTTATTTTATACTGGCCTATAGTTGATTTACAATGTTGTGTTAGTTTCAGGTGTACAGCAAAGTGAATTAGTTATACATATATAACTATGAAATAAGAATTCATATATAAAAAGAATATATCTATTCTTTTTCAGATTCTTTTCCCATATACGTTATTATAGAATATTTTTTTTTTTTTTTTTTTTTTTTTTTGCGTTACACGGGCCTCTCACTGTTGTGGCCTCTCCCGTTGCGGAGCACAGGCTCCGGACGCGCAGGCTCAGCGGCCATGGCTCACGGGCCCAGCCGCTCCGCGGCATGTGGGATCTTCCCAGACCGGGGCACGAACCCGTGTCCCCTGCATCGGCAGGCGGACTCTCAACCACTGCGCCACCAGGGAAGCCCTATTATAGAATATTGAGTAGAGTTCCCTGTGCTATACAGTAGGTCCTTGTTGGTTATCTATTTTATATATAGTCGTGTGTATATGTTAATCCCAACCTCCCAATTTATCCTTCCCCCCAGCCTTTCCCCTTTGGTAACCAGAAGTTTGTTTTCTATGTCTGTGAGCCTATTTCCAGTTTGTAAATAAGTTCATTTACATCATTCTTTTAGATTCCACATATAAGTGATATCCTGTGATATTTGTCTTTCTCTGTCTGACTTACTTCACTTAGTATGATAATCTCCAGGTCCATCCATGTTGCTGCACATGGCATTATTTCATTCTTTTTTATGGCCGAGTGATATTCCATTGTGTGTGTGTACCACATCTTCTTTATGCATTCATCCGTTGATGGACACTTAGGTTGCTTCCATGTCTTGGCTATTGTAAATAGTGCTGCAGTGAACATTGGGGTGCATGTATCTTTTCAAATTATGGTTTTCTTCAGCTATATGCCCAGGAGTGGGATTGCTGGATCATATGGTAGTTCTATTTTTAGTTTTTTAAGGAATCTCCCTACTTCTCCATAGTGGCTGTACCAATTTACATTCCCACCAATGGTGTAGAAGGGTTGAAATAGGGCTGGTAAACTTAAGCCTGAGTTTTAGGGGTGAGGTTTTCACCCACCAATGGGGTTGACTGGAGGATTCATGTAAGTGGCAAGCACTTTTGAAAACTGGACCGGTATCCATTGCTGCTAACCATTGTGTGAAAACCATTCTGACAAGGAGCAGCCTCTGAGTGTTAGACTTAGGGAAAAAAGAGGTGCTTTGGGGGAAAGATATTTAATTCCAAAAAGGGCAGGAAGGGAGGACCAGGACAACATGGGAGAATTTCCAAGCAGACCTCGGATAGGCAGGGGCACAGGGTGGCCGGACAGTCCATGGAGAGGCTGAAGCAAAGGCCCGGAGTTCGGAGCCCGAGGATCAGGCAGGAGGCGCCCTGCTGCAGGAATGTCCTTCTGCAGGAGTGTGGACTTCGGTACATGTGTCGGGGGTAGAGGGAGAAAGAGGACACAGGGAAACCTCTGTACCTACTCACACAGACCTATAAAGTCGCCTGTAAAAGGAAGAGCCAGAAACATTTGCCAGAATTGTTGGGCATCCTCCCTGTGGCCAGGCAGGCCTCCCTCTTCATCCAAACAGCACCTGCTGCTGCGCTGCTGCTCCGGGCTACCAACGTGTCCCGGGTTGGCCAGGACTCTCCTGGTTTTAGCCCTGAAAGCCCTGCCTCCCGGGAAACCCTGTAGTCCTGGGCAAACTGGGATGGTGGGTCACCTACTGCTGGGCCACCCTTCTGGCAGTGGCAACATGGTCTTTCAATTTATTTCTTACGTTTTATTTTGTTTTACTGTGAAACTTTCAAGAGCACTGTCCCCTCACCCCCCGCCTCCAGCTCCATCCTAGAACATGTTGATCATGGGGGCAGCTCAGCCCCACATTTGTCTGTGGGTCCCCAGCTCGGCTGCCTCTCCCAGCCGCCCTGGGACGTCTGTTGAGACAGCCTTGCCCTGAGTCCTGCTTGCCACCGAGAAGGAACTTGGAAAGGGTTCTCGTGATGTGGAAGATTCTTGACCAGCATCTCCAGTTTCTGCCCTTTGTTTCCCAAGTTCTGCCCACGCCCTTCACTTTAGGTGGCGACTGCCTAGGGCAGCTGCACTTTGTAAACTTTTGCAAACAGTGGGAGGCACTAGACTGGGTGATTCTCAAATGCAGGTGTGGTCTGAATCCCCTGGAGGGCTTGTCCAAACACAGGTTGCTGAATCCCATCCCCAGAGTTCCTGATTCAGTAGGTCTGGGGTGGACCGGAGGATTTGCATTTCTAATATATTCTCAGGTGACACTGATGCGCTGGCCGGCCAGGGCACACCCTTTGAGAACTGATGTCCTAGAGAACGGCAATCAAGTCAAGGGACTTTGGAGTTACGTGCGGCTCTTCCACTCCTAGCTCTGCGGCCCTCGGCACATCTCATCCCTCTCAGCCTCAGTTTCCTCATCTGTAAAATGGAGCTAATGATACTTAACCTCAGGAGGGATTGCAGTGAAGACTGGAAATTATACAGCCTGTACTTGGCAGAAACTACATGCTTAACAGTGGTGTTACAGCACAGTGGCTCAGCCTGGCTGTCCTGCCCTCTAGTTCTGGGGTCCACCCTTGTTCATGAGCTAAGTGATTTGGGCAACGTGTCCTTAACAGCTTGGGACCTCAATTTCCACATCTGTAAAGTGGGGCTAATGACAATACCCGCTGCATATGGGCTGGGCGGTTGTGAGAATTCCATGCCATGAAGTTAACACAGCGCAGAGCCTGGAACCCAAGTAACACTCACTGAATGGCAGCTAATAAGTAATACTAATGATAACAGTAGTAGTAATAATAATAATAATAGTCACTGACGTTCAGGTTGGGAGTTGTTTAAACGTGGTTCCGGCACCTCGCTGCTGAGAAAGGAGCATCTGATTAGAAACTCAGGGAGGAAATGAGTGCTTTAAGGATGTGTAGATGGCCCTAGGTATTCAACAGGAAAGAAAAGGTTTACTGAGAATACCATTCCTGCCCCATTAGGGGCAGCTGTCACCAGGCTTGTGATCCCCAGGGTCAGCCCCAGAGTCCCTGGGTGAAAGTATTTCTGGAAGGCATGGGCAGGGGTGAACCCTGGCAAAGCAAAGGAATAGACGTGCTCGAGGGCCCGACCAAAAAGCCCACGGCGGCTGCCAGGGCTCAGGACTGGGCCGACTTTGTAAACGTCAGCGATGGCCCACTCGTCCCCGCGTGTGACTCAGATGCTGCGGCCGAGGAAGGAGCCGTGTACCAGCCCTCAAGGAAGAGCATGTACACCCCCTCCACGAGACCTGCTTCTGAGGCTGATGGGGCCAAAAATAGCTGTAGCAGAACAGAGGCGTGAGCCTGCATTCCCATAGTGCCTGTCTTTAAGGAGCTCAAAGCGCTGAGATAGATTTGATTTTTCGCGTTCATTTTATTCTTAGAAAAACCCGAAGAGAGGTTGACTCTGCAAAGGTCACACAGCAGTGGTGGAGCTAGGAATGGGGTCACCTGGTTCCCTTCCTATGTGCCAAGGGCCACGTTTTAACAGAGAGAAGCAAATGGGACTGTGGAAGTTCTAGAACGCTTTTTTTACTCAGCCAGAACACTAGGAGGAACTGGTACTCAGCCCCCGGTACTGAGGTGGAAGGTCTGTGCTTCTCTTCCTGTTTAATCCTCACGTACTCCTTTGTAGGAGGTCGTATCAGCCCTGATTTCCCTTAGGAGCCTGGGACTCAGAGAGGGTGACTTACTTGTTCTCGGCAGCCCAGCTGGTAAGGAGGGGAAGTACTTCCAGCTCACCGGATTACTTCCTGCTGAGTCCTCTGCCTAACTCTCCCCCTCCATCTCTGAGAGTCCGCTTCAGGGGCCCCCTTTCCTCTCCTTGAATGGGCCTCGCTCCTTCCTGTCTCGGAGCCTCGTGTGTGCTAGTCCTCGTGTCTGCCAGGCATCCTCTCAAAGTCGTTAACCTCAACTCAGGCAGGTCTCAGCTCAGATATCCTCCAGGAAAACCTTCCCTGACTTCTACAGGGGTCACTCCGTTCCCTGTTCTGGGTCTCGATGGCTATGGAGTGAGTCGCGCCAAAAGTTAGCGGTTAAAAAAACAACCCAAGTGTACTGTCCTTTCCTCTCAGCAGTTATGGGGGGTGACGGGGCTCCACCAGGAGGGTCTTGCTCGGGGTCTCCATGCAATTGTCATCAGTTGGCTGGAGCTGGAGCCACGTCGAAGGCTCCCTTGCTCGTGCCTGGTGGCTGATGATGGCTCCCAGAGGGGTCCCCCAGCTAGTCTTGTTTCTCCATGTGGCCTGGGCTTCCTCACAGCGTGGTGGCAGGGTTCCAAGCTTGAGAAGCAGGTAGAAGCTGTACGCCTTTGATGATGTAACTGAGGAAATCACGCGGCATCATTTCCACTGCGTTCTGTTCCTTGGAATCAAGTAACCAAGGCTGCTCAGCTTCTAGGTTCAGGGAATTCGATTCCACCTCATGGTAGAGGAGTGTCAGGGAATTGGTGTACGTTTTAAAACCACACACATACATACACACACTCTTTGAACTTTTTCTTTTCCTTTATAGCAATCGTCCTACTCTTTAAATATCTAATTAATCATTTGACTAATGCCTGGGCTTTTTGCTAGATACAAAGAATTACGTGTGTCCGCCGTGTCCACTTACAGCCCCAGCTTGTTAGCATATGCCTGGCACATCACAGGTCCTTAGTAGCTACTAATTTGTTTCTTTTGCAAAGATTCTTATGCTCTACTGTATGCCAGGCACCGTACAAGGTTCTGGGAGTGCAGTGGTGAACAGGATGGAAGGGTCCCTGTGTGGGGGACAGAAAATAAACCAAAAATATCGCCAGAAAAATAGAAGATAGTGTATCCTACAAAGGTAATTAAAATCACAAGATCTGATAGGGGGTGACTGGGCGGTCACTTAGATTGTGTGGTCTGGGGACAGGAGATGACATTTCAGCTGAGACCCGATTGAAGGGAAGGTGTGGGCAAGGAAGACGTGGAGGAAGAGCGTTCTCAGCAGAGGGAACAGCAGTGCGAGTTCCTCGTGCGCTCGGGGTGTGTGAGGGGCCATTGTGGCTGCTGGCTGAGGCGAGCCCCAGGGCGAGGGCCTGGGAGGCCAGGGAAGGGGTTGGGGTTTTATCTTAAGTGTAAGCAGAAGCTTCGAGAGGGTTTTGAGCAGGGCTGTGGTGTGGCCTCATTTATACTTTACAGAGCCCGGCTCCCAGCAAGGAGGGTGTCCCTTCGGTCCAGGTGGTGATGGGGGAGCCTGTGAGGTGGCCTGGATGGGGGGGAGGGGAGCGGCAGCAGCGTCAAGGCCTGGTCTGATTTAAGATGGTTTTGGAGGTGAGGTGATGGCTGCGGTTGTAGGGAACGAGGGCAGCAAGGATGCTGTTAGGTCCTGTGGAATGAAGAAGCGGGGGAAGCCTCAGGACATCACTCACAAGCTCCCCCTCCTTGGTCCCCTCGGATGTTTGTGATCTCAGCGGCGGGATAATGATGCAGACCGGGGTGGTGCCGGGAAGAGGTGAGCGTGTGACACGGGACTTTGGATATCCAACACAGGCTGTGTCACTTGGGTCATTTCTTGTTTCACGGGCCACGTTGGTGCCGAGCTGGTCTTCACTGCCGCCGTTGAGCTGGACCTTGGGGTATTGGATGCTCATCATTCGCGGGAGGTGGGGTTTCTGTGCTGTTATCTTTGAGCCACTTGTCTGGTCTGTGAGTAGTAGGATCTGGGGGCTGGGCCCGGCTCTGTCTCTTACCAGCTGTGTGCTGGTCACTCAACCTCTCTGAGCTTCCGTTTCCTCGTCTGCCGAAGGGGGGTCAGGATGCCATCCTCAGAAGGTACTTGTGGGAGCATGAATAATATGTGGGCCTAGCCCACCCGCTACGTTCCCACTCCCAGTAAATGGGCTCTTGTCAATATAATCCTTGCTTGAGCAAATCTCTTATCCAAACCAGTCTCAGCTCTCCCATCCCTAAAAAGGGCTGGCTGGCTCTGCCCTGAGTTCCCCTCGACACTGAGCATCACGTGTATGGTAGCGTGATTTTCTTGTGCCCGAACTCGAGTGTCTGATATCCGTAATATCTTTCAGTACATGGAATCGTTTGTCTTCCATGTATTTGCTCATATCCAGCAAATAAAAGATTACAAATTGATGTGGACTTTAATTTCTTAACAAACCTATATTCGTTGATTTATTGAACAAACGTTTGCCAAGAGGTTGTGCCCTGGCAGGTCTTGGGGCTGCAGAGATGAGCTGTGCACAGCCCTGCCCTCGGGTAGCCTACCTCTGGCTGGATGCCTGAGCCCTGCTGCATATCGGCATCCCCTGGGAGCTTTAGACACGACTGATGCCCGGGCCCGCCCTCAGTGGAGGTGCTTCTTGCATGAATCAAGGTTGAGACCCTCGGCTGGAACCAGAGGCCAGAGGCAGGAAGGGGTCTGTACCAGAAGGAGGAAGAGCTGAGGGCCCAAAAGACTGGTGAGGCTTGCACGTGCGTGACCTCCTGGTACGGCTACGGGCGCTGTGATGACCCCAGAATTGGGGCCAAACAGGGCAGGGAGGGTGCGGCCCCCATAATGGAAGGGGAGCCTGCTGGGTGGGGGGCATGATCCTGGCTAAAGGGCCCCGCTGTCGCATCGGGATGGAAGGCTGGTTCTGACGCCCTCTGACTCTGGCCTCACGTGGACCTCATTTTCCTCATAGGGCTGTTGAGAGGGTCACATGAGTTTGAAGGTGACGGTGCTTAGAACAGTGCCAGCACGGGGTGATTGCCCTGCCAGACTTAGCTATTTCATATTATTATGGAAGTCATCTAGAATGTCCCTCTTACGTCCGGGTCAAAGCAGCCAGCCTGGCCTGTTTAGTTGCTGATCCAGTCCCTGAGGTCGGGGACTGTTGATTCGTCTTTGTCCCCAGAGACAGCTCAGAGCTTGACATGGAAAGCGCACACTGAGTGTTTGAATATATGAATGCAAGTGTGACTAAATGAGGAAGACAGAAGAGAAACTGTCCAGGGCAAGGGGGTAGAGAGGGGACTGACATTTTTTTTAAGCTTCTGCCATTTGCCAAGGAGCATTTGGGACCATGTCTTATTTAGGGCTCGATGGAGGGTGGGGTGTCGACTTACCCAGGCAGAGCTGCAGCCCTGGCAGTTGGAAGCCCAGCCAGCGAGCCCAGGAAGGGCACCAGCAGCACCTGGTACAAGCTGTCACCTTTTTCCACTGTCATTGCCACAGGTGACCTTGCCCCCAGTCAGACCCAGATGGATCCACATCTCCTAGCTAGGAGCCCACACCTCTCTTTAGCACCCAAGAAAGCACGTCAGCATTCAAGCGAGTGTTCTCCTTTCATAAGGATACCTAAGTTATATATTTAAAGAGCAGCAAATCACTCACAGACATTTACTCATTCAACAAATATATGGAGAGCTCTCTGCTGGGGCCACAGGCTGAGGAGGACACAGTGGGTAAGACAGGGTGAACCCAGGGAAGCTTCAGTGGGGGATGATCTGGGCTCTGCTTTCTCTCATGTGGAGTTTGGGATGCCTGTTGGCAGCCAGGAAAGGCAGAACACACAGGAATTGTAGGCTAAACGGAGCACCAAGTGTCCGCAGGCCATCGGGCCCCTGAGAGGAGGGGGTCTGTCCTAGAGCAGGTGTCGTGCAGGAGGCACTGGCTGAGCTGAGGGGGGATGATTCTCCAGGTGAGGGCTGGGCGTGCTCACAGCACAGAGAACAGCAGGGGCAAAGGATGGGAAGCCACGGTGATGGAAGGCATGGTGAGAGAGGAGTGGAGGCGTGGCAAAGCCTGACAGTGTGCGAGAGTCTCAGACTCACTCCCCGGGTGGTACGAGCCCTGGAGGGTCCGACTGGGTCCGACTGGAGAGCTGCCTTTACTCAGCCCTGGCTGGGGTCAAAGTAGAAGGAAGTTGAAAGCAGAGGGCGGGGAGGAGATGGTGGCCTGGGACAGACAGCAGCTATGGGGCACGAGAAATTTCAGGACTCAGTGACCAGCCGCTGTCCAGGGTGAGGGAAAAGGAAGACTCTGTCCTGGAGACAGGACACGAGGGAGAGGGATGGCCTCAGGAGTTCCAGGCTTTGTCACGAGGCATTGGAGGTGACACAGGACAGCGGAGGAGATGGTTGGCTGGTGGGTCTGGAGTTGAGGGCAGAGGGCTGAGCTGGCCCTAAGGATGGGGTGGGAGCAGCAACGGCCTTGGGGCCAAAGCCACTGGAGATCAATCACCTGGGGAGAGCAGGGGGAGGACAGAGCCTGGGGTTCGGGGAAAGAGGAGCCCGAGAAAGGGCAGCCAGAGGGGAAGGAGGAAAACCAGGAGAGGGGAATAGGCAAGGAGTCGAGCGCTGGGAGGGCTCACGGGATTCGTAACCAGGCGCTGGTATCCACCCTCCTGTATCCACTTACCTTCTCCTCTAGAGTGGAGAAGAATGAAGGAGGAAGAAGCTTAAGAACTGAAACAAATGCGTGGCTCCCACTTAGGGACCACTGGAAGTCAGGTGGTGATAAAGTTAGTCCAATCCAGGGAGGCTTCAGGGAGGAGGCGAGCCCACTCTGCATACCTGCAAGGTGGGGAGAGGTACGATTGGCCTCAGGAAGATGAGCTGAGTGGGAAAGGGCATGAGCAAGGTAGGGGAGCTAGTGTGGACGTGGCTGGGAACAACCAGGGGCCCCCAGTGGAAGATCTGGTCTGCGTTGTCACAGGTGGGTGTGCTGATCAGGGTTCAGAAGCAGAGTCCCCGGGATGCTAGGAGCTGAGGCTGGGGGAGGCGATGGCAAGACTGGGAGACCTATATTCATTCAAACATTTCTTGAGCATTTCTACATTCCAAGAGCTTGGGCTACACCGTGGAACAAAGTAAATGCAGAGCTGCTACTCTGACAGGGGAGAGAGAGCAGAGAACAATAAACTTGATGAACCTTTAGGCTGTAGAGTGTGCTAGAAATGTAAGTGCTATGGGAGGAAAGCAGCGAGGGGTGGCCGAACACTGCAGTTGCTACAAGGCAAGCAGCTCCAGTGGCGTCTGCCCCAGAAATGCTGGGACCAGGGCTGTCCTGGAACCAGGACAGAACCATCTGATTTCAGGTCCCAGCGAGCCCCTCAATGAGCACTCGGATTCGAACAAGGCTCTGATGAAGGGCTTTGTAAGTGGGCTGGTACTGGTGTAATTAAAAGAGGGAAATGATTTATGCATCTGCCAGGGGGGGATGAACGCCTACCACCCAGTGCTTCCGGGTGTGAAGCCTGAGTCCTTCATCACTTTCATGGCACTGTGATTGGCTATGCAGCCCAGATCTGCCCCACCTGTATCTCCAGGACCCTGGGACTGGCACTCCCAAAGCCACCTCTTGGATCTCAATCCTGGCACCCAGGTCTAGCCCAGAGCAGAGGCCTATTGTGGAGGAACCATCATGGAGGTCATTTCTGTGGGTACAGGAAAAGGGTTGAACTCTGTAAGAAACATGGTGATAGTTTCTCTGAAGTGAAACAATGCTGACAAATGAAAATAACAGTTAAGAGTTTAAGTATACTCAGGAGCAAGAAGCCACTCTTTTTTTTTTTTTTTCACTGAAGTCTAGTTGATGTACAATATTATATGTTACAGGTGTACAATGTAGTGATTCACAATTTTTAAAGGTTAGACTCCATTTGTAGTTATTTTAAAATATTGGCTATATTCCCTGGGTTGCACAGTATATCTTTGTAGGTTTTTTGTTTTTTGTTTTTTTTTAATTTATGGCTGTGTTGGGTCTTTGTTGCTGTGTGCGGGCTTTCTCTGGTTGCAGCGAGTGGGGGCTACTCTTCCTTGCAGTGCGCAGGCTTCTCATTGCAGTGGTTTCTCTTGTTGCAGAGCACGGGCTCTAGGTGCATGGGCTTCAGTAGTTGTGGCTTGCGGGCTCTAGAGCGCAGTCTCAGTAGTTGTGGTGCATGGGCTTAGTTGTTCCGTGGCATGTGGGATCTTCCCAGACCAGGACTCGAACCCGTGTTCCCTGCATTGACAGGCGGATTCTTAACCACTGTGCCACCAGGGAAGTCCCTGTAGCTTATTTTATACATAATAGTTTTTCCTCTTAATCCCCTACTCCTGTATTGCCCCTTCCCCCCACTGGTAACCACTAGTTTGTTCTCTATATCTGTGAGTCTGCTTCTCTTTTGTTACATTCACTAGTTTGTCGTATTTTTTAGATTCCACACATAAGTGATATCATATAGTATTTGTCTTTCTCTATCTGACTTATTTCACTTAGTGTAATGCCCTCCAAGTCCACCCATGTTGCTGCAAATGGCAAAATTTCATTCTTTGTTCTTCTTTCTCTAGTTGCTTTAGATGTAACATTAGGCTGTTTATGTGAGATTTTTCTTGTTTCCTG
Organism: Phocoena phocoena; assembly: GCF_963924675.1. Lineage (NCBI taxonomy): Eukaryota > Metazoa > Chordata > Mammalia > Artiodactyla > Phocoenidae > Phocoena > Phocoena phocoena. Next base: position 10,421,686 of record NC_089220.1, read on the forward strand.
AGGTAAGCTTGTATTGCTATAAACTTCCCTCTTAGAACTGCTTGTGCTGCACCCCATAGGTTTTGGATCATTGTGTTTTTGTTTTCATTTGTCTCTGGGTATATTTTGATTTCCCCTTTGATTTCTTCAGTGATCCATTGATTGTTTAGTAGCATATTGTTTAACCTCCATGTGTTTGTGGTTTTTGCAGTTTTTTTCATGTAGTTAATTTCTAATATTGTAGCGTTGTGGTCAAAAAAGATACTTGATATGATTTCAATTTTCTTAAATTTACTGAAGCTTGCTTTGTGGCCCAGCATGGGATCTATCCTGGAGAATGTTCCATGTGCACTTGAGAAGACAGTGTATTCTGCTGCTTTCAGATGGAATGCTCTGTAAATATCAATTAAGTCCATCTGGTCTAATATATCATTTAAGGCCTGTGTTTCCTTATTGATTTTCTGTCTGGATGATCTGTCCATGATGTAAGTGGGGTGTTAAAGTCCTTCACTATTATCGTGTTACTGTCAATTTCTCCTTTTATGTTTGTTAACACTTGCCTTACATATTGAGGTGCTTCTATGTTGGGTGCATATATACTTACGATTGTTATATCTTCTTCTTGGATTGATTCCTTGATGATAAAATTGCATTTTTTTGTAGTTGAGTAATATTCCATTGTGTATATATACCACATCTTCTTCATCCATTCATCTGTTGGTGGACACTTAGGTTGCTTCCATATCTTGGCAGTTGTAAATAATTGGGGTACATGCAATGAACACTGGGGTTCATGTATCTTTTAGAATTAGTGTTTTTGTTTTTTTCAGATATATACTCAGGAGTGGAATTGCTGGGTCATATGGTAGTTCTATTTTTAGTTTTTTGAGAAACCTCCATCAAGAAGCCACTCTTGGTTTCCGCTATAAAAAAGCTCACAACCTGGGGCTTCCCTGGTGGCACAGTGGTTGAGAGCCCACCTGCCGATGCAGGGGACACAGGTTTGTGCCCCGGTCCGGGAGGATCCCACATGCTGAGGAGTGGCTGGGCCCATGAGCCATGGCCACTGAGCCTGTGCGTCCGGAGCCTGTGCTCCGCAACAGGAGAGGCCACAACAGTGAGAGGCCCGTGTACCGCAAAAAAAAAAAAAAAAAATTATAAAAAAGCTCACAACCCAAAATCCTTCTAACTTTTTGGTCAAGAACCAAATGAAACTAGAGTCTGGATGCCCAGTGGGAGATTGTTGCAGGTGTTCAAACATCTGCTGAACTCTTGCTCTGGGGTGGATGCTGTGGCAGGAGCTGGGGATGTGAGGATATAGTGGTGATTACATGGCAGAAACGGAGGCTACAGAGAGGGCCCTACCTTGGACAGAGTGGCCAGGATAGGTCTCTCCGAGCTGTCTGATATTTGAAGGAGAAGGAACTAGCCTTGTGAAGACCGGGGAGAGCATTCCAGGCAGGGAGAATAGCATGCACAAAAGCCCTGTGGCGGGAACAACTGTTGTGCTGGGCGTGGTGATCAAGGGGGAAAGTGGTTTAAAACGATGTTAGAGAGGTTAGTACCAAATCACACAGGGTCTTGAAAACCATACTTTACATACTACAGAGCTGGATTATTTCCAAAGTGCCATGGAAAACCACTAATAAGGTTTTAAGGTGACACTAACAGATTTACTTTTGAAGACAATCATTGGTGGCCGAGTGGAGAATGGGCTGGAGGGGAAAGAGAGTTATAGGGAAGACCAGCCAGGAAGCTATCGCTGTTGTCCGGGTGATGGGAGGTGGAGTCCTGGACTGGGGCAGTGGCCAAGGGGAAGGAGAGATGGACAGACAGATCGCAGACACAGTTTGGAGAGAGAGCCAGCAGGATTGGGTGGAGAAGGATGAAGAGGAAAAGGAGAGAGTCTAAGAAGGAGATACAAGGACGAGAAGTTGATGCCAACCAGTGTCTGCCAACAGTTTGGTGGCCCTGGTACCATCTGCTGAGCAAGGATGCTGATTCACTCAGCTCATTTGTACGCAACACCTCCTATGCACTTACTGGGTGCTAGGGTGAGCAGCACAGAGATAAGTAAGAACTGTTCCCTGCCCTGGAGGAGCTCACCAGCCATGGGAGGGGGGATAAAAAGCTGTCATCCAGCGCAGAGTACAATGGATACGAAGTGCCGCTGAGCCCAGAGGCGGGAGCTCTGAGCCATCAAGGATGACTGCTTGGAGGAGGTGGCATGGAATTGAGAGCAGTTAGGATTTTGAAGAGCAGACGTGGGGAGGGGTATGAGGGTTGATGGAAAAGGTGCTCCTGGTGAAAGAAACAGCATGAGAAATGTGGGGAGTCAGGAGTCCCAAGGCCTTTTGGGAACCCGAGCATGGTCCCACTTGTTGGGAGCGTGGGATACCGGGGCAGGGTGATGGGAGTGGGCGCTGTCTCGGGATGGACCGGCTGAGGAGTCTAGATGTGATTCGAGAAGAGCTAAAGCTTTTGAGCAGCTGAGTTAAGCCGACCAGGTGGTGTTTGAAGACTGTTAATCTCACAGGGACAGGAAGGAGGCCGAGTCCACTGCACATTCGCGTGTCTCTTTCTAAGACTGTGCCAAGATGTTGGCCTTGTTTTGTTCCCCTTTACAGCCCAGTTTATGGGGACTTGATTTATGCTGGCTCTCCATCCCATTCCTCTCTCTAAATATGGTTAGGTTGCAAATGCGGATGGTATCTGTTAGTCCTGCAGCGTGGGCCTTCCTTTAGTTTATCAAGATTGGACAGGGGGCTTCCCTGGTGGCCCAGTGGTTGAGAGGCCACCTGTCGATGCAGGGGACAGGGGTCCGTGCCCCAGTCCGGGAAGATCCCACATGCCGCAGAACGGCTAGGCCCGTGAGCCATGGCCGCTGAGCCTGCGCGTCCAGAGCCTGTGCTCCGCAACGGGAGAGGCCACAGCAGTGAGACGCCCAAGTACAGCAAAAAAAAAGAAAAAAAAAGAAAAAGATTGGACAGGACCTGACAGTGGCACCCATGCTCCCCTTTGCCCTTTGGCCTCCAAAGAAAGAAGCCAGTAAAGGTTCAAGGTGTCTGGGACCAGCCTGTCTGGGATGCTGGGATGCTCGCTCTGGGGCCTCTGCCAACATCCAGAGCAGGTGGTGACGGCAAGTACTTCTTCTTGGTCACTCCTCTTCCAGGAAGGCCTCCCCTCCTCTAGGTCTGGAAGTGGGGATTACGAATGGGTTGCTCCAGCTGGCTTGTTGGGCTGCCTGGGGAAGAGCTGTTTTTCTTCCTTTCTTACTCGGCCAGGAGAATTGCTGGGCTTAAGAGATTCTAAACTCTGATTTTGCTGGAAATACAGTTACCTTGACTACTCAAGAGTATTTTGATTCTTTGAAACAGGCACTTTTTCTCTTTCCCCTCACCTCCCTCTCCAGCCCTTTCCCTCGTACTCAAGTTCATACTTCTCCAAGTTCAGATGAATCTCCCCCACCCACCCACACACACACACACACACACACACACACACACAGAGGCAGTGCCCTGCCCTCCGACACCCTCTTTCCCTCCCTCACCTTGAGCTGACTTTGATCCTACCTGTGGTTCTCAGTCAGGGGTAAATCAGCCCCTTAGAGTCCATTTAGAAAAGTGGGGGGATTCTTGTTTGGGGGGGCGGCAAGTGCTGCTGGCGTTTGGTGGTCAGGGGCCAGGGATAAGAAATGTCACGCAGGGGGCAATTTACACGACAAAGTCGCTCCCCGTGATACTCACAGGGATCCGGCTGAGAAATTGCTTAGCCACCAGGCCTTGTTTTGAAGCAGCCAGTCTTCAAGTCCTAACCCGGTGTCCCCAGGAGAGTTCACTCTTTCCATTTTTGGAAAACTCAGTGACCCGCGTCGCTACCCTGGAAGACAGTTACTGTCTCTTTCGATGATTCTGTTTCACTTTGGATAATGGCTTGAGGCTAGTCCACATTCATTTATCAACCGTTTATGAAACACTTTGCGAACAACAGAGAGATGCAGAATAGGCAAGACCTGGCCCAGGTCCTTAGAGAGCTTGTGTTTACGTTGCTGAGTGACTCTAGTGGTCTTTGATGACCCCAGCAACTCACAGTCCCCTGGAAGGCAGAGAAGGGGTCTACTTCTTTCCCACGTCCACCCCACAGAGCTGCTTTACGTGGCCTGCTCGCAGTTAGGATGCCGTTCACGCCTGTTGGCATTCTGGTTGGCTGGAGGACAGGGCTCTTGGTTATCCATTACCAGGGCTTTTGTTCTCCCCTGTGCTGTCGATGTTGATGTATGAAATTGGAATCTGACGCATGGTCTTACGTGTCAGGTACTTATATTAGGCTGTGTCTTTATAGGCATCACGTTTGTCTTGACTTTCATTGGTCATCTTGTCTTATATCGGGTGCCCTAGGGGCAGAGCCTGAGCTGGGTTCAGCTGTGTCATCATTGAAGGAGGGTTCTCAGGAGGGAAGTGAGGGAAACAGGACCCGAAATGGAAGAAGCCGATCAACGGTATGATTTCAGGGGAACCCACAGGGAGCTCAGCATGTGAGTGGCTCCAACGAGGAAGCCGTGAGGCAAGGGGGCAGCCTTTTATGCTTCCAAATCACTGACTGCCCCAGTGGTCCATGGGGGACCCCAGCGGCGTCTCCTACATCGCTTAGAAGCAAGGAGCATTTGCATCAAGCTAGGTACCGCACAACATGCCCTCAATTTCTTGGCCCGAATCTGGCAGAGTCCTTTGCTGTAAAGACCCACCCAATTTTGTCCTCCTACCTTTGAGATTTTTAAGTGTTTCCCCAATTTTTGTTCTTTTCATTCCCTTTGTCCCCCATTTCCACTGGTCTTCTGTTCCCACCAAGACAGAGCCCGGTGCCCTGAAGTACCCAGCTCACCTCAGAGACTTGGAGAGCTTGAGGGGTGCACACGGAAGGGGATGAGTCACCCCAGCCCTTAGCCGCAGCTGATTTGCAGCGCAAAGCCCCCTCCCTCAGGCCCCACCCCCAGGCCAGAGCCCTACATTCCTCTACAGTGAGAAATACACAAAAGATTTTTGTCTCATCTCTGAGAACATTCTGGACCTTATAACCAGCAAAGCAGTTTATCTCCTTTCTCAACCCTAAGATGCTTTCTGCGGGCCCCTTAAAGCCCTGTGGGATTACCGGCTCTGACGTTTACTGCTCCTCATTCCGGGAGAGACTATAGGAGTGGGAGCGTGCTGGTGGCTGTTTATTAAGTGCTGCTGTCTCCGAGGTGCAGCCGTGAAGTAATACCGCTAATCCCTTTCTTGCGTTTTTTTTTTTTAAAGCACATCCCACAACTTATCCATCCTCCCCTTGGAAGTTATCCCACTCTGCTGGCTCTGGCTGTCCTGTCACTGCCCGGAAAGTTTCTAGATTCTTCCCTATAAGGGTTTGAACCTGCGTGGCCAAAACGGGGAGGGGAGTTAGGCATCTGATTTACAATTTACAAGGAAGATTCTGGCAGCTGTGTGGAGGATGGATGGGGGAAAGGAGAGACCAGTTAGGAGGCTGCTGTCAAGAGGGCAGGTGAGGGCGGAAGGGACGGGAGGCCAAATTCGAAGGAAGAAATGACGAGACTTTTGTTGCATTGAATGGAGGGAACGGGGAGGGGAGGGGGGGATATCAGGAAAGATCCCCCAGTTTCTGAATTGAGCAGCTGGGTGAATGGATGATTGGAGAAGGAGGAGGTTGAGGGGTGAAAAGTGAAGAGTTGGGTTTGGGACACAGACAGTCTAAGCTGGCCTGTGGACCACCTAAGTGGAGATGCTGAGTCAGGAGCTCAGGGAAGATGCTGGGTCTAAACGGTAAATATGGCAGTGGCTGGCACCTGGCTGGTGTTTGAAGCCCGGGGACTGGATACATCTTCTGGGGAGCGAATGGAGAGAGAGACAGGTATGGGAGAGGCCGCCTGCAGCTCCAGGACCTAAGAATGCTGCATTCACTTTCTCTCTGTTTTTCAAGATGACAGCTTCCTTTCCTTCCTTTATTCCCAGAGGAATAAATCTTTAAAGCTGATCCGTTACTGAGGCCATCACCTGGGTCATTGCCCCCCAGAAGGATAGGAATGGCAGCCATATCAGATACCACACTGATGGGCCCGTGGCCTCATGGGCCACACCCAGTGTTTAAAAAGAGAAAGAAACAATATGTAACCATCAAAGATAGTTCACATTGTAAAAATCCTGATTTCGGTGTTCTCTTAAAAATCAGCACCTCGCAGGGCTGTGGAATGGAAGTGTGAGCTAAGGCTCAGAGTGGAGTCCTCCAGGTGATGAGGGCAGTTTGAGGCAGTGTGGGGTTGGGAGGGGAGAAAAGTAGAGAGAAGGAGGCTAGAAGGACTTGGCGGGGCAGGGGCAGGGGGGCCTGGAGGGACTGGAGTGTGTCTTTGTTCTGTGCTAAGCTTGGTGATCCCTTCGTGCTTCTCTAGGGAATCTTCGGTAAATGCTCGTTCCTCATTACTGCCTGTGGGTTGGCCCCAGGGGCTGGGGGCGGGAGATGCTGAGTTGGCCTCAGGGTGAATTTGGGACAGGAGGCAAGGCCCCAGGAGCCCATGGCATCTGGTTTACCGTCTCTGTCTAACAGAAGTACTGGAAAGGCTCCATATCCCTTATCTGAAACTTGGGACTGGCTGTGTTTTGGAAATCAGAATGCTTCAGATTTTACAAAAGCGGTATCATATATCAATATATATCATATATCAATGGCTTAAGTAACACCACCAGGCAGTCCAGCATCCAATAATATTCCTGCAGTGAAACGTGTGGATATTCACACTAAATGAGACAAATCGCAACCATAAAGAAACCCACTTCCCCACAGCTCAGGTTTTGCTACCAAATTAATTTTGGCAGCAAATGACAAAGCGTTGAGGTCCTGCATTTGAAAAACATCCTCTTCTGAGCTAGCTAGATACATCGTGGTATATCCATACCTTGGCACGCCATTCAGCAATTTTTTAAAAAGGCAGCTCTGCTCATACTGACGTGAAAGCATTGCCAAAATATATTAAGTGAAATATATAATATATCTGATAGCATGCCTGGTGTATGTATAGGATGCTGTCTTAGTCTGTTCTGGCTACTCTAATGGAATAGACTGGGTGGTTTATAAACAACAGAAATTTAACTCTCACAGTTCCAGAGGCTGGAAGTCCAAGATCAAGTTGCTGGTAGATTTGGTGTTTGGTGAGAGCCCCTTTCCTGGTTCATAGAAGGTGCCTTCTTCCTCTGCCTTCACATGGCAGAAGGGGCGACAGATCTTTCTACAGTTTCTTTTATAAGGGCACTAATCCCGTTCATGAGGGCTCCACCCTCATGACCTAATCACCTCTCAGAGGCCCCAACTTTTCACACTGTCCCTTCAGGGGTTAGGATTCTGACGTATGAGTTTGGGAGGCACACGAACGTGCAGTCCATAAATGGTGTTCTCACTTGGAATATATATAAATACAACAGACCTGCTGTCTCAAGGGACATATAAGAAATTGGGTCCAGTAGCCTCTGGGGAAGGAAACTGGGTACCTGGGCTAACCCTTAGGCCTCCATGTCCTTTCACTGACCAGCGTCTGGATGTCTTGAGAACCTTCAGGGTTATTGATCATATTTTACAGTTCAGATTCCCTAGAACTGAGGAAACCTCAGCATCAGAAGAGCGTTTGAGACTCCATCTCATTCTCGGGCGGGGGGCTGAGGCAGAGCCGGCCTCTGCCCAGGGCCGTGGCTACATGGCATTTGTTTGTGGTACCTTGGGTTTTCTGAAGCAGGTGGACACAGCTGGTTCCTAGAGTGTCACCCTGTCTGTATGAGGGTTTCAAGGCCCCATTGATGTCCCTATCAAAGGCAGATGATGGGACAGTTGATTATGGTGACCTGTGTGGCCAGCTGTCATGAAAAATAAAGAACAGGCGACAGTGTCTGGGTTCTTGAGGTGCTCAACAGCCGTTGGATTTTGGAACAATGTGTCCAGGGAGCTTGTGACTATAAGGAATTAAAGAGGGGAGGGCTTCCCTGGTGGCGCAGTGGTTGAGAGTCCGCCTGCCGATGCAGGGGACACGGGTTCGTGCCCCGGTCCGGGAAGATCCCACATGCTGCAGAGTGGCTGGGCCCGTGAGCCATGGCCGCTGAGCCTGCGCGTCCAGAGCCTGTGCTCCGCAACGGGAGAGGCCACAACAGTGAGAGGCCCACGTACCACAAAAAAAAAAAAAAGGGGAGTATTTATCCTGAATGTCGTATAAAAAGTTTCTCCCAATCTCTCCCTTGCTGAGAGTTTTATTTCCCTTTTCCATCACTCCTGGGGTCCAGGGTGGGCATGACTGTGTTGCCAGGTCTTGTGCACGTCTCACAGATCTTCGGCTGAGTAAGTCCTACCCTCCACCCTTAAGAGGAGTGAGTAAAGGGCTAGAGAAGGCTGGGAGTGTGGCCGGGGACACTCCCCATGGAAGCCATGGGTCTGAGGTCGAGGCATCCCCCGGCAATGTTCCAATCTGTTCTTCCAGCTGGGCCAAGGCGCCCTGCCGCCAAAATCCAATAGCAGTGGTCTTTGCCTGGTTGGCAATAGGATGTGGTAGAAAGAAGACGGACTTTGACATTAGATGGTCCTGGAATCCTGGCTTCTCCGGTGACCTCTCCTCACTGAGCGTCTGTAATTGGGGACAGTGACACCCACGTCTCCTGATGGAGCAGGAGACCTCAATCAGGTGATACACACGCACGCAATGTGGCTTAAAAAGGGCTTAGCAAAGGAGGGGCTGTTATTCTCATTATAGTTGTATTAAGCTCCTTGAAATATTTTTAAGACATAAAAGTAGTCCTCCATAAAATTTTCTGAAACCTTGGGCATTTGCTAGTCTGCCAATAGATAACAAACACAAAACACTAGTGAAGGCTCAGAAACAGCCTGGCAGCCCCAGTCTAGAGGTCTGACGTGTGTGAACGCAGGCGACAGTGGCCGTGACTTTGTGTAGATGGCGATCACAGCACCTTTGTATGATGGGCAAGTTGTTCCTACTTCACCTTGTGGGATTTAATGCATCCTGGACCGTGACCTCCTGCACCTGGACTTTGAGTTGCTCTGCCCAGAACGGGACAGAGACACCCTGCTCCACTGTGCCTTCCACTCTCGAGGGAGTCCTGTTTGAAAAGAGGGTGGTCTCATCTCTCCAGTTAAGAAAGGGACGGTGTCCAGTGGCTTTTAAGAAGAATCACTATTGTTAAGTCTTCTCCCCAGGAAAAATGACAGAGTTCTGCCTGGCGGGTCAGGGAGGAACGTCCATTAGTTTCTGTCCCCTTCTTTCACCAGAGAAAAAACACGACAACAATATGAACAGTGCCCATTCCCAGCTCCCAAGTTTCTGTGCCACCCTCACCAGCACTCAGAGAAGGCTAAAGGCTACCGTTTCCTGGAAGGGGTGTCGGCCTGCCCTCCGCCCCTCCCGAGAGTGAATGGGCTCCTTGTTCTCCGATTTAGAATGAACTGGACTGTGGGCAGCAAGGGCACATTGTCTCCTGCCTTGGCAGAGAGAATTATGGATGCTTCGGAAAATAACGCCTTCCCCTCTTCTTGGATGCTGTTACGGGCAGTTCCGCTGGGCAGCCTCTCAGTAGCTGGGGGTCGTCGTGGAGGCAGTTGGCTTGGAATCTCAGGTTCCAGCTGGGAGGCCATCAGGCCTAACTCCTTCCGTTGTCTGGGACTGGTGTGCTGGACTCTGGGAGGCGAGTCAGGGCTGCACTATTGGCCGTGCCCGCATTGGAGGCATCCATCTCTGCACCGCGTGGTGGAGCCAGGGAACAGCCCTGGAGACCTTCCAGTCCCCTGGTTTTCAACCGGGAGATTTTGTTCCCCAGGGAACATTTGGTCATCACAGTTGGGAGAGGGGTGCTCCTGGCATCCAGCGGGTAGAGGCCGGCAGCCAGTGTATCCAGTGCATAGGACAGTCCTCACAGCAAAGGAAGATCCAGCCCAAAATGTCAACAGTGTCGAGGCTGAGGAGCCCAGCTCTAGGCCAAGCTCACCACTCCCTTCTGGCATATGGGCATTTGAAGTCCAGACTAATGAAGTGACTTTCAAAAGTTCCAGGGGTTTCCAAGCAACGCCACCAGCTTATGTGGCCTTGATCTTGAGAATGAGCTGCTTGTCCAGAAAGAGAACAGAATTCCCAGGCAGGAGCCAGCTGCCAAGTTGAGACCTTCTGCCCAGGGTCAGCTTGCCCCATCCTTCAGACAGGCCAGCGTCACGGAAGTTGTCCACGGGGAGTGTGATGGTGGGGTTCTCGTGGGCCTGGCCCCGTTCCCCTGCAGTGAAACCACTGCACAGCTGCTCGTCACGGAGGGCAGAGCCACTGCTTCATTATCTCAAAGACAGAGTGACCACTCTGGGTCACGTGTTCCACTCACCAAGCCACATGGCTGTTGAGTGTGTCTGCCAAGCGTGGGTGTTAGGCTGCGCCCCAGCACACTTACAGCTCCTCAGAGAGCTGACTTGTTGGGCCTCCCAGCTGCTGTCATTGTCCTGGAACCTCCCAGCAGTGGCAGCGGAGGCCTTACAGCTCAGAAGCTCTGACTCGCTCTGTGACTCTGCCTCTTTGGTCCCGAGGAACCCTCAGTTTCCTTACCTGTAAAATGATGCTCAGAGTTCCTGCCTTGGCCTATTTGTGGGGGAGGAGAAATGAGAATGAAAGAAAAGAATCTGAAGAAAAAAGGGCTTTGAAAAGAGCACAGTCGTCATATGTGTGGCTGTCTCATTTTGCTTTCCATGAGGTATGAAAACTACTCTTGGCTCCCTTTTTGGAAAGCGAAGCAGAACGTCTCACCTCTCATCACCCTGGACACCTGGAAGTGCCATCCAGCAGACTTCCTGCAATGACGTAAATGATCTGTATCCGTGCTGTCCAGTATGGTAGCCATTAGCTACGTGTGGCTACTGAGCACTTAAAATATGGCTAGTACAAGTGAGAAACTGAACTGTTAATTTAATTAAATTTAGGTGTTACATGTGGCGGGGGGCTACTCTGTCGGAGCACAGCCATGGACCATCCATACAGGTTTCTTTCCTTCTTAATACTCTGGTTTTGCCCCAAAGCTACAGACATTGCAGGTTTCTTCCTTTTTTAACAGAGACCAATTGAGCAGCAGTGATCTTTTTCAGCTGTGTCACTGTCCCTTTGTAGTCGCCTTCAGGACAAAAATCATCCTTGGGTTAACCCAACAGGGACCTTTTAAACAGAACTTAGGCTCAGTCCAGAGAATTAGCAAAGGGTGGTTCTGGGAAGGAATCTTCCAGAACATAGAAATCACACATGAATCTCGTTGGGATGTAATTTTATTTGAGGCCTTAGAAGGCAGGCCACGATCTTTCGGTACCATGGTGACCTCGAGTCTAGGGCTCCTGACGTGGAACCTGTCCTCAGAGACAAGGATTCTTAAAGGAGGCGTTCCCAGGGGAGACAGGAAGGCAACAGAGGAGGGGGGACAGGGCGGGGAGGAAGCCAAATGAGAGTCCAGGAGGCCTGAGCCTGACCCCGTAGGGTGCTCTGGAGGCTTGGTGATGTCTCACCATCGTCCCCAGCCAGTGGCAAAGGCTGACTGTCCCACCTGGTACCTGTCATGGGTTGAGGACTCTCTGGGCTTTGGAGGAGTAAATTCCCAGGTTCTCTGCCTGTGCTCGGCCACTCTAGCAGCCCCAGGCAGTCTTCTAAAGAAAGTACAGGTGCCCAGGGAAGTCAAGGTAGCTGCATGCCCCCTGCACCTCAGCACAGGTGGGAAGCAGCTCCCGCCTTACCTCCCACACCTTCACAGCCAAGTCTGGGCAAGGCAGCTGCAGCAGCTGATGTCCAAATGCCCAACAAATAAAAAGACCCCGCGATGTACCCATGAGAGGGGCCAGTGGGAGGAAGGAGGGGCCAGAGGCTCTCCTGTGCGCTTAGAACTGTCAGAGGAGGAATGGAACCGAGCCGCCTGTGCCACTGCTAAGGTGAGGCTAAGCCTTTCCACAGAGCAGGAGCCAGAAGCATCCTGGAGCCTAACGCCAAAGCGGCGGGCTGTCCCAGCCTTAGGAATCAGCCTGCTGCAATGAAGGACAGTTAGTGTCGGCAGCTCCTGGGGCGGTCAGTCCTAAATCTGCCCCCGTCCCATTGCCTCCACTCACGGGCCCTAGACCTGACTTGAAGAGCCACCAAACGTGTTATGGTGGTGACCCTGCCCTTTGTTGTTTGCCCCTGCAGCAGGGCCGCGGATGGTACCTAGCATATTACCACAGTAGATGCTCCCCACCCGCCTTCCAGGGAATGTTGTGCCCCCGGTAACTGACCACTTAGCGGGTGCGGTGGGTGCCAAGTCAAGACTGGCACTGTTAAAACTCCCAGACAGAACAGAGCCCTGTGTCACATGTCTAGACACCTCCCCACCAGGGCACTGGTGTGACATTTGGAGTAAAGGGACTTTCTAAAATATAAAATGGAAGGAGTGGAACGTGTACTTGTAAAATGCAAATACGCGGTATAATTTCAGGGGTCTCTCAGATCAGTTTTCTAAGCTTGTCTGAGAATCTCAGCCGAAGACCACCGGAAGTTAGGGAGGGGTAAAAGGCCAGAGAGCAAATAACTTAGGCTTTGCAGGCCATACAGTCTCTGCTGCGGCTACTCAACTCTGCCGATGCAGCAAGAAAGCAGCCGTGACAATATGTAAACAAATGGGCGCGTGTCTGTGTTTCTATAAAACTTTATTTACAAAAGCAGGTAGTGGGCCAGATTTGGCCTGTGGGCCCGAGTTTGTTGACCCTTGGGCTGAGTTGATCCTGAACCCCTCTTCACAGTGATGACAGCTGTTTGGACCGAGCAGATTCTACCTGACTGGGCAGTCATGAGACCCCATCATCTAAGTGCCGTCTGGAAAGGGAGAAAGTTCTCCAACAGGTATTGAGTATCAACTCGGTGCTGGGGCTCTGCTGGGCATTTAACATAAACCATTGGGAGCATGTTCCCGTCCCAAGGTCATGAGCCTCTAACGAAGATGAGCCCATCACGCTCTGTCAACCTGTGTTGGGTCTTCGTGTTCGGGGAATTCTTATTTTTTTGTTCTGTAGTTTCCTGCTTTTTGTACCTAAGGCACGTGCCCAGTATCTCGGTGAGGCGGGAATCAAATGTACATTTAGCTGGTGGTTAGTGAATTAGTGTCCATTCTTCAGCAGACTGGACCACAAGGGCAGTGTCCCTGTGTGTTTTTGCCAACCTTCCTCTCCCCAGCACCTAGCCCAGTGCGTGGCATGTCGTAGGCTCTTAGCAGATAGCTGTTGAGGGAGTGAATGGATTTGTCCTCGAACAAGGAGGAGTCGGGGCAATGAGGGTGGGCTCAGGTGGTTCCCTAGAGCTTTCCCCTGTGGCACCGTCTCCTCACTTCTGGACAGCGCTGCGCTGTTCTAAGCTGGCTGAACGTAGCCCTTCCAGGCAGCAGTCCATCTGCAGCCCTGGGTGGGAACCGAAGGCTTGGCAGATCTGGGGAGGGTCCCCAGGGCCGGGCACAGAGAAAGTGTGGGCTGCAGCTCCTGAAAGATAGCAGAGCTGCTGAGTACAAGTCCCGGCCTTGAGGAGCCTCACAAAGAGGGCTGTTTGGGTGAAGAACAAGGGGAGATGTGTTCTGCAGTCGCCATCAGAGGCAAAATTAATTGCCCCAGGCAGCGGCCTCCTGTTCTCAGGCCTCCACCCAGGCCTCTCCCTGGCATCAGGAAACACCAAGGCTGCCCCCACCATACACACTTCAATCCAATTCATAATTTTCCTTTCCTAATTAGGCACGGGAACGATGGAGACAATTATTAATAATGTATTGGGTTTTTTCTTAATGCCCCCCCCAGGAGCCGATCCTGAGAACCGTGTCCTTTACCATAAGCGGCCACGCTGGGCTCCGTGCCCGGGACGCGGGCAGAAGTAAATAAATCAGAGGAGTGAGCATCTCGTGGAGCTCAGGGAACCAGCTGGGACTCACGGATGGAAGGGCCCAGAGCCCCTCAGCAGGGCTTTAGCGGGGTGGCCCCATCACCAGGGGGGAAGCAGAGGCTGGGGGCACCAGCTGCCCATTCCCCATTCTTTCCCTTGCAGCCTAGGCCAACCCAGACAGGACCTTTCCATAGGGCTGTCCCCTGTCCCCAACCCTATAGGGCTCGACCAAAATGCCACTTCCTCAGAGAGGCTTCCCCACAGCCCAAGGTGACACCGATCTTCCCTTTCCACACCCGGCATTGCTCCCCTGGATTTGCTGGCTCGCTGGTTTTTGGTCTCTGTAGCAGTTACGGGTTGGCCCTGGAGCCAGATGTCTGGGTTCAAATCCCAGCTCCACCACCCACCCAAGTGGAGTTGGGCGTCTTCACGTGACCAGGCGGTGTGCCTCAGTTTCCGCCTCTGGTCCAGCACCGTCTTCACTCCCCCGGGTGCACCCACTTCATCATACACGCTGGGCAAACCCGGCTGCCCACCGCCGGCAGCTGAAGGCGGCTGGGCACAATGGCCAACCTGGAACTGGACTCGCCTTCACATCACTGGCCCTTCAAGCTCCTCCCTTCCCCAGCCAGACCAGTCACCCACCTGCCCTCCTAGAAAATCGGATCACCTTCTCTGCTCCCCTGGAACGCCCACCCCTCCCCCATCCTGCTCTCAGCCCTGGCGCTGGCCTGGCCTCCCTCCGAAGGCAGCTTCCACTGACTCTCACCTGTCATCCCCCCACCTTTCCTCCACAGCACAGCTCCTGCCACCTGTGCACAGGCCGCCCCCTCTCCTGGGTCCCGCCCACCAGCACTCACACACGCTTCATCTCCCGTCTTAGAATCAATCCTTCTCTCGCTACCACTGCTCGCCCCAGCTACGGCTCCATGTTGCTGTTCCCTTTTGCAACACAACTCCACCAAAAAGCTGTGCATACTTGCTGTTTCCATTTCCTCTCCCCACATCCCCTCCTAGATGGCCCCGGTCAAGCTTCCTCCAGCGTTTCTGCAAAACCACCCGTGTGGTGGTCAGCGGTGACCGCCATGTTGCTCCATTCAGCGGCTGGCTCTCAGCCTCGTGGCGTTTGTCCGTCAGCTGCAGCGGACTGTCCCCTCCTCCTTGACGTCCTGCTCTGACTTGGCCACAGGACCCCACATCTCCTTGGCCCCTTTCCCTGCTGGCCTCTCCTCCCAGCCTCCTTTGCTGCCTCCTTCTCTGTTCCTTGGCCTCTTCCCGTGGAGCTCCCCAGGGCTCAGGCTGGACCCTCCTCTCCACTCTGCTCACGCTTCCTCACTTGATGATCTCATCCCCTCTCAGGACTGGGTGCTGACAGCTCCCAAATTTATGCCTCCAGCAGAGCCCTTGCTGCTGAACTCAGAATCTAGATCCCGCTGCTGGGTTGCCATCTCCCTTGGGTGTGTGATGGGAATTTCAGACTTTACTCCCGACCTCCACACCCAGCAAGCCTGTCCTGCCCCAGCTTTCCCCGTCCCTTGATGGCAGCTCCATCCTTCTGCTTGCTCAGCCCCAAATCCTTCAAGTCATCCTTACCTCTTCTCTGTCTCTCACACCCACATCCAAGCTTTCGTGAACCCTACCTTCCAAACATATTCAGAATCTACCTTTGCCCACCACTTCCACTGCTGACCCCCATCTGAGCCACCGTCAGCTCTCTCCTGGGCTATGGGCAGTATCCTCCCAGCTTCCCACACTGGCACACATCCCCTGCCACACACACACACACACACACACACACACACACACACACACACACACGGTCTATAGTCTACTCTAAACACAGAGTGATTGAGCCAATGTGTAAGTCACATCTCACCACCCCCTCTCCAGACCCCTCAATAGCACCTCATTTCTCAGTGTAAAGGCCCACACCTCTCTCATGGCCTCCAGACCTTGAGCCATCTCATCTCCTCCCGTCCTCCCCTTGCCCACGTCATGCCAACATGCCAGGCCTGCAGTGACCTCAAGGCCTTTGCTTTGGCTCTTCCCTCAGGTACCTGCATGATGAACCCTCTTACCAAATCTCAGTCTTTGCTCAAAAGTCGCCCCTGGAGGCCACCCTACTTCGCATTGCAATCCACCCACCCTCCACGCCAGCACCCTCAGCGCCCCCAAAGCTGCTCTATTTGGTGGTAAAGAAGGGCATGGCAGTGTCCACAGGGAAAGAAGCCTGCCTGTTTTCATGCCTCTAACAGCAAGGAGACAGGTCTGGAAGCGCCCAGCAGACTGTTCCCCTCGTGTCATTGGCCAGAACTGCATGACGTGCCCACCTCTGATCCAATTAGGGCCAGAGGGCTGGAACAACCAGGCCTGGCTGAGACCACTGAAAACCCACCTCCTGGGCTGGTCCCGCCTCCCCAGAGCCTGGGCCCTGTAGAGGGGATCAGGGACACAGGAGGAGAACTGGGGTTCTGCAAGGGAGAAGGGGAAGGATGCGGGGGCAGCTAAGGGGTGTCTGCTGTGAGCTCTCTGATCTCATATCTCATTTAATCCTTGCACCAGCCCGGTGGAGGAGGTGCTGTTGTTTCCTCCCTATTTATAGTGGAATTTAAATTGAGATTAAATCTAAAAGATTAAATGATTTTTCCAGGGTTGGAATCTGGAATTTAACCCCAGATCCTTCCAGGTCCTTCGAAGAGCCACTGTGCTGAACTGGGGGAGGTACCCCAGGGAGGAGGGGCCTGGTGACAGTGATAACCAGACAGGGCTCCCCAGGAGTCAGGGAGAGGCGGGTGGAGAGGAGGTCGGAGCGCTCAGCCACACTGGCCACGGGTGGCCTAGCTGTGGAGCAGAGGGCGTGCTGACCCCCAGGCTGGGGTCTGAGCCTGGAACGAGGGCAGGACAGGAAGGAGGCAGCTCACTGATGGATGCTTCCAGCACAGAAGGTGGGGATTTGAGAGAGGCTGCACACACACGTAGCAGTGGCGGAAAAGAAGCCGAGGTGGGGAGGATGTTTGCGGGGGCCACTGGTAGCACAGAGAGGGGAGGTCCAGGGGCCCTGGGCAGCCCTCCCTGTGAAGCCCAGGGAGATGTCCAGCCTGGCTGGCCCTTGTGGCTCCAGCCCCTCTGGAGCCCTGGTGGCCAACTGAGGTCTGTCTCCTGGCAGAGCCCCTCACCAGAGGCTGGCCAAGGCCTCCCGCGCTTCCGTGGACCAACGAAGTCCATCTACAGCAGACGAAAGCCAGGCAATGCTCAGCTGCAACAGCCCCCAGAGCCCGGCTGGCAGGAACAGGAAGGGGGCTCCCGGGCTGGGTGTGGAAGTCAGTGGAGACCAGCGACAGGACTGCGGGAGGCGTAGTGGGCAAGACAGATGGCCCTCCGCGCCGTCACAGCACTTATTCCCCGGAACACTGCCCCTCCCCGGCCGCCCTGGAGGCCAGGGACCCCCATTCAGGCTGCAGTGTCCAACCTGCAGGGTGGAGAGGGAGGGGCCCTGGGTTCTAGAAAAGGCAAACTGCTGAGGCCCCCCCAGGAGCAGAGAATTCACGCCTTCTGCCTGCTCGTCCTAGGCAGCCTGGGGCTTCCTGCTGTGGGAACCTCGGGTCTGGGGGAGGAATGGGGAAGACGTATGGAAAAGGGGGGTCTCTGTGCTGCCCCCAAAGCCAGATTCCCAGTGGCCGAGAAGGGGTGGAAGGAGCCCCCGCGCTGAGGCGCCGATGCTCACTGCTTTCATCGGAGCAACTCAAACGAGCCTTCTCCTTTCTCTCCAGAAACGGGGGCTGATTGCAGGGCGTTGTGTAAAGCATCAAGGTCTGAGCTTGTATCTGTAGTTTAAAGTCCGGCCACACACGCTGGCAACGTGCCGGTAGGAAACGAGTGAGCGCCTCCCCGCAAGCTGGCCCAGGCAGCGGGGTGGACGCCCCTGGCACAGACCTCCCAGTGGAGGCCTGTGCCGGTGAATGGAGAGCAGCGGCCTGAGTTGGTCCCTTGTGTCCCGCAGACAATGGGCTCTGTGTGGGGCGTGAGAGGGAGGGGCCGTCGCCGTTGGATTTGGGGTCTGTATCAAGCAGCCCAACAGAGGTGGGGCTGGGGACCCCGAGGCAGTGAAGGGAAAGGGCCGTCAGCCCGTGAAGGAACTTCTGAGAATCCAGGTCCTTCACGGTCCTTGGCGGCAGCACATAAAGCAGGGCTGGGGGACGGGAAGCCCAGGTCTGTCCCTCCCCTCCTCCCGGCCTCGTGTCCTCCTTTGTCTGAAGGGTCTGGGGGCCGGGTGTTGCCACCGCACAAATGTACTAGCAAAGGTCCTGGACCCCTTGCTGTCCTCGTGAGCCACATAAAACCAACAGGGGTTTTAGGCGAGCAGGCAGAGGCAAGACGAGAGTAACCATCCTCTTAAAGGCTCTTCAGACACTCCATCAACTTGCAGCGTGTGCACGATTCCTAGACATGCTGGACAGAGTCCTCAAGACCCTCCACGTGGGCGGCAGGGTGTGGAGGTGAAACGGAGCCCACCCACTCTGAGGGCCAACTGTGCCCCGAGACCGTCCCTATCGGGGCTGTGTGGCCCCCTTCGCATCTGCTCCCAAAGCCCAGGGCAGCACCTGATGCCCAAGGGTAACGAGTCCCTGGCCGTGTCGCGAGGCCCGGGCCAGCTTCTGACCTCAGTTTCCACAGCAAAGGCTGAGCGTGTCCGCTGTGGTTTGGGAAGCGTGTCTACAGACATCAGCCCCTCAAAGGAGACGGGTCTCTGCAGCTCAGGGGACCCTTGACACTGCAGCCCACGCTCAGTGGCTGTGATCCGCCCAGCGGGCCGGGAGCTGAGCTGCGAGGGGCAGGAAGCAGCTTTCTGTGCAGGTCACACCTCCTCACCTGGCCGTGACCAAGGCCAGCTCCTGGGCAGCAGTTGGGAAGCCACTCGGGTAGCCTGGGCATGAGTCACCAGACTGTGAAAGTTAGAGATGTCTAAGGATGCCCTAGAGGCTACTGCATGCGCGTGGTGTCACCAGCAGGGCCTGGCAATCAGGCTGCGCTCAAGAAACACTGAGCCACGTGAGCGTGGGGCTGGCCTCCGCAGGTGGCCACATGCGGGTCCAGAGGCCGAGCCAGGGATAAATCACAGCCTCCATCTCACAATGGAAACGTCAGGTTAAAACAAAGAACATGGCTCTCACTCCCTTCTAGCAATCCTTGAAAAATATCTTGCAAAACTAAGGTTGTTTCCACCCAACTCACTGTTCCTTTGATTCATTCATGCCCCACTCAGTTCCCCTCCTGTCAATCAAACATCGCCAGTGCACAGCGGGCTCTGAAGAAGAGATGGAAGTGGCAGGCCCCAGGTCCAAGGTAAATATGCACTGAGTTGGCCATGAGTGTTGTCACAAGGCACACCTGGTTCCAATCCTGGCAGGCCCCTGCCTGTGTGTCCCCACTGCAGAAGGGGGACTAATAGCGGCCTCAGAGTTGGTGCCACGCAAGGGAGGGAGGTACTCCTGGTACCCTCGAGAACACTGTCTCTGTCGTCCCATTTGATAGACACAAATACCCCAGTGAGGAATACAGGAAAGGCGCTTGTCCCAGAGAGCAGCTGACCTCACGCAGTTCCTCTGTGACACCGGACCTCAGGCAGGTCCACACACCCCAGCAGGAATCTCCTTAGCCCCCGTGATACCGTTCAGATGGCGACATCCAAAGCGACCCCTCTGCCCCCAACTGCTTCTTTTCCAGACACTTGTGGGGGCAGCTCAGCCTCTTCTCCATTTCTTTTCTAGCACTTGCCATAATCTGTAATTATTTATTTGTGGGTACTGTTGGCTCCCTCTGCCTTTCTGCAGGTGCCCTTGGGGAGGGGCCTCATCTCTCTTGCTTCCTCTCAGCCCCATTTCCTCGATGCTCTCAGTGGGCTGGACCTGGGCCGCATCTCCCTTCCAGGACTGATATTTAGAAACTGTCTCCAGGCAGTAAGCTGGGGCAGCCGTACCGCTCACCGTCTCTGTTTTTGTTTTTGTTTTGTTTTTTGACTGCGCGGCACAGCTTGTGGAATCTCAGTTCCCCCCACCAGGGATTGAACCCAGGCCACAGCAATGAAAGCCCAGAATCCCGATCACTAGGCCTCCAGGGAACTCCCACCTCCTTTGTTTCTTGTCTCTCACTGCCTTTTGTTGCCTTGATGTCCATTGTTTTGAGACCATTGTTTTGTATATTTGGTACATCTTTTAGACGTTGGGAGGGGATGGGTAGTGGTGCCAACTCTGGGCCTTTAACGTACTCCACCTTGGCCGGAAGCTGAAGTCCCAAATATAAGCTTTTAACGCTGCGTTTCTTGACTGAAAAGACGGCAGCTACTGCGAAAAAGCAAAACTGAGTCCGTGTTGTTCTAAATCGCTCTCTGGTTGCCAGTCTCATTATCTTTACAGGCATCAGGGGTGTTTAATGAATACAGCAGACAAAGCCTCATTGAGTCCCAGGAGGGAGGGTGTCGTGACCCCTGAGATATCATGACAGCTCCTGCCTGTCTGTCGTGTTTGCAGAATCTTGGCGGGGAGCGAGGGGGAGTGACAGAGAAGTCAGCTCCGCGGCAGCCTCGTGTCAGGGGCTTCACGCTCTGGTGGCCTCAGCACCCTCCTCCATCTGCCCACCTGCCTCTCACAAGGCATCACCCTCCCCTTGAACCTTGGCGCCAAGTGGCTTCCTCTCCTCGGCCACAAGTGACCTTCGCCTTGCACATCAGCACCTCCTGTGACTCCTCTCCTCTGGGAGCCTGCTGCCTCCTTGAGCAAGGTGATCAGGTCTTGGTCAGCTGGCATTAGACCCGGGAAGGGCACAGTTTACATCTAATTCATCTTTGTACTCCCAGCTCCTAGCACGGTGCCAGGCACAGAGGGTGATTAGTAAATGTGTGGTGGATGAATGAACAAATGAATGAATGAGTGAGAACCTTCATGATTCTGTCTTCTCGAATATGAGCCATCCGTCTGCCCACAGGGTAAGCGGTCTTATCGCATCTGGAAGGTAGTACTGGCCACGCCCAGTGAGAAGGAAGTTCAGGCAGGGGCAGACCTGGCCTGCAGCCTAAAGATCCTGGGGTCCTAATCCTGGCCCCTGGGAAAGCTGCTTGCTCCTGAGCCTCAGCATTTATTCTCTTTTCTGAAATGACACCTCCTAGGCTTCCTCAGACTCCAACATCTCCTGATCTTTTCTAATGTAAAAGGAATGAGTCAAGCAAGGATAAATAAGGATGCATTCTTTGAACACAATAGCTGTTTTCTTGGCAAAATCCAAGATTTACGCCTTGGACTGTTTCACAAAACACCTCCCTCTTTTCATATCTGGTAGTATTTTTGCTTGGGGTGGTTTCCTCACATGCAAGTGGTGAGCTGAATATTAGAGGGGTACCCTCTGCAGAAGGACCCTCTAGAACAAACCTCCCTGCTTTCATTATCAACTGTGTTTGAAAAAAGTCAGCAAGAAGGAAATTCCCACCTCATTAACAGCGAATGTAAAGAAAAGAACATCACAAGACAGCACTCTGAAATTTAGCGTCTAATTCCAAACGCCGTTTAGAATCAACCCTTTCTTCTGTTTCAAGTTGATGGAATTTCTCAACAGGGGCCCTGGTGGCATTCTGGAGGGACACGTCTACCTTGTGTGGGAATATCCGGGTCACTGTTGTTAATATCCATAGCTGCTAGGCGACCAAAGACAGCCCCCGCCCCCGGATTTCCAAATGCCCCCAGGAGGGATGCTGCCCCTGACTGAGACCACACACTGGTAGATGAATGCCCTGGCCATGGGAGTGTTGGGTAAATTGTGGGCCACTGGTGTGAGGGTTCCCATGGGCTGCAGGCTTGGCCCTGGACACTTGCCCAGAGGTGTCATAGCCTGGGTGGTAGAATCGACAGAAAACAAAATTGCTTCCCTTGGCAGTGAAAATGCAAACCATTTGGGGCTGGGACCCCGTGTATCTGGTTGCTCTTCTGATTCTCCAGCAATGACCACTGTTGTGGGGAATATCTGTGCCCAGTCACCCTGGGGAGACAGCGAAGCCAGAGGCACCCCGAAGATGAACAATGAGGGGGAAGGATTTTGTGTTTGATATTTCACAGAAAAAGCACTGAAGAAGTTCATCATGGGGAAAAATGAGAATCCTTTTGGATTGCCTCTCCCTTATTCCAGAGTTTATTCCCCTTTTGAATTCTATATTCTCTCTTTTCAGTGTTGGAGTTTCTAAAGGCCCGCTTTCACCGGGCTGAGAGCAGCCATGTGGCTCAGTGGCATCCTTGTTCCAGTCATTTCTTAGGATGCATTTCTGAATCTGCTTGGTCTCTGTGAGGATCTGAGCTCCACCTCTGGGGACCTTGCACCTGTTAATGGGGCTTTAGCAGCTGTTCCCTGGGAAGCACATAAAGGCTTCCTGGATCTCCTAATCCAGACGCAACAATGCCACAATTTGATAACAGTTTGGTAACCTGTAACCACTCCCTTCTCTCCATCTTTCCTTGTTCCCAACAGGAGTATACAAGAGTACAAGCACTTGGGGAAAACAGCACGGCAATTCCTTACAAAGTTAATCATACACAAACCACAGGATCCAGTGATCCCATTCCTAGCTGTTTATCCGAGAGAAATAGGAACACATGTCTCTATCAAGAGAGTATGTCTGTACCATGTGCGCAAATGTTTATAGGAGCTTTGTTCACAAAAGTCAAAACCTGGGAACAGCCTAGGTGTCCATCAGCAGGTGAACAGGATAAACAAATTGCGGTATATCCATACAATGGAATACATCTCAGCTATAAAAGGAAGCAATTACTGAAATATGCAGCCATGTGGGTGAATCAACAAAACCACTGCTATAGGAAGGAAGCAAACAAAAAAACACACGGCATGATTCCATTTATGTGAATTTCAAGAACAAGCAAATCTAATCTGTGACTTTAGAAAGCAAAACAGGGTTTTGCTGGTTGCCAACAGGGTAGGGATTGATTAGAAGGAGCCACAGGGAAGCTTTCTGGGGTGATGGAAATATTCTATGTCATGATAAGAGGTGTGGCTTACACTGGTGGATGCATTTGTCAAAGCTGATCAGATGGTACACTTAAGATGGCTGCATTTCACTATATGTAAATTACACCTTGATGATTATAACAATAACAACATCATCAATAATAGTAATTTAATAATGAAGCCACCCATGGTATCCTTTGGGAAATCTGTCACTATTCCCTGTTACTATTCCCTGTCATTTTCCTTTGGGAAATCTGTCACTGTTGTACCCTTCGAGGTACCTATTATTATTTTTTTTTTTTGCGGCACGCGGGCCTCTCACTGCCGTGGCCTCTCCCGTTGCGGAGCACAGGCTCCGGACGCGCAGGCTCAGCAGCCATGGCTCACAGGCCCAGCCACTCCGCGGCATGTGGGATCCTCCTGGACTGGGGCACGAACCTGTGTCCCCTGCATCGGCAGGCGGACTCTCAACCACTGCGCCACCAGGGAAGCCCTCGAGGTGCCTATTATTAAGTCTGGGGCATAGTTTTGATTCTTTTGCATATATTCACGTCTTGAAGAACTGCCCCAAACTAGTAATGTCTGTCTGTCTGTCTGTCCATCTGTCCTCCCTTACCAGCCCCCTTTCTCTTTCCCTCCCTCCCTCTCCCTTTTTCTCTCTCTCTTTCCCTCACTTCCATTCCTTCTGCAATTCCAGGCAATTCTTTCCAGTTGGGCCTAGGTCTTCCAGAGCCTCTGGGATAAGGCTGTGTGATGTCTCTGCTTTTCTCAGAGCCGAGTAAACCGGCTCTGTTGCAAGCCCCATCTACACCTGTGTGTGGGTCCACCCACGCAGCTCATGCCAAGGGGGAGGACAGGTTCACCCCAAGGACCCCCACGGACTGAGTAACGACAAGGGTGCCCTGCAGCACCCATGTCATATGCTTTCCAAATTGTGGCCACCCTGTGCAGGCTGAGACAGCTGCGGAAACACATCACATGGACCAAACCCAAGAAGGGAGAAGATTTGCCTCTTGCAAAAAATTAGCTTACGAAACGGATGTTGACAGGCTTCCCTTTCTCTCCCCTGCCCATCGTGCTCTGCGGGCCCTGCTCGTCACCCTCACCTTCAGAGGAAGCAGATTTAATGTCCCAACTGAGAGAATGAGATGTTCTGTTACTTTTCATGGGAAATTAAACCCGACCCTGCTGTCAGTTAGCTCATGCCAAGGGAGGATGGATGGCCCCGGGTGCGGTGCTTGACCCCAGCTCGGAGCACGTTGCCTGGCTGGAGGCCAACCATGATGTCACCTGCCGCTGGGCGGGGGTGGGGACAGCAGGACAGGTTGGAGAGCCTTCATCTGGGTGATGGATGGCGGTGAGACCAGCCTTGGTGTCACCCACAACGGTCCAGCTCTGATGCCGGCTGGGACCCACTCATCCAGGGGACACTCAGGCTGCCCCCGTCTCTTTCAGCTCCCAACGCTACCTCGTGTCCCACTGAGGAAAGCTGGTGGTCGGGGCCGGTGATCATCATCGCGGTCTGTTGTGCCTCCCTGGTGTTTCTCACTGTGCTTGTCATCATTTGCTACAAAGCCATAAAGAGGTGAGTGCTCACCCAGCTCTGAGCCCAGAGGGGAGCCCAGCTGGGCTCAGGGGTCCTCTGCCCGCCCCCATTCTGTTTTTGGTTGTTTTTTAATAATAAAAATTGTTAAGCGTTTAAGAAGCAGAAAGAATGTACAGTGAACACCCATCTACCTTCACCCCGATTCAACAGTTACCAAGATCTGGCTAATATTTACTCTCTTTCCTTTTCTTTGTATCTTTTTATTTGCTGAAATATTTAAAGTTGATCTCAGATATTATGCCCCTGTCCTTTTAGGGGGTTCAGCGAGCAATTTGATGAGCGCCAATTATATGTCAGGCTCGATGCAGTATAAAGCTCCCCTATCCGTAAGTCGCAGGCCCTGCTGTGAAGAGCTCTCTCCAGGCCTGGGAGCATGGAAATAATCCTTGCAGGGTGGGTGATGGAGCGGCTGGAGGGGAGTGGGAACTGGGTTTCGGAGTCCGATCTAAATTCAGACTCCAGTTCAAGCTGTGTGACCAGGAGGAAATCAGCTCTCTGGCCCTCAGTTTCCCTATTGGTAAAATGGGAGTCAAGAATAACGGTCTCACCCTGGGGAACGGTGAGATGCCTTCTGTGAATGGCCTGCATAATATGTATACTCTGCAGTGCCTGGCATACAGTACGTGCTCACCAAGTACTGCACCAGCTTTCACTGTTTCCATAGTCAAAGACAGAGGAAGAAGGCTGACAGAGGAGGGAGCGAGGTTCTCTTGGGAGGAGAGGTAGTGATGCCTCAGAGAAGGTTTTCCGTGAATGTGCCACCTCAGCTGGGTTTTGAAGGATGAATAGGAGTGTTCCGGCAGGATCATGAATGATCCAAACAGCAAATTATCTTTCAATAACACTCTCCGTCATTTCTGTTAACTACCATCTCACTTGAGTTGGGGTGTGCAGCTCGATATGGTTATTGTTGGGGCCTGAGGAGGTTTGAGGTGTGTCCAAGGGCCCTAAGTACAGCAGAATAGGCCACAGTGTGACACCCCCTGCACTTAAAATACAGTAGCTCTGGCTATGTCCTTTGATTTCCAGTTCTTAGCCTCCTCCAAAAAAAATGGCCTCCCTGGCCTTGGGGGATGTTAGGGGAAGATAAAATCAAAAGACAAACAATAATGTTGCAAAACGCCAACGGGCCATAGGGATTGTTAATATGTTTTTAAGAAAGTTTTTTAAAAATTCCCTAAGGCCCAAAGTTAGAGAATCTATTCTGAGCAATCATAAGACCAAAGTTATTTAACTTTACCCTTTTAGTCGGTTGTTCTGTGTGATTTCACTTTAATAATTCAAAAGCAGAAAGAGTAAAATATCAAAAGTCTGAAAACATGCATATGGTCAGGGCTGCATCAGGCCAACAGCCTGGGAGTGTCCTGGTGACCAGGCAGGAAAGGCAGAAGTCATGTGAACTCTGATGTGGATGAAACAGCATTTGAGCTGAGAGCCTGCTGCAGCGGGAGGACGACTATAAGAAGCAGAGCAGGGGAGGCATTCCAGGCACCAGGAAGCCCCTGTGACGGGGCAGATGAGGCTGGAGGGAACCCTGAGCCCGACGGCGAAGGCATCTGTCCCACCAGGCGGAGCTGTTGGCCCGTGATTCAGTAGACACAGGGAGCTACTGAAGGTTCTGGGGGAACAGTGTGCGAGATCCACCTGGGGCATTGCCGGAGAACGGGGCAGTAGTCCCCTCAAGGACCCTCCTTCCCCCAGAGACAGGCTGCACCATCTTTTTAATAAGCTCAGGCACTTCCAAAAGATACAGCGTCGCTTCTGCCTCTCTCTCTCTGCCCCAAACTCTCCTGAAGAAATGGGCTACCTGCCCCAAGGGCAGGAGGGCAGGGCGAACCTATCAGAAGAAGCTGACGTTCACAGCTCCGCACCGTGGCGTTTCGGCCAGCGGTGGCCTTGTTTCGGCGGAGACGGCGGCCCTCACAGAAGGTGTGTGAAGGCCCCGCCCTCACCGCCCTCGGAGCAACAGGAGGGGCCTCCCGTCTCCTTCCGCCGGCTCTGGGCTCTTGGTTCCCGGGTCTGTCAGCCGCCTGGAAAGACAGAGAACTCACCCCAGACGGCTCCGTGGATCCCTTCCATGGTGTGGCTGGGACTCCTTCCCAGAGGGTGGGCGGGGCTTCCTCCCAGGGGTGTGGGCGGGGCCTCCTCCTAGGGTGTGGGCGGGGCTTCCTCCAGGGGGTGTGGGCAGGTCCACCGAGCGGTGGAATTAGCGAAGCATTTCAGGACTAAAAGCGGTGGGAGCTCTTGGCACCCCTAGGACAACGGAAATAATACAAGGGGGAACCTAGAGAGCCCGGAGACTCGAAAGAAGGGCTAAGCAGCAGGACCTGTGGTTGGAACTGCGGGAGATGCAGCCCCAACACAGCAGGTGGGGGGAGAAAACTCCCCACCCTTTCTTTCTCCAGGCTCCCAGGTCTCCTGGAGGTGCCTCCCATTGGCCAAACCCAAGAAACAGAGGAGCCCAGGAGATACTGCATAGGTGTCAGCCTCCCGGGCCCACGTAGTAAATGGAGCACAGTCCCTTTTCTGCCCCAGCGCCCAGATCAGCAACCTCCTCTGGGTGAAGACCCAGCCCTCTGCTGTCCAGACCCTCACAGTCCAGAGAGGGCATCCCTGGCACAGGAGGACAGATAATCAGTGACAGGAGGGGCTGCTACTCATGGTCAGTGGGGGCAGAAATAGAGGCCATTTCTCCCAGAAGCCTCCTGGAAGGAAGCTTGACCTGGGGAAGGTGGATCAACCTCTCGTGGGTTGGGGGAGGAGCAGCAGAAGTTACGCCCGGTGTAGGAGAGCAAATGCCCCCTCCCGGCTCCCCCAGTTACCCTGTAAGAGATAGCCTGTCGCAGGCAGCTGTCTGTGTGCATTTCTCTCCCAAGTAAATGGAAGATTTCTTGCTCGCAGTCAATTCTTTTTGGTTAATAATTCATCTGAGACATGGCTTTTCTCTCAGGAAACAAAAGCATTGCATGTTGCTATAAAACCATTAAAAGGAAAATTCAGTGATAGACCCTGCTTTCTTTAAAAAAACACTCTCACAGCCTGGAGTCCTAGGGGAGGATTTCCAAGAGATCTTTGTGAATGGCCACAACACAGCCTTTTGGAGCCAGATTGCTGGGAGGATGGTTCTAGGATCAGCTGGGATGGGAAGATGATTCTGGAGATGCCAGCTCGGCTTGGCATGTGGGTTGTGGCCACAGGGATGAGAGAGACGGGGTGGGGGGGCAGATGCAGAAGGAGCACCCCCATGGTGCCCTCACTGGGCATTGACCTTGATGGGAGGTGGGGTCTACTTAGCACTTTCCACACACAGACTCAGTGACTCAACAAATGTTCCCAAGGTCCCAGCTCTGTGCTGGGAGGTAAGGTGCTCAAGGCATCCAGGTTGGGAGATCCCAGAGGAAGGGGCGCCTCACCTAGACCTGGGGGCTTGAGAAGTTTTTTGGAAGGAGATGGGCATCCCATGTGTTAGTCAGTGGGACTAACACGTACAGTGGCCCCCAAGTCCCCTGTCAATAGCCCAAATTCTGGAGGGTTCCCAGCCGTGGGGAGCCCACGCGGTCTGCATTTCAGTGGCTCCTTGCTCTGAGCTTGCTGTGACCACGGGATGGTCAGGCCCCAGAGCCCTTGGGTGTTCTGGACCTCGTGCTCCATCCAGGCCACTTCCCCACCCCAGGCCTGGCATGTACCTGTCATCAGACAACAGGACAGCCTGGAGCTGTTAAAAAAACCCAGAACTGGGAGTCAAGACCCCCGCGTTCTGTTCCCAGCCCCAGCCCAGCTCAGTGGGTATCACTGCCCTCATCTTCAAAGTGAGGGTCCCTCAAGTGTCTGTCCGGTTCCCTGAGCCTTTGTTTCTCTGTCCTGGCATGGCAGGCGGACCACTGCCGCTAGGTCCTTCCACCGCCCAGACTTGTAAATACTGGGCCAGGGGCCAGGGCTGTGCTTGGCCTGGGTGCTTCAGGCACAGCCCCAGTCTTCACTGCACACATCCCTAGGGGGAGAAGCAGGTGTTAATCAGATTGCCCCCTGAAGGACCAGGAATTACAATGGGAGAGGACTGCCTGCAGGGGAGACCAAGGCTCTGTGAGCAGGGACGACAGAAGAACCTCTTGGTCCAGGGCGGGACAAGGACCTCAGACAAGCCAGAGTCAGTGAGAGGCATGGAGATCAAGCTCCAAGGTGCGGGGTGCCCAGTGCCTGGGTAGGAGGGCCAGGTGGCACCCCACAGGCCTGTGGGCCCTCAAGAGTGAGGTCATTCTCCTAGGTGGGTTTGCAGCTTCTCTGCCAGCCAGCCACACCCTTCATGCAAAGGCCTGCGTTGCAGAGATGGCCTCACCCCTCCCAGCCCCCTCCCTTGAGCTACCCCCACTCCCAAGGCACAGGAAGAACACCCTGCTTCCTTTGCTGGTGCATGGCACGGGCCTTTCACCCTCTGCCACCGATTTGTCATTAAGCCACTTGACAGCCATTTCCTTCTAATTTACAGGGTATTGGCTGAAAGACCAATAAAAGGCTGCAGAACAGTTTGGCCGATCCTGCAGGCTGCTAATTGCAGACAATAAGCAAGCATGCTGCTCCCTGGGAGTACGCTGCGGTGTGCACACGTGTGCCTGGGCGCCCGCATCATTGCTGGGCTCCCGTGCACGTCAGCTTTTCGTGGTTGAGTTGCTTCCGGCAGAACAGACACTTTTGAACACCCAAGTCTCCTTGATGGCCCTTAGAACCCACTGACCGGCATAGGCTGCTCAGTGAGCCAGTGCTGGGCCACACATATTTATCGAGCACCTACTGTGTGCTGGGACCTAGACTAGATGTCAGGGATGTAGTGATAAACAAGACTGGGTCCCTGCCTGCCCCCTCCTTCTGGGGGAAGCAGATCAAACATACACACACTGGCAAATTAATAAATGAAGTGCTTTAAAAGACTGAGTGCTATGAAGAGGAAAAAAGAGAGCCTCGGGGTAATGAGGGAGAGGAAGAGAAGTGGGTGGGAGAGGTGCTTCCCCTACCCCAAGTGTCAGGAGTGCCATGCGTGCCTCTTGAGGCAGCTTTATGATTAGAAAGTATGGTTAGGGCTTTGAACGTTCATTATCACTTTTTAATTTAATTTTTATTAAAGCAACACATGCGCATAGTTAAAAACGTCAAATGAGTCACAGCCTATTAAAAAAACCAGCAGCCCCTGACTGTCCCTCTTTCACCCCAAATCTCATTCATAAGAGGCACTTTTTTTTTTTTTTTTTTGGCTGTGTTGGGTCTTCGT
The DNA here is from genome assembly GCF_963924675.1 of Phocoena phocoena. NCBI lineage: Eukaryota > Metazoa > Chordata > Mammalia > Artiodactyla > Phocoenidae > Phocoena > Phocoena phocoena. The sequence goes on from NC_089220.1 coordinate 10,451,473, forward strand.
TTCTGTGCGAGGGCTTTCTCTAGTTGCGGCAAGCGGGGGCTTCTCTTCATTGTGGTGCGCGGGCCTTTCACTGTCGTGGCCTCTCTTGTTGCAGGGCACAGGCTCCACACGCGCAGGCTCAGTAGTTGTGGCTCACGGGCCTAGTTGCTCCGCGGCATGTGGGATCTTCCCAGACCAGGGCTCGAACCCGTGTCCCCTGCATTGGCAGGCAGATTCTCAACCACTGCGCCACCAGGGAAGCCCGAGGCAACCACCTTCGAGTGTTCGTTGTTCCTTCTGGTATTTCCCTGCATATTCTAAGTGATGTGGATACTCTATTTACCTTTTCTTTCAATCTGAAACATTATCAATTGACTTTTCACTATAGCAGACACAAGGTTCAGGACCCTAACACTACCCACAGACGTACAAAGCACTTCCCCGCTTCCCATCCACTTCCTATAGGTGTCTCCTGTGAGAGGTTCAATGACTAGCCAGTGTCTCCCTTAGTAAGCGATAATGTAAATATTGATCCCAGCTGAGTGTACTATGATTTGTTTCCTTCCCTGGAGTGAGCAATGCCTCTTCCCAATATGGTCAAATACATCAGGTGATCAATCTGTCAGTTCCATGTTTGTCTTGGAGAATCCGTCCTCCTCTCCAGGTGGATGGTAGCTCTCTGGGCTTGATGCACAGCTGTTGCATTCTCCAGCAGCCTTCCAAGCTCCCCTCTGGGAACTTGCTGCACTCAGCTCTCTCCCTCTCCTTCTCCCACTCCAGTTTTTTATTTCTCTAGCTTGACTCCATCGTGGAATTTGTCCAAGATCTTTCCTGAATCATAGACTCGATAGCAAGTCAGTTTAGTGAAGTTAGTTTTCTTTTTAGAATTGACGTGCTTTTGGGAGCTTTGGGATGGCCTAGAAGAGGGTTAGCTCTTACCGAGTGTGTGGCAAGTCAAGAAGACCTGGTTCCCAGGCAACTGGAATGCCACGGAGGAGGGCAAAGGAGATTCCTGTGATGTCTGAGCCACAATAAACCTCCGTGGTCGTAGGAGGAAGCTGAGACCTGGATGGGGACGAGACGTGGCTCAGGTCACAGAGGTGTCCAGCCCTCGTCTCACGTTCTTTGAGGATGCAGGGAGCTGCCCTCCTGGCTTCCAGCTGAGTCCTTACTGCTCACTCAAGACCCAGCTCAAACACACCTCCTCGGACATGGCGCCCTGGGCTGGGGTAGATCTTTCTTCCCTGCCAAGTGCTAGAGTTGTAGCTCTCCCTGGATTTACATTTCTGCTTTCTGCTCTAGGTCGGTTAATGTTGGTGTTTGCATGGGCATGAGTGCGTGAGTGACTGGGCACACGCACGCACACGCATACAACAGGCACATTAGACGGGGGAGTGGTCGTCCTGTCTCACTCATCTCCTCTGTCTCCTCCACAGCGCCTGGCACACGCCTGGCACGTGGTACTCTTCCATGACTTCCTGTGGTGCGAATGGAGGCTTGTTTGTACAGACTTGCCAGAGTCTGCCTTTAAAAATGACAAACTCTGTGTAGAATTTCAGTAAACTTAGTCGTTTTGCTCCTCTCCCTCTGGGTGAGGGAAGTAGAATGTGCTCTTAGAGTGAATAATGTGTGCACGGTTTTAATGCCTGGCCTCACCCCTTCATCAGCTTCCTGACCGTCTGCCATGTCTGCCCCCTCCCGCCAAGCCCCTTCCCGGTACCCAAGATCCAGTGCTCGCACACTGACTCAGCAGCCCCCTGTCACGCCCGGAGAGGCCTGGCCTCCCTGCCAAGCGCACATGACACACTCTCAGGCTGAGACTGCCTCAGAGGAGGCAGGCCCTGCCATCTGCTGCCTCCCCTTCCGCCCCAGAGGACACGCCCAGCAGCCCAGCCCTCTCTTCCCCGGCCTCTGCTGAGCTGCCTAGTCAGGGTCAGAGCAGGGGCCAGAGGAAGACCAGGTGGGCTGGGTCCAGGATTCGGAACAGGAGTGGAACCTCTTCATCCAGCCTCAACTTGCCATGAACTTCCAGGAGCAAGAAATTCACCTCGAATCCATCTTGCATCCCTGGGGTCTTGAGACTGAGGTTATCTTTCGCACCAAAACCTCTTGGGACAGGTGGGGGCCTAATGCAGTGATTGGGTGCTTGAGACCCAGCCTTTCCCGTCTGCCACTTCTATAGCAGTGCCACTCCCCCCAGGCCCCCAAATCCAACCTCTCTGGCTGGAATTTGAGGCTCTCATGTCTGGCTGTACCGTGAATTAAGTGAAAAGTAGTAATGCTCCACGGAGGGACCCTTCCGGCATCGGTGCTGAGCACAGATGCATGGCTGTGCTTGGAAACCGTCTGACTTCCTTTGGGACCTGGGCTGGATTCAGAGAGCTGATTCCAGTGCTTTGCGGCAGGACCGAGACTCAACCGTCTAACTCCTGGGCCAGCGCTCCTTCCCCTGAGCCACGCTGCCATCCTCCCGGCTGTCCCAGAGGTGGGACCAACACACAGATTTCTTTTGAGTCCCAGATGCCACAGGATCTCTCATTATTTTTACCATCACCACACTTCTCCCTCCAAGAAGAGACTGGGCCCAGAAGGGACTGGGGCGCAGGGTGTCCTGACCTGCCCTGGGCTGAGATACTTACTTGGGCTTATCTGTGCTTCTCCCCCGCCCCATAGGGGTCCACAGGCTGTGGCGGGTGATGAAATCCCATCCTGGCAGTAGGAGGCGGGCTGTAGGGACCAGCTGCTCTGTCTGCCCGGGATCCTCGGGTCAGGAGCCCTGTGGGGTGCACCAGCGGATGGGAGACTCAGACGGGTCCCTGCTTCTTAGGCCTTCTTTTGTCACCAAGAAGCTCCCTCCTCCCTGAACTCGTCTCTCCAGACATGCTGGGTCAAGGTTATGGGGCAGGGTGAGGGGATAGACAGGAATCCCCGATACAAGGAGTCCTCTGATGGCTCCCACTGCACTCAGAATAAGATCCGGATGCCGTGTCCTGCCAGCCAGGTCCCGAGGAGGACATGAGCCTCAGAGCCCCCCGATGCCATTCTTCGACTTGCTCAGCAGATGTGGCCGAACAAGGAAGCCCTGGTGGCTGGTGGGGGATGGTGAGCACAGGGGACGCGACTGGAGTGCGAGGCTCCTCAGCCACGTGCCTGGCTCGCCTTCCCCTGGCGGTGGCAGAGGCTGCGGGGCGGGAAATGGGGCCGCTGCTTCTCATGGTCAGGGACGCCCTCTGTGGCCCAGAAAGGCTTTTCTTTGGCTTCTTGACGAGGTTTGGAGAAATCTGCAGTCTACAGAGGCGTCTCATGGTAGAACCCTGTGTGTGTGTGTGTGTGTGTGTGTGTGATATATGTGTGCATGTATGTGTGTATGTGTGTGTAGTGTGTGTATGTATGTGGGGGCGTGTATGAGTGTATATGTGTGCATGTATCTGTGGGTTTGTGTATTGTGTGTGCATATGGGTGTGTGTGTGATGTACGTGCAGTGTGGTATGTGTGGGTACATGTGTGCGTAGGTATGTGTGTGTGTGTCGGGAGTGGGCTGTGGGGAGGATGAATGCCTTTGGAAGAGGGGTCTGAGACCTCTAACCTCACTTCGCTGAGAATGACCCTCCATGGGGTGCGTGAGACAAGAAACCAGCCGGCAGCCTCCCTCTCAAGCCCTCAGAGCTGTTCTTCGCTTCCAGTTACCCCACAGAGCAGAGGCTGTGGGTGGGGCCTGTGTCAGCCTTGCCAGCGTTGACCGAGAGGGCTCCGCCCTGCCCAGGCTGGACCAGCCGCTGTTCTGCAGGCAGTGAGGCATTGGCGCCGCCCTCCAAGCAGAGAATGGGGGGCCCCCTGTGCACCAGGCCGGGGTGGGGTGGGCGTGGGGTCTCAAGGTGGGAGACCTCACCCTCCGACAGCTGGGAGTCGGGCACAGAGCCAAGGAAGCGCTCACTTCCCTTTCTCTTGGTTTTAGGAACCAGGCCATGTAGGCAGCCGTTTGCGCCCATCTCTTCCCACACAGACCGGGTGGAAAGGTCTTTCTTGGTTTAGCGGGACCTCCCCGGCTGGCTCACGGAGGGGCCCGGCTGGGTCCGCACAAGCCTCCCTAGCACTTCAGGAGCCCTGCAGGGTGCACACTAGGTGGGAAGTCTGTGCGGACTGGAGACCACTGGCTGCTCCCCGCTGACCCCTTTCCAACCATAGTACTGAGAGCTAACACACACTTATGGAGCACTTACTGTATGCCAGATGCCCATCTAGGGGCTTGACACGCATTAACGTATTTAATCCTCCCAACGGGCCTATGAAATGGACACCATTATTGTGCCCATTTTATAGACCAGGAAACTGAGGCCTAGAGAGGTTAGGTGGCTTGCCCAAGGTCACACAGCTAGAAAGTGGTGGAGCTGGGTTTACTGAGCCTGATTCTTCCTCCCAGCACTTCTGCAGCATCACCCTGAAGAACTGTGGTTAGAGAGAGGACGGAGATGGGGTTCAAGGCAGAGCCTTGTCCTGCCGTAGGTAAAACTCCGGCTTTCACCGGGCTCCAGTGAACCCCGGAAGGGCTTCAGGACTGGGCTGCCCAGGGAGCAGAGTGGATGGGGGCTCATCTCCAGGGGGGAGGGGAGCAGACCAAGTTCACTTCTCAGAAAAGCCCTTGGGGCAGCCACTTCTCCCCTCAGCGCACCCAGGCTCTGGGACTGCTCCTGAGGCAGTGTTGTGCCAGCCAAATGTTGCCTTCTTTGCTGGGTGGACCCCTGCCGAGACCCCCTTTCCTCTCTGGGAAGCTGGCTGAGTCACTGAGAAGGCCCTGGAGCTCTCTCCTGAACCTGCCCCCAGTGTCCCTCCAAACACGCCCTCTGAGCCACCGTTGCCCCCAAGGCCCCGGGAATGCAAAGGGGTCTCCCAGCCAGCAGCCTGCATTAGCAATCTCTCCTCTCCTCCTGACAGAAGGAATCCTGCTCAGTTCCTACCTACTCCCTAAAAAGGGCAGGAAGGGCTTCCCTGGTGGCGCAGTGGTTGAGAGTCCGCCTGCCGATGCAGGGGACACGGGTTCGTGCCCCGGTCCGGGAGGATCCCACATGCCGCGGAGCAGCTGGGCCCATGAGCCATGGCTGCTGGGCCTGCGCGTCCGGAGCCTGTGCTCCGCAACGGGAGAAGCCACGGCAGTGAGAGGCCCAAGTACCGCAAAAAAAAAAAAAAAAAGGGCAGGAACTCTGTGCCCTCCAGGCTTAGTCCATTTCCCTGTGAATTCCAGGCCCCCTTCATCTCTTCATTATCCACCCCCCTTTTTTTCTTTGGCTGTGCCAGGAAGCATATGGGATCTTAATTCCCTGTCCAGGGATGAAACCCGTGCCTCCTGCAGTGGAAGCGCAGAGTCTTAACGCTGGACCACCAGGGAAGTCCCTCATTATCCACCCTTGAAGGCCCTTAAGCCTCATCTCCCCTGCCCTGGACCCATTGCAGCTGATTTTTCAGACCTAGCCCAAGAGTGAATATTTATTAGGGAGAAAAACAGAAAAATCTTTGGGCCCAGAGATTTTTGCCTCTATTTTCTGGACCCCTGATTCTGTTGAAATCCCTCTATATTAATGGTAAATTTAGGAATCTCACTCAAGTCCATCGGCGGCCTCGTGTTAGGGGCAACAAAGGATCTCGCTGTAAGAATATGCATCCCCACTCCCAGTTTTCCAGGCTAGGTAAAACTCCCTGAGTCAGAAATCGAGCCCACCCAGCAAGGTCAGAGCTGCTTGAGGCCCCTGGAAAGGGGTGGGCGGGACGGGAGGAAAGGTAAAGGAGACAGAGGGAGAAAGGCACAGGGGGAGAGGTCAACTCAGAGTCCATCATTTCCAGGAGCCCATCACAAACAAGGCAACTTGTCTGAGCCCTTTCTGAATTCCAGAAAGTGTCTGTGATCATCTACATAAATGGGGTGTTCAGACCCTAGAACATAGCATGTGCTGGGTTAAAGCAAAATGCGACAGGCTTCTGGGAGGACTCTGGAGAACTCCGAGGAATCTCCAAGAGGAGGACGGCGGAGGGCCTTCCTAAGGTGATTGGACCACAGAGCCCTCTTGGTGGGGGGCGGGGGGGGGGAAACGCCTGCTTTATCATCAGTAGCAGCAGGGTGGGGGGCGGGGGGGGGGAAACGCCTGCTTTATCATCAGTAGCAGCAGGGTGGGGGGCGGGGGGGGAACGCCTGCTTTATCATCAGTAGCAGCAGGGTGGGGGGCGGGGGGGGGAACGCCTGCTTTATCATCAGTAGCAGCAGGGTGGGGGGCGGGGGGGGAACGCCTGCTTTATCATCAGTAGCAGCAGGGTGGGGGGCGGGGGGGGGAACGCCTGCTTTATCATCAGTAGCAGCAGGGTGGGGGGCGGGGGGGGGAACGCCTGCTTTATCATCAGTAGCAGCAGGGTGGGGGGCGGGGGGGGGATGCCTGCTTTATCATCAGTAGCAGCAGGGTGGGGGGCGGGGGGGGGGAGCGCCTGCTTTATCATCAGTAGCAGCAGGGTGGGGGGCGGGGGGGGAACGCCTGCTTTATCATCAGTAGCAGCAGGGTGGGGGGCGGGGGGGGGAACGCCTGCTTTATCATCAGTAGCAGCAGGGTGGGGGGCGGGGGGTGGGAAACGCCTGCTTTATCATCAGTAGCAGCAGGGTGGGGGGCGGGGGGGGAGCGCCTGCTTTATCATCAGTAGCAGCAGGGTGGGGGGCAGGGGGTGGGAACGCCTGCTTTATCATCAGTAGCAGCAGGGTGGGGGGCGGGGGGGGGGGGGAACGCCTGCTTTATCATCAGTAACAGCAGGGTGGGGGGCGGCGGGGTGGGGGGGGAACACCTGCTTTATCATCAGTAGCAGCAGGGTGGGGGGCGGGGGGGGGAACGCCTGCTTTATCATCAGTAGCAGCAGGGTGGGGGGCGGGGGGGGGGGGGAATGCCTGCTTTATCATCAGTAGCAGCAGGGTGCTGATTCAGCAGAAAGATGTCTGGACCAGGACGTGGTGGTGGGTGGCGTTCCAGGTCCCACCACAAACTAGCTGGGAGGTCCTTGGGCAAGTCACAGCTCTCCCTAAGCCTCAGCTGCCCCATGAAATGAATCCCATGACTTCAGGCCTATCTTCTTCAGGGGACCGTTGTGAGAGGGGACAAGAAAATGTGTGGCTGATAACCATGAACAGGCCTGGTAGCCCCACCCCATGAAACTACTGATAAGCCTCTCACAGACCCTCCCTCCCCTAAACTAATCACCAAGGCCCTAATCCCATAGGCATCAAACAGTCGCCACCTACCAGGCCTTCTCCTGATGGGTTTGGGGAGGCTCTGAGGACATTTGAGAAGGCAGATGCAATCAGTCCCTAGGCTTTCAACCACGACCGCAAGAGTTCAACTTAGACAACACACAATGAAAGCCAGTTCAGGCGCAGCCCCAGCGTTATTGGGGATACGGGAGGTGTCTGAGCTGCTGCCTCATGGGCCTCAGATCCACCCGAGAGACAGCAGGATTGTGGCATGGGGTCGGGCTATGCAGCATGTATGGCATGGACCTGTTGGGAGGCTGTGGCCACTCAGCCCTGGGGCTGGGGGCCGAAGCCCTCCTGAGCCATGCAAGAGAGGAAGTGGGATTTGAGCCAGGCCAGAAAGCAGTGCTGTGAATTCAGAGTCTCAGTGGAGTGGGCCTGAGCCTTCTCAAAGCCATCCTCCCAGCCTTCCCGATGCCCTGCGTTTGTAAGATGAATGGCTCCTGGGGTTAAAGGGCCTCTGGAGTGAGTTTCAAATGGCTCAATGTGAAGTGTTTGAGAACCACTGGGGTGCACTAGTTTAGTCTGGACATTCACCATCACCACCACCACCACCGTTACCATCTCTACCGCCATCATTATTACCACTACCTTCAACTGCACCACCATTACTGTTACCGCTGTCATCATCGCCATCATCACCACCACCGTGACCAACGCTCTCATCACCACCACCAACTCCACCAGAACCTCCACCCCAATTACTATTACCACCACTTCCACCCACCATCACTACCACCTTTACCATCAGTGCCACCACCCCTGTCATCACCATCACCGCCTCCACCACCATTACCACCATTACCACCATCCACTTCATCACATTTTCCACCTGCCTTTGATCACACAGAGATAAGATTATAAAGTCCAACTACTAGCACCTCTCCTCTCTTAACCGTCTGCACCCCAAATATTCATCGTCATGTCTGTCAGCTCATAATCAAAGAGACCAACCAAAGCCTGATATCATACTAGGCTGAGCATACATTCTGGTTTGTCCAGAACAGTTCCAAATCCTGCCTGCTGTCCCTGCTTCATTATTCACGGCTTCCCTCTTTCACTGTCAGCTACGTTTGCATGACATTATATTGTCACCCTAGTTGAAGACCACATCCCGCTTCTGATTGAGTTCCACGAGGATTAGCACCCCAAGGATGCTGACCTGGAACAGAGCCTGGCGGGAAAACTAGGAGGGTGAGATACCCCTCGCCAGGCATCGATAACTAATGGATACCCCTGCCTCCCCTTCCCTTGCCTTCCCGCTGCTGCACCGGCCCCCAGGAAACCCCTGAGAAAAGAGGAAAACGGCACCGGTGTTGCTGAGTATCCCATGACCTCCTCGCACAGCAACAAAGGGGTGGACGTGAACAGCGCCGTGGTGTGAGTCTGCAGGCCCTGGGCCGCTGGCCAGAGGGGCACCTTGGCGGCACTAGTGGACACAGGAAAGCAGGTGGACACGAGCTGACACTGGGCTTGTCGGGACTTCATTGCCTTGAAGGCCTCGAGCCTCCCGAAGGAGAAACCATACTCTGCCCAGCCTCGCCCCCTGGTCAGTCCGTGGGCAGGGGCAGCGGACACCATGCTGAGCCAGGCTCACCTGCGTGCAGCACCCGGGGCAGCGCTGCCACCCGCGGCCCCGTCTCTTCCTTGTCTTGCGTTTGATCCGTTGACTGTCTCCGGGCTGCTGTCTAAAGCACACGCTCTGAGAAGGCAGGGAGTCTGTCTGCTGGGGCGGGGAGCCATCCCCCTTTAGCCAAAAGGAAACCTCTCCTCCTCCCCAGGAAGCCCGCCTGCTTCTTCCTTGACCAAGCTGTTCCCAACAGAAGCCATGGGCGCATCCGTGAGACGTCCCCGTTCAAAGGTGCTTCCCACACATCTGTCCGCCGCCCCATCTGCAGCTGTCTCAGTCTTAAGGGCCTGCCTTCTCCCTCCCGTCCCCACCGACGCCTGGGGCCCCTGTCTGCTGACCCCCTGCCACGGAGGGCCGTGAGCCCAGCCTACAGAGTCCCCTCCGGACCCAGCAGAGGGGCCCATTCACACCCCGGGGTGGAGTCTGGCCGTCCAGGGAAAAACGACTCACTGAACCTCAGGCCCGGGGCCTGGGAAGGGCAGGGGCCACTACGTCTGTCCTCAGATTCATTCCCCCACCTGACCCTCAGAGGAACCAACGCTTCCATGTGAGCCAGGCCCTGCCTTTCCCCCGGCAGAGGCCACCACTTGTGCCAAACCCACCGCCGGCCCTCTGGACTGGGCCCACCCTGCCTGGCACTGGGGCCCCTGATGCTCCCCTGAGGCCTGGTACCCAGACCCTTCCCTGAGAGTCCCCAGGCCTCCCGTCACCCAGAAGGAGGCAGTGTTCTTCCAGTGGCTTGCTTTGAATGTCTTTTATGTTCTAAAAGCGCTGAACCCTCCAGAGTGGTTGGTAGATGAAGGGAAGAAAAGGAGATGTGAGGAGAGGGACCCTCCAGGCCTGGTGACCCCCATCTACTGGCCCGGTGACCCCCCATCTGCCAGCCTCTTTGGCAGTCGGCCACCTGCCCCGTGGGCACATTGCTAGGCCCTTGGAGACAGCAGCCTTGTGGTTCTGCACAGCCCATGTGCTGGGAGAACACGCCCCGCGGTTCCCTCACTGCCCACACACCTGCTGAGAAGGGACCCGACCCAGCCAGCGGCTCCACTGGCTGGCTATGTAGGGACTTAGCCTGGGGACCCTGACCGCCTCCTAAGCCATCAGTGTCGTTCTCTGGGGGGTGTTTGGGCCACAGGTGAGACTTTCCCATCCAGGGGAGACTGATAGACTGAAAACCAGTCCCCATTTGGGCTGAACCTTGAAACATCCACTGTCCAGGAGCCCTGGTGCCCACGGAGTTGTCTGTGGGCCGAGCGCAGGGGAAAAGGTGAGTGCGCTGTGACCCTGACCCAGGTCCTGCTCCCAGGTCAGCGGGTACAGGCTGAGGACAGGTCCAGGGCAGACTCTCCCAGAAAGGATTTTTCCTGCTTTTCCATTTTCCCCGTGCGTTGAGGCCTGAGTGTGGGTGTGGATTGGATTTTGCTCTCCCTGTGCACCCTAGCACAGGGCCACCTGTGGCCTGCATCCCTGGTGAGCACGTGACAGTACTCATGGTTCATGCCCTCCAGTTACCAAGGATGCAGATCTGGGTGACAAGCGGGCCAGAGGCTGTGGGTCCTCAGCGGGGCACACCCCATCCCAGCGCACTTCCCCCGCTGCCTGCAGCCTCCTGCCAAGTCCCCCCTGATCCCTGAATAGAGACCCAGCCCTAAGCACATCCATCCCGGGTTCAGAAGTGATAGGAGAGCACCTTCAGCCAGAGGGAAGGATCCGAGCTAAGGGATCGTGGAGTACTGGACAGCCAGTCTCGGGGAGACCCCGAGGGGGGCAGGTCACAGCCCGGCTGTTGCACAAACCCACTGGTCCACCTTCCCCAACCTGAGCTTAAATTTAGGAGGCCCGGATTTTGCAATTAGCCTAATCCTCCAGCCCCGGCGAGTCTCCCCACGAGGAACCCCGGTGGACCATCCATCCATCACTGTGGGGCCAGTATCCCCTTCCCTGGAGACACACAGCCAGGGCTCCATGAAAAGCTAACGTTTGTGCGTAAATTCCCCCAAATTGGGTTTGTCAAATCTCCTCTCACCAGTTAGTGAAAACTAAGAGAAGGGCCCAGTTTTTAAAAGAGAATTCACTTGAGAACAAACCCTGAACCGGCCATTTGGAAGACAGCTCTCACGGGTGCAGGGGGAGAGCCCCACTGGATTTTCAGCTTAAGCAACAGAAGCAACAATAAAACTACCCCAGCCTGGTGTTTGAGCTTCGAACTTTAATTTAAGGACTGTATCTGCAGCCCCTAAACATGGACCAATCCTCAGACTAGTCTGAACTTTCGAGAACGAAATGCACATTCCTTCTCTGCATTTTCTCGAATAGATATTTTTCAACCGTCTCCTAGTTGAGCCCAACTTTAGAGTGGCATATAGATCTCCCAGAGTTTTCAGGTGTTCCTTAGAAGCTTCTAAAGCCAGTTTTAGAAGAAAGACTAATAGCTGTAAAAATATAGACATATATATTATATATAGTTATATATATATATTTAAAGAGATATCTATATCTATATCTATATCTATATATAATTACTGTACTCTCTGAATCTGTACAAAGTATGATTTAAACAGCCCAGGTAGTGTGAGATATCTAACGCATGAATGTAAATACCCCGAGACCTGCCTTCCTAACCGTGCGCCGAGAGTACCGGGAAGATGGCTCTTAGTCCCAGGAGTTCTGTCTCAATGGACAAATACACGCATCGGTGCCGTCTTGCCACCAACAAGCCACTGATGTCGACTCTGTGCTGAGATGTTGCACAGGAAGCAGGACGGGCAGCGCTGCGGGTGGGCTCCGTGTTACTTACGAGGAAGAAAGCAACATGCCTTTTTATTTTCAATAAAAATATACTTATAAAGATGGCTGTCAGTTGTCCTTTGTGGCGGAGTAGGGAAGGAGAGAGCGGACTGAGTGTGGCGGTGTGGTCCTTCCTTGAGGCCCTGCTATAGACCCAGGTACCTTGGGTACCTGGCTGGCCGTGGTACTTTGCTTGCCTGGTTTCTATATGGTTTTATCGTAACGCCCCGAGGCTGGCATTTGTGGAGATTCCAAGGTATCAAGCCTCTCCGTCAGCCCCAACCCGGCCACCTTGACCCTTGACTCAAGTGAGAGGAGGGTGGCCAACCATCCTAGTTCGCCTGGGACTGGGGGGTTTTCCTAAAATATGGAACGTTCAGAGCTGAAACGGGAAAAGTGCCTGGCGGACTGGATGAGCCAGTCGCTCTAATTTGACAAGTGCTCACGGGAATCATGGGGGCCAAGGATCAGCGGGCCACGCTAGAGGGGAGACGGGTTACTTCTGTGGCCAGTGACGGGCCTCCTACTATATCTACCCCCAGGTCTAGACCTCGGCCCCCAGGGTCAGTCTGCAGCTGCTCAGATCACTGTGGTGTGGCCTACCCTGCGCCCCCAAGCAGAGGGACCCCAGCCCCACCAGGAGCAGCCCTCTTTCCCTGTGCTTTTGGAGAGAAGAGGCTCCTGTCTGATGGGCCAGGCGGGACGGAGAAAGAAAACAGTTGCCCCTGCAGCATCATCGTTTTTATCCGAGGAGTGAGGAAACAGTTTGGAGACGGAGTGACAGCCAAGGTCACGCAGACACAGGAAACGGGTGGGACTGGGGTTTGCACCCAGACTTGGGTGTCTTCCGCATGCAGCCACTGGACACGACTGAGGGGGACCCCAACCCAGACTGTCTCCCCACAGTTGGGGTGCTGCTGGACCCCATCACCTCTACCTGGGTTCCCCACAGCTTCAGAGTCAGCTCTGTGGAGGCAATTGGGAGGCCCCTGTGTGCCCGGAGTTGGGGGCCTGGAATTTCTCCAAGCTGCCAGCCCAGGGGGATGTTGGCTCGGTGCAGCGGCTCTGGAGGAAAGGGCCTGTGTCTCAGGCATCTGGGGTCAGGGCAGCGGAGGGGAGCCGTGGAAGTCCCTGCTGAGAGCCAGGAGGCTGTCATCCCAGTGGCACACCCCCCCGACCTCCACCTGGGATTCCACGAGCTGTCATTTCCCGAAACTTGACACGTGTCCTGGCAGACAGTAGGCACACGGTGGGTGGTGGCCACCATTGCTGTCACTGTCACTGCTGTCATTAATAAAAGGCTGCCACCCAGGCCACAGGCAGAGCTCCTCCGCCCACTGGCCACTTACCCGGGTCCCCTGTTTGGGGCGGGTGAAGATTCGGTGGGGCACCTCCGGCCTCACTCCCGGGCACCCCAGCCTGGCCAAACTCACAGCAGCAAAGCCGGAGGCCAGCAGGGCGTGCGGCAGGGTGCATCAGGCCTGGGTGTGGGGCTCTGCTGACCCCTGCAGGTGCCCGGCGGGCAGGCAGCACCAGCCTAGGAGAGGACAGGTGCCGGGTGCCGGGAGCCGTCAGCCCCGAGCGGCAGAGTGCCCCCGCCACTTCCCGTCTCCACCCCGCCTTTCCGGGGCTTCTGGCCACGCTTCCAGCTCCAGACGGAGGCCAACACGTCAAACAACGCGGGTGCTCCGGCCGCCTGGCAGCCCCGGGCCCACCCGTGAGCCTCGCCCCTCGTGCTCGGGGTCCTGCTGCCGCCACCCAGGTGTGGGACACGGTGGGATCCACAGGTGACCGGGGTGGCGGCACGGAGCTGTGTTGGAATGACAGCCCCTGGCCCGTGGGGGGCAGCTCTTCCTCCTTGCTTCCCTCAGACGCGGCACTGAGACTCACCGTGGGTGACATCTCGGGAGACGGTCCTGTGAGGTGGAGCGAGCAGTGGCACATGGTTCCCGGTGGCGGCCTCGCTGCGGCCTCATCTTTGGCCACGCCCACCCACCCCACCTACCCAGGGACCGGCCCCACTGGACCTCCACTTCCTTCCTCCACCCTCCCCTGCCACCCACCCCCGCCCAGGAGGAAGCCATTAAGCTCCCTCCTCCCTCTTCCCAAAGTAGCTGTCAGGAAAGCGCCCGAAAACTTCCTTGACATAGTAGTTTTGATGCCCTGTCTCCTGTTTCCATCCCTGGCACAACCAGTGCCACCAGCCCAGACTCCGGGCGCCGCTGTGACTGCCCTTATCCAGCACATCCGACCCCTCGGGCCACCCCTCCTTCCCATCCTCTGCTGGGGAGCGGCTCTCCCAAATGTACATCCTCAGGCTCCTGACTTCAGCTGTCAATCATTTGCTCAGTCATTCCCCAAGTACTTACGGAGCATCTGATACGTGGCAGGCAGCACACTGGGCACTGGGGTTCAGCTTCCCCGATGCTTGAGGTCCCAGCTCATTCCCGCCCTCAAATCCGGCAGATCCCGCCCTGGCCCTCCAATCGGCTGTCCAGTCCCACCTCCGCTGTCCCAATCCCCAGCGCTGGTCCCACTACCCACTTTCCCCAAACTCTGCCTCATTCCATCTAGCCTCTGTCTGCCCACAGGAACTTCCTCAAACCTACCCCGCTGACGGCTAGGGACCGCTCCCTGGCCACGGTCTCTGGCCTGGCTGCCCTTCCCTGGGCCATCCCACACCGCTCACCGCAGCGCCACTCCACGTGCACACCTCCCCGTCTGCAGGTTTCAGGCTCCCCTCCCCCACCCCTTGGCCTGGCTGCATGGCCACATCTGATGTGCTGTGCAGATCCTCTCAGAAGCTGCCTCTTCCCTGACCACATGGACCAAAAGCCCACGGGTGCACAGAGCCCAGTGATTTCTGCCTTCTCTGGACGGCACAGACAGCCCTGCGTGCACAGCTCTCATGTCTGCCCTCTCCCGTGGACAGTTCCAGAAGCTTTCTCCTCTCTTGTGTGAACCTGTCACCCTCTGGAGAGCCTGCATCCACTCCTACCCTAGGTGTTGACCATGCTGTGTCCTGGGGATTCAGAGAAACAGGAGAGGGCCCCACCCCCAGGAGCAGTTTGGTGGTGGCGATGCAAACAGACAGTGACACCCGTGTGGAGATGGAGGGACACCCAGGGTTGACTTCCCAGCACTTCACATACATCATCTCTTTTAATGCTTCCTGCAAGCCTAGGAGGATGTAGATCATCCCTATTTCACGGAAGAGTAAACTGAGGCTCAGAGAGGTTCAGAGGGGTTCAGTGGCTCACCAAGGGTCAAAAAAGCAGTAAATGGCAGAGCCGAAATTCAGACCCAGTTCTGTGTGGCTATAAGTTCTAGGCCCTTCCAACCCAGACAGGCCCTCAGATTTCAAATGGTCCATCCCAGCTAGATTTACACCCGATTATCTTCCCAGCCCATGAAAAGCAAACAGGACACTCAGCGTCCCCAGCCCCTGGAAGCTGGAGTCAGGGACTCATGGATCTAACATGAATCATTTTTGTGATTTCTTTTTTTTTTTAATCGAAGTATAGTTGGTTTACAACGTTGTGTTAATTTCTGCTGTACAGCAAAGTGATTCAGTTCTACATATATATACATCCTTTTTTAAAAAATATTCTTTTCCATTATGGTTTATCATAAGATATTGAACATAGTTCTCTGTGCTATACAGTAGGACCTTGTTTTTTATCCATTCTAGATATAAAAGCTTCCATCTGCTAACCCCAAACTCCCACTCCATCCCTCCCCCAACCCCCTCCCCCTTGGCAACCACGAGTCTGTTCTCTATGTCCATGATTCTGTTTCTGTTTCACAGATTGGTTTATTTGTGGCATGTTTTAGATTCCACATATAAGTGATATCATATGGTATTTGTCTTTCTCTTTCTGACTTACTTCATTTAGTACTAACATGAATCAATTAATATGTGATTCTGGCAAGTCCTCTCCCCTCTCAGAGCCTCAGTTTTCTCACCCGTAAAATAAGAGTAATAATCCCTGGCCAGCTGCTTCTCCAGGATGTGCACATGGAAGGGACTGGAAGGGTCCCAGCAGCACCGGATTGAGGTCACAGCAGTTGGGTCCTCATTCCAAGCCTGCAGGAGCCTGAAGCTCTCCTGTCCTCTCTACCCATCCCTTGGGGACTTACATCTGGCTACAGACTTCAGAGTCTTCAGGGTTGCCCCTGGTCCCCAACAAGCCGGCCATCACGTGACACCCAGTCCCTGCTTCCTGGGTCTCCACAGAAGATTCTCCAAGTCCTGCGAGACATTCATGTATGGGACGACTTTAGGGGGGCTCTGTGTAGGTGGGTGAGGGGAAAATTGCCTTCTCAGTCAGTACTGGCACCTGGACCCTGAGGATGCCCCCAGCCCCAGGGAAGGAACCAGAGATGGGCCTGAGACCCAGGCGGCCCCTCTTTTCTCAGTCTTCGAGAAGGCCTCGCCCCAGCCATGTGAGCCACAGACTCGGAGGGCCCTTCCACCAAAGGTGGGGAGCCCACGCCAGGCCCCCCAGGGGGTAGTAGGGACTCCCTGAAACCAGAGGGGCCTGCAGGGCTGCCCAGAACAATATGAATGGCGGCCCTGGACCTCCTGACTCCCCTTGGCTGACGCAAACAGCTGCTTCCCACCAGGCCCAGATGCCGTTGGGTGTGGGTGCCTGAGGCACCCTCGGCCTCGCATCTGATGGCTCTCTGTGGGTGGCCGTGTGGCCTCAAGAGGGTCTTCCTGGGACGGCTTCTCAGGGACAGGAAGCAGAATCCTGTCCCCACAAGGTTGCACTGGGCTCTCATCCTCCCTGGCCCCTGGTGGGCATCGTCACCCCTGCCTTGGCTGCAAGGTCGGTCATTCAGAGTCATTCCCTCAACAGAAGCCCTTGACCTTTGACCTCAGCCCTGTACTCCTGCCCTCATGCCACATCTCTATTTCTTCCACTAAGTTTCCTCAGGGGGATGGGGGTCCTTTCCTGTCCGCTAACCACAGCCAGAGCCATCTGGGGCCAATAGAGAAGCTCTTCTAACAGTGAAGCCCAGAAGGGACAGGGTTCAGGCTTAGTTCTCTTCTCCCAGGAGCTTCCTGAGGGAAAGCATCCTCCTTTTTTTTTTTTTTTTTTTTACGAAGACAAACACAAGCCACCCTTTCCCAAAGGAAATGCGTGTCTACTGACTCCCAGCTAAGAGGGGCCCTCAGGAATTCCTCCTAGAGCAAAGAGGTAACTTGCTGTCTCCACCGTTGGAACTAGAAGAAATCAGAAGCTTTTGTTTGTTGTTCCCCATGTGCCCGCCCTACACCCCTTAATTTAAAAAAAATGTCCTTTCCAGACTCGCTGATACATGGGGATAATGCAATTATGAAAAGGGAGTCAGGCAAGGCGCCCCCCAAAGAAAGAGTCGCTCTGATGGTGGGCGTGCAGGTTGGGGGACGTCTGAGTAGGGGGCACTGCACCCCTGACGTGAGCACAACCCTAGGAAGTCCAATCCCTGCCCAGGAAGACAGAGGGGTCCAGAGGATCGTGACGACACAGCTAAGCACACAGACGATCGCCAGTGAGGCCACTCTGAACCTGTCCTCAAAGAGCAGGGCTGAGGACGGTCTGGTGGAAGGAGCCCTTGTTCTGTGGAATTCCAGGGGGGCTGGCTTCATGCCACTGACTTTTGCCTGGAGGTTTGGCCTCAACCTTTCAAATGGGACGTATTCTCAGCGGTAAGTCTGTGCTCTGTGAGAACTTAATTTTCGATTTCATTCTTAGTCAAACTTAAAAAAAAAAAAAGTGTAACGAACATGTCTGGATCATAGGAATACAGACTGAGATTTCAGGCCCACATTTGTGTTCAGTGTCGCCCGGTGATGACAAACAGCACCATTTTAGTCGTCGTGGGTGATGAGAAGAGAAGCCAGCTGGGCACCGTGGCTGGCTGGCCTCCCCACTGCCTGGCCTCTGCGTGCAATCCCCCTCCTCTGTCTGCCACACCCTCCCAGAGAGCTCATCCAGTCCTGGGCTTCACACCCCATCAAACACGCATGACTCCCACGTTCGTGCCTCCGGTCCCCGCTTCCCAATCATCCCCAGACCTGAGTGCGTCCAGCTGCACACCTGCCGTACGCGGGCGTCTCATCAGAGCCCGGAAGGACTCCTGGCTCTCTCCTTACGACCTCTCGTCACCCCATTGTCCTCACCTCCACACCTGGCCTCTTCAGCACCACTGTTTCTCAGCCCAAACCCTGACAGTCAGCCTTTATTCCTCTTTGCCTCTCAAAAGGGACATGTTCTCAGGGGCGATCATTTGTCAGTGGCCAATAAACCAGCAAGTCCTGTCAACTCGGTCTCCAAAACACTTAAATCCATCTGCTTAACTCGGCCCCGACCACCCCCATCCAAGCCACCATCACTTCCTGCCTGGACTACAGTGACAGCCCCTGCCTGGGCGATCTGCTTCCACCCCTGCCGCCCCCAGGATCGTTCCCACAAAAGCCAGAGGGATCCTTACAAAACGTAAGTCAGACCATACGTGAGTTAAAAACCTGCCCATGACTCTTTTCATACTTACACACTACACTCCGTGCACTGGCTCACAAAGCCCGTCCTGACCTGGCCCCTGCTTCTCCGGCACCCACTCCCCTTCGTCACCCTGGCCTTCCTGAGCTCCTCACATGTGCCAGCCACTCTCTCCTTGGTTATCACCTGTGGCTTTCTTCAACCAGCCCAAGTCCTTCTCTAATCTGTCGCCTTAGTAGTTTCTTTTCAATACAGCACTTCTCGCCAGCTAAGGACACTTGTTGAGAAGTGTATGCATTTCCTGTCTTTCTCCTCCCACATGGATATAAAATGCGTGAGGACAGGGGCCTGCTCTGCTCTCGGGTCTTAGTCATTGCCAGGTCTCTAGACCCCCAGTGTGACTGACCCCAGAAATGTTTGTAGGATTCATTGATTAATTAATTGTGGGTTACAAATTTAATACCGTACACACAGCGTCAAGAAAAGAATACAGCACTTTATTTCCCAAAACTGTTCAGAGTCCCCACCTCACTGGGTGTAGGCGGGTTGAGGCAGTAGAAAACCCTGAATTTGCAAATTGATGGTGTTTGGGCCTCTTCTGGTTTAACTAGTTTCTTTTGGATGACTCTGTCTCTTTGGGACAGATGCTCAAACTGCGAGCCATCTCCTCAGTCCGGCTCCCCTCCAGGAGGCTCCCAGGTGTGCCCCTGAGGGGGTATCCGTGGTCTCGGGCACAGGCAGAGGCAGGTGCAGACCACGTGGTACCTTCGGGGTCCTGGCAGGTCTCGTGGCCGGCCTGGGCTGCTTCCGGGCCCGGTGACTGCAGAACTGTGCCTGGGCCCTTCCGGTCTCCAAGGGTGACGGCACCCCCAGCTGCAAACGTCCACACTGTGGCAGCCTCTTTCCCCTGACCATGGGCCCTGCCCATCTTCCTGCTCTCTCAGCTCCAGCCACGGGGACTCTGGAACCTGCACGCTCCCGCAAGCCAGGAGAGAGCTGCTGGAGCTGGGTGCAGGATTCCATTTGCAGCACCGAGGCTGCCCAGGGCTGCCGGCCCTTCTCCTGGAGGCTTGTGCAGCCCCATGTGATGGGGCTCCCTGGGACATTCCCATCAGGACATTCCCGTTAGAACATTTCTACAATGTTCTCACCCCCAGCAGGGAAGCTGCCGACATGCCCACCTGGCCTCTCTGCCATGCCCTACATTTGTCTCCCTTTTTCTTTGGCCAACAGTCCACTAGGGTCCAGAAGAGGCGGGCTCCCCATTCCCTCATCCTGTGTGACCAGAACTTTCCCTGCGTCTGAACCCCCTCCCACCCACGCCATCCACGGAGCTAGGCTGGGGAACGCGATTTCCTAGAGAAGAACAAAAGACATATCCATTTATTACTTTCAAAATATCATCCCCATTACAAACACAAGGATGTGTTCACACCATGTGAAGTCCCAGTGATGAGAGAACACACCATATGCAGGAGGATTTCCCAGTTGCTCATTCAAACAGAGAAACGTGGGAGAGCCTTGAGTCGCCACAGGCAGCCCAGCAGCGTAGGAATGCCGCATTCCAAAGGACGGGAGCCAAGGTCCCATTGCAAGCTGTGATTTCATCTCAGCAAAACACCAGCTGTCACACGGCATTGCAGTTGGAAGAAGAAATGGCTGCGTGAATGTCGGCTGCTTAGACCAGAGCCTGGCATTCCCAGGAGTAGCGAGGGTTCCTTAAAGTTCCACTCTCATTCCTGTTTACGACTCCCTCTCTGTGCTAAGTACCTGACAGACATCATTGCGTTTACTCTTCACAAAAAACGTCAACAGAGAGGAATTAGCATCTCCATTTTGCAGCTGATGAAACCGAGCCTTAGCGAGATGAAGTACTTGCCGGTGGTCAGAGAGCGGGTCGGCGGGAACGTCCGCAACTGGCCTGGCCGCAGAGCCTGTGTGTGTTCCCCTCCAGCTGCCCCCCAGCCCTGAGCCCAGCAACGGGCTCTCTAGCTGAAGGCTCTGGGCACACCGTGCTGTCTGAACTGGCCAATCCCCTCTTGGGAACTTTCCCACCACCAGCCCCCAGCACCCCACCTGGGCAGCGTGATTGTCCTCACCTGGAGTGTTTCTGTCCTTCACGCCTGATTACTTGCTTGTTCCTTTCTTTTCCAAGTGGCCACTTGAAGGAGCGGAAATCAGGGCATCTGCCGGGCAGCCCCGGGAGGCTCCCCTCTCCACCGGCCTGCGGGCGGGGGCCTGTCTGGACTGCAATGATTAAAAAGCCAGCTCTGTGTTCGACCTGATCCGTGTCTTCCGCCAATGTCCCTGGCACCCTGCAGGGAAGAGCTGCTGCCAGGGCTCACCTTGCAGGGACCAGCCCTGACTAGAAATGAGGTCGAACTGATGGGTCGGGGTGTGGAGGGGGCCCATGGCCATGCAGATGGAGGTGGGGGAGTGATGCCAGGGAGAGGTGGGCCACTGTGGGGCTGATAGCACGGCCCCAAGTCCTGCTTGGCCACTGGCTCGCTAAGTGACACTGGGTCAACCCCACCCCGTCTTAGGCCCGTAAAATGAGACGGTCGGTCTAAACTGGGTGGCAAACTCACAAGCCTGCAGGGTGGAGCAGGTGAATGAGTGAAGCACCAACTGGAAGGCAACAGGATTTCTGCCGAGAGGCTGTGGGGTCTTCCTGCTTGGGAAGCAGAGGTCAGTAGTGGGAAACGGTACAAAACTGTAGACTGCATGCTCTAGCGGAAGTATTCAAACTGAAAGGGGAAATGGAAAGTTCAAGTTCATCAAACAAAATATGCTGTGGGCCAAGTTTCACCAGCAGGCTGCCGGCTGCTGACTTCTGGTCTATGTGATTCTAGGTTACCTTGTGGTCAGGTGAGTAGCAAAGGACTCTACCCATCATTGACCTGCCAGAATTATGTAGTAGAAAGAGCCAAGGCTTTGGAGGCAGACATATCTGGATTCAAAGTTTGCTCTGCCTCTTACTGAGTGACCCCTGCAGATATTGTCTCTCCATGCCTCAGTTTCCTCATCTGTAATATGGGGTTAATAACAGAAGTACCTGCCTCACATCACTGTTGAGAAGACTAAATGAGATTGCTGCATCTAAAGTGCCTGACATGCAGTAAGCCCACACAGAGGGTAGCTATGATTATTTGAATTAGGGGCAAGTCTCAGCAGGGCTGAGTGAACTCAGACCCCCTAATCTATCATCCCAATCTGATGAATTCAGAAAATTTTATTCTTTGCCATAAAACGGTTCTATTAAGTGGGAAGCTAAATGTGATTTAATTTGTGAGCTATAATTTTTTGGCAAATAAATGAATTCCCAAAGTAAAGGAGAAAATGCCTTTGTCAGGTGAAGTGACAGTGGCTCAATGGAAATTTATTATAGATGATTAATAAACAGAGAAACCAACAAGACTGAGCTTCCTCCAAAAGAGCCCTCAGATTGCTTTATCCCATGCTCTTGGCACATTTTAGCCAAGAGGCCAGAATCAAAGAAAGGGAGAGAGAAATTAACATTTACTGAGTGAAGCTCTGATGGAGTCAGTTGGCCTTCCGGTCCTAATGCTACTACTGCCAGCTTGACCTTGGATGAGTCATTTAACTTCTGGGCTTCAGTTGCCTCACCTGAAGTGTGGGAATATTAACGGGGAAGAGAGGGCTAAGAGAAGTAAAGATAATGTTTGTGAAGTGCTCAACACCTAGTAGATACTCAGTAAACGGTGGCTCTGTTGTTTCACTTGAACCCCCTTCAAAAGAGGCTCACTGCTGTCAGTGGAAGGAACTGGCCAGCCTCTTACTGATAACACTTCCTCTCCCAGAGGGTTTGACTCATAAAAACATAGTTTGGTTCCATTCCATTGAGTTCCAACCACTCCCTTCATTCTTCTTAAGACCATTACTGTTAAAACACCCGATCTGCCCAAAATACATAGTTTCAAATTAATTCTATTAAAGAGGTATATTAAATGATCTGCATTGTCCGATTAATGCCAGAAGCCCTTGAGTCCCAGCTCACGAAAGAGTCTTGGTGAATAACCCATCTTCTCTGATCCAATCCAACTTTATTTGTCCTGTGGTAGCTTGGAAATGGAGACGAAGTTGCTGAGGTCACTTGGCCTCAGATGAGACTTAGGGAAGAGAGTTGCTGAAAATATCCCATTGTCAGGCAGAATGACACACGTGTAAAGAATGGCATACAATGAAGACTGGACACCCTTGGTTAATGAGCGCGTTTCAGCTCCCATGGGTCTTGTAGGTCTTGCTTCTGAGGGACTGGCTGAAGGAAAAACCAGATGAGCCTGCAGCTGGGAGCTGTCCCCTCGTCTGGTCTTCCTAAGGTGGCACAGGTTTCCTCGGAGGTCCACAGAGTCTGGTACAGTCTCCCAAGCACCACCTCAGTCCTCCACTCGTTTGTGCTTTCCATCTCCCCAGGGAGATGCGTAGACAGCTCCATTTTACAGATAAGGCAAAACAGAGGTCCAGAGAGATTTAATAACGTGTCCAAGGTCACCCAACTAGTAAGAGGCATGCTCACTGCAAAACAGTCGTGGAATCTACGCATTTGCAGATTCTGGCCCATTCTACCCTTGGGAATCTCAGAATGTTCTGTCCACATCCTGGAACCCGTAGGATTCCGTGAGGGAAGGAAAACTGAATTTATTTATTGGCTCTTCTCCAAGCCAATAATCAGACCTGGCCAGATCTGGATTGGAGTCTCTCTGCCCTCTCTGCTGCTGTCAGAGCTGTCACCCGGGGCTGGACTGTGGGGTAGCAGGAGTCTATATGGACCGTGGTTGAGAGCACAGTCCCTGGCGTCAGACAACCTGGGGTCATGTTCCGGCTCTGCCTCTTACTAGCCGTAGACCTTGGGCAAGGAGCTATACTTCTCTAGGCTTTAACGTGAGAATAAAAACAGTAACCGATAACTTTTATTGAGGGCTTACCATGTGCCCGGCATTGCTTTAAGCTCTCTCCTTGCATTCTTTATTTCGTCATCTCAACAACCCTATGAGGTAGAATGTGTCACTGTCCACATTTTACAGATGAGGAAACACTAGTAATGCAACTTCAAAAACCCTGAGGCTTTGGGGAAAATATACCCATGCAAGGGTTCAACTCAGTGCTCCTCGGTGGCCTTCACCTAGGCCAGAGGTCAGGAGACTTTTTCTGTAAAGGGCCAGATGGTAAATGTTTTAGGCTTTCAGGACTATTCAGTCTCCTTCATGACCCTTCAGCTCTGCCGTTGTAGCACAAACACAGCCAGAGACAATGTGTAAATGGCTGGTGTGGTTGTGTTCTAGTAGATTTTTTACAAAAACAGGCAGTGGGCTGCAGTTGTCTGACACCTGACCTAGGCGAATGGCTTCTCCTCTTCCTTGTAAGGACAAATCCTGCTAAACTTCCATCTGTCCCTTCTTTTCCTGGCTTTTTTCTTCTAAGTGCCTGAGCCCCACTTGCTGGAGAGGCTACCACAATGACATAACAAAAGAAGATGAGGATACTGGGTAATGAAGTGGGCAGGGGGGAGTGAGTGTAAGCCAGAGAAGCCTGCTGATCTCTAACAGCCAATGAAGTGGCAGGGTCCCAGCAGGGGCAGTATTTTGGTCAAGCTGGTAGGAAAACTGGTCCCACAGTTCTGAGGGGCAAGGAGGGAGACCTGCCTGGATGGGACCAAGGACCCAGGTTGTGACTGGGGTAAAGGAAACAGGTCCAGATAGCAGGAAGCATTAGAGGTGACCCAGTCAAGAGGGCTGAGCTAAAGGGTCATCTCCAGCCGTTGGGGGGATGCAAATACAAAGGGAAATTGAGGCAGAAGTTCATTCAAGGAACTGGGCAAAGAAGATGGAGAAGAAGCTGTGGATGACTCTGGACCTTGTCTACTGGTAGAATAGGGCCACCAAGATCCTGGCCACCTGTGGCAGGGTGGGCTCAGGACCACTAAAGAGCTGGGCCTACAGCTGAGCCCAGATGGGGAAGTCAGTTAAACCCCCAGGGAGAGCAGCCAGGGCCTCCTGCTCCAGCCTGTGCCTGTAACCCCCCCTAGGAATCCCTGCATAAAAAAGAGAAAGTCACAATTTAGCCCTTGCTGAGCCCACTGGGTAGCTCAAGAAAGACCTGCTGCTTAATCAAATCCGTTCCATTCAATAGACACTAATTAAACACGTATTATGAGCCAAACCCTGGGGATACAGAGACGGGACATATCCTCAAAGCCGTCACAGTTTACACGCGAGATAAGTACATGCGCAACTTTTCATCATACAAGACACAGAAGCGTAACCAAGCACGACTGGGACAGAGGAGAATTCTGATTATGGAAAGGGGAAGGCCTTTCCAAAGAGTTCGTTGGCAAAATATGAAGAAGAATCATTTCTGTACTCTTACTATAAGGACCTATTGGTTCCCCACAAGTTTTCATAAGAATGGAGATCTGCCACCCTGTCTTTCTAGAACTCATGTGAAATACTTAACATTTGAGGACTTGTTTTCCCCTGAGAAGCATTAAGATATCAGACTTCCCAGAAGAAGAGAGAAGCTTCTTTAAAACCAACATAAAAAAAAAAAAAAAAGTCTCATGCCCTCAAAGTCCCTCCTAGAGAATGGACTTCAAATAAATTGTGTATTTCTCTCACCAAATGACCTTAAAGAAAGCCTTTTCCTCTTAAAATTGTACTTAGCCTTAATGGGAGTTAGAAGTTTTAAAAGTTTAGAAGAAATGGTGGTCAGGAACTGAACTCTAGCTCTATAAACTGATTTTAAAAAACCCCAGGCTCACAAAGATAATAAAAAATGCATTTAATAGCATGTCAATATACAGCTTAAATGTATATTAAGTCTTCTTTTAGTCAGTGCATTACAGGGATAGAGAAGAGAAATATCATTTGTGAATGCACAGTCAAATGTTAAATATAAGTGCTGATAAATCTTGGTGCTCTTACACTATTAAAATTCCGTTTTATGAAACATAGCTCCAGGTGCAGTGTTCTGTGCCAGCGTGGGGAATCGTCTGGTCCAGTATGCAATCTACAGTTTTAAATTGAATTGTATACAAGTATTAACAAAAGAATAAAATTTATTATTCACAAAACTAAAGTGGTTGTCATAAAGCTTACAAGAAAGTACAGCCTAGGACTAATGAGTTGAAAAACTAGTTTTAAAAATAATAAAACTTACTGGACAGTCCTGGAAAATGATATTATAAAACAAAGAAAACAGTTGGCACAGTTTAACCACCTAATTTCTAAGTGCACTTTGTAATGGTCCTTGCAAGCTGCCACTTTTCCCAGGATAATGACAAAAAGCTTCAGTCAAGTGTCACTGGCTTATGGTGACGGGGTTTTTTTATTGCATTGCCAAGAGTGGATTTTAAGAAAAAACACTACAAAGGTTTCAAAAACCCTATTTATTCTCTATCATCAAAAATAGCAACAGGGGGACTTATACAACTTTTCTGTGAGTACCCACCAGTCTATTTTTTTTTCTTAAAAAAAATAGAAGTTAGTTAAAGAAAAATGATTTGGTTTTTAAAAAATAATGTAAGGAAACACTTAATCGGATAGCCCAAGGAGTCATCAGAAATGTGTAGCAAGAAAGCTTCATTTTGGCCCTCTCCGGCCTTTGCACGTCTTTTACTAAACTAGAAAGAGAATGTACAGTACCAATATGTTCCCCAACCTGCTTGGATCGAATTGTTTTGTTTTGAAACCCATTATTGCTAAACCAGAGTGTTGACACTGAGAGCCGAGGAGTCCGCTCATAGAGGATAAAATTGAGAGGCTGCTTCTGAGGACTGGATCTCCACCTGGGCCATTTTGAACTGGGTGCACTGCAGCCACTTGCGCAGGGCCGCCAGGCTGGCACTGCTCTGGGTGGAGCCCGGCAGCGTCCTGAGGCTGTGGTGGTTCACGTTGTTCTGAATGGCCTGGAGGCGAAGCTGGAGTCCCGCAGATAAGTGCTGTAAGAGAGGGCAAGACGGTAGTTTAGTTTTTTTCCTGCTCGGGTTCCTGTCAACCCAGGGAGTGCCGGCCTGGACTTCTTCTGCAGGCAGAAGAACTTACACGTGGCACGGGAGCTGTCTGGCCTGAAGAAGGCCAACTCTCAAATTTGGGGAGGGCTCAGGGCAGAGGGCGTGGGCCGGTGCCATGTTCTTAGAGCCCACCTGGCCCAAATCCATCCAAATAACGCCCCTCCCATCTCGACTTATTCTTTGTAACACCAGTGCAGGGGCTGACACTTAGACTTGTCCCCCGAGAGCTGTTTGCTATGTGGGCCTGGTGTCGCGGGCTATGTTGCCAGGCTCCCTGGGTTCAGATCCTCGGTCCTCTGTAAACAACTTGGGGAACGAGGTTTTTTCGGTCTGTGTTTGGATTGTCTCATGGGCAAAGTGGGGATAGTAGCACTCACCTGACGGGGTTATTGTCAGGTTAAGTGATTTAACAGAGGGGTCAGAACAGAAGCCGGCACGTAGGAAGGGCTCAGGACATTTTCATCATGATTACAGTCTCTCTGTTCTCACGTTCATGCACATACACACGAAGGAGCTAGGTTGTAAGCTTTTCTTATTCTTCTTAGCTTTCCGTGAAGTTCTGTTGGCCTCCACTTAGCACTCTGGGCAGTGTCAAATTGCCACAGCCAAGCAGGGGGAGGGCAGTTTGGAATGCCTCGGGGTGAAAGCCCAAGCAGTTTTCACAACAGAAGCTAGTGGTGCAATGAGGTTTTCAGCAAAGCCATTGGCCCTACCGGTGGCCACAAACAGCAGCTAGGCCGTGAACCAGTACTCAAAGCCTGTGGGCACTGCTGACAGCTGTATATCTCTCTTGGTATCCCTTGAAGTCACCTCCCTTCCTTCCACGAGCATCCCTCCCCAACTCTGGGAGGAAATCCAGCAACAAGGCTTCCATCTTCTCCCCCTCCTTCCTGACACTCCCAGTGCCTTAGACGGGACCCAGTTTGGGATAGAGAGGGTGGTGAGCTTTGCCATCTT
Organism: Phocoena phocoena; assembly: GCF_963924675.1. Classification (NCBI taxonomy): domain Eukaryota; kingdom Metazoa; phylum Chordata; class Mammalia; order Artiodactyla; family Phocoenidae; genus Phocoena; species Phocoena phocoena. Next base: position 10,478,619 of record NC_089220.1, read on the forward strand.
AATGTTAAGCCCCAGTAACTAGATTTACAGCCATGGAGTATGTCTGGCCCTGCAGTGACAATGCGTCACTCAAGGCGGGGCCTGGTAGTGGGAACTACGTTCTGTCTCCCCCTCCCTGGCTGTGGCACCCTGTCCAAGTTACTCTTCCTTCCGCTCCTATGTTTCCTCTTAAATAGAATGAGAGGGGGAGTGGGCAGGTCCCTTCTAGTTCAATTCTGTCATTCACTGAATGTTATCCTCTCTTAATAGAATTCTTCCCATCATAAAAAGTCAGTCCTAGTGGCCAGGAAATAGCACCAGACATGTCTGGGACCGGATCCCATGGGTATCCTCTGAAGGTACAGTAGCTTTTCAGCCTGTGTTCTAGTCAGTAGCAGAGCCTCGCCCAGACTCTGGGATCCTCCCCCTCCCCCTTCAATCAACGATGAGTAGGACAGCGGCTCCTGCTGTCACCTCGGCCCACAGGCCCCCTACCTGTCCCGCAGGGTCTCCTGCATTATCAGCCCCCAGAGAGCAGGAACAGGTAATGAGTGGCGCATTGTGGAGCCCTGTGAATGTTATGAGCGTCTCTGGAGGGAACTGAGCTTCCAGTCCACCCGGGGGTGACTTACCTTGACATTTGACTGAATCATTGGTAACCACATAGGTATCAGCTGTATGGAGAAACACAGAAGGCCCGTTATTACTGTTCTCCGTTCTCCCACATAAGCTCCGCTTACTGCCTGGCAAAGCAAGGCGCACGGAATCCCTTTAACATCACAAAAGGATGTGGGCCTCCGCTACAGAGTTCCCCCGCTATCAGACAAACGTCTCTCTGAGGCCAAACCCTGCTGAGCTGGTGGCATTTGGAGGTTAATAAGCGCCCCATGAGTGCCTGAAACACACACGGTAAATGACTGATTGTCTCTTGAAAGCTACCAAGCATGGGAAATTAAATCTGTATTTATTTAATTAAATCCTCTCTTTCTTGAAATAGAATTTCCTCCACGGGATCTTTAGAACTGAGTCTCCAAGTAGCATGGCGAAGCTCTCTGCCTGTGGTCGTTAAGAAAAGATCACTGGGAAGTGGTTAAAATGCTTAAGTGATGGACAAAGACAAGCCCTGAAGTTGCCTGGCTGTGATCTGGGAGACGAGACACAGCAGGAGTGAGTGCAGGCCGGGGTTTCAGCAGTGTGGGTGCACGGGCAGGCGAGCAGCGGGTCCCTGCTCCAGCCGGGAGCAAGGCTCTCAAATCCTGGGCATCTGGGGAGCCCTGCCCCTCCGCTGCCTCTGATTTGCCCTGAGACGCTTCCTAGGAGGTCACAGGTGCCCCGCCCGAGCTCCCCCAGCAGCGGCTCTCCTCTGTCCGCTTTGGTCTCTCGCCACACTTCAGCCCTTCCAAACGCAAGTGTTGACTTGTGTTCGTGGCCTCATAAATCCGGACGTCAGGGACAGAATACATTTCCCAAAGTGTATTCCACAGAACTCCAGTTGGGTGGGATTTAAATGGGGAAGGGGGGCTATGATCTAATAAGTCTGGAAATATTAGTTTCTTTCAGGACTGTTCAGATCTTTAATATGCTCAAATGCATCATATCATTTCAGTCCACGCTCCTTCTCACTCAACTCCAATAGAGTTGATATGGATTGCACTGTGTCCTCTCATATAGCCGTTGTAGTCCTTGCCCACAGCCTCAGATGGGACCTTATTTGGAAATGGGGTCATTGAAGATGTAGCGAGTCAGGATGAGGTCACTCTGGAGCAGTGGGGACCCCTAATCCAATATGACTGGTGTTCTTATAGCAAGGGGGAATTTGGACACAGATAGGTACACAGGGAGAGCGGTTCATGAAGGTGAAGCAGAGATCTACAAGCCGAGGAACGCCAAAGATGGCCAGCAAACCCCCAGGAGCCAGGGGAGAGGCTGGGACAGATGCTCCCTCACAGCCTCAGAAGGAATCAATTCTGCCATCACCTTGATCTCATAACTTCTTGCCTCCAGAACCATGAGACAATCCATTTCTGTTACTTGAGTCAGTCACCCAATCTGCAGTGTTCGGCGGCCTAGCGATCTAATACAAGGGCACTCAAGGAAGCAGAGCCCAGAGGCGGGAGTGTGCGGAGAGGTGAGGAAGCAGTGGGGGTTCACGTGATGCTGAAGGGTGAGGTTCTTAGCACAGGGTCATGAAAAGCAAGTTTAGAAAAGCAGAGTGAGGCCTCTTGATGTTTGGCCTTGATGTTTGGGAAATACCTGAACTGACCTCTTGTTAAGAATCCTGAGGGATGGGGAGGTGGGTTGAGACCAGGGAACACTGAGTACTCTGCCCCTGGGTGGGCATCTTTCCCAGGGTTGCCCCAGGGGCTAAGGGCCTTTATGAGGCAAACAAGGGGAATACTGAGGCTGATTTTAGAAGTGCTTTTGTTATTTCCCCACTGATGTAACACAAGACCATAAGATTCTAAATATACCTGCAAGGTGCCTTCAGGTTTGTGATTTACCAACCTGACTGAAGGCATCAGGTTAAAGTTCATCGTGAAGGACAGCATTATACAATCCAGCAGTCATCCTATTTCAGGAATGCTAATTTGACTGTTTTGAATAACGGTTCATTTCAGTATCCTTTTGCTAGTGGCTCCTACAAAGCTGTCAGTAAGAATTAGATGTAATTTATTCTGGGCACTGTAATGTTATAATAAAATTGGTTGTATTTTTTCTTCTCCAAAAACAATATCCAGAAAACTGAAGGACACTTTAAAAAATATGTTTTTCATCAAAATCAAAGGGATACTTTTCCTCTTATCTTGGTTTATGTTATGGGATAAATTGAAGACTTCCTGCTCAGTTGGACTATATTCATTTCACTCCATGCTTTTTCCAGCCCTCAAAATAAAATTAGTCACGAAACTTTCTCTTTCACCCAAGATGGAGTAACAAAGACCAGATTTACAATCCTGCCTAAAACAAAACTAAAATTCCAGATGAAGGGTAATGAAACAATGATTTTCAGACATTAAGTATCAGCAATGCAGGACAGGGATCACTGAGGGAGAGGAAACAAACAAGGTGACCCCTACAGTTATCCTAGCTCACTGCCTAGACAGTGTTTTCAGGCAGTAGCACAGGGAGAAGGAACCCAGGTAGAGTCTGGTGGTCTTCCTGAGGTGAGGAGATGGAGCCGGCAGTCCAGGGAGGCCAAGGGAGCTAGAGTTTGTGAGGCAGAGTAGTGGAAAGGAGAGAGCTGGAGAGAGAGAGAGAGAGCGCTAACTCTCTGAAGATCTGTAAAGGGTTCCCCTTGAGTCTTCAGCTCAATACTGACCAGTATACACATGTGAGAAAATTATCCAAGGCTGAAGAAAAAATAACCTAAAAAGATTAGAGGGAAGAATCCCTGGTAATCACATAGCAATAGTTTGTGTTTCCACTAGTTATAGTGGAAAAATCTTGCAAATCATAGAACACCAAGTAGAGTACTCAGGATATTACCTTACCAGTGAAGAAATAGTAGCCCTAGACAAACTGCTGCTCCGATCCTACCTAACAAAGCTTAACACCAAGTTTCAAAGGCATAAAACTGTTTCTAAGTAATTTAACTATGGCATAGAGTACAGCTCAAGAATGCTTGTAGGAATAAAAAAATATCTAGCACCCAAAAAAGTCAAATTCAAAATGTCAAGAATCCAATAAAAAATTACCAGACATGCTAAGAAGCAGGAAAATGTGATCCATAATGAGAAGAAAACTCAAGTAACTAGAAAAGACCCCGAAATGACACAGAGAACAGAACCGGTAAACAAGGACATTAAAACAGTTATTACAACTATATTCAATACGGTCAAGAAGGTAGAGGAAATACTGAGTATGTTAAATAGAGGTACGCAAGAAAATCTTAAAGAAACAATAGCTGATACTTTTCCAGATATAATGAAAACTATAAATTCACAGATCCAAGAAAGTCAACAAAATCAAGAACAAGAAATATGAAGAAAACTACACCAAGGCATATCATCATCAAATCGCTTAGCAACAATGGTAAAGAAAAAATCTTCAGAGCAGCCTGAGAAAAAAGACCTATCATATACAGAAGAAAAAAAATAAGAATGACAAAGATTTCTTCTCAGAAACAATGGAAGCAAAAAGACAGTGATTGAATAGCATCCTCAAAATACTAGGGGGAAAAAACTTTGAACCTAGAATTCAATAACCACTGAAAATAGCTTTCAAATATGAAGGCAAAGTAAAGACTTTCTCAGACATACGAAAGCTGAAGGAATTAAGCTTCAGTAGACCTACGTGAGAAGTTGTAAAGAAAGTCCTTTGGGCAGAAGGAAGATGGAGGTTTAATTCTACAGAAAGGAATGAAGAAAACTGAAAAATGTAAATATGGCAAAAACAGAAAATATAAAACAAAATTTAAATTGCTTTGAGAGATAATTGGTTAAAGCAAAAAAAATTATGGTTTGGTTTATAACATATGTAGGAGTAAAATGGATGACAATCATAGCACAAAGTCTGGAAATGGAAGTATACTGTTGTACATTCTCATACTATACATGAAGTGGTACATTATTACTTGAAGGCAGATTGTGTTAAGTTAAAAATGTTGACTATAAACTCTTAAGTCAACCACTAAAACAACAACAGCTAAGACATATAGCTAATAAGATAACTGAAAAACACATTTAAATAACCCACGGGTCAAAGAAGTCAAAAGGGAAATTAGAAAGTATTTTGAACTGAATGGAAATGAGAGTATATCAAAATTCAGAGGAATACAGCCAAAGCAGTACTTAGGAGGAAATTCAGAAAACCAAACACTGACAGCTGAATAGAAAAAGGTTCTCAAATTAATGACCTCAGCTTCCACCTTAAGAATCTAGACCAAAAAGTGGAAACTGTATCCAAAATTTAATCATTAAAAACTCAATTAGTCAAAAAGAAGGTAGAAAAAGAGGGAATAAAGGACAAAGAACAGATGGGAAATAAAGAAAACAAATAGCAAGGTATTTTAAGCCAAATGATATCACAAAACACATGAAATGAAAATGGTTTAAAAATCCCAATTAAAAGGGATTGTCAGATTGGATTTTTAAAAAAGCCCAATACCCAACTACATGCTGCCTATAAGAAATATACTTTAAATAAAAAGACACAAATAGGTTAAAAGGCTAGAAAAAGATATACCATACTAATACTAGTCAAAAGAAAGCTGGACTGCCTTTATTATTACCAAAGAATATTATCGAGGATAAAGAGAACCATTTCATAATTTCAATTCATTAAGAAGATATAACAATCCTAAACATTTATACACCTAATAATAGCTTCGTAATATGTGAAACAAAAACTGGTATACCTGAAAAGATAAATTAGGGAGATATTTCAATACCCCTTTTCAATAACTGATAGACTAAGTGGATAGAAAAAGAAGGAAGGACATGAAAAAATTGAAAAATACTATCAACAAGCTTGAAGCAACTGACATAGGAAACTATATTCAACAACAGCAGAAGACATATTCTTTTCTAGTACACACAGCATTTACCAAGATAGACAATATCCTAAACAAGACTCAATAAATTTAAAATGAGTCAAATTATACGAAGTATTGATATTTTCTCTGATGATAACGGGATTGGATTAAAAATCCATAACAGAAAATCTCTAGAAAAGCCTCAAATATTTGGAAACTAAATTATTGCCTCTAAATAAGCAATGGGTCAAAAAGGAAAGCAAAAGGGAAGATAGAAAGTATTCTGAACTGAACGAAAACGAGAACAGAACTACCAAATTGTAGGATGCTGCTAAACCAGTGCTTAGATGGAAATCTTAATCACTTATGTTATAAAAGAAAAAAATCTCAAATCAGTGAATTCCACTTCCACCTTAAGAAACAAGAAAAAGAAGAGCAAATTAAATTGGAAGTCAACAGAAGAAAGAAACTGATAAAGAACAGAAATCAATGAAACAAAAACTACAGAAAAAAATCTATGAAAACCAACCAAAAGCTGGTTATTGTTGTCATTGTTTTAAATCAAAAGCTCACTAAAACTGATAAACCTTTAACCAGATTGATCAGAAAAATAAAAGTGGGATCACAAATCGCCATTATCAGGAATGAAAGAGGTAGCATAACTACTGATCCTACAAATAGTAAAAGTATAATAAGGGAATATTATGAGTAACTTCATGCCAATAACATCAACTATTTTGATGAAATGGACAAATTCTTTGAAAGACACACTGTCAAAGATCACTCAAGAATAAGCAGATAACTTAAATAGCCCTGTATCTATTAAAGAAATTGGATCTGTAGTGTAACACCCTCCTGCAAAGAAAATTCCAAGCCCAAGCAGTTCCACTGGTGAATTTGACCAAATATTTAAGGAGAAAAAAAAATACCAAACATATATTAACTTTTCCAGAAAATGGAAAAGAAAGGAATACTTCCTGACTTACTCTATAAGGCCATCATTACCCTGATACCAAAACCAAAAATAGTTATTACAAGAAAAGAAAATTACAGTCCAATATCCCTCATAAACACTGATGCAAAAAAATTATTTTATAGTGTTAGCAAATAGAATTCAGCAATACATAAAAGAATAATACTTCAAGACCAAGTGGTTTGTCCCAGGAATATAAGGTTGGTTTAACATTCAAAAATCAATCCATGAATCTCACTGTTAATAGTCAAAAAAGAAAAATCAAATGACCATCTCAATAAATGTAGAAAAAGCATTTGACAAATCCTACATCTATTCCTGACAAAAATTCTTAGCAGACTAGGAATAGAAGAGACCCTTAATCAATCTGACAAAGGGTATCTATGAAAAACTAACAGCTAACATTTATATTTAATGAATGCTTTCTTCCTAAGATCAGGAACAAGACAAGGTTTCCAACCCTCATGACTTCTATTCAACTTGTATTAGAGGATCTAGCCAGAGCAATGAGACAAGAAAAAGAAATTAAAAGTATAAAAATTCAAAAGAAAGAAAGAAAACTGCTTCTACTTGCACATGACATAATTGTCTACGGAGAAAACCTGATGAAAGCTACAAGAAAGCTACTAGAACTAATAAATGAGTTTAACAGATTGCAGGGTATAAAGGCATAAATCAGTTATATTTCTAAATACTAACAATAAAATACCAAAAATTTAAATATAAAAAACCATACTATTTATAATACTATAAAATTACTATATGCTTAGGAATAAATTTGATAAAATATTCTAGTCCTGTATATGGAAAACTATAAATATTGCTGAAAAAAATTAACAAAGACATAAATAAATAGAGTGGTATACTCTGTTCAAAGATTGGAAGACTCGATATTGTTAACATCTCAATTCTCCTTAAAGTGATGTATACATCAGTGCAACCCACATTCCCAGCATGCTTTTCGTAGTAATTGACAAGTTGATTTTTAAATGTATCTAGAATGCAACGGACCTAAAATAGCCAAAACAACTTTGAAATAGGTGTAGAAATTTAGAGGAGTAACACTACATGATTTCAAGGCATATTAGAAAGCTATAGTAACCTAGACAGTGTGGTACAAAGGTAGACAAACAGATCAATAGAAATGAATTGAGTATCCATTAATAGAACCATACCATGAATGGTCAATTGATTTTTGACAAAAGTGCAAAGGCAATTCAATGGATAGAATTTTTCACAAACAATCCTAGAATAATTGGATATCCACACACATAAAAAGTACCTCAATCCATACCACACACATCCACAAAAGTTAACTCAAAATGGATCATAGATATAAACTAACATCTAGAAGAAAACATATATAATATCTAGAAGAAAACACAAAGAAAACTCTTTGTGATCTTGGATGAGGCAAAGATTTTCTTAAATACAACATCAAAAGCATGATTCATAAAAGAAAAATTTGATAAATGGTATTTCATCAAAATTAAGACTTTCTGCTCTTCACAAGTCACTGTGAAGACAATGAGAAGACAAACACAGAAAAAAAGTCTTTGCAAATGACATATCTGATAAAGGACTTGTATCTGAAAATTCAATAATAAGAAAAAAACCAACTTGATTTTTAAAATGGGCAAATAATTTTAATAGACATTTTACCATGCAGATATATGGATAGCAAATAAGCACATGAAAAGATGTTGAGCATCATTTGTCAACAGGAAAATGCAATTCTGCAGTACACAGTTCTTAGAATGACTAAAACTAAAGATTAACTACATTAAGTATTGATGAAGATGTGTAGGCACTGGAACGCATACTGCTGGCGTGAATGTAACAGGGTACAATCACTTTGGAAAACAGTTTGCCAATTTCTTTAAAAGTTATACACATATCATACAGCCTAGCAATTCCACTCCTTGGTGTTTATCCAACACACCTGAAAGCCTATAGCTACACAAAGACTTGTGTATGTATATTCATAACAGCTTTATTTGTAATAGCCTCAAACTTTGGAAACAGCTCAGATGTCCATTAATTGATGAATGGATAAACAAAATGTGTTATATCCATATAATAGATACTACTCAGAAATAAAATAATCTACTGATACATGTAACGTGGATTAATGGTAATATAATTATTCTGAGTGAAGGAAGGCAGAGAAGAGCATAACTACTGTATGAATCTATTTATATGAAATTCTAGAAAATGCAAACTAAGCTAGTATGACAGAAAGCAGATCAGCAGGTGCCTGGCGATGAGGAAGTGGGGCACAGGAAGTGGTGGAACAGAGACTAACCAATGTGTATGAGAAAACTTTAGCTGGGGAGGACAATATTCATTATCTTGACTGTGGTGATGGATGGCTTCACAGGTGTAATATGTGTGATGTGAAGATATCAAATTGTACATTCTACATATGTAAAGTTTACTGTGTATAAATTATACTTCAATAAAGCTGTAAAAAACAAAATCAGGTATGATCACCCAAGTGTCAGTCATGTAGTTTCTCCCACAGTGTTGACTTTTGCTATTGACTGTCAAGCTAGATAAGCTATATCTATCCCTTTTTAACCAACCACCTTGCAGTTTTCTGGTAACAGTCAAGTTTTCCCTAAAAACATGCTGCTTTTCTTCAGCACTGTGTGAGTTAACTTTACAAATGTCCTTTGTTGAAGGGAGTCAACCAAGGAGTGAACTAGGAAGTTATAAGGTTCTAAACTGATGCAGTCTGTGGGTTGGGAGGGGGGAGGTGGGTGGTGATGGTGGCTGGGATAATGGAATATAGACATGGAAGGCAAAGAAGGAAGTGGTACAAGAAGAGGAAGGACAAAGAATCAGTGAAACAGAGAGGTGGAATGATAGGAAGGAAAGGAAAAAGAATGGAAATAAAAAGAGAAAGCGAGTGAGCAACCAGGTTCTCCTTTGTTCTTTTATCTTTTTATCACACTAGCATGTTTCTGATGTCCCTGGATAGAAAACAAATACCTGAATTACTTTCACACACTGTACAGTGGTTTAGAATAGTAATATTAGAAACAAAATTAATTTATCTTAGAGAAAAGTATCAGCTACCAAGTCAAACAATGACAGAGTATTTTCCTTGGTTGTCTGGATATCTTGCAAGGTGAGGCTCCACCAAACAATTTATATGACTCTAGGGTCATTTCCAGATCAATGTTTCTGGTACTATTTTAATTACTTATGTTGCATGCAATCATGGTGTGACATACTGAACCCAGCTAGGGTTGTTATATGAGCCCGATTCCTCCAGCCCCAACTTTGAATGTGAAAATTAAATCAGTTTTATTTTCCTCTTCAGAAGGTACGTTCAAAATAAATCCACATTTGTTTTTAGAAGCAAGAAATGGTCTATAGAAATCATAAGATTTTCCTACCTTGACAAAAATTGTTGAATTGCATTCTTGCAATGCCTCCATTAAACTAATCACATGGAGACACACCATTTCTACCATCTGAAACAACAAACAGGAAAATCAATTCCACTCAAGGTGATACGGAAACAGTCTGCAGCCGCATGCCCTGTGCCCAAGAGGACATTCTGCACAACAGCCGGAGGGGACCGGGGTACTTATTCCTCTCTAAAACTTCAACCAGAAACTGAATTTTATAGGCTGCAGAGGTTTCCTCATGCCATGCCTTCCTCATCTAACTTGGGGCTGCCAGTGAATTCAGGTATCAATCTCTCTAATCCGCACCACACTGCGATTCACACCAGAGGATAAACGGTTTCTGCTTCCTTCATTTCCAGCTGCAGAACTCTTGGGCTTGGGTCTTTTCTCCATCTTGATCGATCCTTTCTCCACAGTTTCTTCACTTGGAGCGGCTGTTTCATTTATTGCACCATCTGTGTTTGAGGCTTTATTCTCCGTGGAACAAGGCGGTCATATTTACGACAGTTTAAAAATACCATAGAAATGATATCCCTCATCAGAAATCCCTGTGGCTAGATTTTAAACACTCCAGGGGGGATTTTACCAGACTGGCTTATGTAGTTTAACAAAATTTTCAGAATTTAAAATTAATTCAAATTCATTTGTAACGCCATTTGTACAAGATTCACCAGTAACAAATTCATTTCCAACATTTGAATATTAAGAGACCTTTGGAGGAGAGGTATTAATGGTATCAAAAAACGAGTGGCAGTAGAAGGAAACTCTGAATCTCTAGTTTAAATTTAAGGTCCCAGTTTCATCGTCTGTAAAAGAGCAGAATAGAATACTTGACCTCCAAGTGCTTCTTCAGTCCCAGACTCTATGATCTAATAAATGGAATTATCTATGCGGTGGTCAGAACTGTCGGTGTACCCTAAAGTTTTCACATAAATTTCCTTTAAGTTGAATTAAAACACCTCTCTCCCTACAGAACTGCCTTATAATATCTGCTTCTCTAAAGAAAAGAAAGTGCTTCCCTAAAGGAAAAATATAATTCCCCTTTCCAATTACAACAAAAAGAAAATGTTTCTTAGACTAATATTCAATCAGTCAAAACCATTGCAGAATGCATTGGTGGACAGTGAATTACTGGGTTTCTGGGCACATTGGAATCATCATTATGGCATTCTTCCAGGCCCCCTGCCCTTCACAGATAAGAATTCTACTGATGAAGCCCCCATAACCAAGACACTGGATGCTGCTTTCCCAGCTGAGAATCTTCCTCCAAAGTAGCAAACTGAACCAAAGGACTCCCTTGTAAATTCCTTCCATACACCCTCCAATCTTGACTCTATAGGACTCAGCTAAGCTTGTTCAATGAAGTGGGCTCATGCTATCCATACCTCAGCTATTTTCCAACAAGGTGAGCCATCCACATTAAAATGGAACTGGATTTGAAGATTGAGGAGCTTAGGTCCTCAGAGGGCAACTCAAAATGGTGAGACTCTTTTCAGCTTTGGGTCCTAAGTAGAATTAACACGTACAGTCAATATGCTCTTTTTTTTTTTTGGTACGTGGGCCTCTCACTGTTGTGGCCTCTCCCGTTGCGGAGCACAGGCTCCGGACGCGCAGGCTCAGCGGCCATGGCTCACGGGCCCAGCCGCTCCGCGGCATGTGGGATCTTCCCGGACCGGGGCACGAACCCGTGTACCCTGCATCGGCAGGCGGACTCTCAACCACTGTGCCACCAGGGGAGCCCCAATCTGCTCTTAAACACCACAAAGAGATGACTTAACTGGCTATGGTTTTTCCAAATTGCCTTAGAATCCAAAAATAATATAAATCTCCCTCCTCACTCTCTGACTTTATAGCATGAGACAACTCTTAAAGGTAGAAGTTTCACATAAATTTCCTTTGGCACTAGGCAGAGAAAACAAAAATGGTTTTTACTGAATTTATTTGTTTGCATTGTTTTTCATCAAAATTATTATGCAGGTAGAACACCCAGGTTATAACATAAAAATTCACCAATCCATTTATGTACTGTTACAACTGAAGTCTTTAAAAAAACATGTAATGTGAGGACTGAGAGTGGTTTTTGAGATTCTGTCCAAGAGGGGAAACTCATTTGTGAACTCACCACTTTGTTATGGGCCATCAGCTGAAGGATGCTGGGTGTCACCCTACTCCAAAATTCTAGTGCTGTCAGTATCGCTGTGAAGCTGAATTCATTCTGACTTTGAACATTTGTAGCTACAGCACTTTGTTCACAATATACGGTCCAGAGCTGAGCAAAGATAAATGCATGGAAAAGAGAACACATGTGCAACACGGAGGTCTGAAAAGGAAGAAAACAGGGAACCGTTACATGCTAGTGGGCTGTGGTGCTCCAAGGAGCCCTCTCCGCACGGCTTCAGCTTTCCAAGGAGCACAGCCAAGGTCATGTAATTCAAGTGATCCAAGGCTGGAGGAGTCGTCTCCAAGTTACAAACTCATGACTCATCACCTCCAAACAATCTGCTCTTCACTCAGTTAGTGGGAGTGCGCTTAGAGACCAAGCATCTTTTCAGAGAGAAGGCACCTTAGTTTGCGGAATAAATCTACCCTCCCCCTTGCCCTTTAATGAAACTGACGTTCCTATCCCTACACTAGATTGGGAAGAACAATCATTCTACCATTTTAGGGTGCTTGCTGATCTGTAACATGGAGATAACAGTACCCTCCTCAAAGAGCTGTAGTTAAGAGTAAATGAGGTGATATACATGAACGCCCTGCCCAGCACTTAATAATTATACTATTAGTCGTGACAGCAGTAACAGCAGAAGCAAAGATAGTATTCCTGACTAGTATAAGTACTGATAGTATTCCTAACTTGTATAAGTATCGATAGTATTCTTAACTAGTAGTAAGTACAGATAGTATTCCTAACTAGTAATGAGTACTGATTGAGTAAGCACCTACAATGTCGCAGGCACTGTGGTAAAGACTTTTTATAGATCACCTCCGTAATTCTCAAACCATTTCATCTATCTTACAGATGAAAACCTGGAGCTCAGAGAGGTTAAGTAACTTTTTCAATGTCACAGAATTACAAAGTACCATCATGAGGAATCAAACACAGACTGGGTTGAAATATTAGGAACTGACTGCCTAATTCCTTTTGCAAACATCATTCAGGTCATTTGGATGGGTGCCCTATTTGATTTCAGAATAAATCTACTGCAGGTCAGCTTGCCCTGGCCTAAATCCCAGCTGTTCCCAAACCCGCCGTGACCTCCTAGAATTTGCCTAAGCTCTGTGAGGGGACCTTGTCTCCTCATAACTGATTAGTACCAGTGTGTCTAGTTTGCTTGCATAGGTTCATGATTGATGCTTGCCCTGGACTGACTTTAATCCCTTAAGCACATCATCTGTCTCTACAATTTATAAGTTCCTCTGTGTAAGGGATTCCAACATATACTTTAGTGAGCTCCCAACTGGCCTTATTTTCATTTTTTATCTTCATGTATCTCTAGAGATTTAAGTTGAAAGGCAGTGCATAAAAAATTAGAGTGTAAATTATCCTCCTCTTCATATTTGGTTCTAAAAACTGATCACAGAATTTTTATTGTATTTCTATCCTTGTATTGCTCTTCATTATTTTGAGACAGACATGCCTAGGAAGCTAACTCTTGCTTGCCTCCATAATTTATCTTCATAAAAGTAAACCGAAAAACAATTTAGGGGGAAGGAAAGATAGTCTGGGAATTTGAACAACTTTAAATAAGGCATTAGCACAAAGTTGCTTTCCTAGCATCCACAGGAGGGCAAGTGATAAGATGCATTTTCTTCTCAGAAGAAACATAATTGGCTGATAAGGGTTTCCATTAGCAATTTTGATGCATATGGTTTTAATCTTGCAGAAATCACTTACCTTTGATTGCTCTGGAAATCCAATCAGGATAACAATAAGATGATCGGCAATATGGGAACCTGCATCCAGAGGTATTGGCAGGCAGGGAAAGGAGGCATTTGGACACACCGCATTATGAGTGAGGGAACCCAGAAGCAGCCAGGACAGCAGCCGGATGTGAGACACACACTCAATGAATTCTTTTGGTCTATTGGGGAGGAAGGAAGTGTTAGAGATGTTTTTGTGTTTTCGGTTTCGTTGGGTGCTTAACAAATGCTTATTGATGGAGGGGTTTAAAAGTGTGGTCTTGTAGGCAGTTACACGAAGTAAAACACCAAAGCAACAAAGGGAGAACAAAATGATAAATCTGGTTTTCTGGTTCTGCACTCTAACCCTGGATCTTAGCTTCTTGAGCAAAGAGCAGCCTTTGGCGACACAGGATTAAACATCATTCTTCCACAAACCTGGCTGCCATTCTGACGAGCTTCTCTTTCTAAACTCTTTCCTTTCTTCTCATTAGAAAGTTCTCGGATATCCCCACCAGAAGGGAAGGAATAGGAGAGGAGATAAAATACACAGCCACCCACATTCCTGTTCTCCAGTAATTTTCTCCCCCTGCCCCTCCCTACACCCCACTCCAAACCTTTCCTCTAGCCAGGAAGCTGCCCATGCAAGATGGCAGGTCAAGCGTGCTCCAAGGTCCCAAGTAAACTAGCCCACGGGCACCTCCCTCTTCTCAGCCCCCCTTATGGGCAGGGTCAGGGGCTCACACCTCCTTGAACTCTATTTCATCTCTGACGTAGATTCTGTTCAAGCTATAATCTAAGCTCCTTGAAGGCAGAAACTATGTAAGTGCACAAATAAATACCTATCAATTTACTTAACTAGTGGGAATTCAGAGTTAAAGTGATAGTTCTAAGCTCCAAGTTCTCATCATCCATCAGGATGACTGAGGTCTTTGTAGGAGGGCAACTTTTATTGCCAGCATGTCATGAAGTACTCGTGTTCAAAAATGCTGCCAGGTCAGCAAATAAGTATGGAAATTGGTCTCAATTCCCATCTCCCTAACCAACCATATTCTATTCTCATAGATCTTCAATGCATTCAGTAGCTCTTACTGAGCCCCAGGAAACTCAGGGGTGTTTCCTGCCTCGTGGCCCAAATAATAAGGGTCTTACCCTTGTTGCATTGCAGAAGGGGGATGATAGAGCCAAGGCAGATAGCGAATCACAGCTTTGTTATCTCTGTGGTTGCCCCGTGAGATTTCCATGGCTGCAATCTGAGCCAGCCCAACTTTGAGATGGCCACCAAAGGTATCTTCATGCAGAGGCTGGGAACATGTCTTCATGTGGCTCTACAAAACCAAGTGGTATTTTGTGACTTTGGCAGAGTAAATGGGGATGTTCCAGGGCACTCTTTAAGAAGATCAGGTTGTCATTTCCACACCTTCTATCACCACTCCCAAGCATACAACCCATTTAAACTGCTTCAGGGGCTTCCCATTGTTCTTAAGATAAAGGGGAAAAAAATTCCTTAGCATGGCCTAAACAACCTGGAATGATCTAGATACTTCAGATTTCTGCATCTTACCCCTTCATCCTTGTGGTCCAGCTACACTGGCTCTCCATGTTCCCCTCCATCACTGGCCTTTGCTTATGTTGTTCTCTCTCCCTGAAATACTGTTTCTGCCTCTCTTCGCCTAATTAACCCTATTCATTGTTCAGATTTTAGCTCAAGTGTCACTCCCTCCAGGAAGCCTTCCTTGATCTACTTTAGGAGCCTTCCTAACCTCCCTGGTAGGTCATATCACCCTATTAGAAGCTCTCATGCTGCTGTCTACCTCTTTTTCATAGCAATTGTGAAAGTCACAATTTCACTTTCGTTTGTACGAAATTTTCATTAAAATTGGCCATCGCTGAGCCAGACTATAACTGAGGGCAGCCACTGTGTCTGTTTTTGCGGATCATCACATCCTTAAATGCCTAGAACAGTGTCAGGCATGTTATTGGTGCTCAATACATACCAGTTGAATTAATTCAGAAAAATGTCGTTGCTCAGTGTGGCTTAGTGGAAAGAGCAGTGAACTGGGAGTTGAGACCTAGGTTCTAGACCCAGTTCTGTCCTAACAGTCACATGGCCTTAGCTAAGCCACTTGCCACTTGACCTTTCTGATCTGTTTCCTAATATGTAAAATCAGAGGGTTGGATTATGTCTACAGTCCCTAACCTTTTGGTCATCATGGATCCTTCTTATTATTTTTCTCTGTATTTTGGAAGTGGCTATAAAACTATTTAGGTAATATTGTTTCCTCTTCAGACAGCAAAATGGTTTCAGCGTGGGCAACCAGATTCAGCACGTGTGTGAGCAAACACTAGGGGAGCTTACTCAGAAATGACTGGATTTGGATATTGTGAGAAATCATCGACTTAAATTTTGATTCTACTCTCTGCAGAGCATTTGCAAGTCTATCCCTATCCCAAGAAACACTTGGATCATCTGAGCAGAGTCTGGAAACTGAGTTGGGTGCTGAAGGGACCGTAGCTTTAGCTGATGAACTTCTGGGACGACTAGATCCTATTTATCAAAAAGCCACATTTAGTGCTGGACTGCAATCTGGCTGCTCATCGGGCCATGTCTGGCTCCTCTTCTGCTCTTTGTCTGGGGCCTTCCTCAAATCTCTCGGACTATCAACCTTTTAGCTCCCTAGTCTTCTTGCGGCAGGGAAGTTGACTTGCATCAGCAGTTCATTCCACCCTGCAAAGCAATCAATATCCTCAACAACCTCACTGGGATTTTATCCATATGCAAATGAAATGTTGTTCTGTCTTTAATTATTTTCTGGAAGGAGATAGCTTTAATGCAGATAAAAACCAAAAACAACTTACGTTTGCATAAGGTGTACACATTTCATACAAACTAAAGTTTACAAAAGTGTCTTCACATGCATTATTTCACACCAAACCTTGGAACGGGCAGCAAAGGTAGGTTGATTTAGGTGGGTTTATTAGACTTCCTTTGCTAATGAGGAAACTGAGGCTCAGGGTAGTTAAATGGGTGGCACAGTGAAAAGAGGATGGATTGGGGGTCACTACAGTCTTAGGTCACCCCTGATTCCACCACTCAGCAGTAGCGTGATCTTGAGCAAATGACTGCACAACCTTAGGCCTCAGTGTCTACATTGGTAAAATGGGAATATTTTACAATAGGAGTATTCTGAGAATTGAATAAATGGCAAAAGTAAAGGTATGCACAGAACTGGAGCCGCCATGGAAATATCCTTTCCTTTCTTCACTCCCTCTTCACAGAGGTGGAACTCGGTTCTTCAGAATCCCAGGACATGGGCTCATTCAACAGTGCCACCACGGCCTCTCCGGGTCATGATAAATTTCCATCCAGTCTGCTTAATTCCCTAAAAATGTCTCTCCAGTCTCGCTAACCTGAGGGATGAGGGGACGCAGGCCCTCTTACCTTCAGTTTGGTCAGCGTGTGCATGTCTGCCATGAAGTCCAGCACGTCGTTGATGTACTGCCGCACACACTCCATGGCCGCCGTCCCGCACTGAAACACACAGAAGGACACGGCGGGGCGCGCGCTCTGAGTCACGGCCTGCACTTTTGCCCTGACGGAAGTGATTGTCTCGCTCTGGTTTCACGCTGCTTACTAATGAGTTGTTTCATTTTCTGGATTTCTGACTCGCTTCGTTGCTCTCAGCCATAGCCTGTGATCGTCTGCCCCAACTTTGGACAAAAATTAATAAAAAGGTTTGTGGTGGAGAGCAAAGAAATGGGATGGTCTAGGGAAGACAGGGTTTACAGGCTTTTTTCCCCCACTGGGTCATTGAACTGATTTTGTTTGCTTGTTTTTAAACGGGTTGGTATATAAAGATTTAGCTTACGTAAAAGTCATCAGTATCGGTCTTCATGACATGAATCACCTCAAAACAACAGTAACACTTTATCACTCCAGGGAGTCTTAGACACACAAAAAATATGTACCACCAAATTCTACCACCGTAATCTTAGATGTCTTTCTTCAGCAAAAAAAAAAAAAGGACATAAACAAATAGCATGTTTGTTGAAAGAGTCAAAAATTCTTATATTCAAGCACTTACAACTTCTTATACATAGTAGGTACACTATTAAATAGATACATTTATCATTGTTGAATTCTTGCTAGGGATAATTAAAGAAACAAAATGGTCATCTTCCCCACGTACTAGCAGCGTGTTTGAGAAGTTTTAAAGGAAAAAAAACCATACTTGTGTTTCAGGTTATTAAATGGAATAAACCTGCTCTCTCAGGGCAATGCAGTGAATTTAGGATTATAAACAAAGAAAAGGAAAATGGACAGACAGGCTGCTACATCAAAGCTGTATGAGAGAACTCATACATAAGACTGGATACAGTGTGGATCAAAAGCAGGCCCTCTTTGAAGCCATCTGAATACTATGCTAAGGCCTTTCTTAGCTTTCTTTAGGAAAATCTGGAACATTATATACTTAACTAGCTCACCCAGTGGCTCTCATTTTCCCATATTCATGTAAATCTGCACAGCACTGAACGATATCACCTTCTATCTCTTCTAGAATGTTACGCCTGTCGGTTCCTCTGACAGGATAACAAACAGTAAAATAAGGTCATTGGCAGTTCTGTCAAGAGTGTTTTCCAAGCATTTCATATGTTTTAAGGTTTTCTTCTTTTAATTTAAATCAAGTGAAGGAATTATAAAAGGTTATTGTGCTCCTGCTTTGGGAATATTAGTCCCTTAGTGCAAGAAAGGATTTCCCCCCCGTAGTTTATTCCATTTTCTCTGACCTTTCACATGTCATGCAAATAAGAGCATATACTCTGCTCCTGAATTTCTTGAAAGGGATTTGTTTCTTTCATAGGCAATATTTTATACCATTTCAACTAGGCAAATGTCACAGAAAATAATTACTTGGAGCATTATTCAATATTTGTCTTTTACTCTTGAATTTCAAAAAATGAGAGGAAACAATTTACTATTACCAGTTACTTTTGCTCTAGAGACAGTAACTAGATCTAATAAAAGGCTTAAAATACACTTTCTAGTCAGGATGACTTCAGTGAGCCATCTACACTTATAAAACAAAGCATATAATTTCCAATTGCCCCCCTTTTTTCTTTTACTTTGCAAAATATAAGTATAACCTTAGTGTGTTATTTTAAAAAACCAAAAAACATAAAGAGTCTAGCTCAACTTGTTTCAAAAGACTTATGTTTATTTCAGTGGGAAAACTGATGATAAAGGAGTTGAAAACATACTCTAATCTCAAAAACATGAATTGAAGTGAACCACATCCAATTCTTTCTCAAAACTTGTTTCTGATTTTAAAGTTACATTTCTTACATTATAAAGATAACACGTGTTCGATGTAGAAACCTTGGAAAATACAAATTAATAAAAGAAAAAGAAAAATCACCATAATCCTAATTCCTGCTCTCCACCTCTGAGACAGCCACTGTTAATATTTCCAAATATTTTTAATGCATATAACATACACACATATATAATTTTTTATAAGATTGAGATTTTTTTTTTAAACATCTTTATTGGGGTACAATTGCTTTACAATGGTGTGTTAGTTTCTGCTCTATAGCAAAGTGAATCAGCTATACATATACATATGTTCCCATATATCTTCCCTCTTGCGTCTCCCTCCCTCCCACTCTCCCCATCCCACCCTTCCAGGCTGTCACAAAGCACCGAGCTAATATCCCTGTGCCTTGCGGCTGCTTCCCCCCAGCTATCTACCTTACTACGTTTGTTAGTGTGTATATGTCCATGACTCTCTCTCGCCCTGTCAAAACTCACCCTTCCCCCTCCCCATATCCTCAAGTCCGTTCTCCAGTAGGTCTGCGTCTTTATTCCTGTCTTACCCCTAGGTTCTTCATGACATTTTTTTTCCTTAAATTCCATATATATGTGTTAGCATACGGTATTTGTCTTTTTCTTTCTGACTTACTTCACTCTGTATGACAGACTCTAGGTCTATCCATCTCATTACAAATAGCTCAATTTCATTTCTTTTTAAGGCTGAGTAATATTCCATTGTGTATATGTGCCACATCTTCTTTATCCATTCATCCGATGATGGGCGCTTAGGTTGTTTCCATCTCCGGGCTATTGTAAACAGAGCTGCAATGAACATTTTGGTACATGACTCTTTTTGAATTTTGGTTTTCTCAGGGTATATGCCCAGTAGTGGGATTGCTGGGTCATATGGTAATTCTATTTGTAGTTTTTTAAGGAACCTCCATACTGTTCTCCATAGTGGCTGAACCAATTCACATTCCCACCAGCAGTGCAAGAGTGTCCCCTTTTCTCCACACCCTCTCCAGCATTTATTGTTTCTAGATTTTTTGATGATGGCCATTCTGACTGGTGTGAGATGATATCTCATTGTAGTTTTGATTTGCATTTCTCTAATGATTAATGATGTTGAGCATTCTTTCATGTGTTTGTTGGCATTCTGTATATCTTCTTTGGAGAAATGTCTATTTAGGTCTTCTGCCCATTTTTGGATGGGGTTGTTTGTTTTTTTGTTATTGAGCTGCATGAGCTGCTTGTAAATTTTGGAGATTAATCCTTTGTCAGTTGCTTCATTTGCAAATGTTTTCTCCCATTCTGAGGGTTGGCTTTTGGTCTTGGTTATGGTTTCCTTTGCTGTGCAAAAGCTTTGAAGTTTCATTAGGTCCCATTTGTTTATTTTTGTTTTTATTTCCATTACTCTAGGAGGTGGGTCAGAAAGGATCTTGCTGTGATTTATGTCATAGAGTGTTCTTCCTACGTTTTCTTCTAAGAGTTTGATAGTTTCTGGCCTTACATTTAGGTCTTTAATCCATTTTGAGCTTATTTTTGTGTATGGTGTTAGGGAGTGATCTAATCTCATACTTTTACATGTACCTGTCCAGTTTTCCCAGCACCATTTATTGAAGAGGCTGTCCTTTCTCCACTGTACATTCCTGCCTCCTTTATCAAAGATAAGGTGTCCATATGTGCGTGGGTTTATCTCTGGGCTTTCTATCCTGTTCCACTGATCTATCTTTCTGTTTTTGTGCCAGTACCATACTGTCTTGATTACTGTTGCTTTGTAATATAGTCTGAAGTCAGGGAGCCTGATTCCTCCAGCTCCTTTTTTCGTTCTCAAGATTGCTTTGGCTATTCGGGGTCTTTTGTGTTTCCATACAAATTGCGAAATTTTTTGTTCTAGTTCTGTGAAAAATGCCAGTGGTAGTTTGATAGGGATTGCATTGAATCTGTAGATTGCTTTGGGTAGTAGAGTCATTTTCACAATGTTGATTTTTCCCATCCAAGAACATGGTATATCTCTCCATCTATTTGTATCATCTTTAATTTCTTTCATCAGTGTCTTATAATTTTCTGCATACAGGTCTTTCGTCTCCTTAGGTAGGTTTATTCCTAGATATTTTATTCTTTTTGTTGCAATGGTAAATGGGAGTGTTTTCTTGATTTCACTTTCAGATTTTTCATCATTAGTATATAGGAATGCCAGAGATTTCTGTGCATTAATTTTGTATCCTGCTACTTTACCAAATTCATTGATTAGCTCTAGTAGTTTTCTGGTAGCATCTTTAGGATTCTCTATGTATAGTATCATGTCATCTGCAAACAGTGACAGCTTTACTTCTTCTTTTCCGATTTGGATTCCTTTTATTTCCTTTTCTTCTCTGATTGCTGTGGCTAAAACTTCCAAAACTATGTTGAATAAGAGTGGTGAGAGTGGGCAAGCTTGTCTTGTTCCTGATCTTAGTGGAAATGCTTTCAGTTTTTCACCATTGAGGATGATGTTTGCTGTGGGCTTGTCATATATGGCCTTTATTATGTTGAGGAAAGTTCCCTCTATGCCTACTTTCTGGAGGGTTTTTATCATAAATGGGTGTTGAATTTTGTCGAAAGCTTTCTCTGCATCTATTGAGATGATCATATGGTTTTTCTCCTTCAATTTGTTAATATGAGATAATTTTTTCTAACCTGCTTTTTAATTAGATTCATCATAAGCATTTTCCAATTAATTAAATATTCTTTGAAAATTTGATTTGGTCCACATAATAGTCTATCTTATAGATGTACTTTATTTTATTTAAATAATACCCTAATGTTGCACATTAATTTTGTTTCCATATTTTTGCTATTTTAAATGCTACTTTAATAAATATACTTGTAGATAATTCTTTATGTGCTTGTAGATAATTCTATATTTAATTACTTTCTCAAACATATTCCTAGAAGTAGACTGTCAACTCTTTTTCAGCAAAACTGACTATCACCAGTAGCTTTTAAGAATTTTTGTTTCGGGCTTCCCTGGTGGCGCAGTGGTTGAGAGTCCGCCTGCTGATGCAGGGGACGCGGGTTCGTGCCCCGGTCCGGGAGGATCCCACATGCTGCGGAGCTGCTGGGCCCACGAGCCATGGCCGCTGAGCCTGCGCGTCCGGAGCCTGTTGCTCCGCAACGGGAGTGGCCATAACAGTGAGAGGCCCGCGTACCGCAAAAAAAAAAAAAAAAAACAAGAATGCTTGTTTCACTTCATCATCAGTAAGTTTCTTTGTTAAGAAAAACCTGCTGATTTGCTAACTGATTTTAGATTTTTATATTTTAATTTATATTAAATTAATTTATATTAATTTACAGTTCACTGATTGCTAGTGAGGGTAAAAGGCTTATTTTGAATGGCTTATTGGTCATTGGAAAGGGTTCTATATGTAGAGCTATAACTGTTGCTATTTTGTTGTTTTGGAATATTTGTCTTTTGTTGATTTCAATAAACCTTTACATATTAGGGATATTATTTTTTAGCTATCGCATAGGTAGCAAATATTGAGTTTTAGAGAATTAAATAAGGAAACCAGTGAGTGCTGGGCAGAGACTGGCTAGCTACTCACAGAACCATTTTTCTTCTTCCCTAGGATGCACTAGACCACATTTCCCATCCTCCTTTGCAGTCGGGTGTGGCGGAGTGACTGAGTTCTAGCCAATGGAACGTGAGTAAGAGAAATGTGCACCACTTTTAGACCTGGCCCATGAAAACGTTCCATGTACCATATTCCCTTCTCTTTCCCCAACCACCAGCTGATTGCAGAGGACTGCACATGACAGAAGAAAACTGATCCCCAAGTGCTCATGTGGAAGTCCTCCTCCCTTTGTTAATCTGGACAGCTGTTCAAACTTCACTTGAGCAAACAATAAACTTTTTTGGAGCTAAGTTGCTAAGAACTGGAATTTTATCTCATAGCATCTTGTATTACCCCAACTATTGTCAAGAACCTTTTAAAAAAACCCAGAATCTATTAATCTACTCCTAGAAATCTATTATAAAGAAATAGTCTAAAATATGAACAAAGATTTAAGCACAAAGATGTTTATCACACATTAGTTACAATTGCAGAATACTGAAAATAATGAAACTATCCAACAATAAGTAGTGTTTGTTAATAGTATTTTTTTTACTTTTAGTTGTATTTTATTTTTTTATTGAAATATGTTTGACATATAATGATGTAAATTTAAGGTGTATAACATGTTAATTTGATGCATTTATATATTGTAATATAACTGCCATCGTAACGATAATTAGTACCTATATCACATTATGTAATTATCCTTTCTTTGTGGTAGGAATAATTAAGTTTTAGTCTCTTAGCAAGTTTGATTATTATAATACAATTTTGTTGTCTATATTCACTGACCTGTGCATTATATCTCTAGGACTTTTTTACTGCTCATAGTAAGTCTGTACCCTTAAACATCACCTGTCCTGTCCCCCTACCTCCATTAATATTACTTTTAATAGTTAATGTTTACTCAGCACTTACTATATATTTAACACCATGCTAATGTGCTTTACATGCATTATCTCATTCAATCCTCAACCTAGACCTTAGGCCCTATTATATCCCATTGTACAGATAATACAAATCAAAGCATCATGGGTTAAATAACCTTCCCGATCACACAGCTAGTAAATGTCAGGCCTCAAACTCAGGTGTGAATCAAAACCCATATTGTTAACCACTATTATATGGGCAGTCACATGAGGTAACGTCGCTTTGGGGAAAATGCTTATGACATTTGAAGCCAAAGCTGCATCTATATTACGGTTTGACTATATTTAAAAATATACATAGAGAAAGAAAATACATTAGTATGTTAGCAGTAAAATTATCTCTGGGTTGAATGACTGTTATTCTTCCTCTCTCATAATATTTCTCCACATCAAAAAACAAAATGAAGTAATGTTTAGTGTGCTGTGGATAAAACTGGTATGCTTATAAATGTAAATGAATAAAACCTTCTTGGAAAGCGACATGGGAATACGTATTGTGAAGATGTCCCTGCCCACTGACTAAGGAATTTATCCCAAGGATATCATTCAAAATAAACATGAAGAGGATCTTTGTGTATATGCTATATACTATGCTATGCTATACAAGCAAAGAAACTAGAAAACATATAGATTTCCAACAATATGGGAATAAGCAAATTAGGATACTGAATAGATTAAAACATGTAAAAAATTTCTAAAACAATAGGGTTCTTATTTTAGGGCAGAAGGATTATAAGTGATCTTTTTTCCTTATTAAAATTTTTCTCAGACTTCCCTGGTGGTGCAGTGGTTAAGAATCCTCCTGCTAATGCAGGGGACACGGGTTTGAGCCCTGATCCGGGAGGATCCCACATGCCGCGGAGCAACTAAGCCCGTACACCACAACTACTGAGCCCACGTGCCACAACTACTGAGCCTGCGCTCTGGAGCCCGCGAGCCACAACTACTGAACCTACGTGCCACAACTACTGAAGCCCGCGCGCCTAGGGCCCGTTCTCCACGACAAGAGAAGCCACCGCAATGAGAAGCCCGTGCACCGCAACGAAGAGTACCCCCGCTCGCCGCAACTAGAGAAAGCCCACGTGCAGCAATGAAGACCCAACACAGCCAAAAATAAATACATAAATACGTAAACAAATAAACTAAATTTTTTCTCTACTGAAAATTTAAATAAATTTTTCCCATTAATAATTTATATCTCTAAGTTTTCTCAGTTTGTTGCAATAACCTTGCTATCAATAAGTTATTGTGGTTTCTCACATTCAATCCTATCTATAAGAATCTCGACATATTTCACCAAATAGTTCACTAGTTGATGATAACAGAAGTTTTTTTTCAATTTTCAGAGGAAATATTATAAAGGAAAACAAGGTATTAAATGCTTATTTCTTTCTGGCAGTAGTTAAATCAAATTGGTTAACAGAAGCCAGTGTAAGAAAACTGATTCTGGAAAAATTGAACTTTAATCAAATCTATGCTGTATGCCTGGTAATTTCTTCCCTCTCCTTAATTGGCTGCTTCAATTTCATTCATGTTTCCTGGAATTAAAAGTTTCCAGGGGCAGAGATTGATTTAAATTTTCACCAGTGCTCTTTCAAACAAGATACTAATGATTTCAATTTTACAGTGTTTGTTCTATCAAAAGCGAACCAGGACACAGGCCAAAAGTACCTCTTGGCTAAATGGGGAAATGAGTAATAGAAAATGTGGATAGTTAACTCGGTCAGGACTTACTCCAGGTACAGAGGCGATCATCTGCTTGCTCAGGATCGTTGACTCAGCTAGTTTGGTTCCAGCATCTGCACAAATAAACTAATAAGAAATTGAAAGGATAATTATTTTTAAGAGCATTTGGACAGTAATAAGGAATTTGTAATTTCATTAACTTGGCTTAAGTTCATTAGCGTTTACTTTGGTGACAAGCTGCCCTAGATATATGGGACTTGCTAGTCATGAGAGTTCATTCCTACCAGAAATTCAGAATCGTAGTACTGGGATTAACACACAGATTCTCACTTTAACCAGACAGTAGTTCAGTGGCACTGAAGTGCCACATTCAATCAAGGAAGAAAGGAAAGGTGTCAGCGTTGTCAGATTTATTCTGAAGTCATGCTATTTACTCTTCAGCACTTTTTGACAGTTCCTGAATTTTCACAGATTTTCCGGACTTCTGTCATTATACCATACATTTAGACTGAAAACAGAAAAACAGTCAACTTCAGAGTGAGGACTGTACCTGTTTCTTCCCCTCCGAGGCCCCTCAGTATCTGGTCTTTCTCCTCCCACTTCATTCACGCCTATCCTCTGTGCTGATAATGACCCCCCCCCCCGCCCCGCCTCCCTCTCTGTATCCCCACAGGACTTTCCACACATTTCCATTGTAACAGTCATCACATCAGGTTGCAATGATCCACAAGTCTATTTCTCAACTGGCTACAAGATCTTCGAGACCACAGATTTGATGCAGCTCACGCCTGGCACTAGCTCCATGCCTGACATCTCGGAGGGGCTCGGCAAGAGATTGTGAAATGAGACGATTGATCAGGTATGACTCGAGATCATGGTGAGGATGGATTTGTCAGCTTACAACCTGATTTGCTTCATTACAGATTTTTACAGGTGTTTCCCACTTAATGCAATGCCCAACTGTTTATTAATGGTTTTAGGGGGAAAGTCAAACATGAAGTCTGCAGAGTTTGCTATGAGCAGCTAGCTCCTGGTTAGTTTCTCGTTCCTGGCCTCTGGCCCCAGTGACTTGAGGATCCAAAGCTGCTGCCATCCAGAGCTCAGAGGTTCTGAAAGAAGCTTTGACCCTGACAGCTCTTCCTTCTGATTCATTTCACTCTCATACTGCAAGAGCATGGTAAATTTAGGTAGGTCAGCCAGGCAGGCATGGTCCCCGTCAAACTGAGGAGAAGCAGTACGGATCGGGGTAGCAGAAAAAGTCTCAAGGAGGACGAGGAACAAAACCCAGCATGTTGTCAGGTTAGCCAGAGATCGGAATCTAGGCGTTATTAACAGGCAGCATTGGCCAATAAGGTGAAGCTCTAACGTCAAAAGACTTTCTGAGGGTCAGGGGCCTGTAGACTTCTCATCTGGGGCCATGAGCTGGTTTTCAAGTGTGGGAGAGGCGGTCCTCCCTGAAAGGTATTTCGGGACAGGTAACTGAGCTGAAGCTGAGACGACAGCAAGCAGAGCTGTCCCTGAAAGCCGCATGGCAGGAGTGGACACAAATCTCCAGGCTCACATTCTATCCTCTCCATTTGCCTCGCAGACAGTTAGAGAAAGCTGAAGAATCTATTTGGCTATTAACTCTGAAGACCAGCTAGTAACATCTAGGGAACACCTAAAATTTTCTATTATTTTATTCAAGAATGCTTTATGTCTGCTCTCCTAACTTGGACTTATTTCTAATAAGAAAAAGTAAATAAATGAGGATAAATAATAATAATGAAGCCTACAACCTTGGCAAACCTCTAAGTAAAAAAGGAAAATATTTGAGGGACTTCTCTGGTGGTCCAGTGGTTACGACTCCACTGAAGGGGGCACGGGTTTGATCCTTGGTGGGGGAACTAGGATCCCGCAAGCCGCGCAGGGCGGCCAAAAAAAAAAAACTAATAAAATATTTGATAGAGGTACATAGTGAAAAGAAGGAACACTCCCAACCTCCTGGCAGATACTGCATGTTTTCCCAAAAAACGTATTTTCAAAAGTTATCAGAGTCTGCCATCTAAGACAAACGACTTATAATAAGTTCCAAAAGCCCCGTCAGGACTCCAACGTTTTAATTAATTTCTTTACAGCAGAACCAAGAGACTGCACAGCTAAGAGAGGCAAAAAGAAAAGAGAGAGATGCATCTAACTGTGGGTGAAGTGGGTAGGAGTCCTCTGCAGTATCCTCTGTAAGGATGGTGCAAACCCTGACCCCTAAAGTATGCTTGCAAGCCTGGCTGTGCACTTAAGGGCAAGAGAAAATGTGTGAAGAAGCAAAATTTCAAGTGTCTGTATCTCCCTCAGCCTTTCTCCCTCACCAAACTCAGGTTAGAGCTTCACCTTATGGCGTAGCATGACGTAAGCAGGTTGTCAGCCATGTAGTGTTAAGATTTGAGGCCAAATTCAAACGTCCGATCTGCGAGAGCTAATAGATAACTTCAGAAGTCAGAATTAATTTTTTTAAAAATCACTCTAAAAGTTATGGAGGAGTCTCAGAGAGTCTGATGTACTAAAAGGCATAAAAGTACATAAGCCTCTAAAATCATCTACTACTTTTTATCAATGTCTTTTCCTCCTGTGTAATTTTACGTAATATGTATGACTAAAACCTTAACAAACCTTTCTGTCTTCATTTTATATAGCTGCCAACTGAAAAACTCCATTATTATTTTATAGAGTTGTTCAAAATATAAAGATATAACAAAATCAGAGGGAAAAAGAATGATGGCTACAGAAGGAAGAATTCAGTACTTTTAGATAGAAATATGCCACTGAAATAGGCACTCCCGCATGAATACAAAAGAAACGCAATACCCATTATGTGTCATTACTAAAATCACTATCAAAATGATAATAAAATAGGATCACCACCTCTCATCCCAGAGAGTGATCAGATTATTACTAACGCAACAAATATTAATTACCCCACATCAATAGTATCTGGGAATTAAAAACAACAGCCGTAACTCTGCCATTTCTTTGTCCTCCAGCCCACAACTAAACTATCTTTAAAAGAAAACCTTTCACCCACATGATTTCTCACAGCTTGAATATGCAGGTGTATCCCACACAGTGGGAGTGTTACATGCAAATTAGCAGAATGTCTACTCTTGACACATAATAGGAGCTGAGGAAATTCTTTTGGATTTGAGCCTATATAGATTTTATGGTAGCTTTCAATGAGTTATCACTCCATTATGAAAACTCTAATCCATCCTGAGAACAATAGCTTATTACACATAAAATATCTACAGCATGACAGCAGAAGAGAAAATGTTATAAGTGAAAGCAAAAATGTCAACAGATCTAAATTAAAACAAGATAGGGCAACTGTCCAAAGTATAAAAGGGGAACTACACCCTGATGGTCAACAATAGTAGATTCTGAAGAATACATATATTTTTTCTATTTGGAAAATTCTTTCCTGTCTCCATGCCTCTTTTTCCTTTTTTAAAAAATCCACTTGAACATTTAAGGCCACCTGATTGTATATGTAAGTTAAAACAAATAACAGGAGTGATGGCTGAACAACCATAATACAGCAGACTGGGAGATACTCCACAGTGCCAGGCCTCCAGGAAGAAGTTCTAGAAATTGAAAACCAGATTGGTACCTGTCACTGCCTTGAAATGTTTAGAACCTGAATGACCCTGCATCCCTTGGGCAAGTGTTCCATTGTCCTTTAAAGGAACACTCTTACTGCCAGAGTATTTGGTAAACAACAAAAGTATGGTTTACCCATGAAAAGAATTATGAACAGCCTCATATCTGTGAACTCATCTATCTACTAAGTTATTAATTAGAGAAGTACAATAGTAGAGGGAATATCCTAGTGGTTCCCTGTGGGGTGAAAGAACCAATGGTAAATCCAAGGTCTGAGCAACTGACTCTCTTCTCGCCAATGGGGCTACTGTCACTCATGATGGATCACCAGGGGACTTTTGGTTTTTTTACTTCTAAGCTTTAAGAAATTTATCTTTTTAAAAATGTTATAGTGGAGTGTAGTGGATTAACAATGTTGTGTTAGTTTCAGGTGTACAGCAAAGTGATTCAGTTATACATATACATGTAGCTATTCTTTTTCAAATGCTTTTCCCATTTAGGTTGTTACATAATATTGAGCAGAGTTCCCTGTGCTATACAGTAGGTCCTTGTTGGTTATCCATTTTAAATACAGCAGTGTGTACATGTCAGTCCCAAACTCCCAATCTATCCCTCCCTCTCACCCTTCCCACCAGGGGACTTTTTCCTTCCAGTTGTTACTTTCTTTTCTTTTTCCAAGTTGCGTTTTCAGTTAAACAGAGCCGCCTCCAGTGTCCTGAGATGACGGTCATGATATCCAAGAAGGAAGTCGCTATCTGCCCCAGACACATTGTCTGTTCATATTGTGAATCTGGTCTCCCAGGTACCAGGAACTGACACTGCCCACCAGTGAAGGGGAAAGCTTCTCTCTGACTCCATGCTAGATTCTCTGGTTTAAGAGAAACTACCAGAGAACAGGCTACCACTTCTGCTACCCGCTTGAACATTTGTCAAGGGCAAGAGAAAAAGGAACGGGGAAACCCTGCAGAAAGATGCACCGCTTTCTGTAGTGAGACAAAAGATGCTTCTCCCTCATCCCATGAGTGGCCCCGTGGCAGACTTTTCTCCACAACTTAGCCAGGAAGCACAGCGGGGAAAAGGGAACTACTTTTGTTTTTTTTAAGGTACGCCTCACTTTTATTTCTCTCAGTAATTTTTTCATTACTGGTTTATTCTGAGTTTACAGAACAAGGATATGTTACTTCAAAATGGCATGGTGTTTAATATTTTTTGTTGGAGAAGGTCGAAATATTATTCACTAGGTTGTTCCTCGTGGGCATGATCTCCAAGTGTCCCCCCCAGATATCTCTTTGATCTAAATAATTTTACAATCTGATTTTTAAATTTAACTTAATGACTCAATGACAAATACATATCTGTTTTTAAAGATGAAAATGTTATACATTTGAAATGGCATGAGAGAACCCAAAATACACAGAAGAATTTACTTTTTTGTCTTCCTTCTTCCTAAAGCTAATTTGTGTTTGTTATTTATTCACCTAGCTGGGATGTAATAACCACTGTTTTCAGGGTCTCCCGAAGCACTGAGCAATTTAAACTGTCGGTGTTCTTTCACTGTCTTGTGACAAGTGCTTATTACAGCCAGCTAATGTACTTCAGAGAAAAACCCGCCCCCAGTTGCAGTCACAAAGCGGGGTGCTAGAACCCAAGAAGATCAGCCACACAGACCGGCTCTGCCAGGATTGAGGGCAATCAAGGGACCAGCCTCTGATGCCCGCAGGAAAGCACCTTCAGGGCCTGGAAACTGAGGTTGCTTTGAGGTGGCATGTCCCCAATCTAAACGCTATCAGAAGCAAGTGACTTCCAGACACTGTCAACCTGCTGGCCTTACCTCCCTTGTGGGCTACTTCACTAAGCCTAGGTCACCTGCCCTCTCTTCCAAACCAGTGTTGATCTTATTAACCTCTATGGTCAGTTGCATCAAAGTCACTTGTACTCAAAAGTGGTGATGCTGCTGATGTGTGAAGAGGTAGGACTGGCCAATGGCAACGCACTGGAAGAGATTCAATCTGTCTCTTCTTAGGAACACAGATATTTCCCGGCTATGCTTTGCTTCTGTCTCCCTCTTGGGCTGTCCAGCATCTTGGTACAATAGGAGCCAGTTCACTCTGACTATATCATGCCCAACATCCACTGCCACCATTTTCCAGCAGTCACTCCTCTCAGAAAGCATCACTGTGCCTGGGAAAGCTCTTTAAACATGACTTAAGACCATTCTTCACTGAAAGTATACCAACTTTTTATTAAATCTCAAGCCTTTGAGAAAAACTCGGTTCTGTTCCCAAGGATTACTAGTATAAGGCGGGGGAAGAAGCGGACCAGTTAGTGGATATTAAATGGTTAATGACAAGGGTATTCCTTCTCTCCTCCCAGGTAAACCCCCAAACTTCTGCACACCCTTCAAAAACATACGATCCCTTTTCTACACTACTTCCCTCCTCAGTACACACCTCTGCTACCGTACCCATCACACTGCGTTGGGAATTTTTGTTTCGATGTCAGCTACTCCCATCAGACAGGAAACTCCTGGGAGGAAGGGGCCATGACATTCATCTCTGCTTCCCCAGCACCTGGGCCACGTCAGGGCTCATAACGGTTAATGAGTCTTCCTCCATTTCCCAGGCTGAGCTGGCCGCTCCCTCCTGTACAGTAGTTTATATACCGTACAGATTTTCAGTATACTGGTTAGCACGTTATAGGGGTAGGGCCTATGCCTTTATATCTCTATATCCCCAGAACCTAGCCGAAGATAGGTGGTCAGTAAATATTTGTAGTGGGAAATAATGCTGAATAGTCAAATATGGCCAGACGATGGAAGACCTTGACAATTCGGGTACCACAAGGTCACTGGAGGTTTTCGATGCACAGAGTGATATGATAAAGAGCAGAGTTTTAGCAAAATTCCTCTAGGCAGCCATAGGCTATAAGACTGGATTGACGTGGGGAGAAATGAACGGTGCAAAACGCTAAGAGCTATTAACGGTAATCCGGGCAAGTGATGTGCGGGCCCTGACTAGGCTGTGCTCTATACTGATTAGACCCTGTGGTCAGGTGCTTACGCTACTTATGCCAGCTGTGTGATCGTGGGCAAGTCACTGACCCCCCCATCCCGAGCCGCGGTCTCCTCACCTGCGGTACAGGACTAATGCCTCTCCCGGCTGAAGGAGTGAGGGGGATACATAAAACCCCAGCATGCTGCCTGGCACTTAATAGGTGCTCCATTAATTTCCCCTTCTCCCTCATCTCTCCAAATGGCACCCAAGGTACCTAAGATTCAGGGAAACCTGTCTAGTTCCTTGATATCAAGCTCCATTTTCCTTCATTTATTTAAGCTCAGCCTTGTAGGACCAGACTCTGGGACTGGCCATAACGCTCAGCAGGGGAGAACTGAAACAGCTGTGACACACTTCCTGGGTACTTTGCACAAAGGCAGTCTGAATGATACCCTGATCCCAGCTGCAGCTCATGACCAAGTCTTTAAAACCAGGCTCAACCTTTGGGATAAGAGGCAGGATCCCAGTTTACCTGATCCCTTGCTGACACCCCTGGCATGGCCAGCCTTTTTCTAAACCCATCCTCATGTCGTTATTTCTAAATTTATTCCATCTTTCTGCTGAAGCCTCCCTTTATTGCTCGAAGATGGTCAGCCTCTGGTGCTGAACTCCAACCCCAGGCAGAGTTTGGCCTGCACCCACCAGTCCTTTGTGACCCAGTTCAAACGCCACTTCCTTCATGAAGTCTTCCCTGATTTCACACCATATGAGGTAAGATGCCTCCTGCTCTTAACTCCCCCCTAGGACTTTACCTACATCTCTTTCTCACTCATGGCACTAATTGCAGCCTATCTTGTGTGATCAAAACCGGCACGCTTGCCTAAGATGCTGAGCTTAGGATGCCAGGGATGGAGAGCCAAAGCCTCTCGTAAGCAGCCCTACAACCAAAAGCATTAATCTTTGCAAGTTCTCTAGAGCCTGTCTGGTATGTGTTCAAGCCCTGCCCCCTGCCTTAGGGCTCCTGTGGTGCTGGTTCTTTCACACCCACATCCCACCCTGGTTGGACTCAGTCCGTCCTCCCTTTTGACCATATCTGGCTGGGCCCACCCTCACTTTCACTTCTGCTTCACAGAGATTTGGCGACCCATCCATACTCGTGCGACTCTGCGATCAGACCTCAGCCTCCGGGTCGCTCACTTTTGGCTTCGTTAGTCCTGCCTCAGCTCTGGTAGCCAATAATGGGCTGCCCCTCCAACCTACTGGACCATAAACTTCTCGCGGACACATTATCGTTTCATTCTTCTTTTTTGTCTCTCACAGAACTAGTTCCACAGTAGGAACAAAATAAATACTCCTTTTCCGGTCTTTTTTGGCCAGTGGAAGTGCCAAGTGCATAGTGATAGACAGATCATGGCTCACGTAAGATATATTATTTCTTATCTCTGGACAGACATTGAATTTATGCACATGTCCCACACCTTCCTTAAATTTTCCAAACATAAGTGAATTTCATGAAAAGTGAAATGAGGCATAAGCCTACCTGGACAAGCAGAAGGAGGTTTGTATCCGGTAAAGGAGATTTGAGCTTCAGGGCCTGCAGGAGTTCTAGAACAACACTACGAGACAAATAGAATTTATCCCTCTCCTAAACGAAACAAGAGAGAAGAAGGTAAGCGATTTCTAAAACTTCAATTAGAATAGATCTATGTCAAAAGAGCTTCCAAAAGATTCACAGGTCAGAAATAAGAAACAGTATTTTAAAATGCATAATGAACTGTCCTTAAGAAATAAACCCAAGAAAAAAGAAAAAGAGCATTTTTGTGTTTGTAATGAGTTTAGTGAAGCACTGAGAACACATAATTTAACGGATAAGAAAAAGACAGGCTACCTCTTAAAGACTGAAACCACGAGATTTGGTTCTTATTCACAGTGGAGAGGTTCCAAGAACTGCAGAAACTAAACAAATCTAAAAGGATGTTTTTCAATAGAAAATGATTTACAGAAAAACATGTAACACTGTTGAAAGGGTCTCATATCCTCTCAAAAGGAACTTACTTTTTAAGTGGACTATTTCAAGCATACAGAAAATTAGAGAGATGGAATGCATCATCTACCTATTACCCATCTTTGTTAAATCATAGCATTTTGCTTTATTTAATACTTTTTATCAAAAATCAAACATCACAGAAATAGTTGAAGCTACCTATACAGTGCTCTCTTTTCTTTCTCCCTTCCTTGAAATAGCCACTATTTTGAATCTGGTGTTTATTATTTCATGTACTACACTTTTACTACATATGTATACCTCCATTATAAGGCTTACTATTATTTTTGCTTGTTTTTAACTTTCTATAATGTTATCATACAATGCAAATCTTTCTGCAACTTATAATTTTTTACTCCATTATATATATATATATATATATATATATATATATATATATATATATATATTGTGTGTGTGTGTGTGGTACGTGGGCCTCTCACTGTTGTGGCCTCTCCCGTTGCAGAGCACAGGATCCAGACACGCAGGCTCAGCGGCCATGGCTCACGGGCCCCGCCGCTCCATGGCATGTGGGATCTTCCCGGACCGGGGCGTGAACCCATGTCCCCTGCATCGGCAGGCGGACCCTCAACTACTGCGCCACCAGGGAAGCCCTCCATTATATTTTTGAAGTGAGTCCCTGTTGATACATATAGTTCTCATTCTTTCAACTAAACAGTTTAATGATGTTTTATTGTATGAACATAGTGAAATTCATTGATCCGTCCTTGTTAATGCAATGCTAGAATATTTTCAATTTTGTAAGCTTTATGTATTGTCAAATATAGCACACATGCAGAAAAGTACATAAAATATAAGTGAACAGATTAGCATAGATTGAACACTCATGTAATCAGCACCCAAGTCAGGTACACATCACAAGCACCTTAAAAGTCCCCTATGTGTCCTTTCTTGATCATAACCAACTTATTGGAGACCCTGTAGGTCTGTATCCACTGTCTTTTCTTTCTACTCATTCTCACTTGTGGTGTCTTGCCTCCTCATATGTCTGGTTTTATCTTTGTATGTTGCATCCTTTATTTTTAAAATATTTTTAGAAATAATTTGAGGCCTGAAATGTTATCTTCCTCCAAAGAGCTTTCTGTTCATTTTTTACCAGGTACTGGAGGCACTAGTGATCCAGGGTTACCTTAATACACATACAAACCTTGTAATATCTTATATTGGGCCACCAAAGGTCTTGACAGGGATCTGTGTCCATGTGAGGACAACTTTACTTCTGGGTTATCTTTACTTAGTGGTCCCAGCCAAAAGGTGCAGGAGGTGCAGGATCAGAGAGTCTCTACTCTTGGACGGTCCCGGATTCTGACTTTTTTCCCCCCTAGCCTCCTGGATCTTCCAGAATTGTCACATCTTTCAGATAGGCAAACACCCCCCAGAGCAAAAAAAAGGTCTTCAGTGCTAGGCTCACATCTCTGCATTTCTGTGTTCTCTCAGATCTTAGCCTGGTAATTCTATATCTGGTTAGCACTTTGATGATTTTTTAAAGTTTTCAGAGAATAGTTTGTTCACTTTTTTAAGAAACTTTTCAAATCCAGTGAGAGGATACATTCAAATTATCTAGTCCATCAGTATCAGGAGAGAAAGTCTAGGATATTTATTGGAATTATACTAAATTTATAGGTTATTTTGTGAGAATTAGCTATCTTTATTATGCTGGGTCCTCATTCATGAACATGAGATCTGTCTCCATTTATTTAACATTGTTTAATAAAATTTTCTGGTTATCTCCATAAAATTCTTGCATATTTTTGTTAGATTCATTTTTTGTTGCCACAATAAATGCTATTTTAAAAGTACATTTTATAATCATTTGTAGCTGAATAATTAAAGGTAGATGATTTCTGCATATTCATTTGTATCAGCATCCTTACTGAACTCTCATAAAAGTTATAAAAAGGTGTCTATAGATAGATTCTCTTCAGTTCGTTTGTAATCACATCATCTATGAAAAGGGAGAGTTTTTTTCCTTTCTAACCCTTATACTTTGATTTATTCTTCCTGTCTTACTCAACTGAGTAGGACCTCCAGAACCATAGCAAATAGAAGCCGTGATAATGGCCATTCTTGTCTTACTTATGATTTTAAAGGGACTACTGTTGGCATTTCACCATAAGTATGATGTTTCCTAGAGATTTCTGGTAGACATCCTTTATCAAGTTATCCCTTTTACTCCTAGTCTGACAAGATTTATCATAAATGGATGTTGAATTATATAGAATGCTTCTTTTGTATCTCTTGAGATAATGATAAAAGCTTTTCCTCCTTTAATCTGGCAACATGGTAACATAAATAGATATTCTAATATTTAAGCCAATTTTATATTACAAGAAAACCCTCACTAGGTCATGAGGCTTTAGCTTTTTTAAATTTTTTAAACTGAAGTACAGTTGGCGTACAATATTATATAAGTTCCAGGGGGACAATATATTTGTTCACAACTTGTAAAGGTTACACTCCATTTATAGTTATTATAAAATATTTCCTATATTCCCCATGTTGTACAATATATCCTTATACTTTATACATAATAGTTTGTACCTCTTAATCCCCTACCCCTAATCTGTCCCTCCCCACTTCCCTCTCCCCACTGGTAACCACTAGTTTGTTCTCTGTATCTGTGAGTCTGTTTCTTTTTTGTTATATTCACTAGTTTGTCGTATTTTTAGATTCCACATATAAGTGATATCATACATATTTGTCTTTGTTTGTCTGATTTACTTCACTTAGCATAATGCCCTCCAAGTCCATCCATGTTGCTGCAAATGGCAGAATTTCATTCTTTTTTATGGCTGAGCATGAGGTTTTATTTTTAATGCATTAACTTGGGATTATTCATTCAGAATTTTTGCATCTTTGAAGTATAACTGGCCTATAATTTTCCTTTCCCCTATTGCCCTTGTCTGGTTGGTATCAAAATTCTATTGGCCTCATAAAATATGTTGCAAATTGTTCCCTTTTTTTCTATTCTCTGTTTTAGTTTGCATAAAGTAGAGCTCAATCTGCTCCTTAAATGTTTAATGAAAGTTGTCTTTAAAATTGGAATGGTTTTTAAACGTAAG
This sequence comes from Phocoena phocoena, assembly GCF_963924675.1. Lineage (NCBI taxonomy): Eukaryota > Metazoa > Chordata > Mammalia > Artiodactyla > Phocoenidae > Phocoena > Phocoena phocoena. The sequence continues at coordinate 10,515,638 of NC_089220.1, forward strand.
ATAGATAGCTAGTGAGAAGCAGCCACATAGCACAGGGACCTTTGTGCTTTGTGACCACCTAGAGGGGTGGGATAGGGAGGGTGGGAGGGAGGGAGACGCAAGAGGGAAGAGATATGGGAACATATGTATATGTATAACTGATTCACTTTGTTATAAAGCAGAAACTAACACACCATTGTAAAGCAATTATACTCCAATAAAGATGTTAAAAAAAATTGGAATGTTTTTAACTACTGATTCCATTTTTTCATCATTTAAATCTAGCCATCTTTTTTCTGATTGTTACACATTACATTTTTTCTAGAAAATTGTCCCTATTTCCCAAGATTTCAAATTTACTGGCTAAATCTTCTCTTTATATTCTTCATTTCTTTATCTCCCTTTGCTGCATGCTATATAATTTCTTCAGATCTATTTTCATTTCACTAAATCCCTCTTTGGCTATGTCTAATTTGCTCTCTAACCTGTCCACTGAGGTTTTTTTTTTTATGTCAATGACTATTTCATTTCTAGAATTTCTACTTTGTTCAAATCTATCTGTTTTTTTTTTAAGTGACTAGATCTTTTCTCAAGTTTTTAATTCATCTTTTAATGCTTATCATTCAGAGTATGTTTTTATAGTCTCTATCACATTGTTCTAATATTGGAAGTTCTTAGGGGGAATAATCTGATTTTTGTTGACTATGCTAAAGTAGCTCATGGTGGATTATTTCTTCACATGTTTTGTAATGTTAGATCATGATCTCATGTTCATCCAGATTTTAATTATGGGAATCCTGTTGGCCTAGGTTGAAGGCATATCCCTCCAGAGAGGTTTGAGGATTGATTTTGAGCTTGTTTCTGCCAGACACTCCAATGCAATTACTTGCCCAGCACCAATTTATTTGGCTTTTGGGGGTTCACAGAGCATGCAGGTATTACAAATTCAAATTCTAAACATGTTCAAAGATAGGCTCATGTTTACTAATTCTCAAGGGAAACTACAACTCTTTCAGTTCCCAGGCTCAGACAGAGCCCATTCTTTGTCACCTCCATATAAGAATATATCCTTTCCAAAGCAAACTTTTCTCAAACATATAGCCTTTCAAGGGTTCTGGCTTTCTCCTGGGGACAACTCAGCTCCAACTCCCAGCCTGAAATAGTCCCAAGACTTCATTTCCTTTCTCTATATGGGCTTTAAAACTCAAGTCACTAAGGAATATAACAAAAAAGAAACAGACTCACAGACATAGAGAACCAACTAGTGGTTACCAGCAGAGAAAGGGAAAGGGGTAGGGGACTAAGAGGTACAAACTACTGGGTATAAAATAGGCTACAAGGATATATTGTACAACAGGGAATATAGCCAATTTTAATAATAACTATAAATGGAGTATAACCTTTAAAAATTGTGAATCACTATATTGTACACCTGGAACTCATAAAATATTGTATATCAACCATACTTCAATTAAAAACAAAAAACTCAAGCTACTAAGTTACCCAAACAATCAACTTCTCTACCCCAAGACTGCTACAATATCAGCTTATATGCTTACCACTCTGGTTCTCAATTCCCTTTTCATTTTTTCAACTTTCATTCCTATAAAATTTGCTATATATTTAAAATCATGTTTATTACTTTTCATCCATCACTTCTAGCATTTTAAGTGGGACAGTTTTCAAGTTATCGAGACTGCCCGATTGCCAAATAGTCTCCAAAGCTATTACCTTTCCATGTCTTTTCTTGGGCACATGAAAAGATGCTCAACATCACTAATTATTAGAGAAATGCAAATCAAAACTACAATGAGGGTATCACCTCACACCGGTCAGAATGGCCATTATCAAACAAATCTAGAAACAATAAATGATGGAAGGGGTGTGGTGAAAAGGGAACCCTCTTGCACTGTTGGTGGGAATGTAAATTGATACAACCACTATGGAAAACAGTATGGAGGTTCCTTAAAAAACTAAAAATAGAACTACCCTATGACCCCGCAATCCCACTACTGGGCATATACCCTGAGAAAACCATAATTCAAAAAGAGACATGTACCACAATGTTCGCTGAAGCACTATTTACAATAGCCAGGACATGGAACCAACCTAAATGTCCATCGACAGATGAATGGATAAAGAAGATGTGGCACATATATACAATGGAATATTACTTGCCATGAAAAGAAATGAAATTGAGTTATTTGTAGTGAGGTGGATGGACCTAGAGTCTGTCATACAGAGTGAAGTTAAGTCAGAAAGAGAAAAACAAATACTGTAGGCTAACGCATATATATGGAATCTTAAAAAAAAAATGGTACTGATGAACCTAGTTGCAGGGCAGGAATAAAGAGGTAGACATAGAAAATGGACTTGAGGACATGGGGTGGGAGGGCAAAGTGAGAGTAGCGCTGACATATACACACTACTGAATGTAAAATAGTTAGCTAGTGGGAAGCAGCAGCACAGCCCAGGGAGATCAGCTTGGTGCGTTATGATGACCTAGAGGGGTGGGATGGGGGGGGTGGGAGGGAGGCTCAAGAGGGAGGGGATATGGGGACGTGTGTGTGCACATGGCTGATTCGCTTTGTTGAGCCACAGAAACTAACACAGTGCTGTGAAGCAGTTGAGGAGAAGCCTCCATTAGATACTGCTATTTCTTTAGCTATTTCTTATAGTTTCTCCTTATCTGTGGAAAAGGTGGGAATGCCCTAGATCAAAGCTTTCTACAACTAATAGTCATTTTGAGTTGCAGAATGAAGCAGGGTAGATGACAACGGGAAGAGAGAGGCCACAAAAGCTATGATAGATTATGAGGGGATATAATGCATAATGAATATTTAAAACCAAAAATATCTTGAATTCAAAATAGTGGAAGGGCCACTGTAATAAATACTTACAGTACACAGCATAGAAAGCACAAACCCATTATGATTCCTCTTCTATAAAATATATAATTTAAACAAATCAAACATAAAGAAAATTAAGAAATAAAATGACTTCTAAAAATAGAATATCTTTTCATTGTATTTGCTGCTGTGTCTTTTTTTTTAAGTGAAAAAAAGAAAAAGAAGTTATTTTTCAGGAAGGATTTGAAAGAAGAAAAAAATACTGATTATTTTCGTAGTTAGAAAACATATTGTTCCAGGCAGAGTAATAAACAGTTTATAATCATAAAGATTAAAGAGAAGGTTATCATGAAACACTTAACATGGCGGAATGGACACAAGATGGTAAGAAAGGAGACAAGGGTGTTTTAAATAGAATGAAAACCTTGATAAAAGTTAGATTTTTAGGAGAAATTAAAGGGCTTGTAGAAGTGGACAACGTGAATAAAGGAGTATTCTGAATGTTTAAGAGGGAACAACAGAAACAGAAACCCCATTGAAAATAAACTTGGAAAATTTGGAAATTGGAAAAGTAGCATTTGCACATTGTTCTTAAGGACAGAAACGCTCTCAATTTGTCCTGCCTTCTGCTTTTCCACTAGGATAGTGTCTATCAGCACCAACAAGGCTGCTATAAGCACTGGGCAAGCAGTACTTTTCCACTTCCTCAGTAGTGGGGCAGGGGATACTAAAGATAATGCAATAGAGAAACCATTATCAAAGCAAGATGACAAACGATGAGATTACAGTCTCAGAGGCCAAGAACCCAGAACTGGGGAGACAGACAAATGATGAGAATTAAGGAGCTCTCCACAGGCTTTTACAAATGACAAGCTGGTATTTTTCTACTCTGGGTATAAAATTGATATGTACTGATGGCTTGCCCACTAATCATAGGATGGTGAACTTGAAAAGGACATTAGAGGTCATTTAGACCATTATCTCATTTCATTCGGAATACCTCTTCTCCTCTAAACCATATGACCCTCAGTTCTCCACATTTGCATATATAACGTATAGTTTATATATTTGTGTGTGCAAAGTGTTTCCTTCTAATGAATTTTATTAGACCTCAGTTGAATTACTCACTTTTCACTATACTGAGGCAATTAAACTAAGAAGGATTTGATACTGATTAGAAAGAATATGCTTCTGCCAGTTTTTTGTTTCCCAGGGACACATAAACACACATGCAACCTTACCTTAGTGAAAGCTCGGTAACATAAGCCACACACCTCCACCAGGTAGGCCAAAGTGAAGATGGCATTCTGAATTACAAAGCTGAGCAGTTTTGAAAATGGTTCCAACAAACTCTGCAATGAGATTGGGGCCAAAATAAAACCAATTGCTGATTCTTTCATTAAAAAATAGTATTAAAGTCTAATGATACCTTAACTAATGGGATCACTCTTTCTTAATTTCAAATGCGTTGCCAGGTGGCTACTGTAGCAACCCTGTTTGTCTAACAAGAACAGAACTGAATCTTCAATCAATGGCTCAAAGAGCATGACTTAATCATTTTATTGCTAAAAATAATCCATTTTTTCCATGTGGCATCATTTATAAACCTATGTAACTCCAATCTTATCCTCATACCCACCCCCAGCAATCAAGACTCTGTGAAGTTTGCTTTAGGATCTCCCACTCTATTTCTCTGAATCTTTAGGCATGTGTGAGTTCATCAGACCCAGCTCCTCTAGAAGCCTGTCATCTCAGTTAAGTAGCACAAACCACCCTTGCACGTAAGTACCAAGGCACTATTAGCTTAGATAATACACATCAGGACCCAGCTTCCTGCCAGTGTTTACCAGGAAGGCTGTCAGTTTTGGTTTCCCCATCTGAATCCCACCCATAAAGGGTCACTTTTAGATCCTTATGCTTTCTTAAGTCATTTAGAGACATTTATTGGGCACCTACTAAGTAGCAAGCAGAGTTACACGCTTTTGTTTCGTTTATCTCGTTTAAATTTCTGATAACAATCCTGGGGAGACAGTATATTATAATAATTAATGACACAAGCTCTAGAATTTCACACCAGTGTTTGCAAACTTTAGCTCTCTGTGAACCTTGAATAAGTGATTTAACCTCTCTGGACTTAATTCTCTTCCCTGTAAAATGAGGATAATAATGACTTCCATCTCAATAGTGTTGTGAGAATTAAAGAAGATAATGTACGTAAAGCACTTGGCAACAGTAAGCCTTCCATCACTGTTAGTTATGAACTGCGCCATAACTCTCTGAAGCTTTACTATCCCCATTCTTCAGCTGAGGCAGTTAAGTAGGCAAGTAACTTGCCTAAGGCCATACAGCCATTGAATGGAATTCAAACTCAAATTCCAGGGCAATTTTCCAGAGGGAGAATTGCTCTGTAGGGAAGACAGGATTTTAATTGGGCTCCAAAAGACTTCGATGCTGTGATTTCCACTACTTCTCAACCTCTACGGTCCTAACTATCTGGATTATGAAAGTAATACATGCTCAGTGTGCAAACGCAGGATCTGTAGAAAAGTACAGATAAGGAAATAAAAGTCATCCATATTCCCATCACCCAGTGATAACATTTTGATATATTTCTCTTCTTCATCACACACCAGTTTACTCAGTTGAAGTCTTACACGTATATATAATACTACATTTTGTTAAGATAGTAACGTACGAAATTTCCAATGCTATTTAATTCTTCATAAAGATCCACTTTAATGGCCACAAAAGTCAGATTTTATTATATATAACATCTCAATAAATATGTTTTTGCATAAAATTTGCATTTTCTTCCTTAGAATAGATTACCAGAAAAAGAATGACTAAATCAAAGAATATGTGCATTTTTGAGGTCCTTTTTCCTTATGGATACAAAAATGAATTCATTACATGATAGCTGCCTCTGAGGATAGGAATTATGTTTGTTATTTGTATTACCCACAAAACCATGCAGTGCTTTCCATACAGAAAATCTTAGAGACACTCTTTGAAATAGCACTATTGATTCAGTACTGTTTGCTTTGTATAAATGTTGTTGCCTTAAAACACTAATAATGAATGAACAGGGATAGGGATAGGAATATGTCTCTGGTTGATATACATCCTTATCGGTCAAAAAAAGAAACCTGAATTCAGACCTATATAGAAACTTGCTCTTTTATCTAGCAAAGCAGCATGGTAATGGGGCAATACAGACAAATAAAAAAGCTTGAAATCAAAGGACATAGATTCAAGTCTCAAATCTTCCAGTAACCAGCTCTGTGACCTTGGCCAAGACACTTCATCTCTCTGAGCCTGTTTCCTTATCTGTAAATGAGCAGACTAGACCAAATGATCTCTATGCAATTTTCCAGCATAAACCATGAGTCTATGCAAGCACAGTCAAGGTAAAAAGTTACAGGGGATGTGGCTTCTTGGTATATTAACTAGTAGCTACAAGCCATTGCAATACAAATTATCGCCCTATTGCATATAACGCAGCCTGGGGATGTAGCCAGGAATACGAAAGTAAATGAGACACAGTGCTGGACTTCATAAAGCTCACAGGCTCACTGGGGAGACTTCAGTATAATATAACTGCTCGTATAAAGAGCTCTGTCAGGTATTGTGGGATCTGATATAGGAGGAAGTTGCTACAGAAAACGTGAGCCTTTTAAAAATTGGAATGGAATTCAGATTCTCATCTTGAAGAATGAGAAGGAGTTCACTCACCAGCAAGGGTATAAAGCGTTTCAGGCAAAGGAAATGGCCTAAGCAAAGGCAAGGAAGTATGAAATTAAATAAGATGATAAATGTACAGCAATTAGCACAATGTCTGCCATATGGTAAGTGTTCAGCAAACAGTGGTTATTGTTTCGCTGACGATAATGATGATGATTCTGAAAGTACGCAGGAAGCACAGGGATGGGACAAGTAGCCAAAGACTAACTAGGAAAGGTAGGCTTGCAAGTTAATTAGGTACCTTCTTGTATGCTCCATTAAGGAATTTGGACATTATCTTAAAAGAAGTGAGAAGTTATCAAAGATTTTAAACAAGGAACCAGTGCGATGAGATCTGTGTTTGGAAGGATCATCTAGTTCATAGTATTGAGGATGAACTGGTGGACATGGCCCAGGACTAAAAGGACCAATGATATTGTAATCTATTAGAGTTCTTCATACTAGGCACTTTCAGAAGGTTGAAAGTGGCAACTACAGATTATCATACTAAGTGAAATAAGTCAGAAAGACAAATACCATATGATATCACTTATATGTGGAATCTAAAATATGACAGTGAATCTATCTATGAAACAGAAACAGAATCAGGGACATAGAGAATAGACTGTTGGTTGCCAAGGGGGGTATGGTAGGAGAGAGATGGATTGGGAGTTTGGGGTTAGCAGATGAAAACTGGTATATCTAGAATAGATAAACAACAAGGTCCTACTGTATAGCACAGAGAACTATATTCAATATCCTGTGATAAACCAAAATGGAAAATAATATGAAAAAGAATGTATATATATGTATAACTGAGTCACTTTGCTGTACAGCAGTAATTAACACAACATTGTAATTCAACTATACTTCACTAAAAAATAAATTTAAAAAAAAAGGTTGAAAGTGAAGCATTCAGTATGTGATAACTGTTTCTTCAGTATTGCTTGCTATATGCCTGTCTTTTTAGGTTAAAAAAATAACCAAATAACCAACTGGTTATGTTTTTCTGAAACATACATACCCTTGTGGCATTGGTAGAGGGTATCTTCAAGAGGCAAATCATAATTCTCAAACTGGAATCTAAAGAACACTATGAACAAATACAAAAAAAGTAAAAGTCAGTACTCTTCTTAACATATCTTTTGCTTCATGTATTTCCTCTAAGCATTTATTTTAGGGAAAAAAAATCTGAAATATAGCTGCCTCCTTACAGTTTTCCGTGCCATATATTCATGTTGAAAAAAAAATAATTCTTAGCTTTAAAAATTTCATTAAACCATTAATTAAACAGTGTGAAACAATTAAATAATATTAATTGATATTAAATGTGCCCAATCCTGAAGAGGTCTATTAATTTGTGAAAGGTCCTGTTGAAAAAAAAAAAAACCTACTTAGATCAATTTAAAACCATTAGGCTTATTAGTCCAAATAAAGAACATTTCATCTGTCATTTCTCTGCTACGAAAAGATATAACAATAACCTAAGAAAAAGCAGTAAAATTCCTACAAGAGAAAATCATGCCTCACAAATCAAGTAGCATATTCTGGCACAATTCCACATCAAAATGTACTTTTTAAATAACGTGTACTGGGTTTGGGGGAAAATGTTATAGCAAGAATAAGCAATGATATTATTTAACATTGTTAAATATATGAAAATAGCAGGTTACAGTGAAATCTCTGCAGCTGTGTACAATACGAACCTCTTTAAGATAGTACAAACGAAGCCAGTGTTTCTCCAAGTATGATCCCTGGACCAGCAGCACCTCTATTACCTGGAAACTAGCTGGAATGCAAATCCTCAGGTCGCACCCATACTGAACCAGAAGTTCTCAGAATAAGGCCCAGGAGTCAGATTTTTAGCAAGTCCTTCAGGGACACTGACACACACTGATGTTTGAAATCCATTTCTCTAAACTGATGAGAACAAACTACAGAAGGTCTTTCAATGGCTTAATGTTTTCCCCAGAGATTAAATACACAGCATAGGATGATCAGAGGCAGTGCCCAGACAAAATCGAACAGGGCAAGTTTTCAGATAAATGCTGAAAGCATTTCACAAGTATCAATACCTTCTAAGGGAACCATTGGTCTATTTAACCTGCTCAATACCCATAGGAGTTGACGTGACATTTACATTACTTAACCGGGTGCTCATCAGGTCCCCACAGTGACCTATGAAGGAAGTCAGGAAATATCTTAGGAAACGTGGGGAGATGAGGATTGCATTCTCAAATAACTGTTGGCTAGAGTGGAGTAGCAGCTGACCCCATTAGAAAGGACTGGTGCTCTCCCGTTCTCAAGGGTCTCAATTCTCCTTATCTCACTCCACTCCACTCATTAACCTTGCAGTCAGGGTCCCTTTGGACAGGACTGATTATTACAAATTAGGTTTACTAATTGTTTCCAGCTGGCAATACTTCCAACTAGTCCATGTTCAAGTTAAATATTTTCATTATAGCACCGCCCTACAGGCATTTGAATTTGCCATGCCTGCCCCACACCTTCTCGAAAAGTGTGCGGCTCCTAAGCAATGAACGGCCCTGAATGGCTCTCTGCTCCTAGGGAGGGTCCTTGTGGTCGTGTTAAAATGCATGCACTGGAATATTCTGGTACATGACTGTTTTTGAATTACGGTTTTCTCAGGGTATATGCCCAGTAGTGGGATTGCTCGGTCGTATGGTAGTTAGATTTTTAGTTTTTTAAGGAATGTCCATACTGTTCTCCATAGTGGCTGTATCAATTTACATTCCCACCAACAGTGCACGAGGGTTCCCTTTTCTCCACACCCTCTCCAGCATTTATTGTTTGTAGGTTTTTTGATGATGGCCATTCTGACCGGTGTGAGATGATATCTCATTGTAGTTTTGATTTGTATTTCTCTAATGATTAATGATTTTGAGCATTCTTTCATGTGTCTGTTGGCAATCTGTATATCTTCTTTGGAGAAATGTCTATTTAGGTCTTCTGTCCATTTTTGGATTAGATAGTTTGTTTTTTTAATGTTGAGCTGCATAAGCTGCCTGTAAATGTTGGAGATTAATCCTTTGTCAGTTGCTTCATGGACTTGAGGATACGGGGAGGGGGAAGGGTAAGCTGGGACGAAGTGAGAGAGTGGCATGGACATATATACACTACCAAACATAAAATAGATAGCTAGTGGGAAGCAGCCGCATAGCACAGGAAGATCAGCTCGGTGCTTTGTGACCACCTAGAGGGGTGGGATAGGGAGGGTGGGAGGGAGGGAGATGCAAGAGGGAAGAGATATGGGGATATATGTATATGTATAACTGATTCACTTTGTTATAAAGCAGAAACTAACACACCATTGTAAAGCAATTATACTCCAATAAAGATGTTAAAAAAATGCATGCACTTGATTTCCTAAGTGTATATGTACAATAGCTATGTACATACACAGTTTCAAAGTACCAATTAATTCTCTTTGCTTGGATTTATTCAACTACTCTAGATTTCTGGATAGACAAGAATCACAGGATGTGAGAGATGGCAAAGATCTCAGTATTCCGGCTTCTTACAGTAATTTCAGACTCAAAGAAAACAGTATACACCAAGGTAAGGGTCCCTGAATTATCATCCTTACAGACCTTATTTGGGGGTCGCATTTTCCAAATTTGCCAATTTGGGAAAAGGTATTATCAGAGGTGGTTGGTCTTTTGAAAACATTTTACACATATGTAATATTCTTTTCAGAAGTAGTGCTGCTAACGTGTAACTTCACTTGTCAGATCCAGTTTTGCTGCAAGTTGAATATTTTTATCTGTGACCTGGATAAAGCACAAAAAGCTTGTGGAACCAATGAGGTTCAAAGACACAGCAATGGCCACTCCCAGCTACCTCCTTTCTCCCTGCTATAGAGACCTGAATGCCTCTAATTCACCCTTGTTCTAGAAGGACTCTAGGAGTCTGCTAGTGAAAGGACACTGGACTGGGAGTCAGAAGACTTGAGTTCTAATCTTTACACTGCCACTATCTCTCTGAATTTGCAGATCTCCATCTGGAAAATGGGAGCGTTGGAAAGGATGGTTTTTATAGGTCTCTTCCAGTTTTGACAGTAGAAGATTCTGGTTTTGCATTTAATGGGCTCATATTGGAAAAGTTCCTTAGGCTACCAGATTTCTAGCTAGGTAATTTTGTGTGTATTCTTGGAGGGCGGTGTGGCGTTGGGCAGGGGCTGGGGGAGGGAGGAGGGGGAGGAGGGGTAAAGCTGTCATATAGAAAAATACCATCTTGGTCTTTCAAGTACTTTATTCACACACACAAAAGCAATCACTTCCCTTTAGATAATGCTCTAAAATTGAAGCCTTACATTATATGTCTGGTCTCCTTTTAGATGAAACTATTATGTTTTCATTTAATATCCTTTTGAGAAAAATTTCTAGATAAACACAATCTACTAACGTCTTCCTGAACGTTTTTGTGTTTTACTCAACTGGAAACATGAAATCACTAAGTCAAAACGTCCACTGCATATTACTGTCAATCTGTAACATTTGAAGAGAAAACCTAAATAACACTCTCTACTCTGTGGCTAAAAGAGACTCCTTATAGCACTTTATGAAACATTCAATCACCCAAGACCCAGATGATCTGCAAACAGTAAGGAAGTAATTTAAAATGAAATCCTGGGTTCAGCTTACCTTCAGAGGCAAAACACAAGGCAGCTTGGCAAAAAAAGTCTGAAACTGGTTGCTGATGATTGCCCAGAGGCTACTAGGAGAATCCATGGGCAAAGCTTCCATGAAGGTAGCAATGTTTTCCAAACAGCGTATCATAGCACCCCCTGCTGGTAAATTCTTTTTGTTATTTAGACCCTAAAAACACAAAGCATAGGCAATCAACTGCTGAAACAGTGTGGGAATTCATACAGCTATTTGGCGAAGATCAGTTTTTAAAAATCATATATTCGCACTATAAACACGTGTTGTGTGCCTGCTATAAAGGCCAATCATTGTAACTTCAGGAGTACAGGGGGAAATGGACGAGTCCACACAAAGTTGGGGGGGAAACTGTGATCTCTGACTCAGTGAGAAAGGGTGAAATGTAAACAGGAAATTAGAAACACCTTTTAAGGATCTACAATTGGTGTGGTTAGGTGTCAAGAAACGCAGTGAATGATGCTTGTTGGAAACTCCACCGGCCAAAGACTGAGGATGACTACTATAGCAACAGCAAAGTCCCTACGGCAATCTGCCAACCCTCCAAGCTAACTGAGAAAAGCTAAGGAGCAGAGGACAGGAGACAGACTCCAAGTAAAGCGATACAGCGAATAAGCCGTGGAGGTGAGAAGTAGCTTCAAGTCTCATGATACAGAAAATAAGCAGACCTCGAACCCAGATCTTGTGATACACAAACAAACAGTGCCGCTGAAATCTGAATCCAAGTCTCGTGATGCAATGCACATGGATCTGCGCACCACCCATTCTGAAAGCTGGAGAGTTTTGTGGAGGTGAGTGTTCCACGCCTGGCATCCACCTCTTAGCGAAGGGGTCCAGAGGCTTCAAGTAAATTCTAAGTCCACACTAAACAGCAGTGTCCAACTGACACTATTCTATGCGTTGGCAATTTTCATTTTTTAAATTTTTTAATGTTAAATTACTTAAAACTTAATTTGACATTTAAATTTTAATACTTAAGTTAAATGACTCTGAATTTCTTCCTCAGCAGTGATTTCGGCAGGGGCTCAGAGTGCCGAGAAAGCAAACCTACCTCCAAGAGCTGACTGAGGACAGCAACAGAGCTCAGTTCATTGAAGTCCATCAGAGACGTGGCCAAGGTCCGTAAAAAAGTCCCATCTGGAAAGACAACAATCAGATTTAGTAGCGTTTGGGTTTCAGCGACTAGCCACGCCTGTGGTGTCTGAATTCCCCATGGATGAATTACCTTTGATAGTGCTCTGGAACAGCTGCGGGAAGATGCCATTGGGAGCCAGCTGATGGAAGATACAGCGCAGGAACTGCTTGGCCACCCCCGCTGCATTGCCGGGTAGCATCATGCTGGCGTTGACCAGGGAGAGAAAACACAAGGAATCTTGGAGCAACCAGCGTGAGTTCAGGTATTTATTTACTTATCTATTCACATACACATCAGTCCTCTTATGGAATATCCCACTGTCATTTCCATTAGTAAGATGAAATATTCTAGTCACATGGAATCCCTGTTAGCGATACGTTTTTAGAAAGAGGGAACCAGGTAATGCCAGAGTTGGTCTCAGACTAATTCCAGCCACCCCACTGTACAGATGAGGGTTCCCAGCCAGAGAGAAAAGGTGACCTACAAAGGCTACAAGTCCAGAGAATGGCAGAGTCAGGACTAGAATCCAGGATGGGGATTATCAGCAAGATCCTCTCAGAAAGTGGCGTTGGCTAAGAGAGACAGCCCCTCTGAGGGAAAATGCAGGAGGGACATGTTCATTCCTACTGGAAGATCTGGGAAGTTTTCGTGGGGCATCTGAGCTGCTACTTGTAAAACGGTTAGGACTTCGATATGTGCAGTTTTCCCCTTTACCCTCTGCACTACCAACTGCATGTCAAAACAGGGAGCCAAGAGATGATTATTTGGCCTTTCCCCTTAGACCGAAGTATCAGAAAGGACGCTCCCAGAGGTGACTGTAGCTGAGTTGCTGAAAAGAAGAAGGAGGAAATCAAAGAGCCCAGCTGGATAACTAGTAAAAAATCTGTCTTGTCTGATTGTTTCTTTCTGCCTTGTCTACCCTGATATGCTGGCTCAAACTTATAGGTCAAAAATGTCCTTCAGGAAGAAATGACACCAAACTCTCACAAACTCTTTCGAAAATTAGAAAAGGAGGGAACCCTTCCCAGTGTATTTTATGAGGCCCTAAAACTAAAATCAGATAAAGCATTACAAATAAAGCAAAACAAAAACCAAGAAGGAACAAAATGAAAAGAAAAAGGACAGACCAATAGTCCTCATGGACATTGACTCCAACTGTAGATAAAAAGGATGATTGACCGTGACCAAATAGAGTTTATCCCAGGAATGTAAGAATGACTTAATATTCAAAACCCAATCAATGGCCTTCCCGGTGGCACAGTGGTTGAGAATCCACCAGCCAATGCAGGGGACACGGGTTCGAGCCCTGGTCCAGGAGGATCCCACATGCTGCGGAGCAACTAAGCCCGTGCACCGCAACTACTGAGCCTGTGCTCTAGAGCCCGCGAGCCACAACTACTGAAGCCCGCACGGCTACAGCCCGTGCTCCGCAACAAGAGAGGCCACTGCAACGAGAAACCCACGCACCGCAACAAAGAGTAGCCCCCACTCACCGCAACTAGAGAAAGCCTGTGCACAGCAATGACGACCCAACACAGCCAAAAATAAATAAATTAAAAAAAAAAAACCAATCAATGCAATTCAATATCTTAGAGAATAAAGGGCAAAAACCATAGTTATTTCAATAGATAACAGAAAGTGCATTTGATAAAATTCAACATGCATTCATGATAAAAAACTCTCGGCAAACTAGAAATAGAAGGAACTACCCTCAGTCTGGTAAAGGGCACCTGTGAAAACCTATAGCAAACATAATTAATGGTGAGATATTAAATGATTGTCTTGTAAGAGCAGGAACAAGGCAAGGGTGCTCATTCACATCTTTACTATTACACTGGAGGCCCTAGCCAATGCAAGGGAGTAACAAAAAAGTAAAAGGCATAAAAATCAGAAAGAGGTGAAACTGTCACTATTTACAGACGATATGACTTTCTACATACAATTGCCTTTACATTCTAAGGAATCTAAAAGACAGCTACTACAACTAAGTGAATTTAGTTTATTACATTACAATATTAATACAAAAAATTGTATATCTGTATATCAGCAGCAAAAAGAAAACAAAATTTTTTCAATTTCATTTACATGGGCATTAAAAAACCAAAATTCCTGGGAATAAATTTAACAAAAGCTATGCAAGATCTCTACAATGAAAACCATAAACCATTGCTGAGAGAAACAAAGACCAAATGAAATGACAATAGACACCATGTTTATTAATTGAAAGACTCAATATATTTTTTTTTTTTTTTTGTGGTACGCGGGCCTCTCACCGCTGCGGCCCCTCCCGCTGCGGAGCACAGGCTCCGGACGCGCAGGCCCAGCGGCCATGGGTCACGGGCCCAGCCGCTCCGCGGCATGTGGGATCCTCCCGGACCGGGGCACGAACCCGCGTCCCCTGCATCGGCAGGCGGACTCCCAACCACTGCGCCACCAGGGAAGCCCTCAATATTTTTATGATATCATTTATCCCCAAACTGACTTAGAGTCTGAGTACAATCCTAGGAGGCTTTCCCCCGCAGATTGAGAAGCTTTTTCTACAATTTATATGGAAATGTAAGGAATCTAGAATATCCAAATCAACCTTCTTTTAAAGGATGACCAAAGTTGGAGAATTCACAATGACTTCAAGACTTACTATACGGCTACAGTAATCAAGACAGTGTGGTGCCAGCACAAGGATCAACATACAGATCAGTGAAACAGGATAGAGAGGCTAGAAATAGACTGAACCTAATACGGTTATTTGATTTTAACAGACACCAAAGTGATCCAATGGGGAAAGGGAAAGTCTTTTTTTTTTTTTTTTTTTTTTTTTTTTGCGGTACACGGGCCTCTCACTGTTGTGGCCTCTCCCATTGCGGAGCACAGGCTCCGGACGCGCAGGCTCAGCGCCATGGCTCACAGGCCCAGCCGCTCCGCAGCATGTGGGATCTTCCCGGACCGGGGCACGAACCCGTGTCCCCTGCATTGACAGGCGGACTCTCAATCACTGCGCCACCAGGGAAGCCTTTTTTTTTTTTTTTAATGGTGCTGAAATAACTAAGGTATTCACATGGATAAAATGGAACTTCAACCCCTACCTCACACCATACATAAAGATTAATTTGAGATGGATCATGTAAATGCTAAATATAAATGCTAAAACCATAAAACTTCTATTGGGAGACATTGGAAAATATATTCTTGACTTAAGGATAGGCAAAGGTTCCTTAGATAAACAATAAGAAGGAATAGTCATAAGTTGTTTTAAAATTTTAAAACATTAGACTTCATCTAAATTAAAAACTTCTCATCAGAGCTTCCCTGGTGGCCCAGTGGTTAAGAATCTGCCTGCCAATGCAGGGGACACGGGTTCAAGCCCTGGCCCGGGACCACATGCCATGGAGCAACTAAGCCCGTGGGATGCAATTACTGAGCGTGCACTCTAGAGCCCGTGAGCCACAACTACTGAGCCCACGTGCCACAACTACTGAAGCCTGTGTGCCTAGAACCCGTGCTCTGCAACAAGAGAAGCCACCGCAATGAGAAGCCCACACGCCGCAACTAGAGAAAACCCGAGCACAGCAACGAAGACCCAACGCAGCCAAATAAATAAATAAATTAATTTTTTTTAAAAAAAGTATTTGTTGACTGAAATGAGTGAATGCAGGATTGAATAAATGAAGGTGTGAAGAGAAAATGAACGAGTGCTCTCTGGAGCTGCAACTGAACCTAACCATATTCCTCCCGTGGTAAACACTCTAGTGTTTTAGAAATGGATGAACACGCACAGGGGACAAAAAGAAATCAGATTTGAGCTCATTTTAGGACCTTACCTTTCTGCTTGATTAGAAAAAGTTGTGCTGGATGCCAATCTAGGAAATAAAGTAAACAGAATCACATGAGTATCTTAGGGTTTCATGATGAAATGCATGAGTACTGTATGTCACATTGCAGCTCCCATTTCGATGCGGGACCTGTAAAACCATTGACAATGTCCTTGACCAGGGACAGAGGATCCACTCAGGGGTCAGTCTCCAGGGTTCAATTTAATCTAGTTTCTGAAATCTGCTTTCTGCATCAAATATTTCCACGGAGATGCATACAGTTGAGTTAGTTGAATAGCACCCAGTCAATCTACAAACATGTCCTTCGCAGCCAGGTTAGACAGATAACAGAACAGTATTTGACCCAGTCCTTCCCCATATTAACTCAACTCAAAATTCATTTCTTTGTATACAACCTCTGAAACCTCACCGCAAACAAACCACAAACTGTAAAAGCCTCTGTAAGATAGCAAAATAGGTAACGGATATTTGTCAGCTAATCGTTGGGTTGAAATGACATATTGAAAAGAGAAATGTATTAGGTTAAGTAATCAATATATAACATGTAATTTTTGAAAAATATAATTATATGGTTCTATATGCATGGAAATATTCTAGATGTATAGAAAGAAAAAGAATGTAATAAATTTGTGGGTTTAGAAAAACACGTCTTGATCAGTGAGATACTGAAGAAACAAACAAGGAGAAAGCTAAAAACTTATTTACTTAAGACCACAACAGTGAATCGAGTCAAGAATGCATTTGGACAGGAATAGAGGGTCCAGCACCAGTAACACCAGACACGATTCCCAGTTTCTTTGGTTATGGTCTCTCTCATACTAATGACACTACAATGAATAGATAATCATTGGCAAATGAAATAAACAGTAATTAAGGGTGCAGCCAATGTGATTTTGAAGGCTGCATCTAGAGAAAGGGGTGGGTAAATTTTAAGAGATCTAAGTAGAGAGCAAAATATGAAATCATATGGAAAGGCTTGGGGGATAAATGAAAGGGATGTGTTGAACTTACACACTCTTAGAACATGCTGGAAATAGTTCCTGTGGGACCAGAATAAACTTAAGTGTTCGTAAATCCACACTGCTTCACCGGGAATTGAGGTATGCAAGGAAACCCTGAATCAGGTGACTACTGAATCTGCCTTCTTGGTAGGTTTGGTTGCTAAGAACTGGGCAGCTTGCTTTAATGCTCTCCCTGTCTCTTGCTAGTCTGCCCAAAGGAGGTACAGATTTAACGATTTTTATAGGTAGGTATGTAAAAATATATCTCTATTGTTTTTCCTTTGCTTTTCTTCAAAACTTGTTTGTTTCCATCCTAAGAACTGGCAATGCTTGAACGTGATTTATTCTCCCTTATGTTAAAACAAAATAAAAACCCCTCTGTGTATCTATTACAACTTAGATCAGCTATTTCAAGGAGATGGTAACAGACCGGAACAATAATTCTGTCTGTTCTAAAACTGAAAAGTATTGATAGTAGGAATCGAGACCTTGCATTAATAAAAATCTTTCAATTTCACAAGTATTGCTGATAGCTGGTATAACATTTATTCCACATTTATTATGATTAGGTTCAAATCAAGGGCTTAATTCATCTTTTCTTATCTCTCTATCTCCCTGTGTTCATCACTTACTTTACACATTGGCTATTTCTAAGTATTAGAGGTGGAACAGTTATACCAAGTCTGACTGCATCCTCCCAGGGATACACACACCTAAGGATACTACAGAAAAATCTGGGGAAGGGGGATAAGGGAGTCACATACTTCTGGGCTTGAGGGGTTTTTAATGCTTCCCTGTTTGTCTTTAACTTGAAATCATCATTTTTTTCATTAAAAAGATTAAATTTTAGCTCCATCAAGATTCATTCTGTTTCCTCCATCAAATACCAGGAATTTGCAGAATCCAGGTTTTTTCTCCAACCTCCTCCATAGAGACCTTCCCTAAGAAATCATTTCCATCCTGAACTCCCACAGCACTCACCACACATATCACTCATGAATACAGCTCTTAATCATGTCCCGTCTTTTATGGCTACTCAGTTATTCCACACATCACTGTCCTCTTCAACAACTAAGCCATAAAGCACTTGAGGGCAAGAGCTAGGTGTAATGCCTGCAACCTAAAGCACCTAGCTCTGTGCTAGCACAGATTGGAAACTTAACACATTCACAGGGAATTAACTCAGTCCTCTCCTATACGTTGTGTATGCTAGGACTACAATTTGTTACTGAATTTGAACTTTACTTATATCCGTGAAGTACATCACTTTTCTTCTAATGTCCTATCTACTAAATGGAATTTTTTTAACATGAAAATTCTCAAAGCAGCTAAGTTTTAATCAGTCAGGCTGAAGGCTCTGTTCCCAAAATGTGTGCATCTTTCCTTTTTCTGAGTCAGAAGTATAAAACTACTATACTTCCATTTATCCCTTCACGTGACAAGGCCGCAAGTTGCATAATTAAGTGAGCCACCCTAAGATTACAAGTGCCTAGAGAACCCATCTTAAAACAGGTAAAGTGAGGGACTTCCCTGGTGGCACAGTAGTTAGGACTCCACACTCCCAAAGCAGGGAGCCTGGGTTCGATCCCTGGTAGGGGAACTAGATCCCACATGCATGCCACAACTAAGGAGGCTGCCTGCAGCAACAAAGACCTGGTACAACCAAATAGATATTTTTTTTAAAAACAGGTAAAGAAAGATAATAATAATATCTAAAAGTTACGAAGTGTTTAGTGTGAATTATGTACAGTTCTGAGCACTGTAACATACACTGGCTCACATAGTGTTTAACAGAGAACAACAAACAGTAGGGTTTTCTTAGTGCAGTTTCCTCTAGCTCCACTCTGACGTTGTGACTCACGACCCTGCATGGCTGCAGAATTCAACCAAAAGTTTGGTACATTCAGTTTGTGAAATTAGTCTGAGTTGATCCCACAAATATCAAGCATCTGTAAGGTTACAAAATGCTTCACTTTTGAATTGGCAGTTTTTATTTAAGGATACAGATGGAGTAAGACTCCTTCCTACCAAACAAAACGGAAGCTGACATTCACCTTCCCACAGACTGCATGATATCCAGCAACAACGGGGCTGCCAAGTCTGGGCTTAAGTGAATGAATGTGGAGAGAACCACAATGGCCAGCCCAAGGGTTTCCTCATCATACTCTTCAAGAATGGCCCCACAGTCATGGCATCTGCAAAGAAAACAGAGGAATGCTTTCCATGAAAGCCGACAGTGGTTTCAAGGTGTTAGTACGTGCAGCCATTTTTGGTGAGTCTTGGAAAAGTCCCCAAAAGGAGGTGAGCGGTCCCATTCTAACAATAAACAGAAAACTCCAGCACCACCATCACCTCAGACACAGAAATAGCACACACACCAGAGATCAGGAAGGTCCCGCTGATCACTGAAAATGGTCTTTCAACTCATTGGTATCTGGCCTTTACACGAATCAGTGCTCCCTTTTACAATGAGCGCCAATGGGACTAATAGTCCGAAGCTTCTGGTTGAAGGATTTTCTGCATGTGAAATTATTGCTGGGGATAGTCATTAACTAGATTTTTTTTCGTTTGTTGAAATTAAAAGTGAAAAATATCTAGACAAAAATGGAAGCCTTCCCAATCTTTCAGATTTAAAAACATCCTATTAATAAAGACGTAGACATAGAGAATGTACTTGAGGACACGGGGGCAGGGAGGGGGAAGCTGGGGAAAAGTGACAGTAGCATCGACATATATACACTACCGAATGTAAAATAGAGAGCTAGTGGGAAGCAGCAGCATAGCACAGGGAGATCGGCTCGGTGCTTTGCGATGACCTAGAGGGGTGGGATAGGGAGGGTGGGAGAGAGGCTCAAGAGGGAGGGGATATGGGGACATGTGTGTGCACATGGCTGATTCACTTTGGTGTACAGCAGAAACTAACACAGCATTATGAAGCAATTATACTCCATAAAGATCTATTGAAAAAAGAAATAAAACAAAAATAAATAAAAAATTTTAAATCCTATTTGTGAGTGAGAGACAGAATA
This sequence comes from Phocoena phocoena, assembly GCF_963924675.1. Classification (NCBI taxonomy): domain Eukaryota; kingdom Metazoa; phylum Chordata; class Mammalia; order Artiodactyla; family Phocoenidae; genus Phocoena; species Phocoena phocoena. Next base: position 10,535,863 of record NC_089220.1, read on the forward strand.
GTCTAGTCAATAGAACCCTGTAGAAAGCCTAGGGAGTCTGGTTCAAGCCTCTTCTCTACCCGTCACTCAGATCAGTTTATGAACTCACCATGCCTACTGAGAGAGCAGTCTGTAAAAACACAATGGTCCCTGCTCTTAAGGAACTTCCAGCTTATTGCTCTTTGTAGTATCTAATGTGGGTTCAACTGACGTCATCTCAACCAAAGCGGAGCTCTTTTTCTCAGTGGCCGCTGAACAGATTTATACGGTGAAGGGAAAAGCAAGGGAGGCAGCGCTAAAATAGCTACTGTGACCTTTCCATCTGAAAACTTCCTGATATACATATATATCACTCCTTACAAACTTCCTGATATACATACATATCACTCCTTACAAACTGACTTTTAAAAAAAATATAGGATTCACACTTGTAACTAAAAACGAAGATAAATGGAGTACACACAAAGGCAACCGGGAAGACAACTAGGAAATATTGAGACTTGGAGGAGGACACAAAACGAGAAAATTATACCAAAGAAAGAGCTAAGAAGAGCCCTCCACAAGCAACTAGGTGCTCCCCATGTGGACATGGTCAGGAGCTGTTCAAGACAGGCCTTTCACTTCTTCAGTAATGATGGCCAGCTGTGGCCAGCTGCATGGATCCTCATACCAGCCCCTTCCACCTCATCTTCCTCTCCTTTTATCGCAAGCCTACTCAATTTCTCACATGGGTCACCTTTACCAGGAAGCCTCCCCGGCCCAAGGGATCTCTCCAAACTTGAAATTGTACAAGTCTTATTCTTTATCATATTCACTGAACAGCATTTATGTGCCAGGAAATGTATAGGGACCTCAGAGCATAAAGTACAGAAGAAAGGGTACTAGTCCCTAAGGAACTCACAATCTATTACAGAACATGTGTGTATAAACACCTAACGATTAAAATACAGTGTGATAAGTGGTAGAACAGAGAGATGTATCAAATACTATGGAAACTTGGAGAATGGCATGATGCATTCTGCCTTGTGAAATCAGGGAAACTTGGCCTCAGGTTGGGTCTTGATGCATGAATAGGAGTTCACCAGGCAGAGAAAGTACAGAGTGAAGGGCACCTATGAGATCACAGAGGAGAGAACACATCAGGCATGCTCTGGAGAAGGTGAGGGGGCTAGGGAAGGAGTTCCTGGTGAGGAGTGGTTAAGTCCATACCTTCACAACCTAAAGGGCCTTTTACAATCAGCTAAAGCATTTGGACTTTATCCCATAAGAAATCTGGGGGGACTGAAGGCTGAGAAACAGAGAGGCAACGTAATCAATCTGAGATTCAGAGAATGAATCCTACTAGCTGGATCATATCTCAAACTTAGTCCCGCTCTTAACAATTTGAAGCTTCTGGATGAGAGATTTCATATGTGTGAAATTATTGCTAGGAATAATCAGTAAGTGGACATTATTTGCATTCATCCAAATTAAAAAAACAAAAATGCCTTGGCATAGATGAAAGCTGCCCATACAATACTGCATTTCTAAAGTAACAAATGTTTACCAACACTTATGGCTACAGCCATTTGAAGAACAAATTATGACTTAAAAGCATAGCATGCCTCCTCTGATATTTTCTCACAACCATGGTGAGCAACTCCTCAAATTCTGTAAACAGTGAAGAAAATAACTGTGAGCTTACTTGTCTGTCATCACCGTCGGCTGCTCGTCTGTGAATTCTTCGGGTGCTGGTACAAACATACTCACAATGCTGGGTGCTGACAGCAGGCTGGATTTCGTGGCACCTGGGTAAGCAGCAAAGAAACAGGTGGTGAATAAAATATGTGTGTCTGGGGACCAGGAAAAGCCCTATTCTCCTCTTATAAATCCTCCAAAGATCACATTCACAGGGATGTAACAGGGACAGCCCAATTCCATTGTGAAAAACCATCGAGAGTGAAATGAATTCAAGAAAGACTGATTTGTTTTGGCTTATATCATTTCAAGAGCTAGACTCCTATGGTTCATTTTGCTTTTTGACTCTGAAAAACATATCAGAAAGAGTTCAGGTGTGCCAACAGGGTACCAAAACAGAGAGGAAAAAAAGTGTGTGTGTGGGATCTATACAAGGGTATCCTTAAATGAGTTACAACCCTTAATTGCTAGGCATAAATGGAAGCTGCTCATACAATACTACATAAAATCACAAATGCATGCCAACACTAAAATGTTGCTCATTTGGAAAGGGAATCAGATCCTAGATCTCTACACACCTAAGCAAGGGGAGAAGTTTGAGCTAAGAAATATCAGGAAAGTTTTCTACTTTGTAAATTAATATAAGCCCCAAAGCAAAAGACTTCATTTTTCAAACTGAAATCTTTATGAATGAAATATGAAGTGTTTTTGAATGAACCATCTGGTGACTTCAGCCAATCGATATCACAGAGTTTAGTACTTTGGGTTTTGCTGCCTTCAGAGAAATCTGAGGCAGGAATCTAGTGCTCTAGTGATGAGTAAATCTGGAGATCCAGGAGACTGTTCTCCATTAAGAAAACCACCAGCGCTAGACAGATTCTCCAGGAACTATGGAAATAAGGCACTCCAAGAAGAATACCAAAGTGACAACTCAGAATAATACCATGTTCTACAAAGTAATAACTGAGACTCTGAGTTCTTCAAACAGGAAAGAAGCCAGAAAAACCCAATGGTCATTAAAGAATCTGTTTTTCATTAAGGAACTGCTAACTTTGTGCTGAAAAACAAAACAAAACTGTCTGGTCTTTCCTTAAATAGGAGAAAGATAATGATTCAGAGAATTGGTTTCTAAAGGAATCAACATAAAAAATTTTAGAAACCTCACCAAGTGGGCAAAGTATTTCAATCTGAGGGAGAAAAAAATGGTATCAAAGCCTTTGATGCTTCCATACTATACAGACTCCCTTGTCCGATCAAAGGCTACAAAATCTGTTTATAAGGAGACCTTCAGACCCAAACAGCAAAGGAAATTATCTGAAAATATCTTGATGTCACTTCTGAGGATCCCAAATGGGAATCCAAATTTTGCTACTATATTTATCAGCTCTCTCTGAGATAATACTCTTTCCAGTTATATCTTTAACAAAGATCTCCAGCTGTTTCATAAAGATGATGCTTTGAAAGGAAGCAACATATTTATTACAAGCAAAAGTATAAATCGATTAATAATAGGAAAGGCAAGAACTGGGCCAAGATAAAAGAAGATATGATTGATTATTAAAACAGTAAGGTAAACTGCATGAAGTTGCTTCAAGAAACCGAAACATAGAAAGTTCAACTCCAGTACTCCACATTTCTTGAACACTGACACGCCACATCTGCCAGATGCCATAATGCCTGTGCTAAAAGTGGAAACTCAGCCCACAAGATACGTGGTGATATATATACGGTCTTACTAGAAACATAAGCAACTGATTTTTTAAAAAACCAACAACTCTGAGTCAAGGCTTTCAGAAGATGCTTGCTAATTACTACTGCATACATAGAAATCACAATTCGAGTCAAGAAAAGTGGGAATCCAAGTCATCTGGGCAGTTTCAAGCCAATCCTTACCTAATACAAATGCCGAGGAACAGATTTTTTTTTTTTTTTAAAGAAGATGTTGGGGGTAGGAGTTTATTAATTAATTAATTAATTTTTGCTGTGTTGGATCTTCGTTTCTGTGCGAGGGCTTTCTCTAGTTGCGGCAAGCGGGGGCCACTCTTCATCGCAGTGCGCGGACCTCTCACTATCGCAGCCTCTCTTGTTGCGGAGCACAGGCTCCAGACGCGGAGGCTCAGTAGTTGTGGCTCACGGGCCTAGTTGCTCCGCGGCATGTGGGATCCTCCCAGACCAGGGCTCGAACCCGTGTCCCCTGCATTAGCAGGCAGATTCTCAGCCACTGCGCCACCAGGGAAGCCCAAGGAACAGATATTTTTGACAACAGCATCATGAATTTGTTTTTCCACACAACACAGAATGTACAAGGCAATATTTATGACAGTCATTTATAAAAGCAGATAGGTTAAGTTATGAGACATTGGCCACCTTATGGCAACATTAGCTGAATCAATGGATTTCTAAATACTGCTTATGATAAGGGAGCAAAGAGTAATATACAAGGAGAAGGTGGGCAATGCAAAAAGGAAGCCATTGACCTCAGCCACCTTGTGCTATAGCTGAGTCACAACTAAGTCTGCAGTATTAAGGGCAGTCCCATTATCTCCCATTATCTAGGGCAACACTTCTGGTGCCACCCCTACTGGTTCCCCTACTGAATACCCAAAGTGCACTGTATATGGAATTAGGAACAGAAACAGAACATTCTTAGAAACTTGAATAAAGAGGGGACCTCCTCCAAAGCCCAACTTCATAGCTGGAGACTTTTTTGTTTGTTTGTTTTTTGAGGTACGCGGGCCTCTCACTGCTGTGGCCTCTCCCGTTGCGGCGCACAGGCTCCGGACGCGCAGGCTCAGTGGCCATGGCTCACGGGCCTAGCCGCTCCGCGGCATGTGGGATCTTCCCGGACTGGGGCATGAACCCGTGTCCCCTGCATCGGCAGGCGGACTCCCAACCACTGTGCCACCAGGGAAGCCCATAGCTGGAGATTTTGACAAAAGCTTCTTTTAGAGAGTCTTGGAGAAAGTATACAGGTGCTGGTTTGTCTCAAAGCGTAAATGCACACATCAGTCCCCTAGCTATATCAATGGACTCTTCAGTTTACCATGAAAGAGACTTTCTTTGTTCCCAATACCTCATTCCACTTTTGTTTCTATTGACCGAGTCACTAGATCATGGACAAGCACCAGAGTTTGTTCAACCACCCTGATTTCTGCTCATAAAAGCTTTTCCTAAGCCCATAAATGGGAAGAGTCTCATCTCGTCGGATACAGGAGATAAAACTGCTACTCAATGCCAAATAAATGTTAGCCAAAGCTGGAGATAACTGTCTCCTCATCCCTAAGGAAAATCAGAAGTGATATGGTCCAGGATAATAGGTTTGCTTGATTTATGGGACTAGCTAAGAGATGTGGTCAGAATTCATTTTTGCTTTTTGGTTGTCACAAGTAATAGGTTAACCTGCCTTCTAAATTAAAAAAAAAAAAAAAAGAACAGAAGTAATGATTAACTAGACATAAGATGAATTTTAAAAATACATATTCTGATTATCTTAGCATAGATTTATTCTCAGCTTGCTCCTACGACCATCATAAAGTCAAGTGTATATTTTGTTCAGTTCCGGATAGCTGAAAAGAAGCTATTCATCTATGATCTCAATAATCTAGAAGAAACATAGATAAGCTGGGCCATGTTCAGAGAAGTAGATACAGGATGATATGGAAGACTGATACATATCAGGAGAAATACCAAATGACCAGGGATGTGTGGTTTAGACAAGCCTGAGGAAACAAGCAACTGGTGGCTCTCTTCAAATATCTAAAAATTACGTGAGACAGTCTAGACTTGCTTTGTGTGGCCCCAAAGGTTAAAAATTCACTATAAGGAAGACATTCTTGTCAGTCATGTTCAAAGATGAGATGTCGTACATTCCCAGGTCCTGGAAGCGTTTGAGCAAAGGTTGGATCCACTTCATGGAGCTGCTGAAGAAGAGATTCCAGCACCTGCTGGGTGACTAGATGATTGACATATATGGTTTCTTTCACCCTTTCGGTCTGAGATTCTGCGACTCGGCTCACCTCTCATTCTCAGTGGCTGTCCCTCCAGGTCAGGGTTTAGGCACGTTGGCACATTACACTGGCGTTTCCCAGGCTGTATCTGTTCTGTGGATAAACGGAACATTTCAGTCTTCATCGCGGTCGACTGCACAAAATTCACAATACAAAGAATTTAACCAATGATCTCCTGGGGCCATTCTGTGGTGATTGTTACTGTTGATTATTAACATTTACAGGAAACATCCTAGATTTTAGGGTAGGGTTGCTTGGGGTTTCACTACAAACCTGCCGTTCAGGTGTATGAGATGCAGCTGAAAGCAGGAGAGTATCTAAAACCATCCCTAAGAGTCCAGATTCTCTAATCCCTCCCCCACAAAAGCTCAAATCGCAAATCTCTTGATATGAAATGAAAAAAATGAAAGGCTAATGTCACAGCCATGAAAGACATGCAAATCAATAAATACCTAAGTGATCGTTTGTGGCAATGACCAGACAGATCGTACAGAAAACATGTGGAACTGGTAGCAAGGAAATGACAGGCATTTGACTGAGGGCTGCAGAACAGGAATAAGGGGACAGGGGCAAATGGAGGAGTAGTGCTTCAGGGACATTTTTTTCATGTGAAAGATGAGGCAAAGAAGCAAGCCATCAGACACGCATGGGTGGAGAAGAGGCAGGTATCCTCTGAGCGAGCAGGTGCATGCTGAGGTGAGTCGATCATGACCCATGCTTTAGGGTGCCGTTCTCAGTGTGTCTGCATGACCAGATTTGTTCTTTTGGAGACTAGCAAGTCACTGAATCAACGTATGTGGTATAAAGTGACATGCCACGTAACAAAAAACTCCACACTCATCGACTCTCTCTGGTCTTGGATTTGGGGAGAATTTTTATGACACTAATAAAAAAAAAGAATATTGAGATGAAGCTCTAGGAGGACTTGGTGACTAGCAAACCAACTTGGAGGATGGAAAACAAGCCCAGGAAAACTCAGACGAAAGAAATTCAGACAGCATGTAAATGGTTAAGTATTAGATGATAAACCAGAGTGACATGAACAAGGCTGAGGTTTAGTTGAAAAGTGAAAAATTCAGTTAAATGGGTTATTTGGCATCATGTAGTTTTTTCTTTAGATTAAAATTTGGATTAGAAATTGAGATCTATTTGCCTTTTTTTAACTCTACAGAGTCAATCAAACTAAGCTGTAATTGTAGTCAGAATCTAAAATGGATAGCTTAGGCTGAGCTTGCTACAGAGAACAGCAGCATGGTAAAATAATCTTCAGGTCAACCTAACGAAAGATGGGCATTTAATTATCAGAGAATGAACCTAACAAAAGCTTCCATTCTCAGTTTTACATAGCACGAGCTCAGTAAAGAGAGGAACAAAGTCCTCTTTGGTGTGAACAGAAAAGCTTCACCCAAACCCAGTAAACTCTCAAGGCTGGTTATTCAATGTCTTTCTCCTTGTCTCCCTTGCCCGTTGGCTTTTGGCCATTTCATTATTCACTACCACTTATCACTAAAAAGAAGACAAAACACTAAACCTTTAAAATGTTAAGAACCTTAATAAAGGCCAGGAGAGTTGAAATTATCTGTTAAATATAGGATTGGGTATGGTGTGTAGGATTTAGTTATCTAGACTAGCTCTCTTTTTTTTCTTGAAGAACAGTGGGGAAAATAAGACGAAATATATGTAAATATTATGGTTATGAAAAATTAACAGTATCTCAATATTTTGGTTTTGTGGACACTGTAATTCCTGGTCATAAAGAAAGCCATTAAAATAATTTCATATAACTGTAGCCAGAAAGTATACTAACCATGATACAAAAATAGTCCTATATCCAAGTGTTGGCCCCCAGAGCATATCACAGTAGTAAACCCTGACGTTTTCAAAGTGCATGCATCTTGCAAAAAGCTTTCACATATATAATCTTGTAATCAAATGACCCATTTAATTAAAAAAGAAAAAAGAAAAGGCAGGCACTCAAAAGAGCAGAATTGCAGCAGTACTACTGGCTTGAGGAAGTAGTACGTGTGCAGAACGTGGTAACAAAGTTTAGAAAATGCAAAGCGATCATGTTTGAGATAGACATGTCATGGCGGTCAATTCTTACTTTAAAATTGAGGTTAGAGGCAGTTCCATCGTATGAGCATGAGGGTGTGCGGCTGCAACCTGGTGACCCTGCTGACTAAAACACAGAGCTCATATTCCCAAACCTACCGGCAGATCATGACGTCACTAAGCTGACATTTGTTATTACTGCTATTATTACTATCAATAGTCCCTCATTTTTGATCATTCAGAGTTTATAAAACAGAGAATATTGATAATCTGGTGTTTTCTTTTGTTTTCTAATTTGCATCATGAAATCATAGTTCCATTCCCTCCTTTATGCATTTATATCATTTAACCCCCAAAGAGATAGCCTAACATCTGGTATCTGGGTCTTAGAGGAAAACAAACAAACAAACAAACAAAAAAAGGAGTTGGACCAGCGGAGATGGAAGAACCGGTGGCTCTAGAATACTTGGAAAGTTTAAATAGACTTATTAATTACCTTAGGTTAAAAAAATTGTTTGAACCACAGAATATGAGAAAAAATCTATTCCTTCACAAGGAAGCAGAGGGGACACAGAGAAAGTGGCATTCGCTAATCTGAGAGGTAAAACAAGAAGAAAAAGCTTGACCCACCAGTGTCCCAGTTGCTGATGTTATGGGGGGCGCTAGACTGATGCTCCAGCTGTCGCTTCATTAACTGGCTCATTGTCAGAGCTCCCAGGGATCCCCTTTTCATCTGCCTATACTGAGCTATATGGAGGAAATTAGGAGATAATTACTAGGGGGAATAAATATGCACAGCACACAAAGGCTCCACACATCCATACAGAATCTTAATTGAACCTTCGTTGGCTATTCATCATTGTTTAGTGAGTTGTATGCTCCTGTCCAGATGAAAAACTAAGGCACTATGCTATTTCTGGTGCCTGTCTTCACTCGATAAAGAAAGAAACAGTGCCTATGAGCACTTATCTGTAGCCTGTAAATATTTACCCCAGTTACAACAATATGATATTTTCATTTACTTTTTAATTTATATTCTCTGCCTTGTTCCCAAAAGGATTCAAGACAGATACTACTACTTTGAATTTATAGCTTAACTTTCTTTAATGGAGCTGTGCATACATACATAGTTTCAGTTTCCATTATATCCCTCTGAGGCCCCTGTGCATGTGTGTGTGTTTGTGTATGTACATGCATATTTTGGAGTAGGATGACACATATCAACCCCAATTTTTAGGGAGAAATTGAAGCAAATGAAATTATGTTCCTTGGAGCCAACCAGCAAATGAGGTGGTCGTAAAACTAAAACATGTTGACTCCAAAGTCAATGCTGTTTTCAATCTCTGTATGAGCCTCTGCCTACTGTTGGAAAAATGTGAATTGAATAACATTCCACAAGTATATTCTAGTACACATCTTTGTTTTAAAAAAAAATAGTGGTAACATTTTTATCTTGCAATTAGGCATTGACAAATATCCCATGATTGATAAGTCACGTACATAAGCATCTCCAAACTGGAAAAACAGTGAAAAGCACTTCTGACAACAGACTGCTGAGTGAGAAAGCAACCTGTCTCCTACCCTCCTATCCCTCCTCAAGTGGTCCCACCAATCCCTGCCAGCAGCCCAGTAAGAAAGGAAGAGCATCGCTAAGAGACCTTTTATACATGATCCCAAACAACTGGATATTTGAGAACTCGTGGTTATTCACTCTCTTATAAGGACAATTTCAGAAACTGAAGCTCTGAAATACACGGTCTAGAAGGGGATGGTAGAAACCGAGATGTCTTTATGGCCCTAGAAAGCCTTACGTGTTATACACAGGTTTCACAATCATGGTACCAGGGCAGCAACTTGGTGTGATGCGAAATCAATTATGATATTATTTTTAATGTAATTAGCATGCTGTTTGATTCATGGTGGTCATGGCATGTTTAGCTACAAAAGAATCAGCTGATAAACTGAGCAAAAAAGAGGGGTGTGATGAGAATTCTTGTGTCTTGGAGTCCATGTTAACTGAATTCATGGAAATGACTATGCAAACTAATGAAAAATCTGATTCTTGTGGTCGACTGGTAAATTTTGCAATTTCATGGTTCACTTGAAAGTGCAGCTCCAGGTAAAATCCAAAGGCAGAAATCTTTATAAAATTTAACAAATTTCAAGTAAAATTCAAAAGCAGAAATCTTTTGGAAGATGGACAAATTTAAAAATTAGCCCCATCAGACAAAATCAAAGAAGGGTTAAAAACCTCTAGTGCTTGATTAATTTCTCCAGTCCTCAGTATTTTTTTAAAGACAGAAGAATTCCCTGAGAGTAAAGTCCCTTAATGTTTAGCTCAGTGTGTAAAGCACCTGGCATTATGTCTCTAAGAACACACCACCAAGAGCTATCCAATACATGCTTTAAATGGAGAGAAGGAGGAAGGTGGAAATTTAATGATGCACTATGCTGAATCCGAAAGGGCTAGATTCAATCATGACTTCAGGATCATGATTCATTGATACATTTACTTTATGATACATGTAACTAGCACTGAAGTCAAACTGACTTAAGTCATCCTATCTCAAATTATATCCAACTTGGAATTCTAACTATAATTCACTTTTTTCAGATGACTCATGCAAATTAGGAGAAGATACACTTTCATGATTTTAGTATATATGGACTTAAAAATGGGCATTTTTTCACGTTATAAAACAGATTTTTTGTGATAAAAGAAGAACAATTAGATTCAGAACGAGGCGTTCTTCTTTGCTGCCAAAAGGGCAAATAACTGTTACTTGAAGATGCTTTCTTAGAATTTCTGTAATCTCTATTATAACTGAATCTGAATTCTTCTAAGGCAGTGTGGTATACTAAAAAACACCATGGGCTTGAAAAATCAAACAGACCTAACATCAATTCCTGTCTCTACCACTTAATAGCCGTATGACTTTAGGCAAGTCACTTAGCCTCTCTGAACCTGTTTCTTAGTCTATTAAAACTGGGTCAATAAGATCTGCCATGCAGTGCTGACGCGAGGATTTAATAAGATAGCAATGTGTTAAGAGAGCAACCACTTAGCACGGTGCCTGGAACACGGTGTCAAATAATTGGTAGCAGTTATGACTATTATGTCTGTAAATGCCTGGAGAACAAGGGGTGTCTTATTTATTCACCTGTGATCACCAGTACCAAGCACAGTGCCTGGCACTCAGCAGACACTTAATAAACAGTTGCTGAATGAATGAAAGCATGAATAAATGAATGATGAAGATGATGATGTTGTTCCATACTACCAGTCCAGCATTTAAGTTAAGATCTTTATCTGGTTTTCAGGATCATCTTTATTTCAAAAGACTGTCAAAGGAAAATTCACTAGCCCTTGAGGCAGTGGCCACATGGAACACAAAATACACCAGCACAGATGACAAGGGTTTGCAGAAGTTGCACCACTGTTTGTATCTCTGATTCCTACTGAGAGTTTCCCATGCTAAAGTCTTTTAATTGACTCCACTGAGCCAGGTGGACACCCTTATTTTCACCTCAGTGGAACTCAAGCTCCTCATGGGCAAAATATAGGACCCAACAAACAAGGTAGTTTCAAAATACTGAATAGTTGCCTCCAGCAGATCCAGTAATACTTCATGCCATTTTAATTTTCCGATCCAAAAGCGCTATATTCAATAATAACTTTGGGATCATGATATATCTGATACATTTATTTGATGATAACTTAGATAAAAATTTTGTCAATGATGGAGGTGATTCAAATTAAACAAAGGTGTTTCATGTAAAATTCTGTCACAGACAATGTTTTTCACTTGTCCCAAAACCAGTTCCATGTTTTATGTTTAGGCTAGTCATATATAATACTTATTTTATTGAATTATCCAGTGATTATACCTTAACAAATTAGGATTCTTGGCCTATCAGTAGCTGTACTGATTTATCAAACACGTGAGATGCTGACAAAAGTGGGCCTATGTCTCAGGGTCTCTGAGAACATACAACATAGTGTTACCTAGGAAGCTAACACAACGTTAAAAAGAAGAAGAAAAAAACAATACCAAGAGTGTGAAAATTGAAAACTATGCAGCAGATAATGTTCCAAATCAATGTACAGGTGAAATGATCACCAAAGGAAATCTTACTTGATATTGAAGAATGGCTGCTTGTTTCTGGCACACCTGCTTCTAATGTGGGGGCAGATGAGCATTCTCGTGGCATTTCCAAAGTTGAAAGTCCTTTAGTAGCCGGATCTACAAACAGAAATATTATTTAAAACTCATGACATTGATTAAAAGCAAGTTCAAGAACCTTTTTCATATATTTCCCCCTCTTGCCCAATTCTCCCATTCAAATCATTATATACTTTCTGGCCCTACTAACTACTTTAATGGAATCACATACACACTGGTTGCAAAGTTCCCTGGGAGCTGTGTCCCCATTATATTCTGCACGTGTTGCTGTGCCTCTCAGAAATTAACGACAGCACAATTACAAAGCTAGAGCTCAGCATGCTCATATCACATATCTTTGCACCTTTCCGCAACTGAATTTCTTTTCATACAAAACCCAAAGGCACCTACAGTTGATCCACTTATATCATTCCACCACTCCACCTTTGTCTGGCAATTTCCTACTCATCACTTACATCTCAATTTACATAGACAATTCCTCCTCCAGAAAAGCATCCAGGACCCCCACCCCCAGATTCAAACAAAAAACTGAATCATGTGACCCTCTTATGCAATCCCAGAACACCCTGTCCTAACCTGTACCAAAATGAACACGCCATAATGTAACTGTCTGTTTACCGGTCTACAACCTTTGCTAAATCATAAGTGATTTCAGAGCAGGGACTGTATCTAACTTGGAATAATCACTTACCAGTTACTCAGGTTTTCGATTTTATTAGTTGAGCAAGAAAGACGTATCATTTGCTTCTGCTGTTGACAAATGCATCTAAGGTAAAATATTTTCTGCATATAATATTGTCTTTTTCATCTATGAATAATGGGAAACAAGCTGTCCCACGTTATTCTAGGTAAAGATTATCCTTTACAGCTTTTTGAAAAGTTTAGTGGGTTATCTTGGCAAACCCCTAAAACTTTTTTATAAACTTCCTTGACATCTTAAGCAACACTCACTGTATATTGAGCTCAATGAGTAGCCTGGAATTACCACTATGGGCTTCCATGATTATAACATGTCCACCCTAAATGGCTCCAAGTTCTTAAGCTTCATGACATCTGTCTCCTCCTTTCCAGGTTATCAATTGTTTTTCTTGCCACAGAGCAAGTCACCACACATTCACACATACATAAAATATAAGTATGCAGATGCTATTCTACTATTGGGTGATCATTAAACTTATTAAACTGTCAGAAATAAAAGTAAAATAGATCCTAGGTGAGGGCTGAGGAGAAAAGCTTTTAAGCACTGATTTTGGAACGTCTATTTTTTGGTTCTCAGAGGTCTTTCTGAATAGATACATTTGCCAGATAAATACTTTCTTGGTAACAAAAGAAGTATAACTGTTACAATGTTTCCCAAACTCTCCAAATACAGCATAAAAATAACTACCCATTAAAAATTCCTTAGTGATTAAGCTATTGCTTTTCTCTTAGGTATTCTCCACAAACCACAAGTTTAAAACATGCATAATTACCTATCTTACCCTTATCTGCTTCTGGTTTACATTTGCTGCTACTCTGGCATAATAGTCCCACCGATAATGTAGAACAAGAAAGCTTAAAGGCAAGAATTCTTTAACAGATTACTGAGACTTTTAGAGTCTCGATACGCTTATTAAAATCCTTGGTATCTTTAATTTTAAAGAAACGTCATAACTGTAAGATACTTATTAATAATCATTAGTGTACCAAGATTCTTTAAGCCAGGGAATTTTTGCTCAGTCCTAAATCATTTTATGAAGCCTTCCATTTGTATATAGTTTAAGACAACAAGTATTTGAATAGAGCTATACACTTAGCTTAAAATTCTTCTATTCAATTTTTTATACTGATGTGAAGAAAATGTCATGTTATTGATTCATTCATTCATCAAATATTTGCCACCACTCTACTAGGTACTTGGGATACAATCAAAGAACAAACCAGAGATTTCTTGCCTTTGAGAGAACAGTGGGGACAGACAGACAATAATTAACATACATAAAAGTAAATAAATTATTATATATTAGAAGAATAATTCTTTATAGAAGAGAAACAGAGAAGAGAAAGTGATTCTAAGATGCCGGGTAGGGGTGGAAAGGTGGGGTGTGGTCCAGGCCTCATGGGGAACCTGATGTTTGAACAGAGAATTAAAAGAAATGAGAGACGGAGCCAGGCAGGTATCTGGAGAAGACAGTTTCAGGCTGAGGAACCAGCCGGTGCAAAGGCCCCAAGGTAAGAAAATGTAAGGAGTGTTCAAAAAAATGGCAGGAGGCCACTGTGGCTGAATAGGAGAAATGTGGAGAGAACCAAGCAAAATGAAGTCAGAGAACTAAAGAGAATCAGGACTACATAAAGCATTTGAGGAATTTAAAGGACTTGACTTTTTACTATGAAAGAAATGGGAGCCAGTGGAGGGTTTTAAGCGGAGTAATGGTATAATCTCATGTTTTAAAGGATCACGGTGGCTGCTGCGTTGGGCAGATATGAAGGCAATACGGGTAAAAGGCAGGAGCCCAGTTTGGAGGCTATGGCAGTTGATCCACATGAGAGATGTCAATGGCTATGTGAGAGAGAGATGTTAATGGCTCAGACCAGGGTGGAAGCAGGGCTGATGGTGAGAAGGAGTAGATTTTGAAGGTAGATTAAGGTGGCCAGATAAAAGAGGACACCCAGTTGAAATTTAATTTGGGATAAACAACAGAAAATTTTTTAGTATGAGTATGTCCCATGCAGTTTTTGGCAGATGAGGCCCCAATTCTTCACTCCTCTCCGAATCAATGACCTTTGCCATGTAACTTAAAAGTTCCTCCCACTAAAGAGGCAGAGTGTGTTTCCCCTCTTGCCTTTGGCTCCAGCCAGGTGATCTGCTTTGGCTCATGGAAAGTTTGCAGGCATAACATGACCAAAGGCTTGCCGGGCTCCTGTGCGACGGGGCTTGCTCTCTTGTGCCTCTTCCATCACCCTGAGAAAAACATTTCCAGGCTTCATGGGTCCCAGGAGGAGGCTGGCCACCCAGTCCAGCCTGGACTAGCTGATCTGCAGATAGCCAACAGCCCTTGAATTGAATAAATGCTTATTGTTATACGTTGCTGATACCTGTATGTTTATTTGTTACACGGCATTATTCCAGCGGTAGGTACCTAATAGAGTTGTCTCAGTATACAGACAGTATGTAAAACTACAAGAGTAGGTGAGATCACCAACACACTGAGTGTAGACAGACCTGAGAAAAGGACCAAAAGACCCTGCGGCACTCCCTTATTAGGGAGTTCAGGAGGAACCGAAAAAAGAGATTGAGAAGGAGTGACCACTGAATATGCAGAAAACCAAGAGAATGTGTATCCCAGAAGCCAAGTGACGTGGGGGTGATCAACTCTGTGAACTATTGAGTCAGAAGATAATATCTAAGAGCTGACCATTGGATTTAGCAGTGGAGGCCACTGGTGACCTTGACAAGTGAAGTTTGGGTGAACTCTGGAAGCCTCATAGGAACGATGCGTACTTTTTAGGAAGAATAGTATGGGAGAAAATTGGGAATAGTGATAGTACAGATAACTCCTTAAAAAGTTTTGCTAAAACCTAGAGGGTATTATGCTAAGTAAAGTAAGCCAGACAGAGAAAAACAAATACTCTATGATTTCCCCTATATGTGGATTCTTAAAAACAAAACAAGCGAACAAGCAAAAGAGAAACAGATTCATAGATACAGAGAACAAACTGGTGGTTGCCAGAGAGGAGGGGGACGGAGGGATGGACAAAATAGGTGAAGAGGATTAAGAGGCACAAACTTCCAGTTATATAAAATGAGTCATGGGGATGTAACACACAGAATAGGGAATATAGTCAACAATACTGTAGTAGCTTTAAATGGTGATAGATGGTAACTAGACTTATCATGGTGATTATTTTGTAATGCATATAAACATTGAATTGCTATGTTGTACACCTAAAGTTAATATAATATTGTATGTCGATTATACTTCAATAAAAAGGCGGGGGTGTTTTTTGCTAAAAGGGAAGAAGCAAATGGGATAATAATGGGGAGAATTAGGATCAAGAGCTTTTTTAAAAAGAGAGAAATAAGATGATGTTTGTATATTCAAGTCAAAGATACCTTAGAAAAAACTAAGGGAGGAGCAAGAGGGGAGATTTCTGGGCGTACATCCGTGAGTAAGTAAGAGAGATGGAATCATGTCCACATGTGGAAAGGCTGACTTCAGACCAAAACACAGTTCACTTGCAGCCCCAGCTAGGAAGGCCAGGTGTATGGGTGCAGCTGGTGGAAGGGAGGCAGAGGAAGGGGTAGGAGGATGTGGAAATCTCTTCAGATTATGTCAAATAGGAAGAGATACTGAAAGTCTGGAAAGAAAAGTAGCTATGAAATAATCAGGAGAATGGAAACGTGAATGGACCAGGGAAATACGGTGTGATGCCAGGTAGCTTTAAGGACCCAGTTGAGGTTCATGGTCATGAATTTAAAATAAGACCAGTCAATATTGTTATGCGTTTTGTTCTCCAGCCACACTCATCTGATAGGTACAGGTGTTGGTAGATGGAAAGGCAGATTTGATGAGGGCTGTGTTTAGCCAAGCAAGTCTGAAAAAGCAGAGGTCAGGAATGATGTAGGCAAGAAGGGACTGTAATGATTGACTTGAGAAGGGAAGACATGAAGAAGGGGAGGAACAGTGAGAGGCAATAGGATCAATACAGCGCTGTCCAGAGAGAGAGGAAATGGTAATCAGAGAATGGGAGACACTGGACTGACACCATGGACAGGCTGCAGTTATTGATAATAACACGTTCTGTGATATGACCATAGGAATAAGTAACTGAGTGAGGGTGGAAGATGAAAAAAAAAGTCTCTGGGGAAGACGAATTCGAGGAACTGAGAAGCCAGAGTGTCAGAAAACACTGTACTATGTGTATTAATACTGAAATCAACAAGAATTAAGACAGGAATAGTTTAGGAAAGAGTCAAAAGAGCCAGGAATTAAAATTGTCAATAAATGAAAAAGTCAGGGTAAGTAATGTGAGATTCAGAGCTGGGTGTTTTTAAAGACAAGGTGGGAATGGTCTGAAGGGGGAAATGATGAGGAAGGAAGATGCCTACACCCTGGCCCTAGTCCAAGGATGCGCTTCCCCAGGGAAGAGCTGGGTTTCCATTAGACTAAGAAGGGAAAGGAAACAGAGCACATGAAGGACCATGAATTTCTGATGGAGGAAAAGTTTCAGGAATTGCGATAAGGTGGGAGAAAGGATCTGGACAGGAGATGTGCAAGGCCTTATGGAAATTAGAGTGAGAGAGATGAAGGGTGATCTGGAGCTTCTTGCAGGGACTGACGTGAACAGAAGGAAAGTACACAATGCCATTAGACTTGGTAGACTCAAGGCAATTAGCAATGGCAAGGCTGTGAGTCCAGGCCTCCCTTGACTATGACTGATAGAGGCAAGAAGGTCTCGGGAAGCCTGAGTCTTACTCTGAGCACATGGGCCTCCTTCCAACACCCAGCAAGGAAGGGTAGCTCCGCATGTCTGTGGCAGGTGGGACACTACACAGATATAAAATGATTATGACAGTATAACCTATATTATAAAAATTTTAAATACGTATCATCTTAATTGTCAGATACTTTCCTTCTTGCTCTGGTAACAAATATATTAATATAACACCAATCTCCTCCCTGGTAGCCTGGGGAACAACCTGACATAAGGATGACACAACATACATACCACAACCTATATACAACCTATATATCATATATACCCACCCTACTGACCTCATATAGTTTCTTATATACCCACCCTACAGACCTTATATGGTTTCTTATATACCCACCTATAGACCTCTATAGTTTCTAGGTCAGTGCTTTGCTCCATCTATATGCAACAATTTTCTTGGCTCCAAATAATAAAAGGGTGTCCCAGTTTCCCAAGAAACCTTCTTACACTTTCTTGTTATTATGAGAATCTTTTTCTTCCCCCAGCCTGGCTGGAGCATGGCCTTTTCCAAATACATTAATGTTCATTTGACAAGTTTTTACAGAGCCCCTTGAAGGTACACAGCTCTGTCCTATGAAGTAGAGAACAATTGGAAAGCTCAGGAAATGCCCGGGGCAAATAAAAGGGCTGAGCCTGTTCTCTGAGGAGTTGCTTTTGTTATGGAGTGGGGGAGAAGTGCTGTGTGACCTGGGGCAGGGCATGTCCCCTCCTCCCAGTGTCAGTGTCCTCTTATAGGAAATGAGGGATTATACTAGAGGTCCCCAAGATTTTTGCCAGTGCTCAATGTTCTGTAGTCTACGGATCTACTAAAATAATCATCCCTGGCCAATCTCATTTTTTCTAGAGATTCACATCCTTTTTTGTTTTTTTTTTAAATATGGGCTGAGAAATGACGTAACATTCTGATCAGTATTATAACAGAGTGGAGAACTGTGCTTTAGGATGAGGTGGACTACCAGCTTGTCCCTTTTTCAAGTTAATCTTTCTTGGAAACAGTGCCTCCAAGGAAACACAAGAAACAGCATTTGAGGCAGGAAGTGCTCGTACTATAACAACTTCACCATCAACTGGTGACCATGGATTAGAGTCTAGGTTGTAACTGGGCTCTTTTTGGTTCCTGAGGGCACACAATGTCTGCCAGACTGCTGATACTTGCTTAGAATATGTAACCAGTAGAGACCCTAAATGACTATACAGTCAATTCTTAATCATTCCAAGCACTCTGCTTTATTTTAGCCCTTCATGATATTTTAGCTGTATCATAATTCACTAAAGTATAGCAGGAAAAAAAAAGAAAGCAATAAGAGTTCAATTAATGACTTTTGCTGTTTGAGGAAAACGAAAATGATACTTGGAATGTCTTGATATGAATTAATCATTGCCTCTTGTTGTCAAGGATGATCAAGAACTGAGTGCAGAGTTTAGAAACAACCAATACAGAAACATTTATGGAGCCAACAGAACCACATCTGAATCCAACACACTCCAGGAAGCAGGAAGGGTTCAGAGTGATAATGAAGCAATTATAATGTCATTCCTTGACATTTTAAAATTTAGAGTTTGATGCGTATCAGTACCAAGACCCTAACAAGTAAAATGCAGAAACTTGAACGTAAGGCTGGGAGAAAGAAGATAGACGCGCTCACCTGGATCTTTCTGATCTCCCAATTTGTCTAGAATGTTGAAGGAAATGTCAAGGTACTCTCTCTGGATGGCACTGACCGCAATCTTCCTCTGTTTCCTCTGCCTGGGGACAATCTGAATCTTAAATTCAGATTCCTCAGCTCCCTCCTCTTCTGCCTTCCTTTCAGGGTTCTGTTCTGCGTCTGATTCAGCTCTGGCGTCTGGCTTCTCACTTTCCGTTGGATTCTCCGAATCTTCAGGGACTTTGAGGAGGACGGTTTTTGCCCCTGAACTTGGCATCAGCCCACCGGGCTTCCCTTCCTCAGTGCTGGGCTCAGGGTTATCGTCCAGTGACATCTCAGGGAGAGCAAGCGTCTTCTGAAGGAGGTCTCGTCTTTGCTTAAGCGTGAGCGGGCTGCCACAGGAACACCCTTGCAGCTCCTCAGGCTTTGATAATTCTTCGGAGTCCGTGGGGTCTTCCAGAGCTATGAGAGGGGAGTCCCTGGCATCCGCCGACTGGTTATTTCCTGAGTCCTTAGAAGAAAAGTCTTTGGAACAGTCTTCCACGCTTACCTGCACGAGGGGCGTCGTACTGAGGCTGAGGACAGAGGGGCGGTTGCGGATGGAGGGAGAGGAAGCAGCATCCTTACCAGAGGTACCATCGTCCCCTTGGTCCATGGTCTCCTCTTCATCACTCTCTACTATTCGGAGAGGGGGAAGAGGTTCAAACACAAGGGAGTCGCTGTCCGATGTTGAGAGCGTAGAGTGCTTTTCAGGCCCAGATGTTGAATCTGAGGACAAGTCTATCAGATCTAAATCCTCTTTGGGAGCAGGCTTTATTGGGGAATCCACTTTCACCTCAAATGTCTCCATGCAGTTTAACCTAACTTCTGGTATTACAGGCCTCCGAGCTTCTTGAAAACCTTCCAGAGCCGGGTTCTCGGGGATTTCGGCATTGTCAGACCTCGTAGCAGAGTTCTGTCTAGACCGTCCATGGTCATGCTGTCTTTGCATGAAATATGCAGCTTGGGCTGGAGGCTTGTCTATGTCACACCGGTCTATGCAGGACTTCCTACGGTGCTCATCTAGCGTAAACAAGAGGGAGTCTGCATTCCCTATATCAAGAGATTTTTGTTTTAATGAGCGCAGCTTTTTTTTCTGAATGCTTTCTTCTCTCACACAGTGTAGAATGTTGTCTTGTAATGCACCCGTTTCTCTATATTCAGCCAGTTCTATTTCACCTGATTAAAACAGAAAAAGCTAGTACTATTTTACTTGGAGATTTCACCTTTCTCTTCCCCTCAAACTTGGGCATACAATTGGCATCAACCGTAATCATAATCCCAGCTCTACCAGAAGGTAAAAGTGACCTCCTGGCCAAATTTTCATAAGGTTCATTCTAATTTCAAAACCCAGAAAACTTTGGAATGAGAGAACCCCAAAAGGCAGTTTAAGATCTTATATCTGAAATCGGGCTTCGGGATAATTCCTCAGCTCTGTTCATTTGTGCACAGGAGAGGGGATCGCTTTTGGCTGAGGTGGATCTAGGAAACTTTATTCAAATTGTGTGGAAGAGAAGCAAACATTTTGCAACAAATCAAATCAAGCAATGGCCCTCTAAGACGATCATGACATTAATGATGTATCTGTCAATTCACGTATATATATAAGTGCATATATATATATACTGGTTGTGCATACATATATATCAAATCAACGGTATTAAAAATGTGTAGTAACATAATAAAATTGAGATTTCACCCCCAAAAAATGGTAGAGTACAACATTTCTGCATAAAACTACTAAGAGGAAAAAATTCATACTTCTCTGAACATTCATCTCAACCGGCTGATATTTCACCATTTTGCTGCCGCCTATCCTTTTCAATCTTGCAAAAAAAGTTTGAGACTCTTTATTGCAGGGTCCAGTAGGTGTATCATGAATATCAGATTCATCAAAAACACTATCTTCTTCTAATTGGGGAGAGAAAGTCAAAATTACACTTAAGAGGTTATTCTCTCTTAGGCTGTATCTACACAAGCATTTCATTGAAAGCATTATGGAACACAGCCTGGGGTGGTCCTAAACCAGCCCAAGTCTAGCCTGGCTTGGCATTTCATTCAGGTGTCAAATTATTCATGCGTTGAACAGAGCAACTGTTACAAGTTTGCCCCTCATACTTCGTGTCACAGTGGGCAGCATTTTCAAGACAGGCATCTCGATATTCCAATAGGACCTTCATGGGAAAACTTTTCCAATGTACTTAAAACCAGATAACCAATACACGTCAGGAATCTGGGACACTCCTGCTTAAATGTGCCTGCTTTGGGTGAATTTTCAGGCTGATTTGGCAAAAGAAAATTAAACGAAATGAGTGGATCTTGCCCCTTCCAAAAATATATGCCTTCCTGGGATTTGAGAACTGGCATAGACACAGCCTAACAGTACATGCACCTTAAACTTTGTGAATGCAAAATACTGTACTCTACATTTGGCAATGAAACACACAACACACAGAAAAAGCTTAGAAAAGCCACCGGTCATCTCAAAAGCTCCACAAATGATTATGGACTGATAAACAAAGGAGAAAGAAAACAGAAAATAACATTTCCCCATATTAAAGTAAGAGTTTGCCACAGGTAGCTATTATGAATCCCAGAAAGAATCTTTGACTCTTATGGTCCTGAGGCCTCATAAACAAACTGGTCACTTAGAGTCCTATCAAGCTTGTTTCTATGTTCTCTTCTATCCACATTTGGCTACTTTTAAATCAAAGAGAAACCCAGAAACACAGTAATGAGGAAAAGCTTGCTATTTTGCAACCCACGAAGTCCACTTAATAAATTTTCTTCTTGCATCCTTTAGAAAAGCCAAAGCCATGTACAAAGCAGCAAGAGAAAAGGCTACAAAAATGCATTTAATACCACAGTAAATGGAATTAACCTACTCTTCAAGTTGAACATCACTGAAACCATAGTATTTGGCCTATATTTATATCTACCTATCTGACAAAATGAGCCTCAGGTGTGATTATGATTATTTAAGACTTCTTGAGTATAAGGGGAGTACCAGCATAGGGTTAAGTTTTAAGGATCGATCCTGTCTTAAAACACAAGATTCTGTAAGTTAATGAAATTTGAAGCAGTAGATGTTAGACAAAGTAATCATAATAATCTTTTTGGTCAAATAAAAAAATAAGCGTTAATGATCAAAATGGATACAAAACTCCCGTGAACTTCCGTGATGATGAGGAAGCCTATCAACACGATGATCTGTTTAATTTATTTCCTTTTTAAAAATACTCTCCTTTGAAAAATACAGTTTTTCGAAAAAATCATTGTGTAACTTCCCTTACATAACTTGGAAATAATTCTCAAAATGTACTGAATGAGAGAGATGGAAAGACTTCAAGATGGCTCCTCCCATCCAGAAAGGTTCATCTGGGATTGGCCCAAATACTGAGCCCACATTGACGACATCTATAGTTCAACTGAATCTGTCTAATTTCCCAGAAACTAGGACCTAAGATATTCTTCAGGAAGGATCTGAATGGTACCAGAACTTAATGAACTTAGTTCTGACAGCTCTATCTCTGGCCAACCTAGGCTCTTGGACCTTTTGTCAATAAATGAACAGTGGAACACTGGCTCCAATCCCTCCTATCCAGACATTTCCAGAGCAGTCCCACCAAAAAGGAATCTATTAACACCACAAAGGGCCACGGGGCACTTGGCTTTCTCCCAGGACTGGATCGATGATGTCACCTTTTACGAGTCTAGTCACCCTGCGACATGCACTAAAGACACACCTTGGCTCTTCAGCTCTCACCTGAAAACATCCAGGCTGGAAGTTTATCTAAAGTTTCATTCTACTGCCTCCTTTGCCGAAGAGCTATCAATATAAAGAGTGTCGATACTGGAAATAATTTAAACCTATGCAGCAAAAATGTTTCATTTCAGTTGCCTTAAATTAATTCTTATTGAATAAGGAGGCTAGGAAAAAGCACTTCAGCAAATTTAGGCTCCATTCAAATCTACGAGCACAAGGTCAGGAGCAAACTAGAGATGGACAAGATTATGGCTCCACTGAGTGCCAACCAAGATTTACTTCACAGTCCAAAGCAAGATGTTTCCAACATGTAGGAAAAGGTTTACAAAGCCTCCTGAACTAACCAGCAGACAATTTTTTTTTACAAAACACGATTTCTTATGAAGGGGGCTTTAGAAGCGTATCAATTATTTCTCTTGAGTGTTCATTTTACATAATGAAAGCAGCAACATTCATGGGAAAGTTGGAAAATTAATGAAGCAGTAGGTCATTTTTGACTCCAGAATGATATCTGGGGGGGGGCTCCTCTATCATCTAAGAGAAACACTGTCCAGAAATGTATTACGTAGGCAAGCTAAGTTTGAGAGAGAATTGAGATATGTCAAGTACCTTTTTCTTTTTCGCTGTATCTGCTTATGTTACTGTTGTCACTGTACAAAGGTCCTGCCGCGGCGTGGGGCTTGCAGCTGTGATATTGTGCATTGAGTGTATTGACTGTTATGTGAATCAGATGCAGCAGGACCTTGCTGATATCACAGTCTCGGTATGGATACTGCTCAATGAAATGGAGGGAGAAGAATATAAACGGTTATTCTGAAGGGTAAATTTTTCCACTTGATCTTGCTAGATATTTTTCTCAGTCTCTTCTGGGTATAATAAAAAGAAAAACATAGAAAAGCAGAAACATAAATTTCCCTTTATCATGGCCTTATTTTGACAAGGGACTGTATCCCCTTCCTCTTGCACCAAATCATGGATGGCAACGCATGCCATTTTGTAGTTATAATTCCTTTCAAGAAAATTACCTGGCATAAACATTTGGTGTATGAATACAACTTTAAATAGTTTTCTTGTTTTCTGACATAATAATTAATATATAGATAAGATATGAGGTTCCGAGCATAAAGAGAGATTATTGATCAATAGGCATCAGATTTTGCTTCAAGCATTTTGGAGTATACACCGGCACGGTCTACATTTCTATTTTCATTCCAACGGCTCTTTACTTCTCGACACTAATTGTGTATCATGCGTCTTCCTCTGAAGGTCAAATTACTATCCCACAGAGATCTCTTAAATGTTCTCTCTAAGAGAATCATTCCACCCAAAAAATGAGTGACTACAGCAACTCACCTTGTAAAGGATGACAAGCAAGGCCTTCAACCACATCTGCCGGATGTGAGGTTTTAGGGACCAGAGAGAACAACGAGGTGGCTGTTGGAAATAATGCCGTAGTTGAGGACAAGAGCAGTATTTGAGCACCTGAACCACCAAGGGGAGAAGGTGTTTTCCCAAATTAATGTTATAGTCCATAACCTGAAATAGGAAAAAACGTAATAACTGAAGGAAAACTATAAAGAGCATTTATAAGCCAAAAGGAAAACTTTGAACCATCAAAACACGGGAGAAATATTTTACAGGTATCTCACAAAATAGTAACAGTAACGGCCAGTACATATAGAGGGGGAAAAATCCTAGCTCACAAGAAATTTAATAACTTGTAACTTAAATAGTTTTGATCTACTTAACTATTTAATTTATCTACTTAATTATCTGTTGAAAATAAATTTTATCTTTTAAAATGTCCCATTAAACTATTAACTAGAATTAAACTAGAATCAATGAAAACACATAGTATTGGTAATTATGTAGGGAAATGGGCATTCTCAGACACCACTAGCAAGAGTATTTCTCAACGTTTCAGGAGAGCAATTTAGAAACATGTATTCAGAAGTAGGAAAAAGCACATAGCCTCTAATACAGCAATTAAATATATCCTAAGGAAATAATCTGACAGGCATTCCCAGGTGTATGCATAAAGATATCCAGCATTATAGCCACCGCAAATTGAAAACAACCTCCATATTCAACAATATGGAATTAAATAAAAGACTGTTTATATGACAACAGAATACTGTGTAGCCATTAAATGGAACATGGTACAAATTTATTTACGTGATATGAACTTCATAATAAATTTTAGGTTTAAAAGATACAAATATGTATATATATACATATTCATACACACATCAGGCACATATATATATCAGTATGTATAAGTGATCCCATTATTATAAAAAAATATGTGCACATATACATATACACACATATGTGTGTATGCATGTATATGTGAATGTATGTAAATCTGGAGCCAGTGACATACACCAAAATGTTAGTAAGTTATATTTGTCATGGGTTTCCTGGAGATTTGCATTTTAATTTTTTTCTTATATATCTAAAATAAATATGCATAATGTGAATATAGAAAGAGAGAAGTGAGGGAGGAAGGGAGGTAAAGTTTGGTATCTGAAATGATGTATTCTCTCTCCATCATAGACAGCTGAGTCTTAGTGAAGATCCATCTAGTTATCAACACCAGCAAGAGACATACATATTGCTCCCCCTTTGCTTCTCTGTGTTCATTATATTAACGATCTATTTGAGCTAAATAATAACAGCTACCATCACTGAGTCCCTACCATGAGATAGGCACTGATTAAGGCGTTTGCAATATGTTGTCTCTAATCTTTCCCCCCAAAATCTATTACCAGTGAGCAAAGCAGCCAGGATGCTTAACAGTTAATAACAGTGGCAGAGCTGAAATTCACATCCATTTCTCTCTAGCCCCAAGTTCTACACCCTTTGCAGATTGGGACAGCCATTTCGGACAGTGAGATTCGTAACATTGGTCAAAGTAGGCATATATATACCCAATGATCTGTTACGTCTGCTCCTGGACCCATATCCCAAAGGAATTCTTACACTGGTGAATAAGGTGCACGTACAGAATGTTCACTGATGATCTGTATGGGGTGGTGAGGAGTTGGGAGCAATGTAAGTGTCCATCACTGGGGGAGTGGATAGTTAAATCATGGAAAATGTATACCATGATGTATAATACAGCAGTTAGAAGTAGCAGAGAAACATGAAAAAAGCCAATGATGATAAGGTGACATGAAGTAAGTTGGATGATTAACTCAACTCTCCACTTGAAGCCAAGAAAGGAAAACGGTTTAAAAGAAAAAAACCTACAAACAAAACTTCCACACTTCTTTATTGTTTAATGGGTAGAGTTTCAGTTTAGGACGATGAAAAAGTTCTAGAGATGGAGGGTGGTGATGGTTACCTAACAGCGTGAATATACTTACTGCCGCTGAGCTGTACTCTTAAAAATGATTAAAATGACAACGGAACGTCACTCAGCCATAAAAAGAAACGGAACTGAGTTATCTGTACTGAGGTGGGTGGACCTAGAGTCTGTCACACAGAGCGAAGTCAGTCGGAAAGAGAAAGACAAATACCGTATGCTAACACATATATATGGAATCGAAAAAAAAAAAAAAGGTTATGAAGAACCTAGGGGCAGGATGGGAATAAAGAGCAGACCTACTAGAGAATGGACTTGAGGACACGGGGAGGGGGAAGGGTAAGCTGTGAGAAAGTGAGAGTGGCATGGACATATATACACTACCAAATGTAAAACAGATAGCTAGTGGGAAGCAGCCGCATAGCACAGGGAGATCAGCTCGGTGCTTTGTGATCACCTCGAGGGAGGGTGGGTGGGAGGGAGGGAGATGCAAGAGGGAGGGGATAGGAGGATGTATGTATACGTATCGCTGATTCACTTTGTTATAAAGCAGAAACTAACACACCACTGTAAAGCAATTATATTCCAATAAAGATGTTAAAAAAAAAAAGATTAAAATGCTAAGTTTTCTGTATGTTTTACCCCCCCCAAAATCCCCAACTCCCTTTATGATATCAGGCTGTTGATGTCCTCCACGTACCCCTGCCTAATAAAGCAACTTGTGCAAAACTTTACACTTAACCAATGTCAGCTAAATGGAATTTAATGACTTGTTTGTACTAAAAGCCTAACGGCATGACTCCTGAAAGCTTACACTTACTTGGGCAATTCCTGCAATAAACGCATTAAAGCAAGTGGACAGGCGCATTTTTTGAGGTGCAATCATGAAGCAACCTTCCTGCTGGTCGTAGCCAAGTAAGACATACAGGTGCCGCTTGACCGTGTTGAAGGCCTTGGCGCTGCTGATGTCTGACTCGGCGCTGCTCTCATCCTTGGCCATGAACTTCATGAGCACTGTAATTAGCTGGTGCACTGTCTGGTGGTCGATCCCAGCATCTTCAGGGAGCAGGTCCTTGATGGTGTTGTCATTCTCAGGGGATTGTTGGCCTGTCGGTACAAGAAAGGCCATCAGTGGGTGGTTCCCCCACAGGTAAGTTTACACTAAAATCTCACTGGTCAATGAAGCACCATAGCACCCTATTTCATTCTTTATATCGATAAAGCCTCTAAATATTTAAAGGTCTGCTCTAGACAAACTTAAAGGCACAATATGGCCTACTGAGCAAAGCACTGGTCCCAGGGTGGAAATTACAACGACCAAGTGATTTGGGAAGAATAAGGGAATGCAAAAAAAAAGGAGACACTATAAAGCAAAGTTATCTTCAAACAGCAAGACAAATACCTACACAAACTTTGCACTTAGCAAATTTTTGAATATCTTGGCAAAGTTTTATCCTCACTAATAAAGAGAAGTTTCCCTTCCAGCTTTGTAAACTAAGCGTGTAAGAATAACCACAAAAATCATTTTCCTAAAATCTACTGAGCGACTAAAACATCCATTGAGTTATTTTGTCTAAATTATAATCTCAATTCAGTTATGTTCAAATATCAGCTGATACAAAAAGAAAAGTTTTCTTCTCCAAATTCTAAGATATTAGCAGTGTGTACTCTTTGAATGACACAGTCAAAATTAGAAATAGCAAATTATAAGCCCTGCTGTATGTAATGAGAAACATATAAGGGGTGGGAGGGCACAGACAGAAAGAAAGAAGCATGAACTTTTAAAAACAGAGAAAAACACCACACGAAGGTGAGCTGAAAGTTCATATGGAAAGAAAAAATACCGTAGCCCTTGACTTACTCTTAACCTAACAAATAATTATATCTGAGTAGGTCCCCGACATTGACTTTCTCTGTTATTTCTCAAAGTCAGAAATTATACCCTGTCTCCCCTTGTTTTCTGCCTTTTCTGATCTGGTTTAGTTTAGGACTTTGAGGGAAGGAAGAGTGAGATTTGCTCTTCCATATTTATGTTTATGTTTTGGGCTTTATTCAAAATACCCTATATACATTCTTGTCCTTCCTTTGACAAGCCACATGAGAATTTCTAAATTGGAAACAAAGTTTTTGCCTGGTGGGTTAGACCCACACACCAGCATTCTCATCTCTCATCCTGAGAGGAAACATTCTAAATGATGACAAGCTTTGGTTACAAATCACTACAAACCAAACTTTGATTCTATCCATTTGAATTATGGCATGCAGGATACAACCAAGAGCTAGGTAGTAATTTATATCCTTTAACGCCTCAACTAATTTGGCAAAAATCTCAATCTTCTAGGACCAGCCAAGAGAAGCAAGATAGAAGAAATGTTTCCTGGGGACCACAGAAATTAGCTGTCTCAAGCCTAAACACTTTCTCTGAAGTAGTGGCATGAAGGTAATGTCAAATTCTGAATTTACTAGTTTAGAACTGCACATAAGGTTACATGCTTGGTTGTCTAGTTTTCCCAAGATGATCAGAAGAATGTTGACCTTTTCAAAAGTGATACACTGAGATGGGATAGTTGACAATGAGTGAAGAGGCAGCAGAATCAACTAAGTCTAAGAACCTCTAGTAGAGGGGAAACCACCTAACAAACTTCAGTGTGACCCTCGGACATTAACAACATTTTTCGGTCTCATAGAGTCTGTTCATGAAGGAATAAATGTATGCAATGTACTTTAGAGAAGTTTTAACCAAAAATTGTTCAAATAAAACCTAAGGATTTGTTTATTACACCGTTTCACATGCAGAGAGTGGTCAATAAGTTGTTACCATTATCATCATTTATGAGGCATGCATGACCCATCAGGAAAAATATCAATTCATGTGGAACACCCTATTTCACGAAAGGTCATAAATGTAAAGCATTACTGTATATTATAATTAAATTAAATGTCTGAAATAGAAGATCAGACCAAATCCTTATTTTAAAAGTTTAAAGAACTATCTTTTCAGCATTGAAAAATATTTAGTCTTGATTTTTTTTTTTTTTTTTTCCATCGGAGTATTACTTTACAACTAGCAGGACGGTATTGCTCTGGGCAAGCTCGGGCCAAGAATGTGACAAGTGTGAGAATCTAGGTTACCTGCAGCGTTCAGTGTTATTGTAGCAGCAAGCAATGGCTGTTAGGATGATATAGCTTCATTCCTCAATTCGTTTTAGCTCTGGGGGGGCAAGGTTTAGGACAGCATGTATCGCTCAGCCCTGCTCAGCCACTTCCAAGTCTAGACTGGCTTGACTCCAAAGTTAAAAATGGAACTGAGGAGGAATTGAGAGGAGATGCAACTTTGTTTTTTAGCCCTGAGAGTCTAGGGGACTCAAACAGAAGAAAGGGAGATCCAGACAAGGCCCAGCTAGGACACCGGCTCCCTATTTCCTCCTATCTAGTTCAAGTCTAGAAAATAAACTATCAGGCTTCAAGTTTAGATATTTCAAATCTCTTCGCCCCATTGCAAGTAGACATTCATTTTAAAAGTGTGTAACCTTAGTTTTTCCCATCAAATCATATTTTCCTAATGACTAAGTATCATTTCAAAGGGCCCATCCTCATTTTGGATTCATCTTCATCGATCTGCAGTACTTAGCTTTAAGTTTGCTGCTCTTTGCTTTCCCTGAATAGCCAGTAATGAGTGATCTTTCACAAACCATTAAATGTACTGAAAAAAGAACTAGTTAATGGAACTTTTTGCATAAAGTGAAAGAAATCTCTTTTCATTCCAATAATTTACCCCTCCAAGTGTGGGCTTTGCAAGTCTACGCTTTGTATATTCTCTTTCTTTAAAAATAGCGTAAGCATGTGACTGACACCACTCTTCATCAGGAAAAGTTACCTCAATCAAACCCCTAAGAAAAATGAGCTTAGGAAAGCTGACATTTTCTTTATGGATAAAGACAATATTACTATTTTAGTTATCTATAAAAGATATAAAATTTCCAGTTTAAAACTAAATGCCTGTAATATTTTCTCTAAATGTGACAATTAAAACACTTCCTTTTGAATTCTAGTCTGTGAAATTCCTATATCTGTTTTAACTATGGAGATTTAACAGGTTAAGGGATTTGATTTTATCATTTTTGTAAAGAAAAATGTAAAAACCTTTATTACCATGGGGGCAGAGCTACTCCTACCCTCACTTTAACATGGACCGGGTCCATCATGACCTGTCCACAGAGTGGCACAACTGATTGAAACGCCACGGTATAACAGTTTTATTTATTCAGAAGATGTGAAACCAGGCAGGACCAGGATCTGCTTTTCCAGACTTATCTCCTATTGCTCCACCCTAAATGCTCCACAGTCTTACACACGGGGCTACTCCTGGATCTCAGAACGGAGCCAGCCTCTTCCCACCTTGGTGTCTTTGCTTGTGATGCTCTCTTCACCTTGCACGGTGGTCCTCCACCCGCACCCCCAACTTTATCCTATGGATCTGGTCCCCAGAAGCCATTCTTATTAACATGCCCACCCTCCTCTCAGCAACTGGGGTCCCTAAATCTATACATCTCCAAAAACAAGAAAGGAGGGAAGACGGGTGGGAAAGAGCGCAGGAAAATTTCCTTTAGCATTTCCCAACTCTCATGTGGCAAATAACTACTATGCGAGGCAGAACTTTTTTTTTTATCCATTTGCTGTATTTCCCCTGTAAGAACAAAGACTCCTTGAAGGCAAGTGCTATGTCTTATCCAATTTTACATCCCTCACAGAATACGGGACAGTGTTTGATATATAGTAGATGCTCATAATTCGTATATGTTTAAAGTGCATTGAATTCAAATAAATATTTCATATCTTTTCTACATGGGCAAAAACCTGATGATGTCCCCAAACAGCAAGGAAGTGGGTAGGGAAATAGGGAACATTCCTCTTTGTAAGTCGACTCACTGACCCCTCTATCAAGCCGACAAGTGACAATTAGGTAGTGGAAGGAAGTTTCTATGAGTTTACTCTGCATTTGGTCCAGAGAAACCAATGATCAAGCACTATAAATGAGTCCGCATTATGTTGGTAGTTCTAACTACACTGCCTCACTGGTTTCCGTGGCTCATTAAAACAACTTAAGGCTTCGTTCACAGCAGTTCTGTTCTGTATGCACAGAGCTACGGAGGGCCGTAAAGCTGGGGCCGGTTACTAGCTGCATAGCTTCATGTGCTCCCCATCCCTGCCTTTGCGTCTCCTATCCCACATCCTATCACCATGCATTTACCTCCTATCCACCTGTCTAGGCCTGGCTGAGTCACCTGTCCACAAAACCTTCCTTGTTCCCTCCAGCTCTCCTCCCATTGCATTTGACGTGAACGATACTGTAGTACTATCACTTTCACACGAGATGAGAGTTCACCTATGTTCATACTTTATCTCCCTTACTTGACTATAAGCAAGTTGAGAGTACAAGAATTTCTGATGTATCTTTACATTCTTCATATTTTCTAGTACAGCAGGTGCCCAATAAGTGTTTGGTCAATAGAAACTGTCATTTTCCGAAACTATCATTTCAATCAAGGTCATTCCTATAAGAACAATTGAATTCTTTGATTTATTGGCTCTTAATGATCAATAGGCATTTTGCAAGTTAGTGAAGACATGAAATGTAAACCACCTCTAGAAAGAGAGAGCCCAAAGAGAAGTAATTTGGAATTCTAGGCTGGACATTGAGGGAGGCGGGAAATACAAGAGAGTTTTACCAGTGCTACCCAGTACTGGGTACCTTCTCTTGTTGACACAAATTCAGACCAAGAGATCTCAAGATTTCTCTGCAGGCTGGAGTAGAATTGAAAGTATATATGTCCCTTTAGGGATTAGGATAGCTCTAGACCAATCTATAAGTCCTGGTCGGGAAAGGTCCTTTGGTCTGAACACTCATGGGCTTAAGTCACATTGGAGCTTGAGTGCCCAAGTCAGCTCCCTGATAAGACTGGTGTCCTCACGTACCCCAAGGCAGGGACACCCTAAGACCAATTTATTGAGAAGAAGCTGTAGTGGAAAGAAAGCAAATAAAGTCTCCCGGACTCAAGTATCAGTCTCTATCTAACTAACTAGTTATATGTGATCACGAGCAAATTATATAAGCAGAGTTACCTAGTCCCCCAGGACCTCAGTTTTCCTGTCTGTATGTAAAGTGGAAAAAAAAATAATACTTTATGTATATGCACAGTTGTTGTGAAATTGAAATTAGATGATTTGCATTAAAAACACTCTTTATAAAAAGGTACTATACATATATAAAGTGCTATTGTCGTCATTAACATTATATACCTACTCTTGTTTAATTATTCATCCCAGGGGATGAGGAAGAAGATATAACTAAGTTTCCCATGATCACATGGGGTTGATACCAATTTTCCAGTACGGTCCAATGGTAACCTACCATAACTGCTGCATTGTAGTCAATTAATATTCAGCAGGTGTTCTGAATCACCAAAAGCAAAGAATTCCTGGTTCTCACAGCATCAGTGAAAAAACAGCTTATATCTAATTATAATTATACCAAATTCAGACTAGCACATAAAATTGTATATTTCATCAATTGGGATTAAATGAAGGTGCTGAGCTCCTGCTAGCATTACCACACATGCCTTGCAAGAGAGATCAAGACATCTGGGCTTGAGACCCAGATCTGTCACCAACAAGCTTGTGAAACTTGTTCCTTTCTGGGAACCTCAGTTTCCTCTTCTGGAAAATGAGAATGGTAACATATCTCTAATGTTTCAGCTATGACAGTCTATGAATTTTACTTATATGCACAAAGGTCTCTGATTTGACTCATAAAAGTCACAGAGGGGGCTTCCCTGGTGGGGCAGTGGTTGAGAGTCCGCCTGCCGATGCAGGGGACACAGGTTCGTGCCCCGGTCCGGTAAGATCCCACATGCCATGGAGCGGCTGGGCCCGTGAGCCATGGCCGCTGAGCCTGCGTGTCCAGAGCCTGTGCTTCGCAACGGCAGAGGCCACAACAGTGAGAGGCCCGCGTACCGCAAAAAAAAAAAAAAAAAAAAAAAGTCACAGAGGAATGCAACTCTTCAGTAGCCTTGCAGAGTTTACCCTCTATACAAGTGCATTTCTGCTGCAAAATTTGCTGTGGGCAATATGTAAATGCTAAGATCAGAGAGCCATAAACTGTAAATCCAGTGTCCAAAAGTTCAGCCTAAACAGCAACTAAAATTAAGTCTTGCTGCATAATTAAAGGACACCTGCTTTATTTCAGGCCTGATCAATAAGAGGTGTTGCACAGAGGAGCTCATTACTTGTACCAAACAAAAGCATGTTCGTTAAATAGCAAGGTCTTCGGTTTCCATTTAATTACTATCTTAAACCACTCTGTACAATCTTGTGATTATCCTGGCGTGTCTTTGCTTCCAAGTTAAAACACTCAGTGTTCAGTAAATAATAATGCAAAAATGAAAAACTAGTTTGAAATTGCCTTATAAGCTGAGCCACCTGTTTCCAAATCTAAGCAAGTTTTGCTTATTGTGGTGTCATGTAATTATCTTTCCAGAAGCATTAGCTTTATATTTAATTTAAACAATACTGTTATCTGCCCCTTTTCCATCTGATCACTTTTGATGGGACAGTTAGACACCTAA
This sequence comes from Phocoena phocoena, assembly GCF_963924675.1. Classification (NCBI taxonomy): domain Eukaryota; kingdom Metazoa; phylum Chordata; class Mammalia; order Artiodactyla; family Phocoenidae; genus Phocoena; species Phocoena phocoena. The sequence goes on from NC_089220.1 coordinate 10,569,623, forward strand.
AGGCTTTTCTTCAAGAAACATACGTACATGTTTTTCCAAAGAGATGTGAGAGGACTCCTACGGTTAGATTGTTTAAATGGATAATAATAATTAAAGACTAGCTTTTCAACTAAGCCTTAAGACAAAAAGAAAAGACAGGGTAAGATAAAGGTAACTTATGAAATTGCATAAGACCAATCTCAAAAAGACCTAACTGAAGGGAAAATGGATATTTTCACATTTTAAATGAAGTTCAGGATCAGAAATTCTTATTTTTATTCTTTTTTTTTTTTTAAATCCCAGCACAATTGAGGCCCGAGTGATGCTCAAAACAAGGTAGAGGGACTCTGCCAAGTGTGTGCTCCCCTTTTCTCATCAATTTTAAAAGCAAAAATGCACTTAGGCCAACATCTGCCATCTGCATTCATAGTATTTAGGGCTCTCCCTCTTCCCCTCGTCTCCCACGCCTAACTGCTTCTCTTTCTACCATTGTTTTTACAACACGTTCTTGAAAGTCTCCTTACTTGAAATACTCTCCTTCTGAGAGGATTGGTACCATTCTGAAAAGTTTATTTTAAAACTACTCTTAGATGAAAAGCCAAACGTTGTATAGCATGATACATAGGTGGTAGTTACCAGGTTTGTTTTGGACAAATAAGCAGGTATTCAGAACCTCCACAATTTTCCCAGCAAGTATGGCATCATGTGTGTAGATAACATTCAATCTGTAACAGGCTCGCCAGCGTCCCTTCAACCCTTAAGATACTTCATGATAAGTTAATCTATCAAGAACGTCAAAGGACAGTTACACTCTACCAAGCAGAATATGACCCCATGGTCCTCTAAACAATGGAAATCCTCCTTTCTCGAGAGACAGAAATGCATGTAAGAGTTGCAAAGAATCGGAAATGGCTAAGGGGATGAGTGAATGATGGTGGTTCAAATGTATAACCTTTTAAAATGTAAATGAAATGTTTTTCCTAGAGCAGATATATATGAACATAATATTTCTATGTGTAAAAACACATACAAATATAAGTACTAGTTATAGTTCAAGTCATACTGGCTCTCGGGGGAGAAGTGCATACTCAGGTAACATGAGGCTTCTTACTGGACCATAAGTTAACAGGATCAAAAGTCATCTGCCAATTTTAAGATGGAAAGAATTGCCATGTCAGGGGCTCAAACACTTGAGCACCTCGAAGGGGTAAAACCCTTCGAGCTTTCAAATCCTAAATACATCACTCTGGTCCAGTTAGAGACACCGCATTCTTTACCTTGTCCACCTGTGATAGACACTTGCACACGGCCCTTCAACGTCAGGAGTACCCACCTGGCATCTGTTCGGGTGTCCCACCGAGAGCTGGAGCAGACTGCTCATGCCTGGTCAACCTCACAGCTTAAAAATCAACAACAACTCTATTTAAATAAGCATTAAAAACAACTTGAGCCTAGAAAACATACTCAGTGCTAACTGCACTGGATAGCAGGAGCAAGTTTCGTTTTCGTATTTGTAATTAACATCACATACAAGATGTTTACGTCACAGAAGTTCTGTGGCTTTCTTTGAATCTAAAGAACATCCTTCAATGTTACTTCAATTCTTATTCTTCCCAATTGTTATGTGAATCAATTAACAAGAAATAACAATAAATAAACTTTATATCCCAAACTGATTAGTTAGGTTATAAAAGAGCTGGGAAATTCATATCGAAATTGTAATTTATTGAATCTAGGTACTGGTTTCTAGAATCTGATGCAGTTTCACTGGGCCTAGCAATGCTAAAGATTATTCTTAAATGGCCATCTGTTATTATCTTTGCTCCCTGAAAAGCTGGGTCATTGATTGCTTAAAGGGCTTTCATTGACTCTTCCAAAGTTCAAAATATCACATTTCCGTAGCTTGTCATAAAATAGAGAGAAATGCAATAAACAAAATAAAATCATATTTATGATTAAAAATGGTTATGTTACATAAAGCTGACTTCTAAGAAATGTCAATGAAACAGCAAACATTTCAGCTTCTGACAGCATAAAAAAATGTTTTATAGTGTTATTTTATTAACTTCATGACATTATTTAAAAATTAAATCATTTAATAAATGTTACAAGTTAGTGTTATATTTAATGTACTTCTTCGCTAATATGGTGATTTAGTTATGAATTTTTAATTATTTGTCATTCATGAGCCATTGCCAATCATTACAGTTCATCTAGTCATTTGGTATTTTTTGTTTTCTTTAAAAGTGCAATATAAAAAAAAGACCTTTAGAAAACAAGTATATATGGTCTTTTTTTAGTTGGCAATGATGTTTGTTTTTATTTATAAATTATCTGGTGAAGTTGGGCAGAAACTCAACTTCTTATCAGCCTGTTTTTTCTTTTTTGAAAACACCATTATTATTGGTTCTCTAGGAGCTTCTTGGCTGGCTTTGTCATGCATGAAAAGAAAATGCATTCCCCAAAGTTCTACTCTACCCTGTTAGTTGCCATGGGTCTTGACAAAGTCTCATCCAGGAAGGTCTTAGGTTATAATGGTGGTGGTGGAAACTTTCATATTCTAGGACTTAGGAGCAAACGCTTCTCCTGCGTCTCATGCCATGCATCAGTGGATTTACTGCCTTCTACATTTCAAAACAATCTACTGCTGGATCAGGGATTTGTTTCACCAGCAACTGGGAAAAGCCACCCAGGGCATTGACACACCTGAGGGGACCCTCTAGGGAATGTGAAGGCCAATGCAGCTGAAGGAGCTCAGTTTGCTAAATACACTACTGTCTGTGAACATTCAACAAGACATGTCAGCCTCAGAAAGACATCAAACAGATTTAAGGGAAGGATGGAAGAAGATACTCAACAGATTTTGGAGGTTAGGGTCTCAGGGAGGGAGAGCGCCCTCTTGGACTCCGCGGGCCCTTTCACGCTGTCTCTGAGGGAACGCACACTCTTCTGGCGGTTCCTTGCAAAACGAGCCCTCTTGATCTTCCACAATGCTGCATCACTGAGATTAGCGACATTGGTCCTCACAGCAGTGATAGCTTTGCAAAAGGAATTAGAGGTGATCATTTTCCTTAACTCGCTATGTTATACAAGTAGTTTGAAACAATCCATCTGTGTATATTTTCAATATTAAAAGTCATCTTCCATGGATACATTTCTCATTCATCTATCTCCCTCTATGATAAGCCTTATATTAAAAAATCATGGCTATTACCTATTTTGACTAGCGTCTATCATTTTTCTGTTTAGACCATAAGATTAAAGTATCTAATTTTGTTATCACTGGATAAATAGTTGAGTGACCAAAGTCTTTCCTCCATCTATTTAGAGCTCCAGGTAACTGATTACTAAGCACGGAAGAATAAATTTACAAAGTGCAAATATATCTCACAAAATTGCTCACGGACATGACAAACATGATGGTTGAATAATATTTAAGGAACACAGAGTCACAAATAGTTCTCACTGGTCCTCAAATAAATGAGGGTTTTTTTTCATTTTTTTTTTTGGCCACGCGACGTGGCATGTGGGATCTTAGTTCCCCGACTGGGGATTGAACCCATGCCCCCTGCATTGGAAGCGTGGAGTCTTAACCACTGGACCGCCAGGGAAGTGCCTAAATGAGAAAAATTTTGATGTTGGAATGCCAGAAAATAGTTAACCTGCAGATTACCACAGTAGATATTCAATAAACATTTGATGAACTGAGTACATGAAGTCAAGGTATCCTCCATAATGGGAAATTAAACTACATGCAGAGTATCTTCTGTTTATCCAGCAAGCACCAGAATAGGAACTGTGACTGTTTAAAGCAAGTTCTTTGTTTTGCTTACTTGTAGGAAAAGGAAATTCTTTGTTACAATCCAAATGTAGCTGAGCTTCCAAAGAAAGCGTTTCAAATCTGTTGACAAAGAACTCCCAACTCAAAGCAGGAATATCTTGCTTAAGAAAATGCAAGAGTAAAAGCTTGCTCAATATTGTGGGTCGATCTTTAACCACAGTATCAAACTGGAAGTCAAGACAAAGACACAGACCCTGGGGAAAAGGTAAAAAAAAAAAAAAAAAGGAAAGTCAGATGTAAATACACCAAGCCAAGTCAGTGAAACAAGGCAGCCTCCTCAATCCATGCTTACAATGAAGAATGATTCAACTGAGCTCTTCTTTGATTGCATTTTTGGTAGGGGAAAAAAAAAAAAAACGCAGAGGAGGCGCTTCTCCTAATTGTTGAATATCTCTTGAATTTTGACTCCGAAATCTGAGCTAAATGTATATTATTGATTTTTCTGATGCATCGAATAATAACCACTTAATCCAAGTACCCTCAGACCAGTGTTTCTTTCTTTAATGTCTGTTACTTTCTATTAAGAGAAGCATACTTCCAAAACTACATTTTAGAATACACAAGAATATGGTCTTTAAATTCCCTTTCAATGCTAAATTCCATGATTCTAAAAGAAAGGGAAGTCATCTTGTCTTCTTGGAATGTGAGTGGAACATAGAATCTTAAGAAATCCACGTTGGAATGGACTGAGCATCTATTTCTCTAGGATGTGAGTCTACCATTTCCCTTTTTTTAACTGAATGAAATTTTAAAACTAATTCACCCAATTATGCTATTAATTCATTCAACTCTCATCTAATGAGTGCCTCCTATGTTCCAAGCCCTGAGCAGGGGTTAGACATACAACTACCTTGTCTTATTAAGACCAACACAGAAGGACTATCCAGAAGACAACTGGGAATTTTTGCATGGGGAGGTATGGGTCCACAAGCAGCAGAGCTCTACAGCATAGTTTGCCCTTTCTTCTTAGTCTTTTTTACAAGAGAAGCTCTTACACTGGTTTGGGAGACCTTGTGTGCGCGCACACACACACACACACACACACACACACACACACACACAATTAAGAACATGGACATTATTATGAGTCAGACCTGAGTTTGTGCTACCACTTACTAGCCGTGTGACTCTGAAAAAGTTGCTTAAACTTTCTAACCCTCAACTTCTCTATCTGTAAAATGGGAACACACACAATATTATTGTGAGGATTAAATGAAGTAATGCATGATGGGACACTTCTAATACACTGCCCCGGAAACACAATACCTGTTTGACAAATGTTAGTTCTTGCCATTATTATTACTTTTAATAATAACAATATAACCATAAATCAGGTGCCAATGTGGAAAAACAGTAGATCAGGACTTTAGAGGTTCTAGTCTTGGTTCTCCCATGAATTCACTCTGTGTTCTTTGAAAAGTCACATTATCTCTCTGAGACTTGGATTTTTCAAGTATAAAATAAAGGTGCCAAATAAGATAAATGAACAACTCTCTCTAGGTCTCATATTTCATGTCTCTTTGATTTTACTTTGTGGTATTTCATTTCAGTAGTATATTTGCCATCTCTTGTTTTGCTTTGGTTTATATTATAATTCATCTGATTTCTCTTTGCATCTAGACTGAGTGACAAGGGCTTCTGCCCCAGGAGCCAGCTGAATGGTATAAAATAACCAACCTAGTTTAAAAATCTGCCACACACACAAAATTATACAATAATTACATCTGTCAGAAGCGATGGCAGCATAGGGACAAAGACTGGAAAGAAAGAATCAACAAATAAAAACAAGAGATCTGTTAATACAGTGTGGTTCTGGGATGCTTTTCTCAATGTAAAAATTTCCACTGTTACCATCATCATCAGTATTCTGTGTGTTTATGTGACAAATAACTCAATGAATTAGGAGAGTAGAGCAGATAATGCACATCTGAGGGACGTCACCTGCAAGGCTGGCCTCTTTATGGTGTCAAGCAGGAGACCAGCCCTCGTAGCCACAGCTGGGTTGACGTCCTCCACAGCCGTCAGAAAGCAGCAGAAGGCGTGTGCCAGGGAGTACTTCAGCAGGTGGTTTTTGGTCACTGAATGAATATCCAGAAATCTACAAATTACAGCCACTTTTTCCACTGCAATGTCAAAGGCAGAGAACAAAAAAAATTGACATTTATTTAGATGGTCTGAGAAATGAGCCCACAGAGAAAAAGCTAACTCTGGGCCCCCTTACACTGATGTTAAATACCAAAAGGAAATCCTAATGCCACCTTTTCTTTTTTTAATTTATTTATTTACTTATTTTTATTTTTGACTGTGTTGGGTCTTCGTTTCCGTGCGAGGGCTTTCTCTAGTTGTGGCAAGCGGGGGCCACTCTTCATCGCGGTGCATGGGCCTCTCACTGTCGCGGCCTCTCTTGTTGCGGAGCACAGGCTCCGGACGCGCAGGCTCAGCGGCCATGGCTCACGGGCCCAGCCGCTCCGCGGCATGTGGGATCTTCCTGGACCGGGGCACGAACCCGTGTCCCCTGCATCGGCAGGTGGACTCTCAACCACTGCGCCACCAGGGAAGCCCCAAAATATATATATATATATATTTTTTTTTATGCGTTACGCGGGCCTCTCACTGTTGTGGCCTCTCCCGTTGCGGAGGACAGGCTCCGGACGCGCAGGCTCAGCGGCCATGGCTCACGGGCCCAGCCGCTCCGCGGCATGTGGGATCTTCCCAGACCGGGGCTCAAACCCATGTCCCCTGCACTGGCAGGCAGATTCTCAACCACTGCGCCACCAGGGAAGCCCTAACGCCACCTTCTTTAGTGTTCCATTTCATCTGTGAAGCAGAGACCGTTTCTACCCAGTGTAGTATTTTTATGTCAGGCGGCCTTGATTTAGTTCTGGGTTTTCTTTTCTTTTTAATGGTCTTTACCTTTGTTTAACTTTCAGCCACATTTCAAACTTTTCAAAATGCCTCCATGCTCATATCTTTGTCCCTTCTATAGAGGTTCTGCAGACCACACAGGGATGTGAGACGTGCCCACCAGGGCTGGCTCTAAGCCCTTAATATGTCATGAAGTGATATGACAACCAGTCTTCCTGGGGCTATAGAAGTCACATATTTCTTCCATGAAACAGATGTACCATTATTCTGCAAATCTATATTAAATTATTCCAGCCACTCTTTTTTTTTTTTTTTTTTTAATTTTTTATTATTTATTTATTTTTGGCTGTATTGGGTCTTCGCTGCTGTGTGGGCCCTCCCTAGCTGCAGAGAGCAGGGGCCACTCCTCGTCGTGGTACGCAGGCCTCCCATTGCGGTGGCCTCTCGTTGCAGAGCACAGGCTCCAGGCGTGTGGGCTTCGGTAGTTGTGGCTCGCGGGCTCTAGAGCACAGGCTCAGCAGCCATGGCGCACGGGCCCAGCCGCTCCCCGGCATGTGGGATCCCCCCGGACCAGGGATCGAACCCGCGTCCCCTGCATTGGCAGGCGGACCCCCAACCGCTGCGCCACCAGGGAAGTCCCCCAGCCACTCTTTAAACATAGCTTTATAAAAAGTTATAATAAATAGTGAAGCAATACAGTTCCATGCAAAGACATTTCAGGACTTTACTTAAGCTGTTCCAGCAGCCTAGATAGAATATTCTTTCTATTCTTTTCTGCTTATTGACATTCTACCATCCTTAAAGAGTCTGCTGCTGAAATTCTACTATTCTGTAAAGTCACTCTGACTTCCTAGAGTGGCCTTTCCATCCCACGAACTCCTGCAAAAATACTATTCATTTACCTATGGCATTTGTGTGTTCATATATAGCTATATGACATATCTTCTGTTGTCTGAATTATATCTATACCATTATCTTCTGTTGTCTTGAATTATATTTATACTGTTATAGTTTCTTAACCTCTTACATGTTTATATTTGATCTCATCAATTAAATTAGGAGCTTCTTGAGGGCAAGAATCTGCTCTTACACTCTTTGTATTGCTCCCGTGATACCTAGTACATACAGTATTTATTCAATAAATTCACTGATTCACTTATTTTTAATTAACTATAATGGAAAAGAATATGAAAAATATGTATAGGGCTCCCCTGGTGGTGCAGTGGTTGACAGTCCACCTGCCGATGCAGGGGACACGGGTTCGTGCCCCGGTCCGGGAAGATCCCACGTGCCGCAGAGCGGCTGGGCCCGTGAGCCACGGCCGCTAAGCCTGCGCGTCCGGAGCCTGTGCTCTGCAATGGGAGAGGCCACAACAGGGAGAGGCCTGCGTACTGCAAAAAAAAAAAAAAACTTCCCTCTTAGAACTGCTTTTGCTGCATCCCATAGATTTTGGGTTGTCGTGTTTTCATTGTCATTTGTTTCCAGGTATTTTTTGATTTCCTCTTTGATTTCTTCAGTGATCTCTTGGTTATTAAGTAGTGTATTGTTTAGCCTCCATGTGTTTGTACTTTTTACAGATTTTTTTTCCGTAATTGATATCTAGTCTCATAGCATTGTGGTCAAAAAAGATACTTGATATGATTTCAGTTTTCTTAAATTTACCAAGGCTTGATTTGTGACCCAAGATATGATCTATCCTGGAGAATGTTCCATGAGTACTTGAGAAGAAAGTGTATTCTATTGTTTTTGGATGGAATGTCCTATGAATATCAATTAAGTCCACCTTGTTTAATGTATCATTTAAAGCTTGTGTTTCCTTATTTAGCTTCATCTTGGATGATCTGTCCACTGGTGAAAATGGGGTGTTAAAGTCCCCTACTATGATTGTGTTACTGTCAATTTCCCCTTTTATGGCTGTTAGCATTTGCCTTATGTATTGAGACGCTCCTATGTTGGGTGCATAAATATTTACAATTGTTGTATCTTCTTCTTGGATTGATCCCTTGATCATTACGTAGTGCCTTTCTTTGTCTCTTATAATTGTCTTTATTTTAAAGTCTATTTTGCCTGATATGAGAATTGCTACTCCAGCTTTCTTTTGATTTGCATTTGCATGGAATATCTTTTTCCATCCCCTCACTTTCAGTCTGTATGTGTCCCTAGGTCTGAACTGGGTCTCTTGTAGACAGCATATATATGGGTATTGTTTTTGTATCCATTCAGCAAGCCTGTGTCCTTAGGCTGGAGCATTTAATCCACTCACATTTAAGGTAATCATCGATATGTATGTTCCTATGACCACTTTCTTAATCGTTCTGGGTTTGTTATTGTAGGTCTTTTCCTTCTCTTGTGTTTCGTGCCCAGAGAAGTTCCTTTAGCATTTGTTGTAAAGCTGGTTTGGTGGTGCTGTATTCTCTTAGCTTTTGCTTGTCTGTAAAGCTTTTAAGTTCTCCGTCGAATCTGAATGAGATCCTTGCTGGGTAGAGTAATCTTGGTTGTAGGTTTTTCCCTTTCATCAGTTTAAATATGTCCTGCCAGTCCCTTCTGGCTTGCAGAGTTTCTGCTAAAAGATCAGCTGTTAACATTATGGGGATTCCTTATACGTTATTTGTTGCTTTTCCCTTGCTGCTTTTAATATTTTTTCTTTGTATTTAATTTTTGATAGTTTGATTAATATGTGTCTTGGCGTGTTTCTCCTTGGATTTATCCTGTATGGGACTCTCTGCGCTTCCTGGACTTGATTAACTATTCCTTTCCCATATTAGGGAAGTTTTCAACTATAATCTCTTCAAATATTTTCTCCATCCCTTTCTTTTTCTCTTCTTCTTCTGGGACCCCTATATTATTCGAATGTTGGTGTGTTTAATGTTGTCCCAGAGGTCTCTAAGACTGTCCTCAATTCTTTTCATTCTTTTTCCTTTATTCTGCTCTGTAGTAGTTATTTCCACTATTTTATCTTCCAGGTCACTTATCCGTTCTTCTGCCTCAGTTATTCTGCAATTGATTCCTTCTAGAGAGTTTTTAATGTCATTTATTGTGTTGTTCATCATTGTTTGGGAGGTGGCATTTAAACGGAACCTTGAATAGAAGAGGGTTTCAGATGGAGAGCACAGAATGGCCAACACATGGATGAAGGGAAGCAGGAAGCAATGGAGAAATAGCAATGGTATATGTAGAAAGAAGAGTGGGAAATGAGGCTGCAAACACTTGCAGTTAGACCATGGAAAACTTTGAACGCCAGTTTAAGGAGTCTGAACTTTATTCTCTGGGCACCGAAAACGCATTAAAATTTTTTGAGTAGAAAAGCAACATAATCGGAGCTGTGATTCAGAAGATTAATTTGGCAATAATCTAATCCTTAAATTGTAATGAAAGAGCATAGTTAAATATTTACCTGCCTTATTTGTATTCAAATGCCTATAAAATGTGGCCAAAACTATGTAGACTTGTGCTAGAAGGTTTTACTCTAAGTTCATACAACATTATGTGCTATCACATAAATAAACCAGCCCCTGGGATTCATGGGGCATTAAAAGCAGGAACTCTTTGAAGTGGTCAGCTATTAGGGAACTGAACTCAAAGTAGAGTAGTTAACTCACCTGACGGAAGTTCCATTTCTCTGCTAAATTTCTGAGACACTAAAATATATGAAACCATTCTGATAAGGCACAGGTTGGTATGCCAACCCTGCTTGCTGCCCCCTGAGAACGGGAGTACCAGCAGATTAGGGTGACAGTGAGACCAGCAGATGCAAGACTAAGAGAACACATCCCAATTCCTTCCTTACCATGTTCCTCTGGGAACTTGCCATTCTAAGCACTAGGAGTTATACCCATCACTGCACCAGATTTGGTCACTGATGCTCCAACGGCAAGAGTACAACAGCAGAGCTTCTCAAACTTCACTGAATTACCTGGAGAACGTGTTAGAAAATATAGATTTCTGGCCTCACCTCCTGAGATTCTGATTCAGTAGGTCTAGGATGAGGCCCCAAAATCTGCATTTTTAACAAACATTCCCAGGTACTCAAATGCAAGTAACCTATTAGGTGACTACATAATTTATTATTCAAGCCAGGACCCATTTGAGAGTAAACAAGGGTGCAGTTAATAAATACACCTGGACAACAGGCATAAACTAGGCCTATCCCAGACAAAACTAGACATGGTCAACCTACCTAAGGACCACTCTGAAAAATTCTATTATCAAGGGCTCAACTAAGTAGAGCCATCAAAGAACGCTAGCGAGCAGGACAATGCCTTCTAAAAAGAAGGGAGGGGAAGGGAGGGCCAAAAAGAGATGTCATGACTGGACATCTGGTTTACCTTGTGACCCAGAGAGAATTTTTAAGCTAATACAGAGGTACCTGCTTCAAACCTCATCTTCCAGTCTTTGCTGTTGAAATTGCCATTAATGATTGTCCAAAAGATGTCAGCACCATGAGGAAGTGACAAAGCGTGAAGAAGGAGAGGAACTGCCAATGAAGATAGCTGGGAGAATTCAGATTTGACGACTCTCCACAGGCTGGGGAATCAAGAAGAAGCAAAGTGGTTACAGTTATGACAATCTTTCTAGGAAAAGAATCTTATTATCTTAGTTTGTGGGAAGTATAGTTAACAGAGGGCTGGTAGGGATGCTTTTGGTGAAGTTCCATTCATTCACAAGAGTATAACCCTTGGAAAACCGTTCCTATGCTCTTTTCCTATGTTAATTTTTTTAAAGAAATTACTTTTATGTAATAACATAGGAGAACACTACCAGTTAACAGTGCATTTTTAACATAAAAGTTAAAAATTGTATATTATAAATGAAGGTACATAAATGAACAATGACTGTTAAATAATAACTGATATCAGTTATGTTAAGATGATGGGGTGATAAGTGATTTTTAAAATTTTTCCTCTTATTCTAGCAAAGAACAACTCTTTCTCTATTAAGAACAGCCTCTCCACCAACTGGCAGGGCTGTCAATCAAGTTCCCCCACCTTCTCTATCCTAATAATGAACACAAAACCCAGGGTGATCAATGTCATGAAGAGTGATTAGTCCAGGCGTGGGCATGTGACCCAAGCATGAGAGTGCTAGCATCCTTTTTCCAGGTTTTGATATGCACTCTGAAATCTCAAGAATGAAGTGTAATGTCAATCTAGGGCTGCTAGCAACCCTCTCTCTTTCCCACCTTACAGGAACAGCCTGAGGAGAAGAAGCCAGCACAGAGAGAACTAGGCTAAGTGATGGGGAGGGAGAAAGGGGCAGGGAAAGAAAGAGAGAAAAAAACAGAAGGAGAGAGAGGTATCCCTGGTAACATCTTATGAGTACCTGCCATTCTTAAAACCAGACTACTACTGGTCAAAAACATACCTTAGCAAGTTTAAGCTAAGTCCCTATCATTGCATGCCAGAATAGTGCTGAATATATATTTCTAGTAATAACGTTTTCAAAATTTTTATTCAATTATTTAAAGTATGCCTTCTGTTTCGTTTCATTTTGTTTTGTTTTCTATTTGGCTCCAGAGTTAATATCAGAATCAAAACTATGTTTGACTTTAAAAACTTATAATGCAGCACTAAGAGAAAGAAGAAGTGACACATTATCTCCGTTTTACAGAGAACATATTGAGGTACATGTCACTAGAGAGCCTTGTTTTTGAGAAGACGTACGAAAGCTATGGAATGAAAAGGAGTAACTTTCAAACACTGTGTGCTTCGTCTTAATAGTAGAAATCAGACAAATATACATCTAATCCCAACCCTGCCATTAATTAGCTGTGTAACCAAGCGTAAATTTCTTAACTTCTCTGAACTTTTGTTTCCTCCCAATGCTGGTTGTATTAAATGAAATGATATATAGTACTTAACACACAGTAGGTACTCAAAAAGCTTGAGCTACTGTTATTGTGTGATGAAGGATGATGATGCCTCCAGAGCACAACAGTAGGTCTTATATAAGGAGAATGTCCGAACAATTGCCCTCATGGAGCTTGCAATTTAGTTGAAGGAGGCAAAGCATATATATATATATATATATACAGCACTAGTAGAAAACCCTCTCAGTGACAAAAAAATTCTGGATTTGTCCAGTAACATATAGCTCTCCCAGTTCTCTAAGGCAGTCTTGTTTGAAAAATGGAAGAGCGTCCCTTCTGCAAATCCCTACATTGTCCACCATGGCTTTTGTGTCAGGGTGGTACTTTGGGGGAAAAACCTGGGCTACAAAGCCCGAAGGCTGAGGCAGAGATCCCACGGCATCAGCAATCCAAATGGCCTGGGTACATATTTGGTAGAGATCGCTTTAACGACAAAAGTCAGCCCACCTAGAGTACACAATATTCTTAAGCCATCTAACAACTGAAAGGCATAAAATAATCCTTATTTTGCCTTTTCTACTTCTAAAGTACCTAGCAAAGACAATTACTATTCTTCATATTGACATACTCAAAAATTAGACTACATAAAAGAAATAAAAGTAGTTCCCATAGGTAATTAGCCTGTGCTGGCTAAGAGAAATAACCCAATGAGTTGGTAAGTCTTACTGTAAAAACGATTTTCACAGATAAAAGCCTAAAATATGAACAAACAAAAAACTACTAGGAAGACATACCTTGCAATCAACATATGATCCTGAATATAGGCTAAAAATTGAGGATGATCTTTTCTAGCACTGTATAAACACTCTCCGTGTAGACAGAGGATCTTCAGGCAATTGAGCATATTAAAAAGAATGTCTGGCTCTTCAAACTTGGCCATTTCCTATGCAAAGAACCACAGGTTTACTGAGTTATCTAAAACGGCAATGCTACTAAATATAATACTCAAATATTTCAAAAAATGTACCTGGAAAATGGTGTATATTAGTCTCAGCGTTACGGGAAGCTGCTGGTAGCAAAACTTCCTTTCAGTATCATTCTTTATTGCTGGGAAGAAATAATTACACAAAGGTTAGCATAACTCCTTCCCCTCACCGTTCATGAATTGATCAAGACCATAAAACAAAGAGGAGTAAACACAGAAATAGAATATATTAAAAAGTGTTCATGTAATGTGTTTATTTGTTCTCCAAGGTAGCATATATCCTTTCCATGATGCAAGTGCAGGAAACCTTCTAGATTTAGGATCCTCAGCTTCCACCTTCCACTGTGTATTCAGATGCCTTTGATTCCCGGAAGCAACCCCAGCCCAGCCCTATGCTCCCGTGGGCAGCTATTTCTGCTGACACCTGGAAGGGGCTTAGGGCCTGCCGAGGTCTGTCCTTCTAACTGAAAGGGAGATAAGCAGGTATTAAAGAGAGATACGCAACTTATATTAGCACCTAAGGAGGGATTTACCCCAGGACTCAAGTGTACACTATTCACACATGCACAGGACTCCCATGTGCAAAAAGGGAGCCTTTTAAAGAAGTTGAGCATATTCAAATCAGAACTACTCATGGTTTTATCTTCTTGTGAGGAGCTCTAAAAAGACCTTTGGGACTTCTCCGGTGACAAAGTGGTTAAGAATCCGCCTGCCGATGCAGGGGACACGGGTTTGATCCCTGGACCGGGAAGATCTCACGTGCCGCGGAGCAACTGAGCCCGTGAGCCACCACTACTGAGCTTACGCGCCACAACTACTGAGCCCATGTGCTGCAACTACTGAAGCCCAAGCACCTAGAGCCCGTGCTCCACAACAAGAGAAGCCACCACAATGAGAAGCCCGTGCATCACAACGAAGAGTAGCCCCCGCTCGCCGCAACTAGAGAAAGCCCATGCGCAGCAACAAAGACCCAACACAGCCAAAAATAAATAAATAAATAATAAATAAATAAATAAAAAGACCTTTGCCTCTATAGTGGGTAATGGTGGTATATTTTACATGGGGCATGCTAGAGAAAAGAATTCGAAAGTTAACCAGATATAGAAACGAACGTAAAATGTTTTCAAATCACCATCCTAAGTTTTGGCCATTCCTAGGATCAGAGACAGTGAGAGCCAAACCCTCTTGGTGTATATACTAGTTTAATGGGGATCTTCCACTCCCATGTATTTTAAATACTTGTTACCAGCACTAAACTCCATTTGGTCTAGCATGAAAGAAATTTTTAACATTTTTAGTGGAGGACATCTCTGACTGCTATAAGGAACAGGCACCAGGCCACAAAATGCAGAAACAGGAAATACTCTAGAATGAGAGAGGGAAACTGCTGAACACGTATCAGTAGAGCACCCATCTGTTCTCTGACAGAGGAGCTCAAGACCAACACCTGGAGACCCACAAAGCAGAAGCAGGGTCAGCATGTGTAGCAGCCAGGAAGGCCGGTCTTGGAAGAAAATTCCTCTTCCCTGAGGACACAAGTGATAACTGTGTCCTGTAAGACAGCAGAAAGTAAAAGAAGGAAAACAGACCAGAGGCTGTGGCCAGAGTCTGAAGTAGTGTTTGGGGGAGATGAATACAGCAAGTGTTTAAATAAGTGGAGTTTACAACAATTAAGCAAAGGAAAGAGTAATTTATAAAAACAAATTGCTTCATTTTAACCATTGTTCAAATAAAATGTTACATATAAATTAAAACGGTAGTGAACTGATTTGCGTGCTATGTCAGGTTTAAAAATATATATTTATATCTAAAGAGTACAGGTTATTGGATCGTAAGTGAAATCGTTGCTTCCCTTAGGCATCAATGCCTGATAGAAACATGGCCCTGGGATCTAGTCTCAACCCTGTCACTAACTAGTTGTACAATATTTGGGTTTCCAATTCCCAGTCCTCTGCCCCCAAATATGCCCAGAATCAGGGGTGAGCAGGTGGAACTCATTTCATTTTGTGTTTCAGCTCCTCAGATGACCCTGATGCTCTATTACAGTTTTGAAATCATGTTAAGCATAAAACATAAATCAGGGCTTCCCTGGTGGCGCAGTGCTTGAGAGCCCGTCTGCCGATGCAGGGGACATGGGTTCGTGCCCTGGTCCGGGAAGATCCCACATGCCATGGGGCAGCTAGGCCTGTGAGCCATGGCTGCTGAGCCTGCGCGTCCGGAGCCTGTGCTCCGCAACGGGAGAGGCCCCAACAGTGAGAGGCCCGTGTACCGCAAAAAAAAAACAAAAAAACATAAATCAGGAATGAATAACTTGTGCTATATGACCATGGGCAAGTTGCTTAACCCATCTTGGATGTACTTTCCTCATCTACAAAGTGAGGAGGCTGACCTAGATCCGCAGGTTTCAAATTCCTTGCTATGAAATCCTTTGTTGAAAGAGAATCTTACTTAGAGCTCCAACATAGGAAATAGCACAAGTCAGAACACTCTGGTTGAAGCAGGGTGGGGAGCCTGGGTCTTTATCATTTGCCCACATGTTCTCACCAATTGCCACCCCAATTAAGGAAGGTCAAAAGGAAACAACACAGAGATTTACAACTCCAAGTACACACTGAAAACCAATGAAGTAGGTTATCTCAGGTGTTCCCTCATCTAAGTTGCAATGGTTCTAAATAGTGTGAGGCAACACATACATCCTCAACTATTTACACAATCATGCTGAAGCAGTTAGTTTCAACCAAGCATTTTGTACTAATGATGTAGTTACCTTGGTCTGATAAGACACCCCGTGACTTGCAATGAGCCCCACAAAACAGTCACTTAATAATGTTTGCTGTCCACTGAAGAAATGATGGAAAGCTTCCCAAACTTTGGTTCTGGGGAGTAGGCTCTATTACAACAGGTGTTCTAACAATTCAGGATAGTGGAAGCGAGAAGACAAAAATTCCGAGAGTGCCACAGTGCAGATCCAGAAACCAGGCTTTCTCAGAGGCACGTGGAGTCCCATCCTAAATTCCTGAAACTCCTTCAGAGTTTGAGGAGCTGGAGATGATTCCAGGCCTGCCTGCCATCTTGCTGGGCCCAATTCACCTACATAGAGCCTTTAAGCAAAGTAGAAGGAGGTCACCTCTCTTCCCAGCTCTCAGCAGAGCCAAACTAGCCTTAGAGTACGACTCATACAGCTATTCACGGTGAGGCCATCCAGGGTCACAGCCAAGCCCCTGGGGCTCAGAAGCTGCACGAGCTCAACTTTGGTCACCTCTATCCAAAAACACTGTGCTTTGGCCAAATGCCCTGAGTGGCTTTCAAGAGTGTTGGCAGCCTCCACTTGGGCCCTTCAGCCTTGGTTCACAGCTACTTCTCCACAGAGAACATGATTCACTATATGTAGAGGTGATGCTTTCACGGACAGGGTAGGTTTTTATCGATAGCAAGAAATACGCTCAGTGACCTCTCTTCTGTGAGAAGCACAATCTGGATCTGTTCACTTCATAATCCTGAGAGAAATGGTTCCCGTGCACAAGTCTGTACTGAGGAACCCAAGTCTGAGCTTGCCCAAGCCGAGGGTGATCTAAGAAATCCGGGTTCTGAGTGTTAGACCTGTGCAAACTGGGATGTGCACACCTCTCCCCCCATCAGCCAGAGTCCACCTACCAGCATGTTCCATGGGCTTGGTGCGATTGCCTGGGTTCTCCTCATGCTTAGTTGCTGGGTTCTCCTCATCCTCACCTTCCGGGCCTATAATAAACTCTGGTCTGGAAGAAAGGAGGCTATCCTCAAGGCTGTCTGTGGGCTCCTGAAACAAATATGACAAGCAGCCAGATGAGCAGCCCTTTGGGGATGTAAAGAACGGTTCCACTTAGTTCAACACAGATGGATGAGCGCCTGCTGTGTCCCAGGCCCTGTGCTGAGCCCCGGAGGGCAAACGCATGTGCCTCCATAGAGACTTGAGTTTATTGCCATAATGGTTAAAGGAGATTTGGATCAGCTGTTTTCTGAAATATTTTCATTCCCTTAAAATAAATATGGAAAAAATCTCAAAAACATTGTTAAATCTTCCTAGGCCTGCTTTCTCATCTCTGCTGTAATCCCTGTGAGCATGTCTCACTTGCCAGGTGATTCCAATCCACGCTCATTTTGTTTAATCACAGCATTTAATTAGCAGAGAATAATAAGGGGTTCACACCAATATATTTAGATACAAATACTGGTTGCTGGGGGAAGTCAAATTTTTAGG
Source organism: Phocoena phocoena (assembly GCF_963924675.1). NCBI lineage: Eukaryota > Metazoa > Chordata > Mammalia > Artiodactyla > Phocoenidae > Phocoena > Phocoena phocoena. Next base: position 10,587,336 of record NC_089220.1, read on the forward strand.
AGCAAGAAATTTCTATAATATGTGAGTTAAAGAGAGCAAGGTATGGCAACCCAGGTGTCCATCAACAGATGAACAGATAGACAAAATGCATACAACGGCATTATTATTCACCCTTGAAAAGGAAGGAAATTCTGACACATGCTACAACAGGAATAGACTTTGAGGACATTATGCTAAGTGAAATAAGCCAGTCAAAAAAGGACAAATTTTCTTTTTTAACATCTTTATTGGAGTATAATTGCTTTACAGTGTTGTGTTAGTTTCTGCTGTATAACAGAGTGAATCAGCTATATGCATATGTATATCCCCATATCCCCTCCCTCTTGCATCTCTCTCCCACCCTCTCTATCCCACCCCTCTAGGTGGACACACAGCACCGAGCTGATCTCCCTGTGCTATGTGGCTGCTTCCCACTAGCTATGATTTTACATTTAGTAGTGTATATATGTCCATGTCACTCTCTCATTTTGTCTCAGCTTACCCTTCCCCCCTCCCCATGTCCTCAAGTCCATTCTCTACGTCTGCGTCTTTATTCCTGTCCTGCCGCTAGGTTCTTCAGAACCATTTTTTTTTTTTTTTAGATTCCACATATATGTGTCAGCATACGGTATTTGTTTATCTTTTTCTGTCTTCACTCTGTATGACAGTCTCTAGTCCATCCACCTCACTACAAATAACTCAATTTCATTTCTTTTTATGGCTGAGTAATGTTCCGTTGTATATATGTGCCACATCTTCTTTATCCATCCATCTGTCGATGGACACTTAGGTTGCTTCCATGTCCTGGCTATTGCAAATAGAGCTGCAGTGAACACTGTGGGACATGACTCTTTTTGAATTATGGTTTTCTCAGGGTATATGCCCAGTAGTAGGATTGCTAGGTCGTATGGTAGTTCTATTTTTAGTTAAAAAAGGACAAATATTGGATTATTCCACTTATATAAGGTATCTACAGGAGTCAAACTCATAGAAACAGAAAGTAAAATGGTGGTCTCCAGGGGTTAAGGGGAGGGAGAAATGGGCATTATTGTTTGATGGGTACAGAGTTTCCATTTTGCAAGAGAAAAAGATTGGTTGCACAACAATGTGAATATACTTAACACTATATCTGTATGTCTATATATAGATATATAACAAGCTGGAAAAGGGGCGAAAAAGAAGATTTAAAGAGAGAGACAGAATGTATTAGGAATAGCTACCGTTTAAAATATCCATCTCTAGTTACCCTCCTATTCCAGTTTTATTCTCTCTTTCAACTCCCACCTTCAAATATCCTCTTCTAAAATCATCCTCTTTTAGGGGAAAGGTTGGGGGAGGGATAAATTAGGAGTTTGGGATTAACATATACACAGTACTATATATAAAATAGATAATCAACAAGGACCTACTGTATAGCACAGGGAACTGTGCTCAATGATCTGTAATAACCTATATGGGACAAGAATCTGAAAAAGAATGGATATATGTATAACTGAATCACTTTGCTGTATACCTGAAACTAACACAGCATTGTAAATCAACTATACTCCAATATAAAATAAACATTAAATTAAAAAATTTTTTACATAAATAAAATTTTAAAGTATCCTCTTTAGCTAACACTTTAACCAGTAATTACTTTAACCAATAATTTGAAGAATTACTTGATAGCCAGCTGAAAGCAAGAAGGAGGTAAAGATTGATGGGATACACGAAGGACACCAAGAAGAAAGAAACCAGTGCTAAAACGGTGTCTGGGAGGGTTCTGAAGAATATCTTTGCCAACTTTGCAGTTTTGCTGAGGCTGGCCCTGTTCCTTGGTCACCCATGAACAAGACACTAAATCAAATTATAAACTGAGTTTCATAAAATTCGATATGGCAAAAAGTTTCCTGCTGCATACACCCAGTTTTCTTCGGCATACACCCAATAACTCACGTATAATTTTCTGTAAATGGAAACATCATCAGCTCCCAAGCCAGAAAACATGGATTTGTCCTCAACTTTTCCATCGCTAAACGCTAACTAAACACCAAGTGCTGTTGATTCTCTTTCCTAAAAATCCGTCAGGTCCACACCTTCTCTTTATCACCACCATCAATTGCTTTAGTTAAGGCTCCCCTGTTTCTCCCCTGAGTGACAGCATTACCTTCTGACTAAATACCTGTCCCTGGCCTCCAAATCCTCTAATCTCTCTCCTCCACTGGCAGAATTTCTCAAATTCATCAAATTATATCACCACCCTGATTAAAATTCTTCAGGATTCCCCCATTGTCGCCAAGACAAAATCCTTACCTCTTAGTTTGGCAGACAGAGCCCTTAATAAATGTGACTATAAAACTGAGTCTACCTTTTACTCCTTTGCCATCCTCCTCGCTGCTCTAGCAACGATGAACTACTCGTAGTTTCCTGAGTGTATCATCACCCCCTTTCCTCTGTATCATTTAAACAGAGTTTCCTGGGTCTCAGCAGTCCTTCTCTCCTATCACCTTCATTTCATTAACTCCACTCCTCCTTCAAATATGTGCTCAGCAGACATCTCCTCCGGAAAGACCTTGCCTATCCCCATCACACCTCTAACCTAGCTTCATCCTCTCTCTGTCCTCCCATAGCTATCTTGTTCATCTCTTTCTCACTACGATCATCGTGAGCATCTTAGGTTTTTCATTTACGTAAACGTCTTCCTGATTAGGCTCTAAGCTAGACGATGTTTTCGAACCATCTATTACTGTGACTGCTTTAGACTATATACCCAGTGACGGTGTTAAAAGACCGTACTACAGGAACATTATGTTGTGGCAGGTAGGACTAATGAGTTACGTGGGCTGAAAGGTATTTAAAAACTGAAGCAACACTTTACTGCATATATACTATACATCCCCGAAGAATTTTTTAAAAGAAGTCGCTTTCTACCTAGACAAACGCTAGGGGAAGAAAAAGAGAAGATGGCGAACACCGGCTCAAATGATCCAGGTTCATCTACCTATGATGCTATGTGGGTATTTTGGTGATGTGTGTATCTTAGATGGAAAATAGGCTAAACAGGGAATAACTAATAGATGGAGTAGATAATTCATGGCATATATTAGCTGTTCCCTATTTAAACAATTTTCTTAAAAAGCAGAAAATGAAATGGAAGCTTTATTGGTTGTTGATCAAGTCAATTGGTTTTATACACTGAGGTGACCAAGGAATTTTCAGTGTCCATATCCAATCTACTTACTCAATATTTGATGTCTATATTTTGTAGTATTCATTTTTATCTAAACTTTGTAATATAACTTTGTGATAAAAGTTATTTCAAGAATACCAGTAATGCTTTGTATTTATGAAAACTGTATGAACGGATATACTACAACCCTAACTCAAGACTCAAGAATTCTAACTCAAGAATTCTGTGTAATGTATCTCCATCTCATGTCTCTTTCCAGGAGCCTGAGTTAGCAGAAGGAACAGGGAAACCTTCTTTTAACGCAATCTCACGTATAACCCAGCATGGAGCATAAGATAATACTGGAGGAAGACTCCATTACACCATCTACTGCAGTCTTTATTACCATTAGGCATGGATCATCTCATGTCTTCAACTGCTTACCACCAGCCGGCTTTCTTCTTTGGGAGCCAGTCTCTCCAGGAGCTCACAAGCAAGCTGATAGCAGAGAATACTAGACTGACATAAGTTACACTCAATTGCTTTTTCTTCCTTCTGGCAGGTGTGGGAGCCCCCCCAGGGGGCTTGGAAGACATTGTTTATAATGGAAATAATGTCCTTTGATAAGCTGTGCTCTAAGCCCATCGTGATCCCATCATCTTGTAACTCCATCTGAAAGATACCAAAAAAAAGCCAAAAAAAAAAAAAAAAAAAGAAGAAGAAGGAGTTTGGTCCTTTTGTCCAATATTCCACTGGCACACTAACTGGGGACAATTTTCACTAACTGATGACAATATAAATTATTTAAAGATGATAAGGCTTACAGACCATGAGCATACATTACTTTCCATGGAATCTTCTAAAAAGAAGACAAACACAATACAAAGTAATAGGAATTATTTTTTAAATCATGTAGGACATTTAAAAGAGAGTTCTTTTTTAAAGCCAACACTTTGTGAGATTTTACACATTTAACAAATGCTGTTCCTCACCTAGTGTCCAGATCTTGGTTTCTAAATACCATTATCCACTAAAGGAACCAGGACTCCTTGGAGAAATGGCTGATTCCAGGGTTGGGGCTAGGAAAATATAAAATGATCCTGGAACATTCTGTCACGTGAGACATTAAGGAAGTGTTCAAAGAATGATGGGAATACGTCAAAAGAACACAGAAGCCAGTTTGAAGGGACTCTCATTGGCCAAATGTGGGATGAAATGAGCCTCAAAATAAATAATCATAGTAACAGATTTTAGCCCACTGAACAAAAGAATCCATGACTACATTCGGGTATAAGTAGATTAAACAAATAAACATATAAATGGGAGAGGCAGGGAACCTGCTCCTTCAGTAGAATGCCAGCTAATAAATTAAAAGAAATGATGGAATTAGAATATTATCATTTGGTAACCAACAGAGTAAAAATTGATTCAGGCATGAATCATCCATGGATACTAAAACTAGAAGGTGAAAGTCTGATGAAAAACAGGAAATCTGTCTTAAAGTAGCTCCCTACAAGTAAGTTATTAATTACAAAGGGGAAAATAGTGGCTTTGTAGTAGAGAAATCTGGCAGAAATCACCTTAACCAAGTTATTACCACCAGTAATGGGACATTATCATGTCATGTGCCCCCCGATATCATGCACTGAAAACAACATAACATCACATCTGTGGTATGACTGACAAAAATGCTTAACTCAAATTGATTCATAAGGAAACATCAGACAAACTCAAATTGAGAAGTATTCTATAACGTGACTGGACTGTACTCTTCAGAAATGTCAAGAATATGAAAGATAAACAAAGATTAAAGAACTAATAAATCAGGACAAATCATTGTAATGAGTGATGCTGGACTGTGTCCTCAGTCAAAAATAACTTTTTACTTTTGCTATAAATATGGTATGATTATTATATCAATTTTTAAAATGAATAATTTCTGTAAGTTTTATAATAGATAATAATATTATAACAATATTAATTTCCTGATTTTGATAACTGTACTTGGTTGTGTAAAAGTATGTCGTTTTTTAGAAAATACACTCTGAAGTATTTAAGGATAAAGGGACATCCTGTTTGCAATTTACTTTCAAATGGTTCATTAAAAAATTCTACAATTCATACATACACATAATTAAGAGAGAGAGAGGAGAAATAAATGTGGTAAATGTTGACATCTGGAGAATGTGGGGGAAAGTACTTGGGAAGTTTTTGTACTATTCTTGCAACTTTTCTGTAAGTCTGAAATTATTTCAAAATAATAAGTTAAGAAAAAATGTTCTCCTGACCAAAGCCTTTTTCTTTTAAAATTAACTTCAAAAATCAATTTATACAATATATTAAAATCAGCCCATCACTATAGAGTTGTACCTTGCTCTTCCCCAAAACAGCATTACCCAGTTTGTTCACCAAATTTGTTCAACAGAATCAATTCTAATGATGCTAGGGTGTTTCTAAAATTCATATCCATTCTCATGTGTCAACATCATTGAAGTTATTCATACAAGTATTTTTCAGACTCCTTAGGAAATCCCCATAGAAGTTTGTGAAATGTCTTGAGCGATGCTGCATCATTTCCGTAAGTGCGAAGATGCCCAACACATAGAAAGAATCACTATACAATGCTTTCCCTCATTCTTCACCTCTGAACTAAAGGAAGTTCATGCTTCAGCTACCTGCTTCAGGAGAAGATCAAACATGAGGATGAAACAATTTAGATTCATTTCATCATCTTCACAATCAAAGTCAATAGTCCTTCCTCCTTGATGTCCAAAATTCTTGAAAGGACTACGAAATGGGCTACGCATAGGACTCCGAAATGGACTCTGAAAAGGACTATGAAACGGACTCAGCATATTGTGCTGAACTCGCCGACCAGGATCAGAGGCAACACTCACCTAGAAGGAAAAACATTAACACACATAAGTGAACTCACAGGAGCTCAAATGGCTGTACAAAATATTGGAGGACTCTGTGTAAGGTATTTCCAGCTGTCACACTGATTTCCTTCCTTAGCCAATGGCATTAGTACCTCCAAATCCTATGAATCTTCTCAAAACATAAAAATAAGAAATAAAATATCTAAACTTTCTAATTGTCAGGTGAATGAAACATAAGTACCCTGAAGAATGAAGGCAGCTCCCTTTGCCATTATATTTTTCATTCCGTAAAACATTTCCAATTAAACTAAACTGTCTGCATCTACTTAAAACCATAACCTGAAAAATGATAACTTACGTAAGTAAGGCATTGCAAGATCACTTGTGAAATCATTAGCACAGAATCTCAGATTGACATGACTGGTTAAAGAAAAATGGTCTCTGGGTATAATAAGTATTAAACTGTCATGAAAAAACAATATATGTCAAGCCTGCTGTACTGTTTATTCTCCGTCTGCCAACCCAATCCTCCCCCCGCAGAAGGCCCTCACTGCCCTTTTCTGCCCTGTTCTATGCCCAAGGATGCCCAGGACTGAGTCTCTCCTGACCCTCTTGCTGGCTGGCTTCCAGTTGGGTTCAGTTAATGAGAGGCACCAGTGGAAGACCTGAAGCTGAAGGAGTGAGAGGTAGGAGTTATTTCTTCCCACCTCCTGCCTCCTTTGATGCTACATCTTTGGCAGTATCTCCACCCTCTATAGTTCCTCTAGCCAGCCTTTCCTTATAATTTCAGCTCCCAAAAGGCCCAGGAACATTTTCCCTTGCTCCTTCAGCCCTAGGGGTATAAAGGCTTCCTAGTGAACTACTGCTGGCCCCTGGGTGCCTCACCAACCCCATCGCCCCCTTAACCTTTCCCATAACTCTATAGGCAGAGTATCCATTAAAATCTCTTCATTTGAACCATCCGGGATAAATTCTGTAGCAGGATGCTGACTGACATACCTGTACATCATTGTGAAATCATCTTTTTTCTCTTTAAGATCTCTCTAATGATCAGAAATCTCCTTGAACACCATATTTAAAATAAAAAAGAAGAGTACCCCCATTAAGAATCAGAATGCCTGGATAATGATAGCGTTATCTGTGGCAAATCACTTCAGTTCACTGAACCTCAGGTTAAGTAGTTGTAAAATGAGGCTCATGAGCTCTTCCCAACTGCCTCACACAATCCTGTGATGTCATTAAGTGTGAATACGTTACACAGTATAAAGTGCTAATGATGTACTGTAATATTAAAGATTACTGAAGAAATCAATAAAATATAAATGTTTGGCAGCTGGCTCCTATGAGGCAGATGAGAAAAGAAGTAATGATTTTTTAAAAAGAAAGCACTGAATACAAACTATGATCCCATGATCATGTTATATTCTCATTTTCTAATCCCTAGAGAGCAGGTAGAATGACTGGGGGCCTGCAGTATACAGCCGGGAAAATGTTATGGAGAGGCTTGTCAAGGAGACAGGGGAGAACAGTCCCTGCCTTGGAGAGGTTGATGAGAGTCAACCTCTCCAAAACTGATCATGGTCTGGGAATGTCAGAACAACAGCAGAAACTTTATCAGGTCCTCTCCATAGAAAAATTATCACAGATGTCCAACAGTTCTTGTACACTGTAGACCAGACTATATTTTCTCATCCTCAAAGGTACAAAGGGGTCAATAAGATGGGCTCAGTTAGTTTACAGTGACAAATCACTCACAATCACCCCTAGTTGATCATCTTTTCCCAAAACACAATAGGGAAAAACAAAGAGCAAGCAAACAAAAATATCCAAACTCCTCATTCCCAAAGTGAAGCAGTGATCTGCCCACTAGCTGGTAAAGAATTCTTATTCACCAGAAAACAAAACAAAACAAAACTGGATAGTACCCCAAAAGCTCAAGCTACTCTTTTTGGTTTATCGAGGATGAGAGGTAGCTAGCAGAGATGTGTAGGAGAAAAACTCAAAGGAAAATGAAAACTCAATAACTTACTGATTACAGACTATACCAAACATGTCTTAGAACAGTGTTTTCTGTTATTTAATGTGCTTAAAAGGTTAACAGAGTGAGTGAGATAGGATGAAGAAAGCATTTTCAGAGCAGTTTATGAGGATGTGACTTTAAGGCCCACTATAATTGACAAGAGTTTTCAAAATCTTAACAAGTAAGACAAAAACAATTGTGGCAATAATTACCCTTCGAGCTGCAAGGTTCCCTGCCAGTTCACTGACTCTTGATTTTCTTTGATTTGCCAGTTCTTTAACAGAATTAACTCCATCAGAAAACATACTGATTAATAGTTGAAGTGGAACCATGATGTCTAACTCTGATAATACCTGGGGAAAAAAGGCATATGTCCCCCAAAATATAAACATTAAAACTCAAAAAAACTATGTTTAACATTTTTCCCTAAGGTGACCTATTGAACATAAGGACATTTAGCCCCACACATATTCTATCTGCGGTCATCCTCAATTATTCATGCTAAAAAATTCAAAGCTATCATTGAACATTCCCACTCCTCCACTCCCCACACCCGATAAATCGCCATGTTCTTTCTATTAAAACTTCTAAGTATCTCCTGATGCTGTCCCCTCCTTTCCATACCACTGCTGCTGCCTTAGTTCATCACTTTTCTCCTGAACTAGTATAATCTGTGAGCAATCTTCCTCCAATCTTTCCCCACTCTGACCTGAATGCCCCATCCGACCTTGCTCTCTGGTGCAAGCTCAGGTACCCTTCTGTCAAAATCATGTTACTTTATCTGTAATGAATTTTCTAGAAATAGATGCCTGCTTCCTTCAGACAGAATTAATCCATCTGTCTTCTCCGCTTTCTTAAAACTTTGTACATACCTTTATTAGAGCAATTATCACTTTTTATTATATTTGATTATTTGATACTATCTCCCCACTGTGAGTTCCTTGAAAAAAGGAAGTATGAGGAAAGGATCATTTCTTATCCCATTTTTATCCTACTGCCTATTACTGTGCCTGGTACATAGGAGCTCTATAAATGTTTCTATAATTAATTAATAAATGAGTCAATCCAATCACTATATTGTTCTCTCTGTTCCCCAAATGGTTAGACCAGACGTTTAAAACATCCTTCAACTACAGAGTGCTTTGAAGCACTCTGTCTTCAAAGCAAAACTGTGTCAAAGCCCAGTCTGTAAAACATATAAGCTGTAATTGCTCTAGCTATGGAGAACCTCTATGTTCTGGAGGTTTACAGGCCTGTCTGCTCACCTCCAGATGGCACAGCTAAAGGGTGTATAACTGAATAACTGAGGCGCTATCTAGCCATCTGTAGAAGGATGGGCTTTCCTAAAATGGAAATTATCTTATGGAAGTCTACTTGGGGATGAAAAGTTAAAATTCTGAGTCCCAAAAGTGACTTTTTTTAAAAAAATCCCTTTACTACTTGTCAGTTATGAAAAATATTATTCTTTAGTTTACAACCCAGAAAGGCATCTCCAGAACTTGAAAAGCCTTGGGGATCACATCCTTCCATGATACAGAAATGTATCTGCACCCAGAGCTAATCTAAATATTGACTCTGTCCTCCTTTTCTGAAATTGTCCAAATTTTATAACAGGAATTCAACTCAATTTAATAAATTTTTAAGAATGTACACTAAATAATAAAGTATGTGCCAGATGCTGAGAGGAAAGGATGAGGGAGTTACAAATTCAAAAATGAAAAAGACCTGGACCCTGCACTCCAGGCATTTGTAATCAGGAAAAGAGATAAAAGTTAACTATAATATTAAACAGAAATAGAGTTTACACAGAGAACCTATATGAATACTGGGGGAAGGAATAATGAACTCTAATGGGAAGATAAGGGTGTGACATAGGAGAAAACTTCATAGATAATTTCGGAGCTGAATTTTAAAGAATAAGCTAGAGTTCACATATGGAGACAGGAAATGAAATCATTCCAGGCGGAGGGAATAGCATGAACTACTCCCTAAATCAGTACCTTTCAACCTTTCCAAGTAAAGGACCTATTTAATATCAAAAAAATTATCAGAATCCCACAAGACAGCTATTACACTTTTAGTATCTATTGATAGAAAAAATATAAGAACCAAAAGCTACTATGAATTCAGTAATAGTATTGCACAAATTTGTATTTTATTAACCACAACGACAGCTAATATATTTGAAATATAGCTATTTGTCTATGCATATGAGTTACTAGTCTACAGATAGTCCTGAGCAAACATACGTGTTTAAGGATTCTTTGCAATAACTCTCTGCCCCCTACCCAAGGAGCTAAAGTTCATAGGCTAAAAACTATTGCCCAAAATGATCAAAAGTGTCATTTACTTACATGAAGCCACAGTAAAGCTTGTTCCTGCACAGAGGAAGGGTATCCTGTGAACCGACAACTAATAAAGCCAAACATCTCTTCCATTGAAAAAGGTAGAGGACAAAGCTCAATGTCAAACATTTTGCTGAAAAGCAGAGCAACAAAAGTAAATGACCAGTGGGCATATAGTAGGGTCTACTGTTGCATTTCCATCTATATCTTATTTGGGGAGCCAAACAGTTTAGTCTGTGTTCTGAACTATTAGCATGTTTCATTTTACTGAAAATGCTTATGTCGTTGGAATAGATATAAATAATTCATACAGTTGTTAATAACATTGGGGTTCATACTCATATCAGGTTTAACAGAAGGAACTGCATTTCTAGGGAATTGCACTTCTAGGGAATTGCTCCCCAGCATCTAAAAACATTGTCCCTTTGTACTTCTCCCACTTTATCCAAATCATAATTACATTTGAAAATAAACAATATGGTGTGTCTTTTTATTATCCCATAAGAACGAAATCCTTTCTGAACAATTACAAATCATCTTAGCACAATTTATAGCAACTATTTCATTCTGAACCTTCCAATTTTTCTATAGGATCATTTAAAAGTAAATGAGATTATATAAAATGCTAAGCACAGCGCCTGGCACACAGGACATGCTCAATAAATGTTAAACATCATAATTAACGGTAACTTCATTAAACTACTTACCCACCTTAATACTTCCCTGAATTCTTTTAACTGATTATCTGGGACTTCTGTTCTGATGGCTTCCAGCCATTCCGGCATGATACACTCCCACACGGACTGACTGATCACATTGTAGGGAATCAGGCAGAGGATTCGGTTGAGACCTTCCTTCAACTGAGTCACTGTGCTACAGGACTTATCCCAGTATCCACCAACCTGATGGCATTTCCACAGCCACAGGGGAAAAGAACAAAGTGCACTTGTTACATTTATACTCAAGGAAATACTACATGAAATGGGTACAAAGACCACTATCCATTACATCTGAAACCTGGGCCAAGTATATTGAGTAAGATTTGGAAAAAACTACAAACCACCAGGATCCCTTTGTTACCAAAAAGAAACCATAGTTACAAATAGGTCCAAATAATGATCACAGACTGAATTTGAACTATTCTACTGCAGACTTCTCAAATCACACATGAATTAAAATTCCAAAGATTTATTCCTAGTAGGGTGAACAGGCTATTGGAGCGTTTTTTCTAAGGTTTGACAAACCCATTGCAAATATGTGCAGTTATACCTGTGTTTCAAAGGAACACAGATTTCTACTACTGTACACTTTGTATTGAAGATTTTTCATATGGAAAACGAAGGGAAAGAGAGTACTTTTTTCCCCTATACTGCATATTCTGCCACAATTTTTTCCCGAAGAATGTTCTAAGGCTGGTTGAATCCATGACATTTTTAAAAGCTATATTTTTTACTAAATAAGATAGTACATTAATTTTCTAATGCAGAAAAACTTAAAATTACAAACTGAGGTTCTGTTTGTAATTCTGATTTTAAATAAAGATCCTATATTACTATTATACGTATCAAAGTAACAAAGGGTTGACTGGTCCTAGATCTTTACTATATAACACAAGATTTGTGGGAAAATATGTTATTTTTTTCCTTCCAGTTTTATTTAGTTATAATTGCCATGCGGCATTGTATAAGTTTAAAGTGTACTGTACACCATAATGATTTGACTTACATATGTCATGAAACGATTACCACAATAAGTTTAGTGAACATCCGTCACTACAGATACGAAATTAAAGAAATAGAAAGATATTTTTCCCTTGTGATGAGAACTCTTAGGATTTATTCTCTTAACAACTTTCACATGTAACATACAGCAATGTTCATTATATTTATCATGTTTTTACATTATATCCCTGGTACTTATTTATCTTATAACTGGAATTTCATACCTTTTAGCTGCCTTCATCTAATTCCCCTTTCCCCCACTCCCCACCTCTGGTAACCACAAATCTGATCCCTTTTTCTATGAGTTTGTTTGTTCGTTTTTGAAGTATGATTGACCTAGAGCACCATATCAGTCCCTGTTACACGACATAGTGATTTGATATTTCTATATATTTCAAAATGATCACCCTAATAAGCCTAGTTACCATCTGTCACCATATAAAGATATTACATAGTTATTGACTATATTCCCCACACTGTACATTTCATCCCTGTGACTCATTCATTTTGCAACTGGAAGATTATACCTCATAATCTCCCTCACCTATTTCTCTCTTCCCCCTAACCCTCCTCCCCTCCCGGAACCACCTGTTTCTTCTTCGTATCTATAACTCTGTTTCTGTTTTGTTATGTTTATTCATTTGTTTTGTTTTTTTAGATTCCACATATACGTGAAATCACACAATATTTGTCTTTCTCTATCTGACTTATTTCACTTAGCATAATGCCCTGTAGGTTCATCCATGTTGTCACAAAAGGCAAGATTTCATCCTTTTTTATGGTTGAGTAATATTCCATTATATATGTACCACTTCTTCTTTATCCATTCATCTATTGATGGACACTTAGGTTGCTTCCATATCTTGTCTATCATAAATAATGCTGCAGTGAACATAGGGATGCATGTATCTTTTCTAATTAGTGTTTTTGTTTTCTTTGGACAAATACCCAAGTGGAGTTGCTGGATCATATGGCAGCTCTATTTTTAATTTTTTTGAGGAACCTCCATACTGTTCTCCATAGTGGCTGCATCAATTTACATTCCCACCAACAGTGCAAGAGGGTTCCCTTCTCTCCACATCCTCACCAACACTTGCTATTTGTCATCTTTTTGATAACAGCCATTCTGACAGGTGTGAGGTGATATCTCATTGTGGTTTTGATTTGCATTTCCTGATCATTAGTGATGTTGAGCATCTTTTCATGTGCCTATTGGCCATTTGTATGTCTTCTTTGGAAAAATGTCTATTCAGGTCCTCTGGTCAATTTTAATCGGATTTTTTTATAAGAGTTGTATGAGTACTTTGTACATTTTGGATATTAACCCCTTATCAGATATATCATTTACAAATAGCTCCTCCCATTCAGTACGTGGTCTTTTCCTTTTGTGAATGTTTCCTTTGCTGTGCAAAAGCTTTTTAGTTTGATGTAGTCCCATTTGTTTATTTTTGCTTTTGTTTCCCTTGCTTGAGGGGACATGTCTAAAAATATTGCTAAGACTGATGTCAAAGAGCATACTGCCTATGTTTTCCTCTAGATATTTTATGGTTTCAGGTCTTACGTTTAAGTCTTTAATCCATTTTAAATTTATTTTTGTATACTGTGCGAGAAAATAGTCCAGTTTGATTCTTTTGCATGTCTAGTTTTCCCAACACCATTTATTGAAGAGGCTGTCTTTTCCCCATTATACATTCTTGCCTCCTTGGTCATGGATTAATTGCCCCAAAACTATCTTATTTTAAAGGAATCCAATTTAAAATATTTAATTGTTATATCTAGAATTCCACATTATTCAAAACAAATAAACTCCATTTAAATTTGAAATATCTATTTGGTATCATATTGGCCAACACGCTAGATGACTGACTAGACATTTTCAGGAAGTGACTACATTTCTGGGGTTGTTGCTAGTTACATAGACTCAGAAGAGCTACCACTGATAATGTTGCGATTGTGGAATGTATCATTACTGAGGTCCCTTTGGCTATTTAATTTATGGTTAAGCCATATAAAGGCCTATTGGTTTTGGGTCACATTTTGGAACAGGTATCCTTATGGAGATACTAAATTGTCAGTGACCAGACAATGGATCCTTTGATTTGGAAAAGTTTTTATGTTTAAAAGGATTTTAGAGAGTTCTCACCCTAAATAAATGTCCTCTTACCAATGGGGAAGGATCAGATTGACAGAAGCATACCAAAAATGGATCACAGCTAGCCTAAAAGACTCCCTTAACAAAACTGAAGAACAGAAATCTGATTTAGAAAGAAAAATAAAATCCACACCCACCATAAACCTCCCCCCTCCACCACCTCCCTCCTACGAATGACCCAGTTGGAGGTTGACATTCAGAGCCTGGTAGGAGCCATTATAAAGGCCTTCCCTCAGAAGTTTAATTGCGCTAAAATGGAATGATCTACTTGGAGAAAAGGAATATATCCTAAAACCTTTGTCACACAATTTATAAAAAATATTGCAAAGGCACACAGCTCTAAATCTACAAATCTCAGGTCATAGGAGTCTTTTGTTTTCTACTTTAGTTGAAAATCTCGTTTCTGATATAAAGAGGTTACTTCAAAGTAATGTGGTTGCATGGGCAGGCCAGCTCCTTAAGGTTATTATTGAGGCTGTCATCTAATTCTTTGAAGAATTAAAAATAAGTGGCCTTGCCTTACTAATTGAATATTTACAAAAACTAAACTGTGGCTCTAGAAGAATCCCAAAGCTCATCCATCTTTCTTACCAGTCCCAAAGCCTCCCCTATTCATCTCAAAATGATTGCAGATACTGTAAAAAGTCAGGACATTGGAAAAGCGACTGCCCTGCCCTTCAGAAGAAGAAACACTTAAATAGCAATTGTCTTAGGCCCAGCCTCCTCGGACAGGCTCCTCTGAGTCCTCTTCCCAACTAAGGCCTCACCTTGGACCTGTTAAAAACTTCAGACTCTCAACACAAATAATTTTGTCCATCTCCCATGAACTTCCTCAAAATGCCTGCTATAAAAGCTCAAGGCTGCCAAGAGAATTTATTGTTTGTCCCAGTCAAAACCTGTTAAGAGACAAATCTGCCCTTGAAAACCCTCTTAGATTGTTATCTAGCAAGCTTGCATCCTTTCTCTCCCTCTTTGACATTTAAATCTTCTACCACCCAGCACTACCTTCTCAAGGACTTGAGAATCACCTCTTTAAAATGCAAATGTTAAAGGAATTAAATGTGGCTCTCTAAGGGGTGCCTTGCTTTTATTTGTACTATTGCCTCCTCTCATAAAATAGAAGAAATGTATTTCTCCTCCTGATAAGCATCACTTAACACTCCCCTTAACAAACCTCCAATGCCTTTTTCCTTAGCATACTCCAGCCTTTAAAAAGTAACTTCTTAGTCAACTAAAACAACTGTCTTAGGCTGAATCACAGCCTCTATCAGATTATATATCAGGTATCAGGGCAAATAAAAAGCTCTTAAGGGTCTCCCCCTACAAATATTGCTTAAAAACTTTAACCCTATATTGAACAGATTAACTAACAACTTGGTCCATCTGCTAGAAACACAATTTGAATAAAAGTGAGGTAAAGATGAAAGCCAGCTCTTATATAAACTAGTGAGTTTTGTATTAGGTCTGTACTTTCTATAAGGTCTGTATTTGTGTCTGCCTGTATGTTTATATATGTATGGTATGTATATGTGGTATTTTCTTCCTCTGGATGGTTTTGCCAAATTAATTTATAAAACAACTTAAAAGATCTCTATTCTAAATGGGCTTTAAAAAAATAAGAGCTTTTAAAAATTAAATATTCCTCCAGTCCCTTCCATCAGGAAACTTGCACAAGCCTCTTAGATAACCTCATCCACCAGAGGGCAGACAAGCAGAAGCAAGAAGAATTACAATCCTGCAGCCTGTGGAACAAAACCCACATTCACAGGAAGACAGACAAGATGCAAAGGCAGAGGGCTATGTACCAGATGAAGGAACAAGATGAAACCCCAGAAAAACAACTAAATGAAGTGGAGATAGGCAACCTTCCAGAAAAACAATTCAGAATAATGATAGTGAAGATGATCCAGGTCCTCAGAAAAACAGTGGAGGCAAAGATCGAGAAGACGCAAGAAATGTTTAACAGAGACCTAGAAGAATTAAGGAACAAACAAACGGAGATGAACAATACAATAACTGAAATGAAAACTACAGTAGAAGGAAGCAATAGCAGAATAACTGAGGCAGAAGAAGGGATAAGTGACCTGGAAGACAGAATGGTGGAATTCACTGCTGCGGAACAGAATAAAGAAAAAAGAATGAAAAGAAATGAAGACAACATAAGAGACCTCTGGGACAACATTCAATGCAGCTACATTCGCATTAAAGGGGTCTCAGAAGGAGAAGAGAGAGAGAAAGGATCCGAGAAAATATTTGAAGAGATTATAGTCGAAAACTTCCCTAACATGGGAAAGGAAACAGCCACACAAGTTCACGAAGCACAGAGAGTCCCACACAGGATAAACCCAAGGAGAAACACGCGGAGACACATAGTAATCAAACTGACAAAAATTAAACACAAAGAAAAATTATTGAAAGCAGCAAGGGAAAAATGACAAATAACATACAAGGGAATTCCCATAAGGTTAACAGCTGATTTCTCAGCAGAAACTCTACAAGCCAGAAGGGAGTGGCATGATATACTTAAAGTGTTGAAAGGGAAGAGCTTACAACCAAGATTACTCTACCCGGCAAGGATCTCATTCAGATTCAATGGAGAAATCAAAAGCTTTACAGACAAGCAAAAGCTAAGAGAATTCAGCACCACAAAACCAGCTCTACAACAAATGCTAAAGGAACTTCTCTAAGTGGGAAACACAAGAGAAGAAAAGGACCTACAAAAACAAACCCAAAATAATTAAGAAAATGGTCATAGGAACATACATATCGATAATTACCTTAAATGTGAGTGGATTAAACGCTCCAACCAAAAGACACAGGCTTGCTGAATGGATACAAAAACAAGACCCACATATATGCTGTCTACAAGAGACCCACTTCAGACCTAGGGACACATACAGACTGAAAGTGAGGGGATGGAAAAAGATATTCCATGCAAATGGAAACCAAAAGAAAGCTGAAGTAGCAATACTCATATCAGATAAAAATAGACTTTAAAATAAAGAATGTTACAAGAGACAAGGAAGGACACTATATAATGATCAAGGGATCAATCCAAGAAGAAGATATAACAATTATAAATATATATGCACCCAACATAGGAGCACCTCAATACATAAGGCAACTGCTAACAGCTATAACACAGGAAATCGACAGTAACACAATAATAGTGGGGGACTTTAACACCTCACTTACACCAATGGACAGATCATCCAAAATGAAAATAAATAAGGAAACAGAAGCTTTAAATGACACAATAGACCAGATAGATTTAATTGACATTTATAGGACATTCCATCCAACAACAGCGGATTACACTTTCTTCTCAAGTGCGCACGGAACATTCTCCAGGATAGATCACATCTTGGGTCACAAATCAAGCCTCAGTAAATTTAAGAAAATTGAAATCATATCAAGCATCTTTTCTGACTACAACACTATGAGATTAGAAATGAGTTACAGGAAAAAAGAGTAAAAAACACAAACACATGGAGGCTAAACAATACATTACTAAATAACCAAGAGATCACTGAAGAAATCAAAGAGGAAATCAAAAAATACCTAGAGACAAATGACAATGAAAACACGATGATCCAAAACTGAAGGGATGTGGCAAAAGCAGTTCTAAGAGGGTAGTTTATAGCTATACAAGCCTACGTCAGGAAACAAGAAAAATCTCAAATAAACAATCTAACGTTACACCTAAAGGAACTAGAGAAAGAAGAACAAACAAAACCCAAAGTTAGCAGAAGGAAAGAAATCATAAAGATCAGAGTGGAAATAAATGAAATAGAAACAAAGAAAACAATAGCAAAGATCAATAAAACTAAAAGAAAAAAAAATTTAAATATTCCCCAAACTCTCAGAAATATAGGAAGCAACCCAAATGTTTTTCAAGTTCATGTGATTTAGAAACTGAGCAGAACCTTGAGCCCCCACCCCACCCCCAAAGACAAAGGCCCCTCTATGTCCCCTGCCTCTTGTTTGTAGAAAAGGTGAAGTCTCCCAGGCCTCCCTGAGTCACCAAAAAGCAGGCTCAAGTTAATGATTAGGACTAGAGAGTCACAGAATCTTTCAGTGTCTGGTGCACATTCCTGAGCTGTTTTACAGATGCTCTAACTGCCACCAGAGGAAGAAAGCTGACTGCATGATGACCAGACTGTAGCCATGACATAAGGTGCTCCACTTGAGCAGTACTGAGTCTATGACTAGCACATTTCTAAGAACTGGCCTCAAAAGAATGGTATTAACATTATTGCTCATAATTATCTATATCTTTGTGGGCATCAAAATCATTGTAGCTTGCTCTGCCCATATATATAAGTGGGCAACTAAAATTGTCAGCAAAGAAATGCTACAGACCCATGTCGACATCTGTCACTTTGAGAATACAGCGCCCTATGTCAGCATGAAGAAGTTACAGAGAACAGACCTTCACCCCTAATCCCACAGAAATGGAATGATGTCTGAAAAGTGGGAATTTGTAAGCAGCTCTTTTGCCCCTTTCCTGTTTGCCTATTTCTGTTCCCCTCAAACCTTATAGGAACGAGATCACTAGACAATTTAACCTAACTCCTGACTTATGCTCTCCTGAGTGCACACCATGCCTTGCCTAACCTGTGGATTCTTTCCCTGGATTAAAAGAAGCAAGAATGAAGAACTAAGGAGTTAAAGAATAACTAGCTCTCTACCCCCAGCAGCCCCCTTAGCAATCCTGCAGGCAGATCACGCAGGCAATATAACGTCTGAAGAAAGAGTCAGCCAGTCTGCACCCAACGGGGAATGATGCAGAACCCAACTTCCTGCCTCAATGATTCACTGAGATTCTTTCCCCTTTTTCCTTTTAAAAATTGTCATGGGGCTTCCCTGGTGGTGCAGTGGTTGAGAGTCCGCCTGTCGATGCAGGGGACACAGGTTTGTGCCCCGGTCTGGGAAGATCCCACATGCCGCGGAGCGGCTGGGCCCGTGAGCCATGGCCACTGGGCCTGCACGTCCGGAGCCTGTGCTCCGCAACGGGAGAGGCCACAATAGTGAGAGGCCCGTGTACCGCAAAAAAAAAAAAAAAAAAAAAAAAAAACTGTCATGGCTGAGCACAATCTTCCAACTTGGTCTTGGGACATGAGTTCACCTCTTCAGATTGCTGGCTTTTCTAATTAAAGCAACTTTCCTTTCTACAAATACTTGCCTCTCAAGTATTGGCTTTTGAGAAGTGAGCAGCCAAATCTGAGTTCAGTAACAATTTGTGTAAATCTTTGATAAATAAGACTATTTTAATACTGTTGGTTTAATAAAAACAGCTGCATCTTCTGAGTTATCAGCACTGAGTATGATATGAGCATACATTTTTATTCGACGTGGGTTTACTAGTCAAATAAGCTAATATTATATTTACTAGAGGTTTAAGATTATAAAATTTATAGATTCCATTTTAATCAAATTAAATTATTATTATGCAAAACTTTCTTTCAACAGTAATTGTGTGTTATAATATGTCTTCTTAGAAGTAGGTTCCAAAATCTTTTTGGTAACCTGAAACTAAATTTATATTGAGTTAAATAATAGATATTCATTGAATATCTAGATCATTTCTAAATAAGATAAAACACCAAAACATTAACTACCGAATATAAGTTTAATTTTATCTACTTTTGGCTTCTTCTTTTACAGAGAGCCAAAGCTGTTTGGATCTGTTAATAAATGTGTTCATTTTGCCACTCTGAGAAATTATACTATGAAGAAGCATATCCTCTAGAAGTTATGAGATAGTATAATCATAAAATTTGCTAGTATGCTACAAAATGCTGGTATGTGACAAGCAAATCACAATTGTTTACTTCCTGGTCTTCGTGGAAAAATAGAGGTTATTAAGTGTTGAAAATTATAATCAATATATAAATGAAACTTCTAGAAATAATAAGGATGAAGGAAAAACCTCTTTATGCAAAATATTCAAGGAATGAGGGGTGTTCTTGTCAAGGGAAAAGATTGTAATTCTGTCCTAAGGTATCAATAGTGGTTTAGAGGTTGTGTGAAGGCTTTCAGATGAGAAAGAGGAAAGTGAAGGACAAAAACCTGAATGAAAATATGAAGTTGTAAAGGAACTGTGTGTGCGGAGGGGGGGAACATGTCTTCATCATGTCCTCAATTATTTAAAAGAACCGAGTCTTCTCAATTTTAAATTATGCTAGATCCCATATTTACTTTTGATATCTGTATTGCCATTTTGATTAAATGGATAACTAAGTATCATTTCATAGTGACCTGTCATCCTGGTTAATTAAGTGTCCAAACCTTTTGACATTTTGACAACTTTTGATATTTTGCTTCCCCAGATCAAATCCTTATGCTCGCTTCGGCAGTGCATATACCAAAATCAAATCCTAAATAAAATCCTGATCTCAAATTGACTTTGAGACTTCTGAGAGGGCCTCTGGAAAACCTCAAAGGATTTGCTCTCTCCTAGTAAAAAGAGATGTTAAGCTAATTAGGTCTATTTAATATGTTGAACTGCATGAAAATCATGGTCAAATAAGAAGAGATTCTTAACCTTCCCTAGCTTATATCTGTATAGGTAAATGTTTTTAACATAAATATTCCAGGAATTAGATGTAATTTCTAAAAATCTGTCAACGCCTTTTTTTTTTTTTTTTTTTTTTTTTTGCGGTACGCGGGCCTCTCACTGTTGTGGCCTCTCCCGTTGCAGAGCACAGGCTCCGGAGGCGCAGGCTCAGCGGCCATGGCTCACGGGCCCAGCCGCTCCGCGGCATGTGGGATCTTCCCGGACCGGGGCACGAACCCGCGTCCCCTGCATCTCAACCACTGCGCCACCAGGGAAGCCCTGTCAACGCCTTTTTTGTCCACTATTATATTCTTATGCTATTTTGCCTGATAGTATACAATAATGGCATAATTTTATCATCATAATTCCAGTTGCTCTCATCAGATCTTTAATACAGCCATTTTAAGCCTTTATCATTCACAGTTATCGTTTTATTCCAGTGTTTTCCAGAAAGCTCTTACAATCGGCTACTATCCAGAATGCTTCATCTTCAGCGAAAAGGACTGTCTCTGAGACCCATGGCAAGGACTATAACAGGTAATCTGGGGTATAGACTTCTGATGGAATTGCTCAAGTAACCTTGAGACCGTGCTACTGGACTGAGTAAAGATACCAGAACTCTAGTGGAGAAGCCAATGGGTTCATAAAACTGCTAACCCAAGACCAAGCAGAACAAATAATTAATTACATGGGACTGAGTGAACTGCTGAAGGAAGATGATAATTTTTATGTGTTTTTTACTGCTGGCTCATTAATATTCTGTTTTCTGGGTATAAGATTTCTCTTAAGCTATCTATAACTCATGACTATTTAGTAGATTATACCTTTGTAAACAAAAGCAAAACATTTCTTTTTCTCCCTACCTGAACCTCCCAGAATTCAGAAACTCTTACAATACTCTTATTTATATGGCAATATAGCTATTTACACAAGTTCAGTAAGAATCTGTTCTCCTTGTAACAGGACATAATTGGAAAAATTGGTTATATTATCAAGGCTTTGACTGAAATGTCATACTTGAGAAAGATATGCATAGAATCAAATATGACCAGACAGCTTTAAGGAACTAAGGTTGACATCATGGAACCAATGCTTATAAAGCCCTCTTGGAAAAAGTCAGCCTGATACCTGACTTATGATGTTCCCAGCCTACAGGCAAATAAGAAAAGTCACTTCTTGACAGGCCCAGGAAACAGAGTATTTTGGGGATCTCAAGAAGAGAAATTCACCCAAATCTATAGGTACTGAAGATAAGTATGATGACAGATTGGCTTCCGAGCGTGGAGAGGCTTTTAAAAGTCCAATCTGAGGGACCTTCCTGGCAGTCCAGGGGTTAAGACTTCACCTTCCAATGCAAGGGGTGCAGGTTTCATCCCTGGTTGGGGAGCTAAGATCCCACATGCCTCGTGGCCAAAAAACCAAAACATAAAACAGAAGCAGTCTTGTAATGAATTCAATGAAGACTTTAAAAAATGGTCCACATCAAAAAAAATCTTTAAAAAAATAAATCAAGGGCTTCCCTGGTGGCGCAGTGGTTGAGAGTCCGCCTGCCGATGCAGGGGACACGGGTTCGTGCCCCGGTCCGGGAAGATCCCACATGCCACAGAGCGGCTGGGCCCGTGAGCCATGGCCGCTGAGCCTGCGCGTCCGGAGCGAGAGGCCCGCGTACCGGAAAACAAAACAAACAAACAAAAAAAAAATAAATCAATCAATAAAAGTCCAATCTGAGATTCTTTAAAAAACCTCCAGCAAAGCAAATTTTTAAAAGCCCATGTGGTCAAATACCATTTTTGCTGCACTTATACAAATAATCAGGCCAAATTTAATGAGACCAGATGTATGTTGTGAACAAGAACCATCTTACCTTGTTTTTCTTTGATCAAAATGGTGGTAATTGAGAGAGAAATTTTATGTTTCAACAGGAAACTATAACCCATCCTGTGGATTATCAGATTCTAGTCCTGTTCATTGTCTTTGCGCTATTTTTAACCTCTTTATAAACTGGATCCTTCTGTCTTGTACATTTTCAGCAATTAATGTTTCCAATTTTTCTACTACCCTCTTCACTTGGTGTCACTAAGAACTATAAAACCTGACTGCCCAGTTCCTTATTGAGACTCTAGGCTGTCTTGTCCCAAAGTCCTGTAAGCTGAAGCAGGACAACTTGACATAAACTTCAAAGGACTTATTGCTGCAACAGTTTAGGCCACTGAGGAAGTTCACCAAACATCCGCATCTTCCATGCTCTGCTCTAGGAAATAACCATGACCATGACACTGATGGTCTCATTCATCATCTAAAGATGCTTCAAGCCCAACATCTAGAAATCTTCTTGACTGGCTGCCCTTCGGACTCAGAAACTAGGTTTATTGTCTACTCTAACCACTAATCTTTGTTTTCTTTGTATTTCCTTGTTCTAATTTATGCTCTTTTCCTCCTTTTCAGATCTCTTACCTAGCATTTCCTAACTCAAATCTTCTTTCCAAGTCAATCAACCTAGATTCCTTTTTGTGTGAAACTTCTAGGGAAGTTACAGATAGGAGAAATGTGGGGACCCACTCAGACCCCCAGAGTTGGTATAAAGATTATTTTTTATCTTTATAAAGTGAAGATAAAAAAAAAAGTGAAAACATTTGAGCTAAAGAAGATGTAGAGAGAAACCTTATCTGAACTTCCCTTACCTGACTAAAGCAGAGCCTCCAGAAAAATATGGCTGCCATTAACCCCCTTCAAAGGAAGTTTCCTGTGAATTCAGCTGCCTTGGAGACAGGCTGCCCATTTCCATTGGCATCAAAATGCCCAAAAGAACTTTCCATATCTTCCCATTCAAGCCTCCTCCGGAATGCCTCCTCCCACCCCCACCCCCCGGAAGTTTGGTATATAAACCTTTTATCTCTGGTTATTAAAGAAATTACCGGTCAATGAAGAGTACTCCTGTGCATAAATATTAGTAAATCTTGTCTCTCCTCTTGTTAATATGTCTCTTATCAATTAATATGCAGGCTTGCAACCACTGAACCCAAGCTATAAGCGGAATAGTTTTCCTCCCAACATAATCACTTCTTATCTTTCAGAATCAGATCACACCAGTCCTTTACTATTCCAAAAGGAACGATAATAGAAAACATATCAACACAGTCAAAGAATGCCAGGAAATGGCATTCTTGGCACATTTCCATCATGCAAAAATCTAATTTTATATATGAGTCAGTAGGTGGCACCAAAGGAGAAAGAAGTGTATCTTGGTAAATGCAAAGAATGCTTTGACTCCTGGAAATCTAATAAAACCTACTCTTTAGAAGGTCTGTGCTCTGTTTTATCCTTAAATATCTTATTTAAACTGAAAACTGGGACTTCCCTGGTGGCGCGGTAGTTAACAATCCGTCTGCCAATGCAGGGGACATGGGTTTGAGCCCTGGTCCGGGAAGATCCCACGTGCCGCGGAGCAAATAAGCCTGTGCGCCACAACTACGGAGCCTGCGTGCCACAACTACTGAAGCCCACGCACCTAGAGCCCGTGCTCCGAAACAAGAGAAGCCACTGCAATGAGAAGCCACGCACTTCAACGACGAGGCCCTGCTCACTGCAACTAGAGAAAGCCCACGCGCACCAATGAAGACCCAATGCAGCCATAAATGAATAAATACATAAATAAATAAAATAAACTGAAAACTGCCTCAAGACTTCATTGAAAGTAAACCCAAAAATCACACAAAAAAATTAAAACTTAGAAAATACCTTGAAAAAAATTTCATATATTCCTGCCAGAAACTGATTCTAGATATCCATCTTGCTGGGTTAGACACAAATCATATTGTATTCAAGAAATATGATGTCTTACCAGCTGTATATCTGAAGCCTGTGATCCACCTTGGCAGAAGCAAGAGGATAAGCACAGAGAAATTTGTCTTATAAGCCAGAGAAAAAGGAACATTGTGGCAGTTCCTAAATCTTTTGGGCATTCCAGATGGGAGGGCAGGGACCATTCATCTCTAGAAATATATGTGAAACCACAGAAATTGCCCCTAGTCAAATGTTAGCCTTTCCACAGGCTGTAAACCAGAAAAGGACTGAGCTCTTGCCACCTCATGGAAAGGCTTTTTTATTTTTTCCTGTTTCTTAATAAAAATATTCAGCGATATCAGGAAAGAATATTTCCTTAAATTTCTTAAAGATACTTTGCACATTCATCTTGCCATTCTTCCCCATCACAAACTATCATCAGAGTGGCACATCACTTAAAATGTAGTTACTAAACTCACTTAGCTATAATAAAAATTAATATAAATAAATAAAAGACTAAGTTAAAGAGAGACGTCCCTCTTCTACAGTCACTGATAATCCTCTAGCGGCTAAGGTAGTGTAAGCAGATAGGGTAGGGTGTCCCCAGAGAAAGAGAACCAGGCATGGCTTTCTTGACAGAAAAGAAGCCATTTCACCTAAGCCATTTTGTGACCTAAGCCTGGCCACAATGCCTGCCCTTGGACAGGTCTCAGTAATTAATGATTTTAAGGGCAGGAACAAAGGAAAAGCAGTCAAGAAACAATAGTTCGGCAATAAAGCAGAGTCCTATTTCCTCCTCAAGAATATACATCACAATCTGATACATATTTTTGAGTTCTGCAGGAACTAAGCCCCCCACACACACACACACCCTACCAGGTAGAGGATGGTGACTACATGCTGAGACCCCAGACTGGTCGGAACCTAAGGAATGATGATGTTGACCTTTTCTGACCCCCTGACTTCTATCCACTAAAGTCTGGACTCTGTCCATCTTTGCCCCAATTCTATGCTGACTTCTCTGCTCAAGCCCCTTCATGAATATGCACAGACCCTTAGCTTAAAACTTCCCCAATTTTGCTGTTCGGAGAGACACTACTTTGGGAAAGATCCCTGGTGTTCTCCTCACTTGCTGCAAGTAATAAATCCCTCCTCCTCCAGCTCTTTGCCTTGGTTGTGTCTTTTGGCTCGACACCCACCAAGAGGCAAACCCAGTGTTTCTGTAACAATAGTGCTTCTCCCTAAGTCCTCCTCTCCAACAAGGTCCAAGCTGTAGGCCTTGATGAAAACAATTCATATTTTATAGCAAGACAAGAAAATTTTAAACATAAAATTTTTCTCTGGGCTTCCCTGGTGGCGCAGTGGTTGAGAGTCCGCCTGCCGGCCGATGCAGGGGACGCGTGTTTGTTCCCCAGTCCGGGGGGAATCCCACATGCCGCGGAGCGGCTGGGCCCGTGAGCCATGGCCGCTGAGCCCGCGCGTCCGGAGCCTGTGCTCCGCAAGGGCAGAGGCCACGACAGTGAGAGGCCCGCGTACCGCAAAAAAAAAAAAAATTTTTTTCTCTGCCCATTTGGGCCTCCTCCCTCCCCTTTAATGTGTGTTGTGCAACTGCATTAACCAGACTTCCTTAGGAGATAACGTTCCTTCTTAACCTCATCAAGGGTCACAATTCCTTAGAAGATAACTTCCCTTCTTGATCTTGTAAAGGGCCATGATGACCCATGACCCACTACGTGCTTTGTATGTGTAGATCTGGATTCTGTAAACTGTCAATAATACATCATTTGACGTAAAACCCTCTGTCTCAAAATTTTACATACCTGGGCTTTGACCTCTAATGGGCAGAACAGTCCTCAGAACTTTCTGAAAGACTCTCTCCTGGGTTATAATCCTCAGGTTGGCTCAAATAACATTTTCCATTTCTTTCTTAGATCGATTATTGATTATGTATTTTCATCGACAGCCTCCACTTACCCTGGCAAATTCCATTGGTTTGGGAAGAAGGCACATGACCATGACATCAAAGCGAACATCACATACTGTCTTCAACCACTTGGTGACAAACTGAGGCTTCAGCTTTTCCACTAAACTTCCAACTTCATCATCCATCATATATGCTGTGGAGTGAAACCACTGAAACACCATGGCCACCAGCCTGGCCAAGCTTTCCGTAGGGGTGTTCTCACTGGGCGTGCAGAGGCTCACCTGGAAATAGGTAGATCAGACTCTCCTTCAGCCTCCTTACATAATTATTACATGTTTGGTAAAAGACGAAAACAAAAGAAAGATGCCCCGTATAATCCATTTGAAATAGGCAGAGGTTTTTTTCGGGGTTTTTTTGTTGCTGTTCTTTGAACCCTTTGAATGCCCATTTATTTCTTTAAATTTTTGAACCACTTTAAGAATTACTGAAATATGATTTGTTTAAATTCTTATTAAAACTACATTTATGAGTAATTGAAATCTACCCCCCTGGACAGGAGTGACATAATACCACTGTAGGGTAACTGCTTTACCTCGTCCTTCTCTTCTTGACATCTGCTGCAGCCTATTCACTTAACAACAGGTAGAGGCCTTTTCTGGTTTTTGGTCTTGTTTTTGTTTTGTTTCGTTTTTTAATGTACAACTTGTCAATATTTGGCCAGGGAAACAAGTCTTTATAGCAACTGTATCTCTATCTTTTGGGCCAAAGTTTTTTTTGTTTGTTTGTTTTCTGTTTTTTGGGGGTTTTTGAATTTTATTTTATTTAATTTTTTATACACCAGATTCTTATTACTCATCCATTTTATACACATCAGTGTATACATGTCAATCTCAATCTCCCAATTCATCACACCACCACCCCCACCACTTTCCCCCTTGGTGTCCATATATTTGTTCTCTACATTGTGTCTCTATTTCCACCCTGCAAACCGGTTCATCTGTACCATTTTTCTAGGTTCCACATATATGCGTTAATATATGATATTTGTTTTTCTCTTTCTGACTTACTTCACTCTGTATGACAGTCTCTAGATCCATCCACGTCTCAACAAATGACCCAATATTGTTCCTTTTTATGGTTGAATAATATTCCATTGTATATATGTACCACATAATCTTTATCCATTCGTCTGTCAATGGGCATTTAGGTTGCTTCCATGACCTGGCTATTGTAAAGAGTGCTGCAATGAACATTGGGGTGCATGTGTCTTTTTGAATTATGGTTTTCTCAGGGTATATGCCCAGTAGTGGGATTGCTGGGTCGTATGGTAGTTCTATTTTTAGTTTTTTAAGGAAGCTCCATACTGTTCTCCATAGTGGCTGCATCAATTTACATTCCCACCAACAGTGCAAGAGGGTTCCCTTTTCCCCACACCCTCTCCAGCACTTTTTGTTTGTAGATTTTCTGATGATGTCCATTCTAACTGGTGTGAGGTGATACCTCATTGTAGTTTTGATTTGCATTTCTCTAATAATTAGTGATGTTGAGCAGCTTTTCATGTGCTTCTTGGCCATCTGTATGTCTTCTTTGGAGAAATGTCTATTTAGGTCTTCTGTCCATTTTTGGATTGGGTTGTTTGTTTTATTAATATTGAGCTGCATAAGCTGTTTATATATTTTGGAGATTAATCCTTTGTCTGTTGATTCGTTTGCAAATATATTCTCCCATTCTAAGGGTTTTCTTTTTGTCTTCTTTATGGTTTCCTTTGCTGTGCAAAAGCTTTCAAGTCTCATTAGGTCCCATTTGTTTATTTTTGTTTTTATTTCCATTACTCTAGGAGGTGGATCAAAAAAGATGTTGCTGTGATTTATGTCAGAGTGTTCTTCCTATGTTTTCCTCTAAGAGTTTTATAGTGTCCGGTCTTACATTTAGGTCTCTAATCCATTTTGAGTTTATTTTTGTGTATGGTGTTAGGGAGTGTTCTAATTTCATTCTTTTACATGTAGCTGTCCAGTTTTCCCAGCACCATGTATTGAAGAGGCTGTCTTTTCTCCATTGCATATTCTTGCCTCCTTTATCAAAAATAAGGTGACCATATGTGTGTGGGTTTATCTCTGGGCTTTCTATCCTGTTCCATTGATCTATATTTTTGTTTTTGTGCCAGTACCATATTGTCTTGATTACTGTAGCTTTGTAGTATAGTCTGAAGTCAGGGAGTCTGATTCCTCCAGCTCTGTTTTTTTCCCTCAGGACTGCTTTGTCTATTCGGGGTCTATTGTGTCTCCATACAAATTTTAAGATTTTTGGTTCTAGTTCCATAAAAAATGCCATTGGTAATTTGATAGGGATTGCATTGAATCTGTAGATTGCTTTGGGCAGTAGAGTCATTTTCACAATATTGATTCTTCCAATCCAAGAACATGGTATATCTCTCCAACTGTTGGTATCATCTTTAATTTCTTTCATCAGTGTCTTATAGCTTTCTGCATACAGGTCTTTTTGCTCCCTAGGTAGGTTTATTCCTAGGTATTTTTTTGTTGTTGTTGCAATGGTAAATGGGAGTGTTCCCTTCATTTCTCTTTCAGATTTTTCATCATTAGTGTATAGGAATGCAAGAGATTTCTGTGCATTGATTTTGTATCCTGCAACTTTACCGAATTCATTAGCTCTAGTAGTTTTCTGGTGGCATCTTTAGGGTTCTCTATGTATAGTATCATGTCATCTGCAAACCGTGACAGTTTTACTTCTTCTTTTCCAATTTGTATTCCTTTTATTTCTTTTTCTTCTCTGATTGCCATGGCTAGGACTTCAAAACTATGTTGAATAATAGTGGTGAGAGTGGACACCCTTGTCTTGTTCCTGATCATAGAGGAAATGCTTTCAGTTTTTCACCATTGAGAATGATGTTCGCTGTGGGTTTGTTGTATACGGCCTTTATTATGGTGAGGTAGGTTCCCTCTATGCCCACTTTCTGGAGAGTTTTTATCATAAACGGGTGTTGAATTTTGTCAAAAGCTTTTTCTGCATCTATTGAGATGATCACATGGTTTTTATTCTTCAATTTGTTAATATGGTTTATCACATTGATTGATTTGTGTATATTGAAGAATCCTTGCATCCCTGGGATAAATCCCACTTGATCATGGTGTGTGATCCTTTTAATGTGTTGCTGGATTCTGTTTGCTAGTATTTTGTTGAGGATTTTTGCATCTATATTCATCAGTGATATTGGTCTGTAATTTTCTGTTTTTGAGTACCTTTGTGTGGTTTTGATATCAGGGTGATGGTGGCCTCATAGAGTGAGTTTGGGAGTGTTCCTCCCTCCGCAATTTTTTGCAAGAGTTTGAGAAGGATGGATGGGTGTTAGCTCGTCTCTAAATGTTTGATAGAATTCACCTGTGAACCCATCTGGTCCTGGACTTTTGTTTGTTGGAAGATTTTTAATCACAGTCTCAATTTCATTACTTGTGATTGGTCTGTTCATATTTTCTATTTCTTCCTGGTTCAGTCTTGGAAGGTTATACCTTTCTAAGAATTTGTCCACTTCTTCCAGGTTGTCCATTTTATTAGCATACAGTTGCTTGTAGTAGTCTCTTAGGATGCTTCGTATTTCTGCAGTGTCTGTTGTAACTTTCCTTTTTCATTTCTAATTACATTGCTATGAGTCCTCTCCCTCGTTTTCTTGATGAGTCTGGCTAATGGTTTATCAATTTTGTTTATCTTCTCAAAGAACCCGCTTTTAGTTTTATTGATCTTTGCTATTGTTTTCTTTGTTTCTATTTCATTTATTTCCACTCTGATCTTTATGATTTCTTTCCTTCTGCTAACTTTGGGTTTTGTTTGTTCTTCTTTCTCTAGTTCCTTTAGGTGTAACGTTAGATTGTTTATTTGAGATTTTTCTTGTTTCCTGAGGTAGGCTGGTATAGCTATAAACTTCCCTCTTAGAACTGTTTTTGCCACATCCCGTCGGTTTTGGATCATCGTGTTTTCATTGTCATTTGTCTCTAGGTATTTTTTGATTTCCTCTTTGATTTCTTCAGTGATCTCTTGGTTATTTAGTAATGTATTGTTTAGCCTCCATGTGTTTGTGTTTTTTACTCTTTTTTCCTGTAACTCATTTCTAATCTCATAGTGTTGTAGTCAGAAAAGATGCTTGATATGATTTCAATTTTCTTAAATTTACTGAGGCTTGATTTGTGACCCAAGATGTGATCTATCCTGGAGAATGTTCCGTGCGCACTTGAGAAGAAAGTGTAATCTGCTGTTGTTGGATGGAATGTCCTATAAATGTCAATTAAATCTATCTGATCTATTGTGTCATTTAAAGCTTCTGTTTCCTTATTTATTTTCATTTTGGATGATCTGTCCATTGGTGTAAGTGAGGTGTTAAAGTCCCCCACTATTATTGTGTTACTGTCGATTTCCTGTGTTATAGCTGTTAGCAGTTGCCTTATGTATTGAGGTGCTCCTATGTTGGGTGCATATATATTTATAATTGTTATATCTTCTTCTTGGATTGATCCCTTGATCATTATGTAGTGTCCTTCCTTGTCTCTTGTAACATTCTTTATTTTAAAGTCTATTTTATCTGATATGAGTATTGCTACTCCAGCTTTCTTTTGGTTTCCATTTGCATGGAATATCTTTTTCCATCCCCTCACTTTCAGTCTGTATGTGTCCCTAGGTCTGAAGTGGGTCTCTTGTAGACAGCATATATATGGGTCTTGTTTTTGTATCCATTCAGCAAGCCTGTGTCCTTTGGTTGGAGCATTTAATCCACTCACATTTAAGGTAATTATCGATATGTGTGTTCCTATGACCATTTTCTTAATTATTTTGGGTTTGTTTTTGTAGGTCCTTTTCTTCTCTTGTGTTTCCCACTTAGAGAAGTTCCTTTAGCATTTGTTGTAGAGCTGGTTTTGTGGTGCTGAATTCTCTTAGCTTTTGCTTGTCTGTAAAGCTTTTGATTTCTCCATTGAATCTGAATGAGATCCTTGCTGGGTAGAGTAATCTTGGCTGTAGGTTTTTCTCTTTCAACACTTTAAGTATATCATGCCACTCCCTTCTGGCTTGTAGAGTTTCTGCTGAGAAATCAGCTGTTAACCTTATGGGAGTTCCCTTGTATGTTATTTGTCATTTTTCCCTTGCTGCTTTCAATAATTTTTCTTTGTGTTTAATTTTTGTCAGTTTGATTACTATGTGTCTCCGCGTGTTTCTCCTTGGGTTTATCCTGTGTGGGACTCTCTGTGCTTCGTGAACTTGGGTGGCTGTTTCCTTTCCCATATTAGGGAAGTTTTCGACTATAATCTCTTCAAATATTTTCTCGGGTCCTTTCTCTCTCTCTTCTCCTTCTGGGACCCCTATAATGCGAATGTTGTTGCGTTGAATGTTGTCCCAGAGGTCTCTTAGGCTGTCTTCATTTCTTTTCATTCTTTTTTCTTTATTCTCTTCCACAGCAGTGAATTCCACCATTCTGTCTTCCAGGTCACTTATCCCTTCTTCTGCCTCAGTTATTCTGCTATTGATTCCTTCTACTGTAGTTTTCATTTCAGTTATTGTATTGTTCATCTCTGTTTGTTTGTTCTTTAATTCTTCTAGGTCTTTGTTAAACATTTCTTGCATCTTCTCGATCTTTGCCTCCATTGTTTTTCCGAGGTCCTGGATCATCTTCACTATCATTATTCTGAATTGTTTTTCTGGAAGGTTGCCCATCTCCACTTCATTTAGTTGTTTTTCTGGGGTTTTATCTTGTTCCTTCATCTGGTACATAGCCCTCTGCCTTTGCATCTTGTCTATCTTTCTGTGAATGTAGTTTTTGTTCCACAGGCTGCAGGATTGTAGTTCTTCTTGCTTCTGCTGTCTGCCCTCTGGTGGATGAGGCTATCTAAGAGGCTTGTGAAAGTTTCCTGATGGGAGGGAGTGGTGGTGGGTAGAGCTGACTGTTGCTCTGGTGGGCAGAGCTCAGTAAAACTTTAATCCGTTTGACTGCTGATGGGTGGGGCTGGGTACCCTCCCTGTTGGTTGTTTGGCCTGAGGCAACCCAACACTGGAGTCTACCTGGGCTCTTTGGTGGGGTTAATGGCAGACTCTGGGAGGGCTCACGCCAAGGAGTACTTACCGGAACTTCTGCTGCCAGTGTCCTTGTCCCCATGGTGAGCCACATCCACCCCCTGCCTCTGCAGGAGACCCTCCAACAGTAGCAGGTAGGTCTGGTTCAGTCTCCTGTGGGGTCACTGCTCCTTCCCCTGGGTCCCGATGCACACACTATTTTGTGTGTGCGCTCCAAGAGTGGAGTCTCTGTTTCCCCCAGTCCTGTTCAAGTCCTGCAATCAAATCCCACTAGCCTTCAAAGTCTGATTCTCTAGGAATTCCTCCTTCTGTTGCTGGACCCCCAGGTTGGGAAGCCTGATGTGGGGCTCAGAACCTTCACTCCAGTGGGTGGACTTCTGTGGTATAAGTGTTCTCCAATCTGTGAGTCACCCACCCAGCAGTTATGGGATTTGATTTTACTGTGATTGCGCCCCTCCTACCGTCTCATTGTGGCTTCTCCTTTGTCTTTGGATGTGGGGTATCTTTTTTGGTGCGTTCCAGTGTCTTCCTCTCAATGACTGTCCAGCAGCTAGTTGTGATTCTGGTGTTCTCGCAAGAGGGAGTGAGAGCACGTCCTTCTACTCCACCATCTTGGTTCTGATCTGTCCAAAGTTTTAAATGTACACTTTCCTTCTGGCTATTAGGAATTGTATGTTAAGAAGTCCAAGACTGGCCTTCAGAAGAAACTGAATCAGGCACTCTCTGCCCCTCAATCAGAGTTTGGGACTAGAGCTGTGTCCCAACCACCTTCTGCTACTGGTTGTTAGCAGTGACTGTGGGCAAGTTGAACTGCCTCTCTGGGCTTCTCTGTCCTCATCAGAAAAATGAAGGGGTAAAATAGGCAGTTTTTAAATTGATGGAGGACCACTTAGCCTGGAAACTGTGTTCTTCTCTACAGAGAGAGATGGACTGTAAGAATTTCCCCTCGAGATTGCACCTCCCTACAAGCTTTTCCCATATAAGAAATCTGTTACATAATCTGCACTAGATACTTTAAACAAGTTAAGTCTACAAAGTGAAATTTCATAAATATCTTCAGTAAAAAATAATCTATATATATTTCAGTTCTAAAATGATCAGATTTAGCCAAGAATTTCCTATCAGTAATAACTCTGAAACATTAGAGCCCCCCCCCCAGTTCACGATATTATAAATAGACTTTCCAAAACTGCTCATCACTTAGTAATTCAATCATTCTGAAATAATCTCTTATTAAGCACTGAAGTAGCATTCAAGAATATAAAAAAATAAGTAAAACACTATCTCTGCCTTCAGGAGTTCACAATAGTAGTCAGTATGTCATTAGATAATAAGTTCTAGCAGCAAGACATGCGAAATCAACAATTAAACTGCAATTTGGCAAAACAAAACAAAGCAAAACAAAACCAAAAAAATGTGTGAAAGCATAAAAGAGATGTATCACTTTGGAGACTTAGCCCATGTCTCCAATGGACAAAAACAAAAGTCTGCTTTTCTGCAGAACTGGCAAATTCAGCATGCTTGGAACTTTGGATCTGTATGTTTGATCTTTCCTAAACGAATACTGCAGTTGAATCAGTCAATAGCAATCAAATTCCTTGCATTGGTTTGGCTATAATTTTTCTGGCTGTGTTGCAGACTTGCCATAAATACACAAAAAGCTCCACAGAGACTGAACTTTCAAGCAAACTTTCATGTCGATCAGATGAATGATCTGTAAATTATATTGAATCCAATATTTCACAATATACCCTAGCAACTTTCCCACTTGCTTATTGCCAAACTGTGCATTTCCAACAGTTTAGGGTCTGGCACAGTAGGTTCAACACCTGGCTATTCATTAGAATCAACTAGGGAGCTTTTTAAAAAGTTCCCAAGATTCTGGGGTGGAATCTGGGCAATGGCATTTTTTAAAAGCCTTCCCAGGTAAATCCAATGTGCAGTTACTGTCCTAGAGTACAGAGTCCCTATGCTAAGTTTAATTTTTCACTATTTACTATTTACTTCATTAAAAAGAACAGAAGAAATTCCTCATCAGCGCAATGTTGGAATGAAACATAAGAAAGCAGAGAAGAGTTAACTTCTTTTCTTACTAAGAACCATATCCCAAATTGACTGAGTAGCCGCTGGTCGTGTTTATCATCATCTTTGTTGTCAAAGTCAGCGTGATCCAGGGAATGGTGGGAGGAGGAGAGGCCCAGCTGCCGCCGGCGATTGAGCTCATGTTCCCGCTGCTCAGCATGGAACTCGGCTTCTTTCAACAAGCTGCCAAAGGGGAGAGATTTCAAGTTAGACTGCCAAAAAATACATTCGAGATTATGACCTATTCAGAGCAATTACTTCATGAGTACTCAAGCATCACTCATTGCTCTCCTTTAAATGGGAAGGAGCCTAATTTCCTTACTATTTTCTACTCCATCCCCATTTCAAAGATGAACAAACTGAGACACAAAGAGGCTACTTCCTCCAATCAATTAGAATCAAGCAGAACTGATGCCTTCTGGCTTCTAGTTCACCAACCATCCCACTATATGTCAATGCTTCTCCTATATCTAATATGAAGCTGTGTGGACATCAAATGCATAATACAAGGAAAGACTGAGGAACTGGTACCCAGATGGAAAACTATTTAATATCTAGTATTCAAAGACCTGACAGTGAGCAACGAAGATTCCTTTTTCACTTGCTAAGCAAATGACAATTTAAAAACATAATACCCAATGTTGGCAAGGGTTTAGCAAAAACTATCAGTTTCATACAGTGATGTATGAAATTCACATACACTCTTTGAAAATCAGTTTGGTAATGTATCAAGCACCATTAAAATATTCAGACCCTTTGACCCAGTCAACCACATCTGGTCATCTACCCTAAGAAAAAATATATACGAACAGCACTATACACAAAAATAGTTATCAGAGTTATTTTTTTTTTTTTTTTTTTTTTTTTGCGGTACGCGGGCCTCTCACTGCTGTGGCCTCTCCCGTTGAGGAGCACAGGCTCCGGACGCGCAGGCCCAGCGGCCATGGCTCACGGGCCTAGCCGCTCCGCGGCATGTGGGATCCTCCCGGACCGGGGCACGAACCCGCGTCCCCTGCATCGGCAGGCGGACTCTCAACCACTGCGCCACCAGGGAAGCCCCAGAGTTATTTTTAACAGTAAAAAACAAAAAGGAAGAAACTGAAATATCTACTGGTGGAGGAAAATAAGCTAGATAAATATTATGTAGGCACTAAAAAGGATAAATGTGGAAACTACACAACATGAAAAAGAGCTAATGGTATAAGGTTACATCAGAAAGAATGTGGATACACTGTGATTACAGTTATATAAATAAAATATGCATTTGAATAAACCTAGAAGAACATGTGCAAAAGTGATGATGACGACAGCAGTATGGTTGATTTTTTTTTCTATTTCCAAACTTTCTGTAATGTTTTATTTAGCAAACATTTACTGCACTTCTACATGTATCAGCCACTGGGATAAGAGAAACAGAAGACTTAGTCCCTAGCTTTAAAACTTGCATTCTGGGGCTTCCCTGGTGGTGCAGTGGTTGAGAATCTGCCTGCTAATGCAGGGGACACGGGTTCGAGCCCTGGTCTGGGAGGATCCCACATGCCGTGGAGCAACTGGGCCCGTGAGCCACAACTACTGAGCCTGCGCATCTGGAGCCTGTGCTCCGCTGCAAGAGAGGCCACGATAGTGAGAGGCCCGCGCACCGCGATGAAGAGTGGCCCCCACTTGCCACAACTAGAGAAAGCCCTCGCACAGAAACGAAGACCCAACACAGCAAAAATAAATAAATTAATTAATAAACTCCTACCCTGAACATCTAAAAAAACTTGCATTCTAGTATTTTTTCTTAATTTTTAAAAGTCTTGCCTCAGTGAATATTATACAAAAAGAGAACAAATCTAGAGGTTATCACTTCTAAAGCTTCCTTTTTTGTGTGTGACAGAAGGAGAAAAAGCCAGAAGCCTGCAGGATCAGGCCCCCGCCTTACTCCACAGCCTTCTGGTTTACTCCAGTACCGAATTATCTAGAGCTCTCCCATCCTTCACTGCTATCAGTCAGGTCTGGGACAGCCTTATTCCCACCTCTCACTCTGACTGGCGCCTCCACTTCATTCCCCTAAGACCCCCTACTCTGTGTTGTCATTATGCTCACCACACTGGATTGCAATTTCTTTCTTCTGTTTTTATAGTCCCTACATGGGTAACTTGAAAGCAGAGGTTACATTTTACTCTCTTCTGTCTTCCAAGTGTCTGATACATGCCTGGCACATAACTGGCATTAGATAAAAATATTTGTTGAATGAATGAATTAAAACATCGTCATTGCAACATTGTGGAAGTTGAGCTGCCTGGCTGAGGGCACTTGAAGTTGAATTAAATTTGCACATCTCGGACTTCCCTGGTGGCGCACTAGTTAAGAATCCGCCTGCCAATGCAGGGGACGTGGGTTCAAGCCCTGGTCCGGGAAAATCCCTACATGCCGCAGAGCCACTGCGCCCGTGTGCCACAACTACCGAGCCAGCGCTCTAGAGCCGGCGTGCCACAACTACTGAAGCCCACGCGCCTAGAGCCCGTGCTCCGCAACAAGAGAAGCCACCGCAGTGAGAAGCCCGCACACCGCAACGAAGAGTAGCCCCTGCTCGCCGCAACTAGAGAAAGCCCGCGTGCAGTAGCAAAGACCAATGCAGCCAAAAATAAATAATAAATAAATAAATAATTTTTAAAATAAAAATAAATAAATAAATTTGCACATCTCAATGTGAACAGGGTGGCTCAAAGCAAAGGCAGTGTTTTCAGGGTAAGTTTCTGATGACGCTGTTACCTAATCACCGCCTCCACGGCGCAGACAAGTTCCTCGGCACCACATTCTCGAGTGTTGATGGGTGGAGGGGAGGTCTGATAGAGGTGGGTCTCCGAGGCAGCTCCCAGTTCGTTACTGTGATGATTTGAGTGGCATCTTTTGCAGTACCGAACAGGCCTGTTTCCATGACGACCACAACACCCTGCTGAAAAGCAGGTGACAACAGCTCTTCTAACGTGGGAACTGCAGTTCTAGAAGAAAAAGAGCGAAATCAATTAAAAGTCACCACTGAGGTAAATTTGGCTACTAATTGGAACAAATGGAAACTTAAAGGGCCACTGGAAGTGGCAGCACATTTCTGAAGTGCCACTAGTTTCCAAAATGCAGGTCATCTCTAACCAGTGAGATTTCAGCTATAGTTAAAAATAAAGGTGAGAAGCGGTTTCTATTAGTGTGAGTGGTAGAAACGTTCTAAATATGAGTGAAACTGTTGAAAAGTCCTCTGTAAAGTGACCTCAGCCATGGGGCATGGGGGTCTTCCTGGATTATTTCAAGTTAGCATTTCAAGAGTTTTCAGCAGAAATATGAAAAAAGAGTAGAACTGTGGTCCAGAGAGAGTGCATCACAGCACATCAGAGTCGGAAACAAACAATTTTAACCCCTAAAATAAACTTCCAAAATTATTTTATCCACCACCTAAAGAGCCGATTTCCACTGCAGCTCATCTGTCCTTGGTGCATTCAAGGACAGGCAGGGAGCTGTGTTGCACCGAGCTGATGACCCCAAAGCTGGCCTGTCCATCCCCACCGGCACTCTTTCTATCAAGACCTAAAGAATATGTCAGTGGACACCACAGGAACATCAAAACACAGCAAGAACCATTCACAGACTCAGCGGCTGACATCAACCAGAGGAAAGGAGTCAACAGATGAAGTGAGAAAAGTGGTGCAGTATAAGAGAGATTCTGAAGCTCAGGGGGGTTTATTATCAGAGCTGCCCTGACAAGAAGCAGGGGAGAAAGGCAGCGGCCACATAATGCAATTTGAGGAGCAATCAGGAAATATCCCTGACCTCTGCACAAAACTGTGCCCAAGCCTTTTAGAGATGTCACCACCACATAATCAATGTCTTGTGTCAAGAGAGCATTTCAGTCTTTCAATAGAGCTTATTAAGATGGAACATACTGAAAAAGAATGAATATATGTATATGTGTAACTGAATCACTTTGCTGTACATCTGAAACTAACACAACATTGTAAATCAACTATAATCCAATAAAATTTTTAAAAGATGGAATATAATAGGGGAAATAATATCCTAAGCCATCATGAACTCAGGGCTTGAGGAAGACTGAAAACCTTCCATGACAGATATCTTGCGAAGTGCGGAGACAGAAGAAGGAAAAAGGCAAGTACAAAACCTATATCCAAACATTGACAATGTATTGAATTGCCTATCGGAACAACCATCTCAAAGTAAGGCTTGTTCCACTTCGATTTTAGCACAAGCCTTTGGATACGAGTGCTGGGAAATCTCATTTTCTGAACAGGACCCAGGTCAATAAATCATAAAAGCAAGTTTAAATTTTTTATGATCTTTTTTCCCTTTTATTAACAAGTTTTTAAAAATTATTTGTTAAAATACAGTGTGCTTCCTCTGCATCTGAAGCCCAGGTCTTCTTCAGCATCCAAGTCGGCCCTGACTTCTCCAAGTGAGGTGTCTTTCCTGCTTTGTGCCTTTTCTTTCTCTTTCACCTACTAAATTTCATTCTGGAAGCACATGAATCCTTACTGGTTTGGGGCTTCTCCAAACCAAACCAAACCAAACCCAACCACATCACTAGCAGGGTGGGTTATATCGGAGTACATTGTTAGTGTTTATTTCTTCCTTTCAGTTATAGTTAGTCTTTGTTCCTCTGGGATTCCCACTGTTACATAAACAATAGGATGTGGATATGGGTTTAGTGGGTAGTTATTAGCTATAATAAAGTCCCAACGTTTAAGGCCTGCAATTTCCAATCCTATTTTCTGGTCACAAATTATTTACATTCTTCCCACATGCAAATTCCTGGCTGGAGGTCCAAGGTCTTCTTGTCTAAATTAAGTCCAGCTGTGGGTGAGGCTCTTTTGGTTTAGTTCCTCAGATATGCTTTCATGAGCCTTGAATCTGGATGGGCTGTGGCTGCTTCAACCAAGAGAGCACGGCAGAAGTGATACTCACAGGACTCCCAAGGCAAATTCTAAAAGGACATGCAGCTTCCAACTTGCTGTCTTAGAATATTCTCTCTTCAGAAGCTTCCTCATCAGGATACTCTTAGAACTGTGCCATGGTCAAGGCACATGGAGAGGCAATGTGTAAGTCTCTACTCTAAGCCCAGCCTTCAAGTCACCCCATCCCAGAGCCCAAACATACGATCTAGATGTCTCTAGGCAATTCCAGCCCCTAACTAGTCAAGTTAGTCTTCCCAGATGAGGCCCCAAACATCATCAAGCAGAGATAGGCTGTGGAGTGTGTCCTGTCCAAACCCCTGACCCTCAGAATCTGTAAGCATTATTAAATAGTTGTTGTTTCATGCTGCTACATTTTGAGTGATTTCTTAGGTAGTATCTGGACATACTGTGTATGTTAGTATCTGGAATATCAACTAAAAGTCAACCTGCCTTATCCCATGTGCCATCAATTCTAAATAATATCAGCAATAAAATACTTTGCCCCTAAATAACCTTTGGATGGTCAAAGTTCTAAACAGTTGCTGTGGTTCCTACTAAGTTTTAATAATATATTTCCAAGCCACAATCAGTCCTAAACCCTGTGGACTCAGCTACATGCATGCATTTCAAAAGTAAATTAGAGAGATTTCCCTTAGGTTCAGATTCAGCTGGGCATGTTTTCAAAGGTTCGCTCTAGCCACTCTGTTTCACTGCTTTGAATTTTAAACATAAATAAATAATTCCAAGCGGTCTCACAGAACAGCAGAATTCAATTATTTCAATAAAGCATCTGTCTCTTGATGCTTATTTGATACAATTTTTTAATTTATTTTTTTACTGAAGTATAGCTGATTTACAATGTTGTATTTGATACAATCTTGATGTTTATCTCAAACCTACTATTCAACTGTAGGAATATGTAGTACTGAATATGTAGTACTGAAAGACACAAACTTTGCCCAAAGCAAGCTCAAACAATTCTGATCTATTAGGAACTTAAGGAAAGTTCTCCAAATTAACTTTCATATAAAACACAACATTTATTAAAGGATAAGTAATAAAAATGTGCTAATTTTAACCTTATTACTGAAAATAATTTTGTCATATAAAGGAGGGGAGTGTTAAAAAATGATCCACCCTGGGTGCCAAGTATGTTACGTATACCACCAGAGCCAGGAAATGCCAATTTAGAAATAAAACTGTTTCTCATCCTAGTCTCTCCAGCTTGTAAAAGATTCTCAAAGTAGGAAATAGCCTCGGAATAAAAATGAAATCAAAAGTATGCTGAATGACTATATGATCCCTTGTTAAAACTTCAGAAAGCTATATAAGGCGATGCCCAGTTGAGCCTTTCAGCTAGAACAGGGCTTCTAATAATGTTAAGGGCTGAAATGCCCAAAGTATAGAAGGCATTTCTATACTCAAAAAGAATTATAGATGTGCCTTTGAGGGCACTGAACCCCAATTAGATTCACTGAAAATCCACAAAGTTTTAAAGAGAGGCATACTAGCAAAAGTACCACCAGCAGACCAAACGGGACAGACACAGTTCAACACGAAAAGAGGACTATGGAACCCCAACTTCTACATACAGGAAGCAGACTGAGAGGGTTACTCAGCTGCAACATGGGCCATTTCTTATTATAAAGGAAAGATGTCTTAAAGAGTGGAGCAAAGATCCCAGGAAAGAAATGACTTAGGAAACTATTCCCAGGAAGCAAAATCAGATCCTAATCAAGGCATATTTGCTATTCCTTAAAGACAGAGGAACTGTTGACATGTTCCTGGCTGGAGCTGCTATTGACTAGTAACAGCTATCTGCGTCCCCTTCCTCTTTCTGAACAGAGGTCTATTGCTGTTATCCAATCCCTGTCTCGCATTTTGTGTTGGGTATGTAACTTGCCTTTTTAGTTCACAGGTCTCTGGTTCAAGAAAATTCGTACCCGAGGGGTTTCATCAGTGACCAGACCAGATGCAGATCATAAGACAATGGACTTTAAGCCTGAAGCCATAAATGGGTAAGACTTTTGGAGGTCTTATAAGGTGCTGAGAGTATTTGGTACATGGAAAGAATGTAAGTAACGATGCCCAGAGGGTAGATTGTGGTACATTAAATATGACCACAAAATTCTTGCTGCTCCTTCTATAAAGAGGAGGAGTCTATTTCCCCACTCCTTGAAACTGAGCTGTCCTTTGGCCAATGGAATGCAGCAGAAGTGATGCTGTGTTAGAATAAAAGGTATATGATACAAACTATGATTTAGAAATTAGTAATGAGTGTTCTTCTTTCTAGAGTATAATGCTTGGAAACGCAGCATCGTAAATGTGATAAAACATAACATTGAACATTGTAAAAAAAAAAAAAAAAAAAGAAGTGATGCTGTGACTACTGAGCTTCAGGCTCAAAAGGCCTTGCAACCTCCTCTCTCATTTTCTCAGAACACTGATACCTTGTGAACAAATCCAGCCTAGCCTCCTGGAAGATGAGACACCTAATGGAAAGAGGGAGGGCCAGACACCCCTGTCATCCCAACCATTCCAGCCATCCCAGCTGAGGCCCCAGACATGGGAGTAAAGTCAGCTGGACCCAACCAGTTGCCAGCAAAGCCACTAACTGACTGCAAATATCAATACATGAGTGAGCCTGGAGGAGTTTATCAAGAGAGCTACCCAGGCGAGCACCACAGCCGATCCACAGCATTGTGAGCAAACACATGTTTGTTGTCATTAGCCAGTACAGTTTAGGAGGGTTTATTAGGTGGCAACAGATAACTGAAACAGCCCTCCAAAGGTATCCACTCATAAACAGCTCCCAAAAAGCGTAAATGACTTGTACATAGTCTCATAGCTAGGTGGGAATAGAGCCAACCAGAACCCAAGTATCACAACCAACTAGTGCAAAGTCCTTTGTATCACACCATACTATCTTCTCTTGTACTTTTCAACAACTGGAGCAAGAAAAGAAGATGGAAATGGCTTAGGGAAACTGTCATGAACAGTGGCTGTTCAAAAGTGGAATCGTTAACTAGAGATATCATTCAACTTACATATAAATTAATATTTTCCATATATACTTGGTCTGGGTATGTTTCTGACACACACATATTGGACTATTTGCATTCCACTTCCAAACAATAAAGACTTTTAGCAAACACGATCAGCCTTTACCAAAGTTAAAAGTTGCATGTATTGCATTGTCACTCAAACCTTTTTGTATTTAGACTTCTATCCCAGAGTTACACATATGCTTTTATTTCAGATTACTTTTCAGAAACACTGTGCATAGATGGGTAAGCAAAAGCAGAAATGTAAATAGAGACCATCCAGACACAGCAATCTTGCATGCTGAATTATTTCCTTTCCCCCTTCACAAATACAGTGACATGTACACACTGGGAAACCATGGTGCAGAAATGAGGCAGATGTCAATGAATGAATTTACATACAAACACAGCAAATCATGCCCCACCACACAGATGGTTTGCTCTTACCTTCTTCTGACATATAGCAGATATTTCAGCTGTAAGGGGAAGGTACACAAAATATCAACAAAGAAAGAGAGCCCGTTTTAAATAAGGGCAGCCACCAAGGTGAGCAAAAAACAAGCTTAGTAACACAACCTCCAGACTTGGCCAAAACAGCTTCTCCCTTCTCTCATAAACTGTCATCTAGTTATGTTTAATGAGGTTAAAATTACCTGTGGTATGTTTAATGAGGCTGCAAATATTTTCACCTATCCTTAGAAATAATTCAATCTTCTCAGACGTGACTTAGAATTCAGATCAAATAACTTTAACCTCACCCCCTCATTTGACAGAGAAGAAAATTGAGGGTTACATGGCTTCTTCAGAGTCACACAGGCCATCAATGGTACAGGCCAATCTGGAGCAAATGTCCCTGGATTCCCTGTCTACTGTTCTTCCATTATGCTATGACACTGAGTTGACGTGATATGCTTAGGGTTTCACCATGGAGATGATTTGCTATATCAGAACTACAGAAAAAAACTTAACAACTTGGATGAATTAGACTCAAACTATCAACTTACATCAGTCCTTAACTAGTGCAAAACCAGCTGCAGGCTTATTTAAGAGAAAGCAATTTCAAACCCATGGATTGGCCAGCTGGAGTAAGGCTGTCAAATTACTTTAGTACTTCAGGATTGACTTTAATAAATGGATAAAAACTCTTTTCAGTGGGCATACCAATTATTTCCATGAAAACTGATGCTTGAGAGTAATTGAAAATAATTTTTCCAAGAATCTGTTAACATTTCCCATGAAATAGTAAGTGCTCAAAAAATAGACTAAATGCCTATGTCACAATTTATTTAAAAGATCAAAGATAAATGTCTCCCAAACTCTGTCTGGAAATTATGAATTAGCGGATGTCAAATCAATGAAATTAACAACTCAGTTGTTAAAACTGATTTTGTATAATTAATGGTTATTTAACAGTTTGATATCTTGGAGTTTATCTTAACCTGAGGTTAATGGGTCACATCTCTGGATAAATAATGAAAAGTTATTATCAGTTTTCTTCCACAGACGAATATCATCTGCAGATCATGGCCAGAATTCAGCAACATATCTGAAATTTAAAACACAGTTTAGAACCTGACTATGGGTTTTACCTCGGAGCACTGGAAGTTCACTAATCTAAGGGGGAAAAAAGGTTACCTTTACCCATATAAGCCCAAATCTTTTTACAGATATTCTTGTATAAAACTTTTTAATGTCTCTTTAAAGGATATAGAGGCTGACATTATTGACCCATTTTACAGATACAGAGCACTCACTATTTATTTCTTCAGGTTGAGATAACCTAATATTAAGAGTTAGACTACAAAGAAGGAGTGTGATTATCATCAGGCAAAGAAAGACCTTAAGTTTTGAAAAAAGTGTTAACCGAATTTAGTTAACATGAGGTTTTTACATTTCTTTTTAAGTGAGGCCTTTCATAAAAATTCTTTTAGTATCTACCTCTGAAGTTATAGATCAAGTTCTTCCTGGGTGCCTGATCTGTGCTCAGTATGCCCCCAGCTTTTTCCACTTTTCATCTTTCCTCTGCTAAGTATTTTTCCTGGTCATTTCATCCTGCAATTAGGTGGCTGGAATACCTGC
Source organism: Phocoena phocoena (assembly GCF_963924675.1). Classification (NCBI taxonomy): domain Eukaryota; kingdom Metazoa; phylum Chordata; class Mammalia; order Artiodactyla; family Phocoenidae; genus Phocoena; species Phocoena phocoena. Next base: position 10,632,069 of record NC_089220.1, read on the forward strand.
TTCCCCATGTGTAGGGAAACACTCTGTCTGCAACCTGCCAACTTAACAGGCACAGCCTTCAGAACTCTAGCAAACTGCAAGCGTTACGATCTCGTCTTTTCACTGAGATGGGTCAGACATATTTATCCCCATTTTACTGAAGGGGAAACTGACTCTCAGAACGATTAAATAATTTTCCCTAAAAACACAGAGCTGGTAACCGTGGCAGGAGAAAGACCCATTATTTATGCTCTTCTCACTGACGTTCCTTATTTCCTTTCTGACTTGCTCAGCAAACGTATCACTGGCAACACCTGTTATATACACAGAAAACCCCTTAAGGCAGAATCCAGCTTTGGTCATGCAGAATCCTAATTCCAACACCTACCTCTAATTATGGTGGAGATGATACCTCTTCCCTCATTATTAAATGTGTGGGTATATTACAAGCAAGACATTGATATCATGCTTCATATCAGTGAATATGCAGAGAACGTAATACTTTGGTTGCTGTCTTTGTAAAATAAAACAGTACAAAAGGAGAAAAATCAACGGTGCCATTAGTCATGATTACTCATTATTCATCCCTTCTGAAGTAAGCCATACCTTGCGGCAGAAGAACGTCAATCAACCATTCACTGTGGTCCCTATAAAGAAAAACAGAATTCATTTTTGAACTTTGTTGCAATGTTACCCTTCCACAGGCAGGTTTATAAGCCGCACGCTATTGCTGAAAGGCTTTTAATATAAAGGATGTGTAATTAAGAGCACTATCATAATAAACTATTTAAATGTCTAATGCATTTCATCTAAATTAATTATAGGCATTTCATCATATTCAGTTATCTTTAAATGATACTTTCCAGATGCTAATTAAGTCAACCAAAATACAGCATGATTTGTACAAAGCTGAGTGTGAGTCTGTGAAACGAACAAGCATAGAAATCCCATATGAATTTTATGTCATGTTTGAAAACCACAGCTTTCTTTTATTTTTCTCTGCGGCCTTTTTCACAGGGTCACTTGAAGAGTGGAGCTGCTTTATTAAGTGGAATTGCTTTCTCCTGTCACACGGAGAGAAATACTGCAATTTTTCAGAGCTGAAATCTTTTCAAATGAAAGTTTGATATATGTTAAATATCTGACAAACTAACCTTTAAAAAACAGAGAGGCTAGTGGAAAATGAAGGTAACAACCAATTTAAGTCGAAGTGATTATTCTTCTCTTCTCATTGTAGCCCTATTTCCTTTTCTTATACCTACCCTGCAATCCTCTGGCTGCATTCTTCACAGAGATACAATGGGGGTGGTTTATCACCCAAAGCTACAGACAGGGAGGGGTCTATACACATCTGAAACACATGAAAAGACAGAATGAACTCTCCTGTTTATCACGTTCCCTATATCAAGGGCACAAATGTTTCGATAATAGATTTTCGAAAGCAAAGTAGAATAAATATTTTCGGTAAAACCCATTCAACCTATAACTGTTTTCCCACATTGGAGTTTTTCATTTCTCCTGTTATTTGCAATTCAAGTCACAAATAGTGTCAAGAAATCCACCCTCTGGACTTCCCTGGTGGTGCAGTGGTTAAGAATCTGCCTGCCAATGCAGAGGACTCGAGTTCAAGCCCTGGTCTGGGAGGATCCCACATGCCATGTGGAGCAACTAAGCCCGTGCACCACAACTACTGAGCCTGCGCTCTAGAGCCCGTGAGCTGCAGCTACTGAGCCACAACTAATGAAGCCTGTGCACCTAGAGCCCTTGCTCCACAACAAGAGAAGCCACCGCAATGAGAAGCCTGCGCACCGCAACGAAGAGTAGCCCCCACTCGCCACAACTAGAGAAAGCCCGCACACAGCAACGAAGACCCAACGCAGCCAAAAATTAATTAATTATTTTAAAAAAAGAAAAAAAAAAAAAAAAGGAAATCCACCCTCATTCTATAAAGATAAAAAATCATCTTGTGGGTTTCCCTGGTGGCTCAATGGTTAAGAATCCACCTGCCAATGCAGGGGACACAGGTTCGTGCCCTGGCCCGGGAAGATCCCACATGCTGCGGAGCAACTAAGCCCGTGCTCCACAACTACTGAGCCTGCACTGTAGAGCCCACGAGCCACAACTACTGAAGCCTGTGTGCCTAGAGCCCATGCTCCGCAACGAGAAGCCACGACAATGAGAAGCCCGCGCACCTCAACGAAGAATAGACCCGGCTCACCGCAACTTGAGAAAGCCCATGCGCAGCAACGAAGACCCAACACACACACACACAAAAAAAAATCCTGTTCTGTGGCTGTTCAAATTGCTTCTGTATTACTCATATAGTAACTCCTTCTTTAATGCAGTAAACACAGTAATCTCTCTTTGGGAAAAGGAAAATGTATTATTAAGATTTAAAAATCATAACTGTTACCGAAATGCTGGCAGTAGAGAATTTTGCTTCTCAAGATAGACCTCATTCAGAAAACTTAGCATTAAATCTAACATTGAGTGATTCACTTTTCTTACTCTGGAATAAGTTCTGTATATCCAACTTCAGGTAGTTTTTTTTCTTCCACATATGAACTGTAGTTTGTTTAACCCTGTAGTGCTCTGTTCAATTTTGAGTTATTTATGCCTGTTTTCATTAGTGTAAGTACAGAGATTAAAGTATTAATCTTAAATTGATCATTAGGATATTTCAAATATCTGGATGTTTTAAATCAAATGGACAAAACATTCAATGACTAGTAAAAAATGAATTTTGTACTTTGCATTGGTTTAAATGTCTATGACTTACTGAACTCTTTTTTTTTTTTTTTTTTCTGGCTGCGCTGGTCTTCGTTGCTGCGCTCAGGCTTTCTCCAGTTGTGGCGAGCGGGGGCTACTCTTCGTTGTGGTGCTCGGGCTTCTCATAGCAGTGGCTTCTCTTGTTGTGGAGCATGGGCTCTAGGTGCGCAGGCTTCAGTAGTTGTGGCACGTGGGCTCAGTAGTTGTGGCCCGTGGGCTCTAGAGCACAGGCTCAGTAGTTGTGGCACATGGGCTTAGTTGCTCTGCAGCATGTGGGATCTTCCCAGACCAGGGCTCGAACCCGTGTTCCCTGCATTGGCAGGTGGATTCTTAACCACTGCATCACCAGGGAAGTCCCACCAAAGTTGTCCTTTTTTAAAAAATAAACATTTATTTATTTTAGTTTTGGCTGCGTTGGGTCTTTGTTGCTGCACGTGGGCTTTTCTAGTTACGGTGAGTGGGGGCTACTTTTCGTTGCGGTGCACGGGCTTCTCACTGCAGTGCCTTCTCTTATTGCAGAGCACGGGCTCTAGGCACATGGGCTTCAATAGTTGTGGAGCACAGGCTCAGCAGTTGTGGCTCACAGGCTCTATAGCTCAGGCTCAGTAGTTGTGGCACACGGGCTTAGTTGCTCCACATGGCATGTGGGATCTTCCTGGGCCAGGGCTCAAACCTGTGTCCCCTGCATTGGCAGGTGGATTCTTTTTTTTTTTTTTTTTTTTTATGCGTTACGCGGGCCTCTCACTGTCGTGGCCTCTCCCGTTGCGGAGGACAGGCTCCGGACGCGCAGGCTCAGCGGCCATGGCTCACAGGCCCAGCCGCTCCGCGGCATGTGGGATCTTCCCAGACCGGGGCACGAACCCGTGTCCCCTGCATCGGCAGGCGGACTCTCAACCACTGCGCCACCAGGGAAGCCCTGGCAGGTGGATTCTTAACCACTGCGTCACCAGGGAAGTCTCAAAGTCATTTTGAATTCTGTTCCTGCCCTTCAAGAAGTAATCAATCTATGCTACAGCTGAGTATGAGTTAACATGCCTAGTACACAAATTCTTCTAGAACTTCACTCTGCCTTTTCTTTAGGCTTTTTTTTTTTTTTTTTTTTAATGATTTGAAGGGGATAAATGAACTGAGCTTAGGACCCAAGCAGCCTGTCATTTAAAGTTAAAACCCTTAGGAGTTTCAATGGTTGGGGAAGTAAGAGTTAGAATTCCTAAACTTAAATAATTATACCATCAAAATCTGTAAATTATATATTCCCTGGTGCTAAAGGCCCAGTGTGAAAATTTTCCTTAGGTAACTTTCATGCTTCCTTTGATACAGTGAATAACTACTTTCTGGTGTGTTAAATCAGGGATTGGCAAACTTTCTGTAAATGGCCAGGAAGTAAATATTTCAGGCTTCGTGGGGCATAAGTTCTCTGTCACAACTACTCAACTCTGCCGTTGTAGCATAAAAGCAGCCAGAGACAATATGTAAGCAAAAGAGCACAGCTGTGTTCCAATAAAACTTTACTTGCAAAAACAGGCAGCAGGCCATATTTAACTGCGGCCATAGTTTGCTGACTCCTGTGTTAGCTAATTATCTGGGATTCAAATATTTCATAAAGTGATTTTCAAATAGGACCAAGTAAAACCAAAAAACAGAGTGGGATATAATGAACTATAATTTCCAACATACTTTCATTTTCGGATCCTATCATAACTTTTGGCTCTTGCCTTAAAAGTACTTTTCTGCAACCTACTGTATTATATATATATATATATATATATATATATATATATGTATATATATATATATATATATATATATATATATATATATATATATATATAATGCTTTTCTATTTGGCAAATCATTATGTAACTGAGCAGGACCTTATGGGGCCTTCCCGAGACAGACCCTTCCCCCATATCCTCTGCTGTAGCTCCTCTCCGAAATACCTAGTTATATGACAGTATCTGATGAACATTTCCCGAGTTGTTTTACAGATACTAAAACCACCATTAAATGGAAGAAATTAACTACTTCATGATCATGAGCACTTTGTAGCCCCCAGACCTACTGGCACCTAAGGACTGATAATGTTAACCCCTGTGACATCACCGTGTTACCTCACCATCAACCAATTGGAGAACTGTGCACGAGCTGATCACAGACCCTGCGACCCCTCCCCCCTGCCCCCACCTGGCCTTTATAAATCCTTTGCTGAAACCCACCAGAGAGTTAGGGTGTTTTCAGCACTAGCTGTCCCAGACTACTTGTATGGCGCCTTACAATAAATGCTGTGCTTTCCTTCACCACCAGCCGGTATCAGTAGATTGGCTTTACTGCAGACAGGCGAGCAGACCCAAGTTTGGTTCATTACTGCCTAGGGGTATAACTCACTATTATGGAGATATTAGGCTTTTTGTGAAAATAAATCCATTTTCCCTGAGTTTTTCCCATGCACTCCATGTAGACCTCTTCTTCAGTATGGGTACTTTACTCTCATTTCTAATGAGTCATTGATACCTCTGTCAGGTAAAGATATTTTTTCATTCCATTCCAAAGTAAAAACTCCTAGGATGTTAGAACTGTAAAGAGTCATTAGAGGTTAGCTAGTTGACCTCTGACATGTTAAATGAATTAACATGACCCTTCAGATTTGTGGCTAGTAGTGTCAATCCTGTTCCACACTGAACAGGTCAGTTTACATCCACATTAATATGTTCACATCTGACTGTTACATTTAAAAATAGTTATTTTCTGTCTATAAATATAATACATGCCCAAGGTAAAGGCTTCAGAAAATGAAGAAAAGGAAAGAAGAAAATTTAAATAACTCATTAACCCTCCATCTCAATGCAATCACTGGTAATATTTTGATGAGAATTACTGGTTGGTGTTCATTATGAAGATGAATATAAAATTCATATATGTGATTTTTAAACTACATTTGTATCGTACCGTACACTTCATAATTTCTTTTTCATTTAACATTATTCTGTAAGCATCTGGATGTTGGGTACCCTTGATTTACATGTCATATGTTCATATCTCTGTGGGTTTGTGGAGTGCTCATATTGTAAAGAAAGAATAACCCTGAGCCAGACCGGTGGTCGTGCAAAAACAGCCTCTGCACAGGAAATGACAACAAGAATATTCCCTTTCTGGGAAGCATAGAGTGAAAATGTAAAAGGAAGCCCTTTAAGAAAACTGGGACTGAGAAAGTAAAATTTGGGGGGGTGAGAAAAACGTTTAGAAACTAGATAGAGGTAGTGGTTGTACTGGTTGTACAACATTGTGAATGTGATAAATGCCACTGAACTGTCCACTCTAAAATGGTTAGTTTTATGTTATGTGAATTTTACCTCAATTAAAAAATGACAGAAAGTGGGATGGTTTGGCTTATCCTGGAGGACTGGCTATAGGGAATGGCCTGTGAGAAAAGTGAGGCCAGGCCAGAGGAGTAGACTGGGCTGTTTGCCTAAAGAGACGGAGAATTTCTAATTCATGATGACTTCTGTGGGAAGGAAGCCAAAAACCATTACTAATCAGGAAGTCAGAGGACTCCCGAGAATGCAGTCTGACATAAAATCAAGGAAAAAATAACTGGAAAAATTAAACAGATTTTCAGTACCTCCTTTCTGTTGATGTCTGGGTGAACGAAAAGAGGGCACTGTAACTTAGGCAGAAAGAGGAAAGGACAGATATAGAAACTACGGGAATTGTGAAAGTCTCACCACTGTGAAGAATTAAGCTGAATACTATATGAACTCACTTGTGTTTAGCTCAAAATGTCCTCACACCAAAGAAAAGTACCTTTGAACCCCAAATGTTTATGGAAGTTCAGAGGAAGAGTACACATCGTAGAATGGGAGAGGACTAAGCTTCCATTGGTGGGTTACCCTCACCTGCTCTTTCTCAGCATAAATTCATTCAATTTACTTTCATCAAAAGCAGAGATCAAGCATAATAATAGAAGGATGTCCTTTGTTGGTAAGATACATCTAGATGACAATATGATAACTGGCACTCCTGTGCCACTTTTGGTATATGAAATACATGTTTTATTCCATTTAGAGTTCTTTTTGGTTCCATTGATATTTATATTTCTTATATCTCATTTTACCTCTTCCACTCTGTTTCTAAAAATTAGAGTATTATTTTTCTATTATTTGATAATCTTTACAATCTACCTCTCTATAGAACAAGAGAGGCAAACTTCCTTGACAATAGGTTCTAAAAAGCAACTTGAATTCTAATCACTTGACCTAACTCCCACTGCTCAGAATTTAAAAATTAACCCTTGTAAATCCAGACACAGGTCTCTCCAGCCAAGTGTTGCATACGACAAATATACCAAAAGTAATTTTGTTAAGTGGTGTAATTATTTTTCTTAATTTTCTACTTCAAAGATTCAGGATTATAACAGGACAGAACCAATTAGATGTGGCAGGAAAAGAATAAGGCTGAGAGTCAAGGTACCTAGTTCTGTCTGCGTGACCTTAGAAGAGTGACTTGACCTCTCTAAACCACTGTTCCCTTACCTCTTTTGTAATTTTCCATGTGCTTGCTGTCCAACTACCACTCAGTCATTTCACAATTTTATCTGTTTTTGTCCTACGACTCTTGAATTCACATAGTCACACGCTAGACCACTCATAACTTGGAGCAAACACATGAAAACAGGGCCAAAGTACATTCCCCCGAGTTTATTAGCCCAGACAGAAATCAGTCAAGGACTATGTAAGTGTTTCACCAGAATTATTCTGATAATTAGCGCAGTTCTCCACAGCACTTGGCTATGAACTCAGAGACAAATCTGCAGATATCACTATTCATTGCTCTGTCTTGAATCAATCTACCAGAGTACAGTCAGATCCAAGTAGAGTACAGTCATTTGAGATGACCACAGAGTACAGGCTTCTGCTTTACAGAGAAGGATGCAATCTCCATTTCATTCAGCAATTTGCTCCTGATAATTTGACCACTGACAATATAATACAGCACCATGTCTAATCAAACAGTACCTTCACAGCTGGTTTGTTAATTGCGTTGTGGCATTCAGTGTGCTGGCAGTGGATGGGGTTCCAAGCTGTAAAGCAAAGCATAGCTGATGAGTATTTCTCACTGACATTATTCACGCCCTAGGAAAAACACAGCAGATACTTCACTAGTTTTCCTTAAATAGAACCATCATCAGAAGGTTTCCTAAAATAATAATTTTTTTTTCAGTCTATGAAGTATTTTTAAATTAAGCAAAGATATCACAACCCCATCCATTTTCCCATGGGGAGAGACAAGCTAATATAAGGTGGCATACCCAATACCATAATATTATTTCACAATGATATACCATTAGTAAATTCTTAGTTTTTACATCTATGTTTTCACTTGATCCTCCCAACAACCCTGTACGATAGATACAGCAGATTATTAACCTCATTTTATGTGTAAGTTAAAATTTAAAAGGTTAAGTAGTTTGCTATGGTCACGGAGTTAGTAAATGAAAAGCTACGACTAGAACATATATCTCTTGGTTCTCAAAACTGTGCTCTTTTCACTATAGTATACTATGCTAAACATCCTAGATTTTTGGCACCAGGAAGTGTTTCAGATTAATAATAACTGAAATGAGTAGTAAGGCAACCTCCACCATTCCATTTCCCACCCATCCCCATTAAATGTGGAGACTAAAAAGATGAGTTTCTTGCCCAAACGAAATGCGTCCCTCTCACACATTAGCCACAGTCTAAACCTCTGCTAGTTTGCTAATACCCAACTCCTCAACACAGTATACACACAGAATGAGGACAAGAACCAAGTGATCTGAGACAGATCAGAAAGAGAATTACAATTACTTCTCATCATCCAGATGATTCTGTAGCCCAAGGCACTTAGCTAACAATATTCCACCATAAAAAAAAATGTAATAAGATTTTATGTTTGAAAGTAGGACATTTTTCTAAATCGCCATATTCTAATCCTATAGGACCATGGTTGGCCTAATATATAAAAATCTGCAGATGAGAAGATATTCTTAGTTACATGTCTAATTATAATCCAAAAATATTTGTTATTAATGATCTGAGCCTAATTTGTGCTCTGAACATTTTGTAAAATTTTCTAAGAGTGTCCCAACTTCAATTCTTCTATGCTATTGTTAGACCAGGAATAAGATTATGTGTCTGATTTGGAATTCAGGAAAATATGGTCAACAGAACCGGTGACCTTAAAAAAAAAATACACAATGGGTCTACTTATTTAAAAAGAAGTACGGACTAGAACTACTACTATAATAACAAAATATCATATTGATTATATCTTTTGAGAGAAAGAATGAGGAAATGAATGAGTAAGGAATGGATGAATGAAGAAATAATTTAAATAAAGACATTCCATATTTGTTTCCTACATGTGGAAAAGCCAAGATAGAGTAGCAACAAGTTTTCTTGTGTAATTAGAGAAATCTAGAGAAAAAAGAGTGCCTTCAACCAGTACAGAAGTTGCAAATACATGGAACGTGTACCCCATTCCTCCAATCCCAAACTCATGACAGATAAGAGCATTCTTTCCTGCTGAGTCTAGAACTGGCCTTAAAATCTTTCTCAACACTGAGCTCCAGGAAGTCACCACTAATCAAAACAGAGTTGGCATACAAGATGAAATCTGCTAACCATCTCTGAATCCATGTATTATGAGAATATTTGCAGATCACTTTATAAATATTAAGAAAAAGTTCATGACATTTTTAGATAAAAGTAATATTTAAACTACATAACAACTGTTATGGCACAGGTACAAACAAATTAGAACGTGAAATGGCCATAGCACTTGATCAGAGCTCCAAAAACTCCTGCTCTGCCAGAAATTAATGCTTTATATGTGGATGGTGGGGATATCTAGGAGGTCCTACTCCTCTTTTTATTCTATTTTTACAGGGTGTCACTAACTTAAGCACAGGTTGTAGAATACCTCCTTTAAGTTCACCAAAGTCACACTAGATTTAAGCTTACTAGACCAGTGATTATTGGCTTTTGTTTTGTATCACAAATCATCTGTAAAGGTTTTTAAAATATGATGCCTGGAACCTCAAAGCCCAAGTATCTGTAACTGGGAAAAGCAACACAGTTGATTCTGATACAAGGACAATCTACATACCTTACCATATGGCAAATACTTTCATGATAGACCTCCCTTTATTTGAAAATAAAAACAAAAATATAGCATAAACATGGCAGACAAGAATTCTGCTTCCAACAATGACAGAGTAACTGGTATTAGACTCACCCTCTTACCATAAATAACTAGAAACTAAAAAATACATGAAACAACTGTTTTAAGAAACTTGACTACAGGTAGTACAGGACAATGACCTTTGAGAGAAGAAACAATGAAATGAGTCCTACAATTACCCTTGGTTTCTTCCTGGAAGCAAGTTCCAGGTCTTGGTCCTAGAGGTAGAAAGATAAGCACAGTAGGGTGGTTTCATTGAGTAGAGGGGACAAAAAAAGAATTTAGAAAGGCAAAGAGGCTTAAATTTGCTGAGCAGAGTACCAAAGATGAGGGATCTATGCAAAGAAAGAGCTCCAGATATCTGAGTAGGAATCGTTTTGGGTCTTTGGCTTTACACTAAGCTGAGCATGTGTAAGGCAAAACTCCATTAAGCTGCTCAGAGAAAACTATGGGGGATCTGTAAGATTAATAATTCCTACATCTCATACAGGGCTGAGAGAGATTTGAGCTTCAACTGGCCAGAGTGGAGAGAACTCAGTGAAAACCTGGGATGTTCAATTGAGACTCTAGGAGGTCACACCTTAGTAGTTGGGCTAAACTAACATTAGGGAAATGGCTAGTCCAGGTTCACCCTAAGAAAATATAAGAACAAGGCTTGAAAGGGTCAAGCTGATCCACCAGTAAGCTGGCTGCCAAAACAAACTTCAATGCAGTGTAATGGAAGGCAGCAAAATCCAGACACTCAATAATGTAATGTTCATGAAGTCCAGCATCCAGTCAAAAATTACTTGATATTTGAAAGGGGAAGAAAATATTATGCAAGAAAATATTACCCACAATTAGGAAGAAAAAATTGGCCAAGATAAACAAACCCAGAAACTACAGAGATGAGGTAATTAGCAAACAAAGACTTTAAAACAGCTATTATAAACATATTCAAAGTAAAACATGAACACAATGAGGACAGAGATGCAGGACATAATAAAACAACCAAATGGAATTTCTAAAAATTAAAAATACAATATCAAAAATTAAAAATTCTCAGAATGGGCTTAAAGGAAGATTAGACAATGCAGAAGAAAAGATCAGTGAATTCAGAGATGTAACAACAGATCCTACCCAAACTGACGTGCTGGAAGAAAAATAAATAGAGCTTCAGTAAGCTGTGGGAAAATATCCGGGAATATACATGTGGTTAAAAGCCCAAAAGAAGCAAGGTTGTGGGGGTGGGGGTAGAGGCAAAAATTTGAAGAAGCAATGGTCAAATTTTTTCAAGTTTGATGAAAACTATAAACCCACAGGTCCAAGAAGCTCAATGAATCTTAGGCAAAATAAAAGCAAAGAAAATAACACCAAAACTCATTATAATCAAATTGATGAAAACCAATGATAAAGAGAAATATCTTAAAAACAACCAGGGAAAAAAAGACATTACTTACAGGGGGACAAAGATAAGAATGATCACTGGTTTCTCGTCAGAAACAATGCAAGCCAGAAGACAATGGAACAACATCTTTAATAGGCTGAAAGAAAAAAACTGTCAACCTATAATTCTAGACCCAGTGAAAATATCCTTCAAAAATGAATATGAAATAAAGACTCTTTGAAGGCAAACACAAGATAAGAGAATTCATTGCCACCTGAGTTCCACTACAAGAAAAGCTAAAGGAAGGTCTTCAGGCTGAAGGAAAATGATACCAGATGGATGCTAGGGCCTACACAAAGGCATAAAGAGTTCTGGGCATGATAAATATAGTGAATAACTACAAACAACTTTCTATATATATAGAAGTAAAATATTTGATAAAAAACTAAAAGGATGGGAAGGGGAAAATGAAAGTGCACAGGATTCTTGCATACGTGTAAACTAGTATAATATTACTTGAAGGTAGACTATGAAGTTAAAGGTGCATATTGTAATTGTAGAACTGTAGAGTATTCTTTTTAAAAAGAGGTATAACTAACAATTTTAAAAGAGAAACATGGAATAGTAAAAATTAACCAAAAGAAGGCAAGATATTAAAATGAAAAGGAACAAAGAATAGATGGGAAAAATAGAAAACAAGCACAAGATGATAGACTCAAGCCCAACCATATCTGTAATTACACGAAGTATAAATAGCCTAAACAATAAATACATTAAATGTAAATAGTCTAAAAGACAGAGATTGTCAAATAGGATTTAAGTTTTTCAAAAAGCATGACCAAATATATGCTGCCCGTGAGAAACACACTTGAAATACAAAGGTAGAGAAGTTAAAAGTAAACGATAGAAAAACTTATACCATTTAAATGCTAGTCATAGGAAAGCTGGAGTGTCTATATAAATTCAGACAAGTAGACTCCAGGACAAAGAATATTACCGGGAACAAAGGAGGATGTTTCACACTGATGAAAATGTCAATTCATCAAGATAACATAACAGTCATAAATATGTGTGTATCTAAAGATAGAGTTTCAATTTATATGAAGCAAAACTAACAGAACTAAAAGGAGAAATAAGTCTATAATAAGTGTTGTAAATTTGAACAATCCTCTCTCAGTAATTGATAAAACAAGCAGACAAAAAAAATCAATAAAAATAGAAGACTTGAACAACATTCTCAACAACTTGACTTAATTGATAACTATAGAATTATCCACTCAATCACTGTGGAACAGACACAGTGTCTAGGTAACATTTACTAAGACAATATTCACATTCATAAAGTAAGCTCCAAAAATTTAGATGGAGTGATAGAATAAAGTATGTTCTCTGACCACAATAGGATTAAACTAGAAATAAATAACAAAAATATACCTGGAAAATCACAAAATATTTGTACATTTAAAAAAATATACTTCTACTCAATCCATAAATCAAAGAAGAAATCACAAGGAATATTATAAAATATTCTGTTCTGAAATACAATGAAACCACAGCATATCAAATTTGTAGGATGCAACTAAAGGAATGCTTAAAGGGAAATTTATAGCTTTAAATTCTTATTTTGGAAAATTTTAAAGGTCCAAAATAAATGATTCATGCTTCTACTTAATAAGATAGAAAAAGAGCAAATTAAATTAAATATTAGTAGAAGGAAGAAAATAATAAAGATAGAAACAGAAATCAATAAAATTGAAAACAGAAAAAGTCATAAAACTAAATGCTGGGTTTTTTTGGAAAGTTCAATAAAATTGATAAGCCCCTAGGTAGCCTGATGAATAAAAAAATAGAGAAGTAAATTATCAATATCAGGAATGAAAGGTAGGACATCACTGCAGATACTGCAGACATGCCAATAAATTGGACAAGTTGGATAAAATGCCCACATTCATCAAAAAACTTGGTTACACAATTACAAAATTCAACTCAATTAAAAGTAGACAGTTAAATGCCCCATAACTGTTAAATTGAATTCATAATGTAAAACCTTCCCACAAAGAAAGCCCCAAGGCCAGATGGATTTACCAGATGGATTCACTATTAATTATTAAAGGGATAACTAATACAAATCTTACATAAATTCTTTCAGAAAATAGAAGAGGAGGAAACACTTTCCAACTCATTTTATGAAGCCAGCATTACTCTATAAACAAAAACCAGATGAAAACATTATAATAAAAGAAAACTAAATCAATATCCCTCATAAATGCAGGACCAGAATCACTTAACAAAAAATTAGCAAATTGAATCTGGCAATATAATATAGCAAACAATGTGGAATTTATCCCAGGAATGCAAGGTTGGTTTAACATTGCAAAGTAAATCAATGTAATTCACCTTATTAACAGAATTAAGGGGGGAAGTCATATGATCATCTAATAGGAGAAAACACATTTGACCAAAATAGACATTCACTCATGATAAAAACTCTCAGCAAACTATGAATAGATGAGGACTTCCTCAATATGATAAAAAGCATCTGTGAAAATCCTACAGCTAACATCATGTCTAATGGTGAATGTCTGAACACTTTCCCCCTACAGATGAAGGAAAAAAACAATGATATCCACTCTCAGCACTTCTATTCAACACTGAACTGGAGTTATGAGCCAGTGCAATGAGAGAAAGAAAAGGAGAAAGGAAGAAGGGAAGAACGAAATGGAGGGAGGGAGAGAGAGAGAGGGAGGCAGGCAGGCAGGTAGGCAGGCAGACAGACATACAAATTAGAAGAAAAAAAAGTTTTAATTATCTTTATTTGCAAGAAAGCATAATCATATATACAGAAAATCTTAATAAACTTACAAATAAGCTACAAAAATTAATAAGTGAATTTAGGAAGGTTCAAGGATATAAAAGTCAAAATACAAAAATCAATTATATCTATATAAATAATGTCAATAAACAAGTAGAATATTACATTTTAAAACACTATTTATAATAGCACCCAAACCCATAAAATATTTAGGAGTACCTTTAACAAAATATCTACAGGACCTGTACACTGAAAACTAGCAAATATTGCTGACAGAAATTAAATACGACCTAAATAAATGGCTAGAAATGCCACGTTTATGGATCAGAAGACTCAGTATTGAGTCTTTTCTCAGGAGGTCAATTCTCCCCCAGATTAAACTATATATTCAATGTAATCCCCGTCAAAATGCAATCAGACTGTTTTGTAGAAACTGACAAGCTGATAGTAACATTTCTATGAAAATGCAAAGGTCCTAAAATAGTCAAACAATTTTGAAAAGGAACAAATCTGGAGGATTTACACTACATAATTTCGAGATTTACTATAAAACTATAGTAATCAAGATAGTGTGATACTGGTGAGAGGACAGACAATGAAATAAAATATGGGGTCTAGAAATTGATCCACACATATGTGGTCAATTGGTTTTCAACAAAACAGTCCAGGTAATTCAATGTGGAAAGAGTAATTTTTTCAACAAATTGAACTGGAACAATCAGATATCCTTACGGGAAAAAGTCAACCCTTACGTCCCACCATATATAAAAATTAATTCCAAATGGATCATATACTTAAATGTAAAAGCTTAAACTATAAACTTCTAGAATAATACACAGGAGAATTTCCTTATAACCTTAGGAGAATTTCCTTATAACCTTAGGGGAGAGGAAAGAACCATAAAAGAAAAAGGATCGATACACTGAAATTTACCAAAATTTGAAAATTTTGCTCTTTGAAATACCTGAAAAGGAAATCCCCTGATGAAAAGAACATATTCACAATACATATATCTGAAAAAAGTCTTCTATTTTGAACATACAATAGACAAGCAACCCAATTTAAAAATAAACAAAAGATTTCATTGAGAACTTCAAAAATATATGTATGTATATATATATATATATATGTATATAAAAGCACCTATAAAGATGTTCATTAGCATTAGTCATCAGAGAAATGCAAACTAAACAACAACGTGATATTACTACTTGGCCATCAGAATGTCTAACATTAAAAGACCAACAATCCCAAGTGTTGATAATAATATAGAACTCGAACTCTCATATACTTCTGGAGGGAGTATAAGATGGTACAACCACTTTTGAAGAAGTGTTTGGACATTTCTTATAAAATACACTTACCATATAATCCAGCATTTTCATTGCCAGTTATTTATCAAAATAACTAAATGTATATCTTCATAAAAACACTTTTATATGAATGTTTATAGCTTTACTCATAATAGGTAAAATGTTCATCAAGAAGTGAATGGATAAACTGACATAGCCATACAATGCATTACTACTCAACATTTTAAAAAGTGAACTACTTATATACCAACATGGATAAATTTTAAAAACATTATGCTGAGTGAAATAAGCAGATACAAAAATAGTACATTCTATACGATTCCATTCATATGAAATCCTAGGACAGGCAAAACTAGTCTATAATGACAAAAAGCAGATCAGTGGTTGCCTATGGTGGATGGACTGAAAATAAAACTAGGAGATATTTGTGGGGTGATGGAAATGTCCTGTATGTTGATTACAGCTTTGGTTACATTAGTGTATACACTTGTCAAAAGTTATCAAACTATGCTTAAAATGGGTCATTTTATTGCATGAAAATTATATCTCAACAAAATTGATTTTTTAAAAAAATGAAGGACCAACCAAATGTATACTTCAAAGGAAATGAAATAGTATACTGAAACCTGAGAGAAAACATTTGTCTGAAAATTATCTAGTCAATGAATCAAAAGATTTTAGGAAAGTCTGTGGCATCTGCAACATGAAGCAAAAACATAAGACCTCTATAAAAACAGGAGTAGACAGTCACAGAAATTCAGGGTAACATAGGACACTAACAGAATGAGATAAAAATAGAGTTAGGTAAGAGACATGATAAACGTAATTAAACTAAAAATTAGATAGCAAAATTAGAGACCCTCATTCAGTGCAATAAATAGAGCTGATTTGGGGAATAAGTCAAGTAAGTTAGAGATTAAACCAACCTGAAAAACTAAGAATATAGAGGAAAAGATAAATGTATGGAAAATAGTGGCTATTAACAGCTACACAGCACAGAAAATGAAAACATGACCTATGAATTACAGGTGTTCCTGAGGAATAAACCAAGACAATTTGAAGAAAGCAATAATTTAAAATTTCATTAATGCGAAATTTCCTGAAAAAAGGACCTGAATTTGCAGATTGAAAGTGTTCTTCACATTACAGAAATTAATGAAAAGATACTTATATAGAAATATTTAAGAAAAGGGTTTTTTTAAATAAATAGATAAGGCTCCAAGAATTAAGAACAACAAAGGTAACTCCTGTAACAGATAAAAATCACTGGTCTAAGATTTGTCTTCTATAACTCTGAAATTCCAGGAACCTATGAAGCAATTTTTACATATTTTTCACAGTGAGGCAGAGGTTACTTTCATGTGTGAAGAAATAGAAAGACATTCTTAAATATGCCTGACCTCAAAAAATATATATGACCTTCATTTCACCATTGAAAATATTACATTAAAAAAAGTCTGGGTTCCATTTCTCCAGAAACAATAGACAAATAAATTCAAGTCAGTTCTCCTAATGAGAACAATTAGAAAACCGGACAAGATTAAATGCAAAAGGAAATAAACAAACAAACAAAAACCCAGAGAACTGTATGGGAGAATTATGGGGCCATGATCCAAAAGAAAATGAGATTGCCAAAAGGTAGGTCTGGCATTTGAGGCCACTCTTTCTCCTTTGCCTATTTCTCTTTCTGCCAATTCCACAAGATGAGCAGATTTCAACAGACTCTCTGAAATAGGGGAAGTAAATTTGGAATTGGGTGACTACCAAGAAATGGGAAACCTAAAAATCTCCCTGGGCTGTGGGTAGAGGTCCCAAAAGGTCACACCTAGAAGTAAAGAGGAACCAGAAATAGACCAACCCTCACAGGGACTGAAGACCAGCTTCAAATCATCTCAAGAACTGACCACAGAGTTTTTTTCTGAGCTGCATTAAAGTGACCTGGGTTACCAATTCTACAGCCTCCTGCCAGAAGCAAACACACAAATACTCTCTGAAGAAACATAACTTAATCCTAAACCTCAAATTAATCCCATAGTTTTTCTATCTAATATCTTGCACACAATTATTTAAAAAAATACAAAGACAAAGACAAGAAAAAAAAAAGAAATGACAATAGAATCAGAATCTCCAGAGATCTGGAATATTGAGTTATCAGGAAAAGACTTTAAAATAACTATGCTTAATATATTCTATAAAGAGACAGTTAGAGAATATAATCAGATACTGGAATTTTTAAAGAACCAAATGGAAATTCTAGAACTTAAAAATACAATTAACAAAATTAAGAATACATTTGGGAAGTTAACAATTAATGATGGGGAAGAAAAGTCAGATAAAAAGATTCAGAATGAAGCATAGAAAGATGAAATGAGAGAGGAGAATACAAAAAAATATTCATAGAAGACATGGGAGAAAAGATGTAACATATGTGTCATTGGAATTCCAGAAAGAAGGATGAGAATATGGTATAAGCCATTGTTGAAGAAATAAGGGAACTTCCAGTTACAGCCATGATGTTTTAAGAATGTACTGGACTTACCCTTCAACTGGACAAAATGTATAAAGCAACTTGTTTCCGACACTGGGCATAGATTTTAACACAAGGTTGCAATCCTCTGAAAAGAGGGGAACACACAAATTAAGTTCTACATTCACCTTGGTTTTCTGCCTGGGAACACTTGCAAACTGCAGCAAAGAGAAGTGAAACCCAATTAGTAATTAGCATTTTCGGTGGGTAGAGGAAACATCAGAGTGAAGAAGTGCTAATGCAACTGGAATTTGTAAGTAAAGTGAGAACAGAAGGGAGTGCCAGAGAATAGGTCCCATAAATCTGTGTAAGGATGCTCCTCAGGTCCTTGGCTTAATCCTAAACTGCATGGTCTCACAGAAAAACTTCACAAGGACTAGCAGAGAACACATACTTAATGGTTGAAAGCTGAACAGAGATTTTATAAGTCCCATTGTGCTAGAGATGCACTGTATTTCCAATGTAGCCAAAGTGAGGAATGTTGGTGAACACACCAGATATTCAGGAGACCACAGATAGGTCACTACTAAAAAACTAAAGGTCAATATCCCTGATGAATATAGATACAAAAATTCTCAATAAAATATTAGCAAACTGAATTCAGCAGCACATGAAAAGGATCGTTCACGATGGTCAAGTGAGATTTATCTGTGGAATGCAAAAATGGTTCAACATACACAAATCAATAAATATAATACATTACATTAGTAGAATGAAAGAAAAGAATCATAAGATTACCTCAACAAATGCAGGAAAAGCATATGACAAAACTCAAAATTCATGGTAAAAACTCTTAACAAATTAAGCATAGAAGAAAAATATCTCAACATAATAAAGGCCATATATAACAAGCCCATGGCTAACATCATACTCAATGGTGGAAGGTTGAAAGCTTTTCCTCTAAGATCAGGAACAAGACAAAGTACCCCTCTCACCACTCTTATTCAACATAGTACTGAAAGTCCCAGCTAGAGCAATCAGGCAAGAAAAAGAAATAAAATGTATGAAAATTGTAAAGGAAGACATAAACCTGTCTCTATTTGCAGATGACATTATTTTATATATATAAAATCCTAAAGACCCAACAAGAAAACTGTTAGATCAATGAATTCAGTAAACGTGCAGAATACAAAATTAAGATACAAAAATCAGTAGCATTCCTATATACTAACAATGCATTTTATGAAAAAGAGATAAAGAAATCAATTTCATTTACAATAGCATCAAAAACTATAAAATACTTAGAATAAACTTAACCAAGAAGGTGAAAGATCTCTAGTGTGAAAACTACAAGACGTTGATGAAAGAAATCAACAACACAAATAAATGGAAAGGCGTCCCAAGTTAATGAACTGAAAGAATTAATATTGTTAAAATGTCAATAGTACCAAAAGCCATCTATAGATTCAATGCAATTCTGTCAATATTACGATGGCATGTTTTATGGATGTAAAAAACACTCCTAAAATTTATATGGAGCCACAAAAGACCTCAAACAGCCAAAGAAATCCTGCAAAAGAACAAAGCAGGAGGCATCACATTCTCTGATTTCAGGCTACACTATAAAGCTATAGTAATCAAAACAGTATGGTACCAGCATAGAAACAGACATACGACCAATGGAATAGAACTGAGAGCCCAGAAATAAAGCCAAGCATATATGGTCAATTAATATTTGACAAAGGGAGCCAAGAGCACTCAAATGGAGAAAAAACAGTTTCTTCAATAAGTGGTGCTAGGATAAGTGGATATTCACATGTAAAAGAATGAAACTGGATCCCTATCTACTCACAAAAATTAACTTGAAATGGATTAAAGACTTAACTGTAAGACCTGAAACCATGAAAATCCTAGAAGAAAACATAGGAATAAGACTCGTTGACATGGGGTTGGTAGTCATTTTTTGGATATGACACCTAAAGCATAAGCAACAAAATCGAAAATATACAGGTGGGACTACACCAAATTAAAAAGCTTCTGCACAGCAAAAGAAACTTTCAACAAAGTGAAAAACAACCTATGGAATGAGAATAAACATTTTTAAACCATATATCCAAAATATATAAAGAACTCATACAGCTCAATAGCAAAAAAGAAGAGGAAAACAATTTTAAAATGGGCAAAAAACCTAAATAGATATTTTTCCAAAGAAGATATACAAAAGGCCAACGGGTACATGAAAAGGTGCCCAACATCACTAGTTATTAGGGAAATGCAGATTAAAACTACAAGGGGACTTGAGGACATGGTGGGGGAGGGGGAAGCTGGGGCAAAGTG
Source organism: Phocoena phocoena (assembly GCF_963924675.1). Lineage (NCBI taxonomy): Eukaryota > Metazoa > Chordata > Mammalia > Artiodactyla > Phocoenidae > Phocoena > Phocoena phocoena. The sequence continues at coordinate 10,652,330 of NC_089220.1, forward strand.
AGAGTAGCATCGACATATATACATTACCGAATGTAAAATAGTTATCTAGTGGGAAGCAGCAGCATAGCACAGAGAGATCAGCTCCGTGCTTTGCAATGATCTAGAGAGATGGGATAGGGAGGGTGGGAGGGAGGTTCAGGAGGGAGGGGATATGGGGATATATGTATGCATATGGCTGATTCACTATATGTATGCATATGCCTTATTCACTTTGTTGTACAACAGAAACTAACACAGTATTGTGATGCAATTATACTCCAATAAAGATCTATTAAAAAAAACACACACACACACAATGAGATACTACCTCACACCTGTTAGAATGACCAGCATCAAAAAGACAAGAGAGGGCTTCCCTGGTGGCGCAGTGATTGAGAGTCTGCCTGCCGATGCAGGGGACATGGGTTCATGCCCCGGGCCGAGAAGATCCCACATGTCGCGGAGTGGCTAGGCCCGTGAGCCATGGCCGCTGAGCTTGCGCATCCGGAGCCTGTGTTCCGCAACGGGAGAGGCCACAACAATGAGAGGCCCATGTACCACAAAAATAAAATTAAATTAAATTAAAAAAAGACAAGAGATAACAAATGCTGACATGGATGTAATGAAAAGGGAACGTTCATGCACTATTGTAAATTAGTGCAGCCACTATGGAAAACAGTAAAAGGAACACTCAAAAAGTTAAAAATACAACTACCATTTCCACTTCTGGAAATATATCCAAAGGAGACAAAAATACTAACTTGAAAAGATATCTACACCTCCATGTTCACAGCAGCATTATTACAATAGGCGTGACATGGAAGCAACCTAAGTGTCCATCAATGGATAAATAGATAAAGAAGTTGTGAGTACAAATTTCCAGTTATAAGATAAATAAGTACTCAGGGTGTAAGGTACAACATGATGATTATAGTTAACACTGCTGTATGATATATAAGAAAGTTGTTAAGAGAGTAAATCCTGATTTCTCATCACAAGGAGAAAAAATTTTTTCCTTTCTTTCTTTTCTTTGTGTTGATATATGAGATGATGGATGTTAGTTAAACTTACTGCAATAATAGTTTCACAATATATACAAATCAAACAATCATGCTGTACCCCTTAAACTTATACAGTGACATGTTAATTATTTCTCAATAAAACTGGAAAAAAAGAAAATTTCAATCAAATAGAAAAAAAAAGAATAGTTTTCAAAAGAAAAAAAGAAGGCAGTTTAACCTTCAAAAGAGCAACAACTTGGCATGAAACTAGAAATCAACCACAGAAAAGGAAATGAGAAAAAATGATCACATGGAGACTAAACAACCTGCTACTAAAAAAACCAATGGGTCAACAATGGAATCAAAGAGGAAATTTTTAAAATACCTTGAGAAAAACAACAATGAAAACACAACCATACAAAATCTATGGGATGCAACAAAAGACAAATATATATATATATATATATATATATGTATAACTGAATCATTTCACTGTACAGCAGAAATTAACACAACATTGTAAATCAACTATACTTCAATAAAATTTTTTAAATTAAAAAAAAAAATCTATGGGATGCAGCAAAAGCAGTCCTAAGAAGGAAGTTTATAGCATTACAGGCCTTCCTCAAAAACAAGAAAAATCCCAAATAAACAACCTAACCCACCACCTAAAAGAATTAGAAAAAGAAAAAACAAAACCTAACGTCAGCAAAAGGAACGAAATAATAAAGATATGAGAGGAAATAATAAAGATCAGAGAGGAAATAAATAAAATAGAGATTTTTTAAAAATATCAATAAAACCAAGAGCTAGGTTTTTGAAAGTATAAATAAAATCAACAAAACCTCTGGCCAGGCTTACCAAGAAGAAAAGAGAGAGGACCCAAATAAAATAAGAAAAGAAAGAGGAGAAATAACAACCAATGCCACAGAAACCCAAAAACAGAAATCATAAGAAAATACTATGAACAGTTATATGCCAATAAAATAGAAAACCTAGAAGAAATGGACAAGTTTGTAGAAACATACAGCCTGCTAAAACTGAATCAAGAAGAAACAGATAATTTGAATAGACCAATCATAAGAAGTAAAATAGAATCTGTGATTTTTAAAAAAATCCCGGCAAACAAAATTCCAGGACCAGATGGCTTCATTTGGGGATTCTATCAAACATACAAAGAAGAACTTATACTTATCCTTCTCAAACTCTCCCAAAAGAATGAAAACGAGGGAAAACTCCCAAAGTCACTCTATGAATCCACCATCACTCTGATACCAAAACAAGACAAAGACACTACCAAAAAAAAGAATTACACGCCAATATCTTTGATGAATAAAGATACAAAAATCCCCAACAAAATATTTGCAAACTGAATCCGAGAACATATAAAAAGGATCATACAACATGAACAAGTTGGATTCATCCCAGGGTCTCAAGGATGATTCAATATATGCAAATCGATCAGTGTGATACACCACATCAACAAAAGACAAAAACCACATGATCATCTCAATAGACGCAGAAAATGCATTTGATAAAACTCAACTTCCATTCATGATAAAAACTCTCCCCAAAGTGAGTACAGAGGGAATATATCTCAACATAATAAAAGCCATTTATGACAAATCCACAGCCAACATAATACTCAGTGGTGAAAAGCTAGAAGACTTCTCACCAAATTCTGGAATGAGACAAGGACGCCCACTCTCACCACTCTATTCAACATAGAGTGCTTGGAAGTCCTAGCCATAGCAATCAGACAAGAAAAAGAAATAAAACGTATCCAAATCAGAAGGGAAGAGGTAAAATTGTCATTATATGCAGACGACATGATACTCTATATAGAAAACCCTAAAGATTCAACACAAAAACTATTAGAACTGATAAATGAATTCAGCAAGGTAGCAGGATACAAGATTAACATACAGAAATCTGTTGCATTTCTTTACATTAGCAATGAAATATCAGAAAGAGAAAGTTTTTTTAAAAACCCATTTAAATCTCATCCAAAAAATAAACCACCTAGGAATAAATCTAACCAAGCAGGTGTAAGACTTATTACACTGCAAACTGTAAAACATTGATAAAGGAAATTGAAGATGATTCAAGGAAATGGAAAGATATCCCATGCTTCTGGATTGGAAGAATGAATATAGTTAAAATGGCCATACTACCCAAAGCAATTTACAGATTTAATGTAAATTAAATTCAAATTACCCGTGACCTTTTTCACAGAACTAGAAGAAATAACCCTAAAATTTATATGGAACCACAAAAGATCCAGAATTGCCAAAGCAATCCTGAGGAAAAATAACAAAGCTGGAGGCATAACCCTTCCAGACTTCAGACAATACTACAAAGCTACAGTGATCAAAACAGCATTGTGTTGGCACAAATGTTGGCACAAAAACAGACATATAGGTCACTGGAACAGAATAGAGAGCCCAGAAATAAACCCAAACACCTATGGTCAATTAATCTTCCACAAAGGAGACAATGGAGAAAAGACAGTCTCTTCAGCAAGTGGTGTTGGGAAAGCTGAACAGCCACATGTAAATCAGTGAAGTTAGAACACTCCCTCATACCGTACAAAAAAATAAACTCAAAATGGCTTAAAGACTTAAATATAAGACATGACACCATAAAACTCCTGGAAGAGAAGATAGGCAAAACATTCTCTGACATAAATTGTAACAATATTTTCTTAAATCAATCCTCCAAGGCAAAAGAAAGAAAAGAAAACATAAACAAATGGGACCTAATCAAACTTATAAGCTTTTGCACAACGAAAGAAACCATAAATAAAATGAAAAGAGAATCTACAGAATGGGAGAAATTATTTGCAAATGAAACGACCGACAAGGGCTTAATTTCCAAAATACACAAAGAGCTCATACAGCTCAATAAATAAAAATTTAAAAATGGGCAGAAGACCTAAATAGACATTTCTCCAAAGAAGACATACAGATGGCCAACAGGCACATGAAAAGGTGCTCAACATCACTAAAATTAGAGAAATGCAAGTCAAAACTACAATGAGGTATCACCTCACACCAGTCAGAATGGCCATCATTGAAAAGTCTACAGATAAAAAATGCTGGAGAGAGTGTGGCAAAAAGGGAACCCTCCTACACTGTTGGTGGGAATGTAAATTAGTACAGCCACTATGGAAAACAGTATGGAAGTTCCTTAAAAAACGAAAAATAGAGTTATCATATGATCCAGCAATTCTACTCCTGGGCATATATCCAGAAAAAACAAAAACCCTAATTTGGAAAGATACATGCACCCCAATGTTCATAGCAGCAATATTTATAATAGCCAAGACATGGAAGCAATCTAAGTGTCCATCAACAGATGAATGGATAAAGATGTAGTATATATATAAAATGGAATACTAGTCATAAAAAAGAATGAAATATTGTCATTTGCAGCAACATGGATGGACCTAGAGATTATCATACTAAGTGAAGTAAGTCAGACAGAGAAAGACAAATATTATATGTTATCACTTATACATGGAATCTAAAGATAAGAAAACATATTTACAAAACAGAAACAGACTCACAGACATAGAAAACAAACTTATGGTTACCAAAGGGGAAAGGTGGGAGAGGGATAAATTAGGAGGATGAGATGAATAGATACACATTATTATATACAAAATAGATAAACAACAAGGATTTACTGTATAGCACAGGGGACTATATTCATTATCTTGTAATAACCTATAATGGAAAAGAATCTGAAAAATAATATATATATACATGTATGCATATACATATATATATGAAACTGAATCATTTTGCTGTACACCTGAAACTAACACAGTATTGTAAATCAACTATACTTCAATTTTTAAAAGAGCAAAAACTGACAGCTCAACGGAAACAATGAAAACAAAAAGATCATTAAATACCTTCAAAGTACTGAAAGAAAATGCCAATCTAGAATTTTACACACTGAGAAAATATCTTTAAGAAATCAAGCCAAAACAAAGACATTTTCAGACAAACACTAACTGAGAACATGTATCCCCAGTAGAAAGGCACTAAAGGAAATACAGAAGGATATTATTAAGGAAAAACATTAAATCCTAGATGGGAGCTTACAGATATAAAAAGGGAAAAGAGCAAGAAAAAATCTAATGAATACTGACTGCAAAGAACAATAATAATTATGTTTTCTGTAATTATTAAAAATAGAAAGAGCATAACAGCATACATGAAAGTCAGGAGTGTGTAAAAGAAGTTAAAATCTTCTGCCATTTTACAGAAAAAGGTAAAAGTACTATTTTATACTGGACACTGACAAGTCAAAATGCATGGTGGGGCTTCCCTGGTGGCGCAGTGGTGGAGAGTCTGCCTACCGATGCAGGAGACACGGGTTTGTGCCCTGGTCCGGGAAGATCCCACATGCCGTGGAGCGGCTGGGCCGTGAGCCATGGCTGCTGAGCCTTCGCGTCCGGAGCCTGTGCTCCGCAACTGGGGAGAGGCCACAACAGTGAGACGTCTGCGTACCGCAAAAAAAAAAAAAATACATGGTGTATGTTAATCCACCCCACCCCCTTATCTATGGGGGATACGTTCCAAGACCCCCAGCAGATGCCTGAAACCATGGATACTACTGAACCCTGAGTATAATATGATTTTCCTATACATATATATCTGTGATCAAGTTTAATTTATAAATTAGGCACAGGGCTTCCCTGGTGGCGCAGTGGTTGAGAATCCGCTTGCTGATTCAGGGGACACACGTTCGATCCCTGGTCCGGGAAAATCCCACGTGCCACGGAGCAACTAAGCCCATGCGCCACAACTAACTGAACCTGTACTCTAGAGCCCGCGAGCCACAACTACTGAGCCCGTGCACCACAAGAGAAACTACTGCAATGAGAAGCCTGCACACCGCAAGGAAGAGTAGCCCCCACTCGCCGCAACTAGGAAAGCCCGCATGCAGCAACGAAGACCCAAAGCAGCCAAAAATAAATAAATAAAATAAATTTGTTTAAAAAAATTAGGCACAATAAAAATTAACAATAATAACTAATAATGAAGTAGAACAATTATAATATACTGTAATAAAAGTTATGTGAATGTGGTCTCTCCCTCTGAAAATATCTTATTGTACTGCACTCACCCTTCTTAAGATAATGTGAGATTACAATATCTGCATGATGAGATGAATTGAGATGAATGACGCAGGAATTGTGTTGTAGTGTTACACTACTATTGACCTTCTGACAATACACCAGAAGATGGATCTTCCGCTTGGGGTGATCCTGGATCATCAAGCCATGATGATGCTGATGATTGGATGTCAGGAGAATATGATGTCTATGGTTGGGAATCCCAGGTGGGACACTGCAGGAGGGTGTGAGATTTCATCATACCATTCAACACAGCACACAATTTTAAACTTATGAATTATTTCTGAAATTTTCCATTTAATATTTTCGGACTGCAGTTGACCGTGGGTAGACAAAACCATGGAAAGCAAAACCATGGGTAAGGGGGGACTACTGTAATCTCTAGGGTAATGTTTAAAATTAATGTTTAAAATGAATAACTCACCAGGACAGAGATGAAATATTTAAATATACCCAATTAGTGCAAAAGAGGCAAAAAGAGAGAAAAAAGAGAACACAAAAGGCAGGAGAAATAGAAAATGGTGGATTTAAAATCAAATATCCTAGTAATTACATTGCATATATATGGACTAAGAGTTTCAATTAGAAGACAAAGATCATGAAAACTGAGTTTAAAAAATAGAACTATATGCTACTTACAAGACACACATGAAATCTTAAATCTTAAAAAGCTGAAAACAAAAGGGTCGGAAATTTTATACTACACACACACTCATGAAAGCTGGTGTAGCTATATTAGAATAAAACAAAGTAGATTCTGATATTAAAAAAAGCATTACTAGAAATAAAGGCATGCATTTCATAATGGTAAAAGTTGCAATTCACCAGAAAGACAGTGTATTCTAAATTTGTCCACACCTAATAAAACAGCCTCCAAACTAATACAGCAAATACTGACAGAACTACAAGGAGAAATACACAAATCCACAGTCATCAGTGGGAGAGTTTAACATTCTACTCTTAGTAACTGATGGAAGAAACATACAAAAATGCAATAAGGATATAGAATATTTGAACTACACAATTAAGAAATTTTATTTAATTGATATATTTATATAGAACACAGTATCAAACAACTGCCAAATATGAGTTCTTTTAAGTACACAGGAATGTTTACAAAAATGACCATAAGCTCAGCCCTAAAGAAAGTAGGGCTTAAAACTGTCAGAGGAATGAAATAATACAAAGTATGTTGTCTGACTATAGAAGAGTCAAGCTATAAATCTATATAAAACTTCACTACGAAAATCCCCATATGATTAGAAATTAATCATCATCCTTCTAAATGACCCATGGGTCAAAGAGAAAACCATGAAGGAACTTAGAACTCAGCACAGCATAGGAGGTTTTAGCCCATACAACAAGGCAAGAGACATAAAAGCCTTAAGGACTGAAAAGAAGACATTAAACTGTTATCATTCAACAATAATATAATTGCACACATGAAAAATGTTTTAAAAACAAAACTACAGATTCATTATTAGAATTAAAAAGTGATTTATCAAGGTTGCTGGATATAAGATCAATATACTAGAATTAATTGCATGTCTATATACCAGTAAAAAAGAGTTAGAAAATGTAATTTCTAAAAGATATATCATTGACAATAACATCAAAATAAATAAATAAATACCTAGCAACACACTACATGAGACATAGGCAAGATATCTACACAGAAAACTACAAAACAGCATTGAGGGAAACTAAAGAAAGCCTAAATAAATGAAGAGAGATGCTATGCACATGGACTAGAAGATTCAATATTACACAGATGTCAGTTCTCCAAACTGATCTACAGATTCAAGGCAATTATCAATCAAATCCTAGTTGTTTAGGTATATGTTTGTGTGTGTTTAACTTGACAAACTCTTCAACTTAGCAAATAGCTAGGAATAACCTTGAAGGAGGAAGAGAAGAAGAAAGAACAGGAAGAAGAGAAAGCAGGGGAGACAAGCAAGAGATCAACAATTACAACAAGGTAGAAAGACTTGCACTGAAGGATATAAAATTTTATTATTAATGTACATTATTAATTCAGACAGTGTAGTATTGTGAAAAGGAAAAATACACAAATAGAACTAAATAAAGAATCCACAGACAGAGCCATCCTCAAATAGACACTTGATTTATGACAAAAATGGTACTACAGAGCAGTAATAAGGACGATATTGGGCTTCCCTGGTGGCGCAGTGGTTGAGAGTCCACCTGCCGATGCAGGGGACGCGGGTTCGTGCCCCGGTCCGGGAGGATCCCACATGCCGCGGAGCGGCTGGGCCCGTGAGCCATGGCCGCTGAGCCTGCGCATCCGGAGCCTGTGCTCCACAACGGGAGAGGCCACAATAGTGCGAGGCCCGCGTACCGCAAAAATAAATAAATAAATAAAAGGACGATCTTTTCAGTAAATGATGTTGAGTCGACTATCCATAAGAGGAAAAAAAAATTGTTCCTTACCTCACACCATACAGGAAAATTAGTCCCAGATACATCTAAATGTAAAATGTAAAAAACAAATATTCTATAAGATAATGAATAATATTGTCATAATTTTGGAGTAGGGAAAGATTTTCCTAGGATATAAAAAGCACTTTACATAATGAAAAAGATTGTTAATTTGATTACATTAAAAATAAGGAGCTCAGTTAATCAAAAGTCATCATTAAAAGAGAGAAAAAATAAGAAAAGATATTTGTAACATATGTAACTGATAAAGATTATATAAAGAGGATATCCAAATGGCCAATAAATATATGAAAAAGTGTTCAACTTCATTAGTAATCAGGGAAACACAAACTATAAGCACAATAAGGTACTCCTACAAATCCTCGAATATGACTACAATTTTGAAAACAAATAAAACTAAGTATTGCTCAAAATGTGAAATATAGACAAAAAGCGCTCTCATACACTACTAACGGTAGTACAAACTAGTACAACCATTACTAGTTTTGGAAAACTGTTTGCCATTATCCATTAAAACTGGATAGATTCATACCCTCTGATCCAATAATTCTACCCTAGGCATACATCTAGCAGACATGTGTTCATGTGTGTACCAAAAGATATGGGGAAGGATGTTCATGGCAGCATTATTTGTAAGAGCCAAAAAGTGTGAACCACCCAAATATCCATTAATAGTAAAATGGATACATAAACTGTGGTACATACATTCGGTAAAATATTGAGATATATATATATAGTAATAAAAATGAACAAAGTGCAGTTATGCTCAACCCACGGATAAATCACACAGACACACTGGCACACACACACAAATAATGTGTGATTCCATTTATATAAAATTTAACACTAGGCAAGAATGATCTCTGATGTTAGAAGTCAGGCTATCAAAGAAATGGGAACAAACCGACCCTGGAACTGAAGATGAACTGTGCTTAAGACAATGAAGACGATGCTGGTCAGACCACCAGTGACCAACTTCAAGGTGACGGTCACAGCTGACTGTGCTGTTTCTGTTGCGGCCTCCTCCCCTCCATCTATAAAAGCTCTTGCCCACTGACTGTTGGCGGGGCGGGGTGGAGGGGGTGTGGGAGGGAGGGAGTCGGCCTTTGGACAGGAGTCCCCCCGCCAACCCCCTTGTGTGCCAGCATCCAAAATAAAGCAAACTTTCCTTTCCAAAAAAAAAAAAAAAAAGAAGGCAGGCTAGTGGTTACCTGTGGGACAGAAGGAGAAGGTAATCATGGTAGTAAACATGGTGGGAGGTGTTCCACATATACTTAAAATTTGTATTTTTTTACATGTCTATAATGCACCAATAAAATGGTTTAAAACATTTTAAATTATGTGGACATAAAATCAATATAATAAAAAGATAAATAAGAAGTCAATGAGGAGGAAATTAGGACATAAAAGGACTGGTAGGCCTTCTTGTATTTTTAACTTGTATACAACTCAAGAATCCAACTCTACTAATGTAGGGTTAGCTATGTGGTAGACTAGACCAAAGTTTAACCTTGTAGTGCTATCTTAAGTCATTCTCGATCTACTTTTGCCACAATCTCGGTCTTGGGAAATTAGATATTGTGTCACATTTCTGTCCGCTAATTCAGATGGAAACTACACAATAACTTGTGTTCATCTTTGTTAACAAAGGCTAAATTATGTACTATTGGCACACTGTAGCAAGAAAATTGCTAAATAATTTCTTTCTCCCCCACAGCAGAGCTTTATAGAACAATATAATGGCTATTTCATTCCCAAGAAATTTGTAAGTTTTGTATCTTTAAGACTTATACTTAATGACCAAAATAATTGGGGTAGTTTTTGTTGTTGATAAATACTAATAAACTCAAAAGAAGCAAACATTGTAGATTACCAAATCCTCACTATTTGATCATCATCTTCATATGAGCTGTAAACATTCCCATGTTATTACGCTTTAAAAGCAATAAATAAATTAAATACATATATGTATAGTTAAAATTATGGTGAATTACTAACAATTATTAAATCTAGGTGGCTATATGTGTGTTCATATTGTTACTCTTTTGTTTGTTGTTGTTACAATGGCTTTCTTTTTTAAATTATTATTACAAATTTTATTTATTTATTTATTTATTTTTGGCTGCATTGGGTCTCGCAGGCTCTAGAGCGCAGGCTCAGCAGTTGTGGCACACGGACCCAGGTGCTCCGCGGCATGTGGGATCCTCCCGGACCAGGGCTCAAACCCATGTCCCCTGCCTTGGCAGGCAGATTCCTAACCACTGCGCCACCAGGGAAGCCCCCATAGTGTTACTCTTTAAACTTTTCTGTATTTGAAAAATGTCATAGTAAGGAGCGGGGGTAACTTTGTATAATTATATACAATATGACCTCTATTGTATTTTAAAATGCTCATCAAAAAAACTGGAGGGAAATATACCAAAATGTTAATAATGGTCATTTCTAGTTAGTATTTTTTCTTTCTTTCATATTTCTATAATTTTTCTAGAAGCAAATTTTCCTTTTATAAAAAATAAAATTTACTTTTTAAAAAGGAAATAAATCACTGGGAAGACATACAGTGTTGCTGGTCCCTAAGAAAGTATTTCATCTTTGAGCTTCCAAGTCCATAAAATTCTATCTCCACATAATTTTTTTATTGAGAATATTTAGGGTTTTAATGCCACCTAAATACCGAAGATACCCTTTAGTGCATATTTCATTGTCGAAAGCATTGCAGAAAATTTCTAGTGCTCCAGCTAAAGTTTAATTACAGAACTGAATTGAACAGAACAATGTAGATTTTCAATTAAGATGATCTAGGATCAAATTCAAGCTGTGCTCCTTTATTATCTGTGTGAACTTAGTGCTGTTACTTAAACTCTCTGTCCTACGCTTCATCTGTAACATTGCAATAAGAAAGCTACCTCTCAAGATTTTTGTAAGAATTAACTGAGAAAAATGTCTATAAAACCCAATATGGCGCTTGGTCCATAAATTTTGTTCAACTAGGAGAAGGCTAACATATTAAATGAGATTACAAGCAGCTAGAATGACGTCAGACAGACAGCCAGTGCTGGATAAATAGTAATACATAGATCAGAATGATTAATTTTTTTCAATGATCCCTTGTTTCCTGCACAAAACACGATGGTCAATTAGCATGGTAGTTCCAAGACAGCTGTTTCCCAGGGCCTTGGACAGAGGCTGGCAGGTAGAAGACAAATAATGACACACTGAAAGGATGGACGTGTGTGGAGATATGAGTACAAGAATGGACTGGAGAATGAATGCCTTTAGACAGAGACATCTTGTTCAGATAAGCCAAGAGAAGATGAGAGCATCTCTTCTGATCTCAGTAAGCATAGGCTGAGCTATTCTGGGGAGACAGGTTTGGCTGGCTCTTCCAAGAGGGTATGGTCACGGGGGTAAATGGAAGTGGCTGTCAGTTTGCCAGGCTTCTCATATGCTCTGAACAGGCAAATCTCATCATGTGGTTTCTCCATTTAAAACCTGTGCATGGGGCTTCCCTGGTGGCGCAGTGGTTGACAGTCCGCCTGCCGATGCAGGAGACACGGGTTCGTGTCCCGGTCCGGGAAGATCCCACATGCCGCGGAGCGGCTGGGCCCGTGAGCCATGGTCGCTGAGCCTGCGCGTCCGGAGCCTGTGCTCCGCAACAGGAGAGGCCACAACAGTGAGAGGCCCGCGTACCGCAAAAAAAAAACCAAAAAACAAAACCTGTGCATGGTTTCACTTTGCTGCTAGGATAAAATCCACATTCTTTCATGGGCCCTGTCAGACTTTCTGCTTCTCTCTGGCTTCTCTCCTCCTGTCCCTCCACTATCTGGCTGCATATGACTTTTTCCAGTTCCTAAATACGATCATGCTATCTTCGGCCTCCAAGTCTGAACCCATGCAGTTCCTTCTGCCTCAAACTCACATTTTAGCCGTTCATGATTCACTCCCCTTATGACTCTATCTATCGTGCGTATATCTTTCAGGCATCAGCTGACATGTCACACACTTGAGGACTTTCCTTGACAACTTAACCCTCCCCAAATTTGCCCACCATCAGGGTGAGTTCAAAGGCTCTTTCTGTGTGTTCCCACAGCTCTCTGTATTTTTGCTCTACCTCAGTGCTTATTACACTGTCAGGTAGTTTCCTGGTCTTTCCCCCAGCTGGAATGTTCACACCAATGTCTTAGCCTGTTTTATTTATCACTGTATCGCCAGTGCTTGGGATAATGTCTGGCTAATAGTAGATGCCCCATAAATATTTGCTGAGGAAATGAATGAATTTCCATATCTAGACTGCATTAAGCTCCATGGGGTCTGGTTTTGTGTCAGTTCTTCTAACATCAACACAAAGTATAGTGCCTAGCACTATACTTCTCTTTCCTATAGTACTCTTCAAATATGTATCAAATGAATAAATTTCATTTGATACTAGTTACCCATTCATACATCACATAAACGCTTATTTCAGGGATCTATTGAGAAGGGATTGGTGTCAAATATTTCCGTCATTTCACCTTTTATTTTATTAGTGCTTCCAACTTCTTGCTTTTACATTCAAATTATCCACTCAGCAACGCTTAAACATTCTCCACTAGCAATGATATAAAACATCAATGATACCAATTTCCATTTTTTAAATTTACCTACTATCTACCTTCATCATTTCAATTAATACTATTGTTACCACTAAGGCCAATATTATTTGTTCTGAGTTTAGAATAAGCCCACCAAGGACCATCAATACCTCTAACACTTGGCTTTAATCAGGAACATAAAACAGACACTTGAATTATGTTAAATCCCCTCTGAACTACCTCAAATCACCTTTGGAAAGATGAGTGATGCCAAGAAAAAAGTACTTTCTCAGAATATCAGTATACAACTCCACAATAACTTGAATAAAAGCTATGCCAAAATATCCATCTCTTCCATTTTCAGAAAAAAATATTACACAGTTAAGTGGGGGGAGAGGGTAGTCAGGGGCATCAGAAACTACATTAGCCATAGATTGCTTCTTTGATTTTATAACATATAAACATAAACTACATAAGGGTTAGTTTGTTTGGTTTTTGGTAAATATATGTCTTTACAATAAACTCAGTGTTTACTTGTTGGCGATTAATTATACCAGTATTCACCAATGGTTGAGTCTTCATGTCTACCTAGGCTTTCAGGGTCATTCAATTTTTATTTAGTGCCTGAACTGGTAATGTTGAAAGCACTCCAAGCCTTCTCAACAGAGCAGAATTAGCCACTTGGGATTTTGCTAAATCTGAGCCAATCTGCAGCATTACTGACTGCTCACGCCTTTGCAGTGATCAGCATTAGCGGTGTTAAGACCAGAGGCCAGGTGTACAGCAAGTGGGACTGAAACTTAACGTGGTTTGCTATGATGTCATAAAAGCTTTTGAAATTAATTTTAATTAATTTATTTTTATACCACCTAGTTTCAAAAAGGATTTATGACAATGTCTAAAGGCACAGTAAATTTAATCTAGCAAGATTAAAAAATACAAGCAAGTAAGGCAAATGTGGCACAGAAGAAATAAAGATGGGGCATCACAGAGCTATCCTAATCTTACCTGTGTACTGTAAGCCCCTGTACTCGCTTATTGCCCCAGGAGGTTTTAAATTGGGCCAGTAATGGAACAGCATTTGCACAGCTGGAGGTTTCACCTGTGAAGGCCCATAGGCTATCACATACAAAAGATCCTAAAGGAGACAAGAAGCATATTTTCACTAGCATCATCAAATAAAAATAAAGGTAGCTCATTCAATATTACCAAAGCAGTGAAAATTCTAATGGAGAGATTGAGGTGGTTAATTTCCCTGGAATCTCATCATCCAGATGGGCTTTGCAGATTAAATCACATTATAATATTTTTAAAATTATTTTTATGGGTCCTGTAAATAAGCCCCCCAGTAGTATTCAGATGTACACTATGTTTTAACAAATTCTTCTCTCCTCAGAATAACGTGAAAGAAAGATTTTAGAATAGCATAAAGCCAGTTTGCCAAATACTGCATTTTTAAAAACATTTCCCTAAAACATATTTCTTAATAATTCACATCTCCTATTTGAAAGAAGGAAGTTTCCCAAGCAACATTTCAAATCAAGTAAAACTGTCACATAATATAGTATCTGCTAAATTTCAAGAATAAGATATATCCAATTATATTTTCTGTCAAGCCACTGTGGTCTTCAAGTATCATTTCTGCTCTAAATGGTAAATAATTAACCAGTAAGGAAAGGATTATAAGTTCTACCATACCAAAATAATAAGACATCAATAAATTTGATCTAAACAATAGTTTTAATATGTAAACAATTTTTACTATATTATACAAATTGAACTTGTGACTATGAGTTTAATGTGGTCCCAAACTTACTTTCCAGACTTCTTGTTTATATTTCATGAGGCATTCCAATAATTGACAATGATATACTGTAAGGAAGAAAATATAATTTGAACGTGAAATGTAAATACCAGACAAAAGGTCCTTTAAAATAAACTATATTAGTCTAAATTATATTAGACTTTTCACTCTAATCATTAAACTAGAAATTACTTATTTTCATATATTCATGCCTTTCAAAACTCATAAGCCCTTGACTTTATCAAGCTTTATTCCAAGATCCTTGAGAAGTATTTTATTCATCTTAACAAAGGAAATATTAAGAAAACTCCCTAGTAATCATACTTTTATAACATAAACTTATATCAATGTAATCAAGAACTGCACGGGGAAAAAAATAGCCTAACAGGATCATAATAACAGCTTACATTTATTGAGCGTTCATTATGTGCCAGGTACGGAGCTAAGAGCTTTATGTATTATGTATCTCATAACCACCATGTTGCAGTTAAAAAAGTGAGGTTTAGTTTCCTACCTTGCCCAAGGTTGGACAGATAGCAAGTGACAGACTGATGGATTAGAATGGCAGTCTTTTATCACCAACTCCATCTTGTTGAGGAGTCCTTAAAAGCTATACAACAGCAATCTTCTTTGATTTGCCTATGTTTACTTGAGGAATAAAGATACTTGCACCTTAGTTAGATACCCGTTTTATACCTTCCCTAATCTATCTGCCAACCCTATCATGGCACTGAAGCAGGTCTCCCTTTAGTCACCGATGACCTCCATGTCGTTCAATTCTATGGACATTTATCAGTCTGCCTCCCACTTGACTTTCAGCAACATTTAGTACTGCTGACCACCCTCTTTCCTTGACTTCATGACTGACCCTCTCCTACTACCTGTGGCAGACACTGTTGTTGCTACTCAACTGCTATCAACAACCCTTTCTTCCTTGTTCAGCTCCCAGTACACAGACTGCCAAGCAAGACAATTTCCCAGATTCTGTTGCAGCTAGGGATGGCCATGTGACTCAGTGCTGGCCAGCAAGACCTAAGAAAGAATCTGCTGAGGAGTTTCTGAGACTCATTTTTCCTCTTTGACAGAAGGAAAGAGGCACACCAGGAGACCTTTCTCTGATTACCCTGACTGATCCTATTTTTGATAGGATTTGATGGGATATATTTTTGAAACCTGTTTTTAGATGTAGTTGTGTAAGAATATAATAACCTCCACTGTGGCATATCTTGCAAACATGAGGAGAAGTTCAAGAGAAACACAGAGATGGTCTCTCAGGCCCCTGATACTGCGGAGCTGTCTCCAAGACTTCTTCTTCCACTGGGCCAGTATCTGTTGGAGCTCCTGAAGGCCTGGTCATAAGTCAAATCCACTTTTCATTCTGTGCTCTCTTGTAAGCAATGTCACACTCATATACAGCAATATATCAGAGATACTGCAGGTTCCATTCCAGATCATAGCAAGAAAGCAAATACGGCAATAACGCAAATCATACAAATTTTTTGGTTTCTCCATGCATATAACAGTTATGTTTGCACTATACAAACATTAAGTATATTAATGTATACTTTATATAAACATAAAGTATATATTAAGTAGTCTATTAAGTGTGCAATAGCAATATATCTTAAAAACCAGTGTACACACCTCAGTTTTAAAATATTTCATTGCTAAAAAATGCTAACCATTGTCTGACAATGCAGGGTTGCCACAAAACTTCAATTTATAAAAAACACAATATCTGTGAAGCACAGTAGAGCAAAGTGCACTAAAAGGAGGTATGCCTGTACAACTTCAGGTACCCTCTATATGCAGTTCAGTGAATAGCACTGGACACTTACATGAGGGCTCAAAGTTCGTTACTTCTAGCCCAGAACTCAGTTCTGGGTTCAGAATACAACTTCCTAATTACTGTTACCTCTTTTTTCTGAAGAAACCTGATTTTTTTGCATTTTTGTGTTTTGGATATGTATAACTATTACTGAGGTTATGTGTGATTTTTTTCCACAGCTTTATTAAGATATAATTGACATATGACATTGTATTAGTCTAAAGTATATCATCTCCTCTCAAATGCCTCAAAGACACTTCTAACATAACATGTCCAAAGTAGACCTCATGATCTTCCCTTAGAAACCTGGTCTTTCTCTTCCGGTGTCTCTTTTGGCAGTGAATGGAACCACCATGCACCCAGTTCAGAAGCCAGAATGCAACCATATCCAATACATCACCACACCCTATCAGTTCTACTTCCTAAATAGCTCTCAGATGTATCCACTTTTCTCGGCCTCAATCAACCCTGACTTTTACATGCCTACACAAATGCAATGGCCTCCTCATGGGTCAATCTGTATCCATTCCAGCTCCTTCTTAATCCATTCTCAACTGCAGCTCGGGTGACACACACACCACCACTCAAAGTCCTTCAGCACTTTTCCATTAGACTTGGGATAAACGCAGGACTCCCAGAGCCCACGACATCCTGCATGTTCTGGCCTGCAGAAGTCTACAGTCTCATCTCACACCAGGCAGCCCTCACTCTGAGCTCCAGCTACAATGACTTTTCAGTCCCACCTGCTTGCCAGGCTCCCTTCTGACATATGAGATTCCTCTGCCTGGAAACCTCCACTCCCTGATAGGCCTTGTTAATGCTACTCATCCATCAGTCCTCAGACCAAACGTTATATTCCCAGAAAAGCCCTCTCTGACCTCTTCAATAAAAGAAAAATCCCCTTTTATAGGGTCTCATCATAGCACAAGGTACATCTTTCGAAGAACCTGTCACAATTGAAACTGGGCATTGGCTGTTACAATTATTTGATTAATGTCTTCTCCTTCCACCACACGATAAGCTTTATGAAGAGAGGAAAGGGGTCGGTTCTGTTTTACTAATTATGGTGTTCCCAGTGCCTGGCACATGGCAGATACTCAGTAACTGTTTGTGGAGTATATAAATGGTCCTCTAGACTTGGAATTTTCTGAAGTCATGACTGAGTTCTCAAGCACAGATGCTCCGGGGTACTTTCTCTTACACGGTGTCTGCTATTCTCCGTATGTTTGCTACACGAACCTTGCTCAGAGGAGTACACTGACTGCCCATGAACAGACCTAGAGAGCCCCTTTATTTAAACTGCTTCCCCTCCTCAAAAATATACAATGGAGAAAAGACTGTCTCTTCAATAAGTGGTGCAGGGAAAATTGGATAGCTACATGTAGAAGAATGAAATTAGAACACTCCCTAACACCATACACAAAAATAAACTCCAAATGGGTTAAAGACCTAAATGTAAGGCCAAACTCTATAAAACTCTTAGAGGAAAACATAGGCAGAACACTCTTTGACATAAATCGCAGCAAGATCTTTTTGACCCACCTCCTAGAGTAATGAAAATAAAAACAAAAATAAACTAATGGGACCTAATGAAACTTAAAAGCTTTTGCACAGCAAAGGAAACCACAAACAAGACGAAGAGACAACCCTCAGAATGGGAGAAAATATTTGCAAACAAAGCAACAGACAAAGGATTAATCTCCAAAATATACAAGCAGCTCATGCAGCTCAACATCAAAAAAACAAACCACCCAATCCAAAAATGGGCAGAAGGCCTAAATAGACATTTCTCCAAAGAAGACATACAGATGGCCAACAAACACATGAAAAGATGCTCAACATCACTAATTATTAGAGAGTGCAAATCAAAACTACAATGAGGTATCACCTCACACCGGTCAGAATGGCCATCATCAAAAAAATCTACAAACAATAAATGCTGGAGAGGGTGTGGAGAAAAGAGAACCCTCTTACACTGTTGGTGGGAATGTAAATTGATACAGACACTATGGAGAAGAGTATGGAGGTTCCTTAAAAAACTAAAAATAGAACTACCATATGACCCAGCAATCCCACTACTGGGCATATACCCAGAGAAAACCATAATTCAAAAAGACACATGCACCCCAACGTTCATAGCAGCACTATTTACAATAGCCAGGTCATGGAAGCAATCTAAATGTCCATCTACAGAGGAATGTATAAAGAAGATGTGGAACATATATACAATGGGATATCACTCAGTCATAAAAAGGAACAAAACTGGGTGACTTACAGAGATGTGGATGGACCAAGAGAGTGTCATACAGAGTGAAGTCAGAAAGAGAAAAACAAATATTGTATATTAATACATATATTGTATATTAATACAAATATTGTACATATATATGGAATCTAAAAAAATGGTATAGATGATCTTAATTACCAAACAGAAATAGAGACACAGACATAGAGAACAAATGGATACCAAGGGGGAAAGGGGTGGTGGTGGGAAGAATTGGGAGATTGGGATTGACTCGTATACGCTATTGATACTATGTATAAGATAGACAACTGATGGGAACATACTGTATAGAACAGGGAACTTTACTTAATGCACTGTAGTGTTCTAAATGGAGGGGATGTATGTATATGTATGGCTGACTCATTTTGTTGTGCAGTAGTAGAAATTAACACAACACTGCAAAGCAACTATACTCCAATGAAAATTTTAAATAAATAAATAAATAAATTGCTTCCCCTCCCAGAATGCCCCATTTACCTTATCAATCAAAATTCTATCCGTATTTTAAGACCCATTCTTTGCTCAAGTGGCACAAAGCCTTTCCTGATCATTTCAACCCACAGAGTTCCCTTCTCTGATGAATTAATACAGCCTATAGTATTTATTTGGTACTTTTTACATGCTACTTTACATTGTAAATTAATGACTTATGTAAACATGCCTAATCTTCCCAATAAGACATAAGCTCCACAGCAAGCATCATATCTTACATTTCAGGGTGGTTTTCACAATGCCTAGCATGGAGCCATGTACACAGGGGTTATGCAATGAATTCCTGGTGCCTGAGCAAGAACGCTGCTCCATCCTTGATACACAATCAGCTACAAGGACCAGGCTGCCACTTGCTGTCTCCCCCCAGTAAAAGTTCAAAGGATAATGATGCCCTACCCGCTTGATCTCAGAGAGTCCCCTGGTGGATAGCACCTCACTTCTTATGTTTCCCCCATCGTAAGATTAATTTGGGGTCCCAAATGTCATTCTTAGTATAGAATAGCTAGCTATACACGTTCCCCCATGAACAGATGAAGATACAGATTAAGAAATAACAGAAGTATTTGATCACTGTGGTTTCCCAATGAAACGTTCAACTCCAAGAAGACAATGGCAGATTGCAGAGATCCGTGTTGCTGTTTACTGAGCAGTGCTTATGATGTGTCAAATCACTATGCTAAAGAAGCACTTCACACACACTTAAGTCATTAAATCCTCACAACAACATTTTAAGGTACTACAGGAAGAATTCCCATTTTATAGATGAGGGAACTTGGTCTTAGGGGAGTTAAAGAACTTGCTCAAGGTTAAGCTACCTGGCAATCTGCGCTGAGCTCAGATATGAACCCACATACCCTTAACCTCAAAGCACACGATTCTACCCAACCTGCTCTACTGCCTCCCAACTTCGAAATTAGGACCAAACCCTGATGATGAGACTTTAGTTAACTAACTAGATTCTATGTGAAGGGGTTTTCTTCAGGACATAAAATCTAATAAATATAAATGACATTGTGAGGATCCTTTAAGCCAGAGTGAGACACGAGGTATAACTTCCCCAAAAATATACATTTTAATTAAACGCACATAATAATCATAAGGAATTTCATATTTAAAGGATGACACTCCAGGCTAAGAAGCATTAAGATTTTAAATGAAAAAAATTGTTTTCCTTATGCTGAGTCAAAAACTCAATTATTATTCATTATGTAATTAAGCAGAAGGCTGAAAACAGGGCCACCAAATTTGTTCACTTTCCAAATGAAAATAAAAACTGAGTTCATATCTTAGCATGTGACTCCAACAGTCAGCCCCCTTTTAGGTCAGTTTCCCAAAGTTCATCTGCAATTACACTGATGAATGGAAATCCAACAGAATATATCAGATTATATCTGTCCCACATTACTAGAAATCAAAGAAACACAGATCAAAATGACATATTACTTTTTATCTGTCCATCTCTATACAAATGTTATAATAACACTCAGTGACAGGTTACAATGTACTTTCACGTATAATTAGTGGGAATGTAACGAGCGATTTATGTGCAAGGATATTCATGTGGTGTCAGAGTAGCGAATTCACAAAATAGTCCCAGTGGTTATCTTTAGTTGTTAGAAGTGCAGGTGATTTTTATATTTCTAATTTAATTATTTCTATATATTTATATTCAAGCAATTTCCAGTCAGTGTTCTAAAACTGTGTTCTCAGACATTCCAAAAAGATCAGTAGTCAGCAAGATGACTGCTAATAGCAAGAGGCAAAGGAAATTTATTTCAAGTTGAAAGTCTGTTTTCTAACACATCTCCAGTTTCTATTTACCAAGAGAAGTTCTTCTCACATGAGAATTCCTAGCTTGCTTATTTGATGTCTTATTTAATTATTGGTTTGGAATTACTGAAGCCATCCAAATTTTCACTTACCTGGATTGGATGTGTACTGCATTGCAATCATTAGCATGGATGATGCGGAGAGATTAACGTGGGCAGGAACACCTTCTCTCCTTGAGGAGCCCACTGAAACCAAAATTTTTTTGATTAGACACAATTTATTTATATATATATATATATATTTATATATTTGTACATTTATATTTAGTTGCTACTTTGCATAGAGCATGAGAGCTGAGAAGAAACTTGAAAAAAAAATCAATAGAAGTTTTGCATAAATAAAACCACAAAATTTGTCCTAGCCTACAAACGCTACAGTAGTCATTATCATAGGCACATTTAGGGAGAATCTTCTAGGAGCACGAGTAATGCCAGAAGGTAATGTAATCGTTTTATCAGAATTGTACTTAAATGTGATCTCTGTTTCCAAGATGTTTATATCTAGGTAGAAAAGAAAGAAAAAACAGAATCCTCCATGTACCCAAATATAAGGCATATTGAAGGTTATCCAAATAAGAAGGTAAAAATAAAACATTTTTGAACATGACTTGAATGCATTAACTTTAAGAGATGCAGATGAAAGAGTCTACTTTTAATGGGTACCATATGCATTTAGTTATATCAATTTCAAAATTATTTTCAACTCTCACCTATCATTAAACAATTTTATTCAAACCTTCACATGTAACTTCATCATCATAATCACCATGACAATCACTTTTTTAGTTTTCCAGAGCTTACCATCTTCACATCCACCTGAGTTGTTTGAAATACAGCACTTTTTGAATCTGTGAATAATGCTGTTGCTGGACATTTTATCCTATCCCGCAGTATTCAATCACAAAGTCAGTTGGTTTCTTCAAAATTCATCTTTTAGCCGTATAATTGTGATCTCCATGTGATAACCACTTACATACTGCTTTTAAGAGACATCTTTAAGTGGCTTGTTTAGGATGACATCCAATACTGTATTAACTTTCTTTCTCTTTCTTTTTTAATAGAGGGTATCAGGTAACCTCTATAAGCATCCAGAACTATCACTGATGGAGGTCATTCGGGGTAATATGCTGTCCCCAGAGTATTTTATTATTCTAAACACAGTAACTGAGAAAGGGCCCACAATACTTTACAAGGACTCAAATATAAAATGAATTCCTTTTCTCAGGATAATTGCAGGAATAGCAGAAACCTCTCCTTAGAGCTGGGCTCCTGTAGCAAATTGTCAAGAAAGCATGAACAGAACAGTAAACAGTGACTATAACACCCTCAAAAAGTCAACTCTCAATTTCCAACACATACTGCAGAAGACCATCAACATAGACAACAAGAAAAAAGCAGATAACCCTAAAATCTGCTTTATTTTAAAGTATTAAAGTGCAATGTGTGGGAATAGTATCTCACCTATAACCGACAAGAATAAGGCAACTTATAATAAAACACAGGTATAAAAGAATCATTCAAGCACTAATAAAAGGTTTGTTGTATAGTAAAGTAGAGAAGACAAAAAAAAATTTAACACGATTCTTCTTTTTAACGTAAAAAAACTGAGCACCACAATGGACAGTGGCCTTTACAATAGCTTTAAAGAAATAAACAAACAAAACAGATCTATAATTAAGTTCCATTTACCTGAGTTTGCTTTTATTAGTAACTTACTGCTGGGCTGCTGCTAACCCACTAAGCAGGTGATATTCAGGTACATAAATTAGTTTGGTTTTACAATATAAATAAGAATTAGTTATTATACAAAGATGTGAGGATCAGCTCACTGCTCTTAGATGTTAAAGCTGATTAATCAAATACGATTAATCAAGGAAAACAATCTTTGTGCCAAATCCTAAAGAACAAGATTCAGTTTCAGAGTTTAGACAGGGAGGTGGTTCAAATTCAGCTTCCAGGGCCCCATACCTAGAGAGTCTAACTCAATCAGTTTGGAAGCAGGAAAGCTATATGTTTAATAAGGACATCAAGTGATTCTGACCAAGTGGGTCTTAGAGCTGCATTTGTACTACTACAGGAATGAGAACAAGAAAGGAAATACTCAGTAAGGTGTCCAAGTGTGGGAGGAATAATTGCATGCCCTTGTGTTCTTTCTTTAAGGGGGAAAAAAAGCAAAAGAAAGTGTAGTCTTTGACATACGCAAGGAAAAATAATTATATGTATACTATATCCATTCCTTTTGGGACAAGTGTTTTCACCTTCATTTAAACTCATTTCAAACTTTTAAACTATAAGTGTTTCTAAAAAATGAAAACTACTTATTAAGGTAGGCTGAGAAGCACTGTGCCTGTAGGCCTTTAAAAATGGGAGAGATGGGACTTCCCTGGTGGTCCAGTGGGTGGGACTCCACGCGCCCAGTGCAGGGGGCCCGAGTTTGATTCCTGGTTGGGGGACTGGATCCCGCATGCATGCCACAGCTAGGAGTTCGTATGCTGCAACTAAGAGATCCCGTGTGCTGCAGCTAAGATCCAGTGCAGCCAAAATAAGTAAATAAATAAATATTTTTTTTAAAAAAATGGGAGGGCTTCCCTGGTGGCGCAGTGGTTGAGAGTCCGCCTGCCGATGCAGGGGACATGGGTTCGTGCCCCAGTCCGGGAATATCCCACATGCTGCTGAGCGGCTGGGCCCGTGAGCCATGGCCGCTGAGCCTGCGCGTCCGGAGCCTGCGCTCCGCAACGGGAGAGGCCACAACAGTGAGAGGCCCGCATACCGCAAAAAAAAAAAAAAAAAATGGGAGAGATGCCCAAATGTCTCAGATGATTTAGATGAAGTTTATTTGGAGAACAGGACAAATGGCTCGGTGACCTCTGAATGTCCCCCCTACCCCTACAAATCTACGCTCTCCCTCAAGAATGGTCAGCCACAAAGCCAAGAGTGCTCCAGCCCTCAGAAACCGGCTCCAATATTTCTATAAACAGACAGCGCCTTGCAATTTCATAGCTTTCTAACAGACTGAACAAAATCACCACAATTCTAATTTAATAAACATGCAGAGGTACACATCATTTATTGAATCTTGTTAAAAAGGCACGAGGCAAACAGATGTGCATCTTGTCCCCATGAGGGTGTCTAAGGTCAAAGCTACACATGATGGAAGGAAGCAGAGAAGTAATAAAAATAAGAAAATTTTATATTTAATGTTGTGCTCAGAAAATACAATTAAGTTTTAAGACCTATTCCCTCATCTTCCTAGCACCACCAAAACAATCATTACCACCATCCCCTCCTTCTATGAACAATAACAATTTCTTAATCTGTTTCTGCATTTTATAATTCCTAACGTGTTATCATGTATAGCTCTTATATGATTCTCATTAAAAAAAAAAAAGGTATATGGGAAAAGCCATCTTATAAACGAGAAACCAAATTTTGCATGTGAATACCAACCTAATTATTAGGACTACAGCCTGTCACTTGACTTCACAGCTAATGTGCTAGTCACTTATTTATTCACAGAGTATTTTTCTTTTCAGTATCCAGACATTGTTCTAGGCCCTTGAGACACAGCCATAAATAAGATAGGCAAGTCTTTGTCTTTATGAAGCTTAAATGCTAGAGCTGTGCTATCCAATATAGTAGCCACATGTGGTTAAATTTAAACTAATTAAAAGTAAACTAAATTAAAAACCTCTCTCTCACTAGATACATTTTCAAGTGTTCAGTTGCCACATGTGGCTAGCGGCTATTCTACTGGACAGCACAGAATTTTATATAACATTTCCATCATTGCAGAAAGTTCTGTGGACAGCACTGTTCCAGAGGAACAGGCCACCAAATACCTGTGAAGAAATATAAAGCAGGGCCAGGGAATACGCAGAAAGCAATGGAAGGTCCTATTTTAGCTTGAGAGTAAGGAAGGGCCTCTGGGAAGACTATGATACTTGAGCTGAGACCTGAAGGGAATGAGGAAGCAAATCACGTGACCATTTGCACGAAGGGCTTTTGACACAGAGGAAAAGCAAAAGCTTGGTGCCTTTATGAAACTGCAGAAAGGCCCATATGGACAGAGCAGAGTGAACATTAGCAGACACAAGTGATGAAGTAGTGAGATAAGCAGGGCCCACATCACAAGGCAGAGGGCCTTGTGGGCCACGGAAGGGTGTTGAATTTGATTTGTAGGAGTGATCGGAGGCTATTACATGTTTTCGAAGAGGCAAGTGACATGATCTGACTCACATCTTTGGAGGATAGCTCTGGCTTTTTGGTGGAGAGCAGGCTGTAGGGGGGCTAAGACTAGAAGCACGGAGACCGGCTCAGAAGCTATTGGTCTGGTCCAGATGAGAGACAGTGGCAAGAAGTGGTCTGAATTGAAATATATTTAAATAAACCCCACTAGTCTTATACCTTTTTAAGGGGTAAAGGTAAGGGAATCACCTGGGAAGAAGAAAAACATTCTGATGCCCGTTCTACCACATGACAGAACCATTTCCTGTGCTGCCTGGATCAGCAAGTGGCCTCTGTTTGTGGAAAGCAGAGGCAACTGTGTTCCATGGGGTAGGGTTTGAGCGTAAGATACCTGTGCTGTCAGAAGGTCGTATCAGTTCAACATAAAGGGAGGACTAAGACACCATGAACCTGAAGTCTATGTAGCATTAAAATATGTGCAGATTGGTAGATTAATAAAAAGTCACAGAGACAGGATTGCCCATCAACACTGCAGAGGTGTTCTGTCAGGTTCTATGAGATCTAAACCTGACACAGCAATTACTGTTGTTATACAACACACTCTAGGGGGGAAAAATCCCAAGCCTCAGCAGATGGCCCGTTATTATTTCAAGCAATATTTAAGATGATAAAATTTCAGGACAACATGTGATTTTGAGCAGAATATTGGAATTAGTTGCAATGGGATTTGACATGGCCGTTATCTGACTGAGTGTTACACATTGATATAACATCAGACAATATTCAAAGGTCATTCCCATATGTTATGTCATGGCCTTCACAACAAACATCGTGATGTAGACAGGTGAGGTTATGATTATTCACAAATTTACAGCTAAAGAAACTAAAGTTTGATAAGGTTGAGAGATTCAGTCTACAATTCAGCCCTTCTGGATTCCTATTCCAAAACATTTCCCACAATTCAATAATAAAGCTCTTAAAGTATAGTAAGATCTACTTTATAAAAACAATCATTAGCTAATAAAACAGATTTTATATATAAAAGATTATTCGAATACCATCAATATCTTGTGTTGGTATTTTACTGTCTTTTTTCTATTATCTTTACTTACTAGTGTTTGGAAGATCATAGAACATAACACACATCCTCTGTAGTAGCGATAGAACAAAAAAATGATACAGGGCCAATGGTTTGGAAGCAGACCTTCAATTAAATCATACAATTGCTTTTAATTCAATGCAAAGAGGATGAGTGATTTTTGAGGAAATTTAAGTTGGAAAAGAAACTAGATGAGACTGCACAGTTCAGGATACCAAGATACCGCTAGAAGGCTCTTTCACTGATTTAATTGTTCAGCTTTACTATTCACTTTAAAATAATGTATCCTACGTCACATAATGCTCATTTGGGACCCGCTTTTTCTTCTCTCTGCCAAAATATCATCTTCCCAACATCCATATTTCAATTTGGTCCACAAATCACAGAACCTTTGTGGAAAAAGAGAGGTTTCCATGGTGAAATGCAAATGACTTTTTCAATTCTTAGTAACTCCTTTAATATATAAACAAAGCCTATTGCACACATGTGGAATAAAAACAAGTGTATCTTAATATATACACAAGGAAAGAGTTAACAAGAACAGGTTATGTCAAAGGGAATTTGTATAATAAATTGCAGTTTGCTCTGCAGCACCTCAAAGGAGTTATTTAAAATAAAAGCAACAGTACTTGGTTTAATGACAAAAATGACATAAAAGACATAACTGATATACATGCAGGGCTCTTAAACTGAAGGAGCTGCAATACCTCATTAGGTCCACTTGAGAGCTCAGACTTTCATCTTCTAAGTCCTTAATGATATAATCATTTAACACCTGAAAAACTGTCCATGTATTACATTTGACCTTGTGAATACCATACCAAAGAGATAAAAGCCTTTTTGTCTCAAAGACTTTATCAAGTACTCAGAAAATGCAACATCCTTCATCTCAGGCCTGAAATAAAAATATTCTCGAAGAAGTTAAATGCTCCCCTCTTGTTCTGGTCAGAATTTCTACACACTGAAACAACTTCCAAAAATAAAACCAACATGGGTGCAAACAACAGGCACACGTTCTCACATCAATTCAGTTTGACTTGATTAATCTGGAACTCCATCCCCTCCATCTTTGGATCTACGTCCTTTGTATCTACTCTATGAAGGAATAAGTACAAAAGAAATGCCTGAATGGTTTAATAGAATTTGGCTTTAAAGATTAGTACCACAATTTCTTTTCAAAGATTTAAAGATGACACAGACTGGCTACTGTTGATGAGAAATGAGAAAGTCAGAACTAGGAGACTAAAACCAGAGCAGCAAAATAAATGAACCAGATCAGCGATTGCATTGGAGGAAGATATGTGCCTCTTACGTAAAATAAGATTGATGCTATTTAACCTAGAATTATTAAGACAGAAATAACCTTAGAGATGCAACATTATTCTCTAAACCTCTCCTTTACAGTAAAAAAAAAAATGGAGACAAAAATGACTTGTCCCTACCCTTTAAACGAACACCAAGCTACTCCACTAATAAGCACTAAAATTTTCACACAATTTTTGTAAACTCAACTTACTATTTTGTTCTCCTTAGTTGCCAAGTTCACACATTTAAATAAGTAAGGATTCCAATGTGACTACAAGGCATGTTTTGGGGTCTGCTTCTAATTAAGCAGAAATTAATAATCAAGGGTGAAGAAACAAGTTGCCAGCTGTCACATGCTCGTTTGCTCTTTATAAATTCAAGGGCCTGAAATATGCACTACATCTCCCAAAATTATTAACTTATTTCTAAGAAGGAAGGATACAGTGAATTTACACTCGTTATTAGAAAGATGCAGCCTCACCTGCTATTCTTAAAAGAAAAAAATTTCTATGCCTAAGTTTAACAGTTAACATACTTATTAAAAAAAATACAGGGGTGCCTCCCTGGTGACACAGTGGTTGAGAGTCCGCCTGCCGATGCAGGGGACACGGGTTCGTGCCCCGGTCCGGGAAGATCCCACATGCCGTGGAGCGGCTGGGCCCGTGAGCCATGGCCGCTGAGCCTGCGCGTCCGGAGCCTGCGCTCCGCAACGGGAGAGGCCACAACAGTGAGAGGCCCGCGTACCGCAAAAAAAAAAAAAAAAATACAACTATGCAATCCTAAGGCTGTATCCATAAGCAAGTACTTGTCAATAAGGATACACAGAACCAAGAAAGAGAACGATCAAATATTCTATTACTTGAACAGTAAAATCAGTCTGCTAATTTTTTAAATAGCTATATAATTTAGGCAGAAGTCAGACTCTTTGTTTAAAAGACTTGAAAATTACAATTCCATAGCTAAAATTAAACTGAATTGTAAAATAAGTAAATGTGGCTCAAAGGTACATATGTTTACCAACTGTTATTACAAAGCAACAACTTTAATAAGATCATAAAAGTACATAACATTAAAACAGTGAAAAATGATCTCTAGGAATTGAATGTGACCAACACAGGCATTATTATAGAACAAGAGTTGAGGGAAGGAGAGAAGTAAACTAACACTTATTGAACACTAGGCATTGTGCTAGCACTCTATCAACATTCCAGTTAATCATCTCAATTGTCACAGCGACCTTATGAGGCAGTATTATCATTATTCTCATTTTACAGGTAAGAAACAGAAAGGTTAGGTAACTTGCCTAAGCTCACACAGCTAGTTGGTAGCAGAGCTGTGATTTGAATCTAGATATGTTTGACTCCTAAACCCATAATCTTTTCAGGTTATCTACTGAAACGTAAATTAATTAATCACCCATTTCTTTTAAAAAATACTCTAGCAGGACTTTGATCATAAAAAACACAACCCAACTTATTTTTTTCTCTCTGTTATCACATCTGGAAAGCCTGCAGAATTAAGTTTATAAAAGTGAAACAGAATTCATATCGATTCCATGTTTATAAGAGTACCTTGCACATGAGTTGTAAATTGCAGCTTTTTACAAAGTGTTTTCATAAATTTTGACTCATTTTGTCATCACAGCACCCCTGTGAGGGAAAGCTGATGATATCATCATTCTGGAGATGAGGTTTCAACTATGTCAGTCGCCCAACCTCATATCATACGTCAGATTTCAGATAGAACTGAGACCACAGGAGATCTACGTATCCTGATTCTATCCATTGCTCTTCCTGACACACCCTACTTCTTTCAGATGCAAAAGATAAGAATTACTACATCAAAGGCAACACTTTGCTCCACCCTCTTCTCTAAAGTAGCCAAAAAATACCATAATTTATGTGGAGGAAATACAGACTGTGCCTTGACATGTTCCTTCTTCCTATCCAATAAGATCAAACTAAGTGAATACAACAGTTCTAAGGTATAATTGTCTTTTCATTTCTTTGATGTTCACCATACTATTCATGCTGAAATAACTGAATTTAAATCAAAGCACATGTATACAGCAAGTGATTCCATTATAATCTTGAAAATCTGTAGCCTAAACAGCAAAAGCAATTTCCATTCATACAACACATAAAAATAATCTAGTATTAGGTAAGACCGAACTTACATATAGCCATTGGTAGAAAAGATGTGCTGAGATATTCAATAATATCCTTGTGCAGAAACGGAGGAAAGGTAGCTAAAGTTGATATCATCGTGTAGGGCAAAGTACTCAGAATATCATCATTGAGAAAGGGGAGCAAACACGTAGTTGTATAAAATATTGACTGTCCAAGATCTACAAAACGAAATGAAGTAATCAGTCACTGAATATTTTGCCATCTAACAAAAAATGCTAATTTTACATTTTAAGTTTTTATGAACTGGTTTAAATTATAAGCAACCATCACTCCCTTCCTATCAAGAGTTCTGCAGAGTGCGTACACAGTCTTTGATGAATGATTGCATTAAGAAATATACAGGGCTTCCCTGGTGGCACAGTGGTTGAGAGTCCGCCTGCCGATGCAGGGGACATGGGTTCGTGCCCCGGTCCGGGAAGATCCCACATGCCGCGGAGTGGCTGGGCCCGTGAGCCATGGCCGCTGAGCCTGCGCGTCCGGAGCCTGTGCTCCGCAGCGGGAGAGGCCCACGTACCGCAAAAAAAAAAAAAGAAAAAAATATACAGTTGATTCGTGAACAACACAGGTTTGAACTGTGTGGGTCCACATACACATGGATTTTTTCAATAAATATAGTACCTGTATCTTCATTTTACAGATCTTTAAATCAACTAAGTGTGGGGAAAAGTTTGTGTTCAATTACAGATCACAATAAGTGGAACCCAAAGAACTAGGGTCTGAGTCCTGATTCTATCCAAACTGTCTCAGCTCCCAGCCCTTAGGTGAGTCATTTATTAATTCCTTTGTTTTTGAGGCAGAGAGAGCAGCAGAGATTGCAGATTTTCAACTGTACGGGGGCTCAGTGCCCCTAACCCCACAAGTTGCTCGAGGGTCAACCATATCTATGATGTGAGCTTTTCCTCAACACCTTATCCATCTTCAGTAGTACTTGGTATTCATATTACTCCCTGATATCATAAATTACAAGCACTTTCCAAGTGATTAACGAATCTTGAAATCCTTCCAGCATTCTTACCTCTGTTACGTTTTACACAAGATCACTGTGGCACAGCGATGTTAAATTATTTTCTCACGGGAATTTTTAGAAAAGTCAAGGGCAAGACTGGGAATAAAACCGTGCTATTTCTGCTCCATCGACCGAACAATCCTCCTACATCTGGAGTCCCGGGCAATGAAGTAATCTGCGTCTTCCAGCACAGCGGCCGATTCAGCACGCACCAAAGAAAGGAAGCCGTAAACGGATACTGCATGACCCTGAGCACTTAGTTATCAATGATCACAGAAGGACGTGCCACCTAATAACAATCTTTCTATCAACATTTTTAAGTGACGGGAACAGTACCTACCTCACTTCAGTGGAAGGATTGTTAGGTTTAAATGAGAAAAACGTAAAGCGCTTAACATAGCACCTCACGTGTGCTCCACAAATATTAGGTATTATTATGAATATTAATATATTATTATTACCTGCACAAGGAGTAAAAATAGAGGACATTCAAAGAATCATAACGATTTAGCTTTAGAATGCATGTAAACTAAATCCCATTACACTGAATATATATTTTGATGTCTCTGGATCTCCTGATATACAGGTCACCAGCCAAGACTTGACAATGAAGACTTTTTCTCATTTTCGTATCCATCATAAAAGAAAATCATTAGACTTGTTTGTCTTGTAGCAGATGCGCCTTCTTTGTGCTATTTTGATGCCTAATGTTAATTCTGATTATCATTAGAATTAATATGCCACCTCAACAAGCACATCAACTGACAGCCGAGAGGATGTGGCCACACTGCCCACTGGGGAGTGAGGGTCAGTCAACCTTGGGCTCAAATTGATAAAATCGAACAAGTGTAATCGAACAAGGAATACAAGTGTATTCCTAAGAACTGACTGAGTCTGTGCACGTAAGACACCTCAGCTGCCTTTTAGCCTAGTTACAGAACATTGGCACTGAAAGGAACCTGAAGCCCCCCTGGAATATTTTTTAAATGAGGAGACTGAGGCCCAGAGAAGGGAAGTGATTGCCCAAGATCACCTGAGAGTTAGTAGCTGAACTGCAACAAAAATGCAGCTCTGGGGCTTCCCTGGTGGCGCAGTGGTTGAGAGTCCGCCTGGCGATGCAGGGGACACGGATTTGTGCCCCGGTCCGGGAAGATTCCACATGCCACGGAGCAGCTGGGCCCGTGAGCCATGGCCGCTGAGCCTGCGCGTCCAGAGCCTGTGCTCCGCAACGGGAGAGGCCACAGCAGTGAGAGGCCCGCGTACCGCAAAAAAAAAAAAAAAAAAAAAAAAAAATGCAGCTCTGCTGGGTACAGTACAAGTGCAGTGGTTCTCAAACCTGGTGCACAGAAGAATCACCCAGAGAGCTAGTTAAAAATTCAGATCCTCAGGACCCACCCCTCAGTCATTCTTATTTAGAAGTTCCAGCTTGGGAACCAGAATTCCACGTTCCGAACTCCCTCCCTCGGAAAGTCTGATGTCATTCAGATCAAAACAGGGTTGTATTGGTTTTTAACCTCTAAGGGATGGTCTAGTGAGTTTTTCCTATCTTCTAAGATCTGTTATGCAGAACACAGCCTATAGATAACAGTAAAGAGGAAGGTCACAAAATAGCTGTGGGTAAAAGAGCAAAAATACAAATAATCCCCCCTGAAATTGTCACAATTTACACATTAACTGAATGTGAATGCTTTTATCTTAATCAAGGGGCCCTAACTCAGTGGCCCATCCCAAGACCAGGCAGGTAGTCACAAAGGAAAAGCACTGACAAGTTCACCACCATGGCAAGCTCCGGGAATATTACATTCAAAGAGTCATCTCCTTTAAGTTCTGAGCTGAGATAGGATCACAATAA
Source organism: Phocoena phocoena (assembly GCF_963924675.1). Classification (NCBI taxonomy): domain Eukaryota; kingdom Metazoa; phylum Chordata; class Mammalia; order Artiodactyla; family Phocoenidae; genus Phocoena; species Phocoena phocoena. Next base: position 10,685,363 of record NC_089220.1, read on the forward strand.
AAGTGACTAGACTCAAACAGCTACAAAATTGTACAATAAGCAAACTCACAAGTTTCTACATTTTTTTATATTCACTGTTATACAGAATTGTAAATATAAGAAAAAACAAATTAATAATCATTATTTCATCATTTTTATAAAAGAAGATTTCTTTTTTAAGTTCAGAACACATCTTACTAAATAAACCATTCAGCATTCTCTTAGGAAAGTTAGCCATAATTAAAAGACAAAATAACCTCCACCACCCACCCATTTCTGAAATTCCAATTTTTTGGACAGTGAAACTTTGGTTATCATACCTCTATGGACCAAATTATCAGTGCTTTAAAGTTAAGACAACTGGGGTATTAAAAGCTCATTTGCTGCAAAAGTCATTTTTCTTACTGTATGATTTTTCATTTGATTCTCCCAAATATAATATTGAATACTTAAGCAGTAGATATTATTGTGCTCCTTTTTATGGGTTAGAAGAATTTGGTAAGCATGCAAGATAATGAAATTTACTAAAGACACACAGTAGAAAGAGGAAGAGTTAAGAAAAGAAGCATGCTCTTAGGCTTCTGTCCTAAAGCACCACTAAGACTGTGTAGTGTATACCATACATGGCATGCATATACTATATATGGCATATAGCACCACTATACACTGTACCACTTGGTCAACATTTTCTAATAACTATTGATTGTTTGTTAAATTTGGAAGAGTTCTTAGAGATTCCTTATTATCTAACCTCCTGGGTTTAAAGACAGGAAAAATGAGTCCCGGAGAGATTCTGTGATTTTTTTTCCCAAAAATCACAGAATTAGTCAGTGGATATGACGTGCCCTTTAAGCTCCACCTCATACATTTTCTGCGGGGCAAGTTTTTAAAACTTAACCCTCAAATCGTAATTTCAACCAGAGTCTCCCTGATAAGCAGATCAGGGGAGAATAGGTAAGTTCCTTTTATAGTCTTCCTCCTTTCTCAAGCCCATTCCCCCCACCCATGGGGGGACCCACTTGGGTAACATCCCTCTGGCCATAAAACAGCAAAAAAATGATAATAAGGGAAACACCATAATTAAGTTTCAGTGTAAGAAAGGTTTTAGCCGCACAGAGACCTTTCAAGCAATTTATTATAATAACAACAACAGTCCGTAGCATCTATAAACATACATGTACATTTTCAAAAGTTTTGATTAAATGCTCACCATGTTGGCCATGCTGTAGTAAAGGAACTAGATCCAGGAGAGTCACCAAAGTCACGTAGAGGCCTTGATAGTCCAAAGAAGGGTAGTCTGACAAGTGAGCATCACGACTTTGCAGGCCACGTTCAGAGGGAGCATCTCGCAGGACGCTGTAAAGGAGGGAGCGAGTAACAGTAGGGTTGATGGAACTGACCTGCGGTCTTAGAGATGGGGTGAGTGGGAATGGCACAGGAAAAAGACACATGGTCATGGGCACTGTCAAATTGGAGGCATCTTGGTTTTCCTTCTTCCCTGTGCGGGACAAAATGCTGTTGGGGGGACAAAGAAAAAAAAGAGACAACAAAGACACAAAGAACAGCACATTACATTGAAATGACACTCTAAAACAAATAATAAAACACCAGATACATCCCACATAAGATGCAATTGCCACACCAGCAGCATCTACAAATCTAGTACGGGTCGCAGAGCTTCATGCGCAGAGATACCAATAACGTAAGGCTTATTTTGTGGAAGTTGCATTGCATCTCATGTGTTATCTGGCTAGTAAGGAGCAAAAATATAAAAATGCATGTTTCAGTGCCAAACCCATGTTTTACAGTTTATTGATTTGATGAAGGCGAGGTTTCCGGAAGGGAAGAATGATGGCTTTGTCTAACGAGTTAGAGCTTTCATTGCTAATTAAAAGGAGCTTTCAAAGCAAAGGAAGTTTTCAGCAAGACTATCTTAATCAGGTAAAGAAAAACTTGCAAAATATAGGTATGGCACTTGCAGAAACATGTTTTAGCAAAGAATAAACATGTGTGTTTATTAAGAGAGTCTTAAAAATCACATGTTTATTGCATCAAAATAATGTCTATATGTATATTATGATACTGTTTCATGACATTCTGTCAGTATCATTTGAGATAATGAAGTTTAAACAGGCATATGAATTTAGAAATAATACATATTTCTAAAATGTTAGCTAAACTACATTGGAAAAGCTATAAAATAATATAGAGTAGATGGTCCATAGCATATGTTTGTGAACTAATGATAATGGTTATTTATGTGTGTTTTTTAAATTTTGCATGTTGGGGAGGAAACATTTTATTTTATGAATACAAACAGAGATTTATTAAATAGTTACCTTCAAAATTCTAAAGACTAAGCAAGCAGTATCTGTCATATAGCTGCACGTCATACAATAAGATCTCATATATATATTACTGCCGCTACTTACGTTATTATTCAACAAAACTCACTAAAAACTAAAGAAAAGATAATTTACAAAGTTAAAAAAATTTTAATGGAAGTAAAAAGAAATTCTTAAAAATAAATTGGCTTTCTTTTAGCACTAATTTTTAAATAGAAACCTTTTAGTAAAAGCAATAAAGCAGAAAAGTTGCTAATTTAAAAATAGAAGAAATGACTGCTTAGCCAAATGTTTAGTTTTTTTTAATTAGGTTATATTATTTAATCATTAAGACATTATAATGGTAATATCTATACATTATACTGGTAATATCTGCTGGACTTACGAAGTGCTTTGATATAGTACACTTCGATGTTAATCAAAATAGATAACAATTTATAATTGTTTCATTACATAGAAATAATCTTATCTTACACTTATTCTATGTGCATCAAACATTACTAAGTTCTTAGTTAATGGTATTACATTTACAATTTTACAGTGGTGTGAAGAACTGGTTAGTGTCAAGCATGCTCGCTATTTCAAATTTACATTTATTTTTATTTACTCTTAGTGCAAAATATGTTACAATGTAAGAAAAATGACTACATGCTTTTTATTTGCCATGTGCCTAATTTACCTCGATTTCCTTTGTCTTCTGTTACCCAATGTCCAGGGAAAAACAATTAATAATAATAAAAATAACTTCAGAATAGTTATATAATACTTCTTAGCAATAAATAACTTAAGATTTAGTGTAACTTTTTTATTTTTAAAGGGATTTAATTTACCTTTTTTGTGTGTGATGTATTTAACTTTGTAAGCTTATACTTTACAATGGGATAATATCAACATTCCAGTTACCCCTGCCTGCCTACATCTATTATAAATACCATCAGACTTTATACTTTCCTCATATAACTCAATTACTCCTAAAAGTAGCCCCTTTAAATGTTATATTCTTGATAAACCCACTCACCAAAAATCTGTTTTAAACCTGTAGGATTTTATCCCACTGAAAATTCCCTTAAAATCACAATGGATGTAAGTCAGAAATATTATTTCCCAAACTTCAGCCCTAAATTAGCCTACTACCAACATCCTTCCAAAATTGCAACATGTGGCTCTTATAGAAGTGGCACGGAAAAACAATACTTTGCCTTAGAGAATAAAATTAGTTGTAGAGCATACATTAATGCTTTTCTCTAAATTAAGTACATTGCTCTCATCAAACGTTTCCTTGGTGGGGGAAATATAGCACATTATTCTTTTCAAATACACAGTAGTATTTTTCCAAAGTTTGATATAATTTAACAAACATTAGTGAAATCAACTTTGGAGGCTCTACATTGGTATTTTTCCCTTCCTGTATATGCAGGGTTTCCAAATGATAGCAGCACCAACTTCATATACGTAGGGAAGAAAAAACGTCAGCACTGAAACAGTAAACTTCTTTCTCACTGCTTTTAGATTTAATAAGTAGGTGAGGTTGAGAAAAAAATGGCTGAAGATGAATAATCCATGAAACCAGTTTTAAATTACCATTCATGTTTCAATGTAAGGAAATGTTTTCGTTTGTGCAAAAACTTAAGAAGGGCTCATGAATAAATGTACAATGCATTGTGATTTCATGATGTTTTGTGAAGTTTATTCATTAAAAAAAGGAAACTTATTTCCCCAACCAAACTGTCTAACTTGGGAATGATAAAACCATCTTCCCCATCTGAGATTCTTTCCCAGAGGTCTGTACACCCAACCAAAAAGAATATTAAGAATGCCCTGCTCAGAAGAGTCTGACCCAGCAGACAACTCTTCACCTTTCCTCTTCACTCCTGAGATCCTCTTTACCAAGCATTTACTTCCAACATCAAGAGAAACCAAGAGAAGAGGAACACTGTGGGTGTGGGGAAAGATGAGGAGTCGCCCTGAGGTATCTATAGCACAGAAAATTAATATGTCATACAAACTTTCTATAAGATTATGAACTTTGACATTTGAATTAGATCTATGCACTTCATAAAATTTACTTGATTATGCTATGCTCTAAAGCTACGCTGTGGACAATAAATCAGTCATTTGAAGGTCTGTATTTTGTTCCTAAGCCATTAGATATTAGAATTCAATTAAGATTATCGAACTGAAACTAGAATCCCTTTTAAAAACATATTAAACATTTACTAAAGAGTTAGCAGCAAGTAGCTTTCCCCAAACTCAATGATTTTTTTTAAAAAGATTGTATGTGCTAGCAGTTCGAATGGCACCAGAAGAGTGATCTGGAGAAAGGAATTCCAAAAGAATGTTTGAAACAGGAAGACTAGAAGAAAGCCTTTAAATGTTCTCCCAGATAAAAGGCAAGATCCCTATAGAAGACCTTAGATGTTTAAAATATGGTCCCAGAATGCTTCTAATATAAAATGGACAGACTCCTCTGCAGCCATGAGGGGAGATTAAACTAGATGATCTTCATAGTCACTTCTAATGCTAAAAGCAAACAAAACACTAAACTCTGAAGTTGTGTATAAACTGTGTGTCCATTGCCACACTTAGATCCCTACTAAGTTAAAATGAGGACACCTCAGCACACATAAAAAATCTTACCCAGGACCCTTGGTCACTGCTAGATTATGTAAATGCTCTAGAAGAGTTCCTGTGATGGATGAAATTTGGACTCAAGTCAATTCAATTCAACAAATACTTACTGATCCCCTTCTAAGGACAGAACATTGCTCTAGACTCAAGGGCTAGCAAGCTGAGTAACACAGAGGACTTGCCTTATGCTCACCTAGAGTTTGGGGAACCTCCATGAACTCTAAGTCCAATAATAAACTAAGTGGACCTATGTGGACTGTTCAACTGCTGATATAGTCAATTATGGTCTCTATATTTCTCTGCAAATAATCTCTCCTCTCCTATGGATTAAATTAATTGAAGTTAAACACCTAGCCTAATCTCTGCCTTTGAAAATATGTACAAACCTCTACTGAAATCAGAGAGAGCTACGTGCATGCATGAATACCAAATGACTATTACTCTAAAAATGCAATTGTGACTTAAATGATGCTGCTGGAACTTCAAGTTGCATATTTTAACCAAAATAATTTTAACTTCATTGAGAATACCCAAAGAGAAAGACAGAGGGTTACTCTGTGAGAATTTAATGCTTCCTTGTTTCTTTCCAAGAACCTGAATTCTGAAAGCAAGAAGTGCTTCTGAATGTATATAATAAACTATATAAAATGCAAAGGAAACCATCTTGTTTGTAAGTAGAAAGCATTACTGTCAAAGAATCTTGGACACCAAATACTTAGACCATCTTATTTGTCTTGAACTTTCTAACAGCATAAGTAAAATGAAGAATTATAAATATGATTATTACGGATGTATAAACCAACGGTAAGAATGATGAAAATGACCATAACTTGGTCTAATACACAGGACAATAGTTGTAAGTTCTGTATTACTGGAATTATTGGAAAGTAAACAAAAGAGACGAAAACTTTTTTAAAAGTGAGGTAGGCAAAGAGAAGAAACAAAATGCATTGGGTTCAGCCCAAGAGTTGAACCTGTGAGTATTAAAGTCCAACCAGGGACTTGTGACAATCCTCAGTGTCTTCTTTCTTCCTCCCACTTGACGTGTGTGTGTCCTATAGGCTGTCAACTCTGCTCTGACCTACTAGCCACAACAAATTGCTGAGTGGGAGATAGTGCTAAAACATCTGGGAATTGAAACACTGTCCACATCACCTCAGGTATAGCTCATCACCTCAGGTATAGCTCAATTTAACTTTCAAAAGGATGGGGACTTCCCTGGCAGTCCAGGGGTTAAGACTCCACGCTCCCACTGCAGGGGGCATGGGTTCAATCCCTAGTCAGGGAACTAAGATCCCACAAGCCAGGCAGTGCGGCCAAAAATAAAAAAAGATGGTAAATCTTTGCGCCAAGCACTTCCTTTCCTCCCTAGATCTCAAAGAGAGCCAAAACTATACTCTATGGACTCATAATGGATGCCAGCATTCTCAAAGGCCAAACCAAGTTTTTACTAAGAGAAGTGCCCCTGGGTTATGATAAGCAGCAACAGTAAGGAGAAGCAGTGTAGCCTAACTGTTCAGAGCGTGTGCTGTGGATTAGGACTCCCAGGGTGGAATTCTGGTTCCAACGCTCACCAGATACGTTAACTTTGAGCAGTTTAACCACTCCGTGCTTTCATTTCATTATATATAAAATGGGTATAATAGTAAACTTATTTAATAGAATTAATATGAGGGGTTAAATGAGATGACACATGTAGAGTGCTTGACATGTCATTTCTATTATATATTATAATATAATATTGCTAGGATAATAATAGCTATTGGTTAGTACTACCATTCGTTGTGGCTGTTGATATTGTCTCCCTTTGAAAATGGACTCAATTGCATAGAGTCTTTCCCAACAGCACTTAAATAAACGATTTTAACACTAGTTTTACCATTAAAATGCTGTCACCCATGATCATATTCTAATGATTCATTGCTCAAGAAAATGGAATCCTCATGTCTTGCAAACATGACTTCAATATCCCAAATTTCTTAATTTTTTGGCACCATGACTAAGACCTAAGCAGCAAGTTTCAAAGTGCCAACCAGAATGTCACAGTTTCTCTGCAAATGGAATTCGTAATTTGCTTCCTACTGAAAAGTGTCTCTCACTTAGAGAGCTTTCAGAATTTGTGATAAAGGAAAGTGTTTCCCGTTGAGAACCCTGACCTCAAAGACAAAAGGAGAATTCAAGAGGACAGAATCGGATGCCTTGGTGCCTTATCTGATTATTACTGTGAAAACTGAGCTAATTATTCCACTGCCATTGGAAAAGAGAAATGTCCTATAACAAGGTCCTAAACTTACTATGTAAGTATGAAATCTATGAATCTGATAAACAGAATCCCTTTAACATAGAACAAGGACACTAAGGGTTCTAAAGAAGAAGAGACATTCCAAAGAATAAGAACACAGAGATAGTGGCACTGAAGGCTAGGAGCTGACTTGATCTAGTGAGGCTTCTTTCTACAAGGCATTCAGTCCGCCCAGGGCAAAGCCTTAGACTGCTGGGAACTCCAGTGCCACTACAGTCGTTCTGAGCTGGTGTTCTTTCCCTAATGCCTATCTTACAAAACTTTTGCTGTTATATAGCTGAAAGAAACGGGTTTCTAAAATCAGATTTGGAGTGAGGAGATCAGGATAATGGAGGAGACCAAGCCTTAGAATATAATGGAAAGTGAAGTGTGCTCTCACCTCTTCGATGTTATTTCCCCGACAATTGAGTCTTTACCTGAAAGGCTCACCTTTGTCTGCCTGTTTTTCCTAATGAGAACTCTGAGGCAGATGGGTCCTCCCTGTCTCTACCTTATAGTCAAAGCAGACAGTATAAAAGGGTGGCCGTGGTTTTGTTTGTTGTCCTCCATATCGATTGTAAAGCATATTGAACACTTGAAGTGTTACATGGATTAAAAATAATTGTTATTATCATAAATTATGCTTCGAGAAATAGGAAATACTACTGATGAGCTTAAAATGCTTCGTAATTCTGATTTTCTTTAAGACCGTGTTTCCTGTTCTTAATTTTAAGCAAATGTAGGCTCTCCTTTTAATTCCACTCTATATTAGTGCCAAACATATAACTTTTATCACTATATAAATCTCTTGAAAAGGCGTTCAACCGAGGAAAGCAGGCAGTAGCCATTTTTATCAGTTAGGCCTCTGATCTCATCTGCTATATACACCCAGAAAGCTTGAGTCCAGACTCTTCTGGCAGAGCACTAGAAAACATAAGGCCCTTCAAGACTTTCAGTTCGATAAAAATTTAGGTCCCAATCAATTTAGTAGAACTACCTAATAATTCTTTCAAAGGACAGGATATTTTAAAGCTTACCTTAACAAGGTCTGAGAAAAGTATTTCAGGGTGTTTGCGATATCTGTTCCCGAAGGTACAGGATAAATGTTGTGGAGAACTCGGTTATGATATTCCTGTAAGTACCGGATCTTGGAAGCAACTAGATAAAAGCAAAAAAAAAAAAAAAATAAAGAAAAAATAAAGAATCATCTTATAATATTTATTAGGCATAGTTATTTTTTTTAATGATCAGATACAGGAAGTTAATCAGTATTTTAAGGAAAATATGTACATTTTTACTGGAATTCCATGATGGAAACAATTATAAAAGGCCTTTAATTTACTTATAATTGTATTCCACACACAAAATTAGTTATAGTTATCTGGCTTGATATCCTAGTCACAAATTAGCCGTTACTTTTTATCACTAAGAAAGGCAGTACTCCAAATCATCCTATAATCACCCCCAAGTTAGCTTATTATTAGCAAAATAATAATAGATATATATCTCTGCCACCAGAGAATTATATTTAATAGTGCTTAACTAAAAGTGGAGAAAACTCAAAAGGTCTTTCAACAACACTAAAACTCCTAAGACATAGGGAATCCGTTGCAAAATAGCAACAATCAAAACCAGATTTTTAACACAATAAGGGATCATAAAGTGTGTTTAGTGAATGCTTGAGCTGTGAGAATTGTTAAAGTAGATTAACTTGGTGAGTATTAAGTAAGAATGCAATGACTGTGTGGTAACAAATTACAAAAAATGAATGTCACATTTTTCTTCCAAGTAATTTCATAAATTAGGAGACTTCCTAATAGCTTTCTGAGCTTGGCTGCCCAGATCTTCTCAAGATTCAGGAGGGACTAAATCGGCTTATTTACCCTCCTAGACCTACCTGGAGTCACCAGCATTGTCCACATTCCTGACCTGACCTTTGACCTGGCAGCAGTGAATGGCCCAGTTCTAGTCATTCCTCTTTGCAAATCCCAAGGGGCCATGATGATCAACGTCTCTCAGGTCTCCTCTTCCACAGAGCTCTCAACACTGTCCATTTGTCCTTTCAATCTTTAAGGCTACCAAAGGAGCCTTTTAGGTGGTATGGCTCACTGTCAGCAGTTAACAGAAGACATATCAAGTCCTGGAGAAGCACGGCCTTGCTGTTCCCAACAGCCCACGGAAACAAGCTCCTGGATACATTCTAACTGAAATGCTGGCTTAAGCAACTTGAAGAAAGTCAAAATGCTTTTGATAGGCATGGGACGTAGAATCACAGAATGATGAGACAGCAGAACTAGAAGGACCTAAGTTAGAGACCTTTGCCCATAACCATTTCATTTTAAAGGTGGGGAAAATGAGGCACATAGGTAGTCAACGGCCGAGCTAGACTAGAACTTATGAACCCTGACTCCCATCCAGTGCTCTTTACACTATGATATACTCTAGAACACCATCTGAAATGAAGTCAGTATGTAGACAGATAGTGGGTGTTCACTGCATGACATCAAAGCAGTTTTCAGCTGTTATTAGGTTAATTATAGATTCTAAATCTCAAGTATACCATTTATCAGATTTGCCTTTTTTCCCTCCTACTATCTGCACTGTTTCCATAATATGGTTAGCATTTTCCCACACAAATAAGTCTACATTGTAGATAATAACTATATAACTTGAGTTTATATAGCACATCACCTCTGAAGAAAGCAACAAGTTTAAATCCATTGTCTCAATTAACCCCAATAAGTGTTTGGTTGTAAATAATCTTTTTCCTGAGATGATAAAAATTTAGGTAAAAGTAGATGATAGTTGAAAATGTTTCAGTTACATAATCTACAAAAATCCATTTTCTTCTCCATGTTTTTGATCTGCCATTCATCATCTTTTTTAAAATTGCATTACAGGGAACCCCTATATTAATACATAGTTCTGAGATCCAAGAATTTGAGATATGTGCTAGGCCAGCATACACTTTCTGCATACCCGCCATCACAATAATGCTTTGTTACTGTGACTTTTCTCAAGCTTTAACATTCAGCAGGTTTCTGTCGAGTATTTCAGGAATACCATTAATCATTCTACCACCTTAAAAAGGTGTTGATAGTGTAGGTTTTGGACAATAAGCTCAAATGAGGAGAAAAGTCATAGATCCCCCAACTCAATGCTTGTTCGTGATTCAAGAACTACAAAACTGTCACTACACAAAGACAGTGAGCATTCGAAAACGTGAAATGAACAAATGTGCTTTTTACAGTTCCTTTCATTAAAACGCAGCAAAGACTCCTTTCAATGGGTATCCAAACATGTAAGGGAAAGCAAAGAGGCACTCCCTTCTTTGAGATCTTTTAACATTTTACAAATGTTACAATGTATTGCCTTTGTTTACTTACCTGTTTATTTTTCTTTACCAGGTTGTAAATTTCTTGAAGGCAAAAACTATACCTTATTCATGTCTCTATCCCAAGCCTAACACACTGCCTGGCACTTCATAGCAGGCACTCAATACATTTGCAGGATAAATGAACACATGAATTATTAATTTAATAACAGCACTATCACTTCGGGGTTTTTTGCATATATACCTGTCTCCCACACTAGATTGTGGACTCTTTTTATCCCTAGTGTCAGACATCTTGTAGGTGTTCGATAAATAATTGATGAGTGAAGATGGGGAAAAAAGGAAGAAAGAAAGGAGGAGAGAAAGAAGAACAAAAATAGTGGTGAGTAATCATTAAAAACAATTTTTTTTTATAGAACCGGTTGGAAAAATGTGCAAGCTAATTTGTTCATTGGTGAATGCAACAAAATCCTAGCAGTCACTGATTTATTTAACTTTCCTGTTTTCAACTATTTAAGAACAGCCAGAAAGGTCCCTGACATACAGTAATTTGTAATTGTGCTGAGGATGTGAATGAAATTCACTTACATTTCAACTTTGCATACAAGAGATGGTTGTTTGAGCGCACAGCAACCTCATGGCAGCAGAGGGCTCATATGTAATAATTTACTCCACCCATACGCCTAAATATTGCTGCAGAAACTCAGATAATTGGGTTGACTGGATGTAAAAATATCACCTCCAATCTCACCTGACCCTAAGGTTACATTTCTCTAGTAAGCTCCTTCTTCTACCCTCTTCAATCACTGTTTCATCTTTCTCCACACTTTTCAAGACTACCCCTACGGCTAGTTTTTTTCCCTTATACTTTAAGAAAACAGAAGCCATCTGCTACAGACTGAATTTTGTCCCCCAACATTCATATGTTGAAGTCCTAATCTCAAAATGTGACTGTATTTGGAGATCAGGCCTTTAAAGAGGCGATTAAGTTAAAATGAGGCCCTTAGAATGGGCCCTCATCCAGGCTGACTGGTGTCTTTAAAACAAGAGGAGATTACAGCCCAGGAGAGACACCAGAGATGTATGTGCACAGAGAAAGGGCCATATGAGGACACAGTAAAAAGTCAGCCATCTGCAAGCCAAGGAGACAGTCCTCAGGAGAAATCAAATCTGCCGACACCTTGGTCTTGGACTTCTGACCTCCAGGACAGCAAGAAAATTAATTTCTGTTGTATATGCCATCCTGTCTGTGATACTTTGTTATGGCAGCCCTGGCAAACTGACTAAAATACCACACTAGAGGAAGTCCTCTAAGAGTATAAGTAAAAGCTAAGAGTCTGAGCTCTGAAATCAAACAGCTCTGGACTAAGAATTTGGTTCTCTCTCTACTCAACCCCAGTTTCCTCATCTGTAAAATGGGGATAATAATACCAACTTCATGGGGCTATTGCGAATAATAAATCATTTACTGTGCTAATAACTTAGCATATACCTAGTACATATTCAACATACAGTAAATATCAAACATCAGTCCCACCACGAGTGCCCTCCATCCATCAGTTGTCTCTCCTACATCATTAATTTCTCCCTCCCTACAAAATTATTTCCATAACCATTCAAATAAACTCTAGAATCTCCCTTGTCAAAGGGAAACAAAAAACTTTCCCTCGACTTGACAATCCTTTCCAGCTATTGGCCTCTCTTCAGAGCCAAGATAATAAAGAGTTGTGTACACACTCTCATCTCTCCATCATTTCTATTCTTACTTCTACTCACTCTGCAGCCTGGCTTCTACCTGCACCACTGCTCAGAATCTGCTTTTTCCACCATCATCTAGAGTCTCTATGTTGCCAAATCCAATGGGCACTTCCCAGCCATCATTTTATTAGACCTTTCAGCACATTCCATCCCTCCAATCCCTCCTTCCTTGAAACTCTCTCGTTGGTTTCCCTGACAACCACATTCTTTTAATCTTCCTCTTACCTCCCTAGTGTATCCCTCTCAACACACTTTGCCACCTCCCTTATTACTTAAAGTTTAAATGTTGGAATTCCTCAGGACTCAGATTCTCTGCTCCTCTCTCAATACTCTCTCCACCGTTCCATCCATCCAAAGGGCTTGAAGCACCATCTGTACCAACTACTCTTGAATGCATATCTTGGGACTTCCCTGGTGGTCCAGCAGTTAAGAATCCTCCTTCCAATGCAGGGGACGCAAATTCGATCCCTGGTCGGGGAAATAAGATCCCACATGCAGCGGGGCAACTAAGTCCGCGTGCCACAACTACTGAGCCCATGCGCTCTGGAGCCCGCATGCCGCAATGAAGAGCCCACTCGCAGCAACAAAGGACCCCGCATGCCGCAACACAGATCCCGTGTGCCGCAACTAAGACCTGACGCAGCCAAATTAATTAATTAATTAAAAAGAAAACTACACTGAAAAGAAAACTGTATATCTCCATCCCAGATGGGGATAGGTCGCTCTTCTGAGTAACAGACCTTATCTATTCAATTTCTCTTACAGATATTACATAGCAAACATGTCCAACACTAAACTCTTATCTCTTTCCTCACCACCATCCATGTAATCCACCAAGTCACCCCAGCAAAGTGTCCTCGACAGCTCCTATTCCCTCTCCCCCACTCCTTAATCCAATCTGTCACTAAGTCCTGCCAGTGCTACCACCAAAATACACCTCCAACTGTCTTCTGTTCTTCATCTTCACTGTCATCACTGGGCACCATCATCTCCCAATCAATTCTAAAAGCCTCCTTACTCACCTTTCTGCTTATTTCTCGCCTCTCTCCAGTTCTTTCTCCTCAGAGAAAACAAAGAGATATTTTTTTAAATATAAACTGTTTCATGCAAATCCCTCAGTGGCTATCCATTGCCCTCAGAATAAAATCCAAAATCCTTAACCAGGTCCCTGCCTATCTTCCAACCCGTCATACCACAAAGGCCAGACACATTGGCTCTTGCCCCAGTTTTTTTGAACACACAAAGCTATTTTTTGCCTGAAAATCTTTATACGTGCTTGTCCCTCTTCCTACTATGCTTTTCCTTCCATATTTTGTCTGTCTAACCCCTTCTCATGCATCAAGGCTGACTTTTTTTTTCTCCATACGCAGGCCTCTCACTGCTGTGGCCTCTCCCGTTGCAGAGCACAGGCTCCGGACGCGCAGGCTCAGCGGCCATGGCTCACGGGCCCAGCCGCTCCGTGGCACGCGGGATCCTCCTGGACCGGGGCACGAACCCGTGTCCCCTGCATCGGCAGGCGGACTCTCAACCACTGCGCCACCAGGGAAGCCCAAGGCTGACTTTAAATGTCACTTCCCCATGGAAGTCTTATGTCTAAATTGATTCCCTCTCCTCCACCCTCATTTTCCTCTCTCACAACACCCTATTCTTTTTTTCACAGTAGTTAGCACAATTCTTAGTTATATACTTATTTGGGTGATTGTTGACTATCTCTCCCAAGTGGACAGTAGGCTCCAAGAACTATGTCCCCTGTTCACCACTGTATATGCCCAGTGACTAGTGACTAGTGGGTGCTGAATTTGCTGGATCCTAGTAAGAATGAAAGGAAGAGCAGGAGGGAGGTAGAAAGTGGCTTTCTGCAGTGCTTAAATAGGTTACACTGTGTTTCTTTATGAAAATAGCCAAGGAAGCCAAAGGTTAAAGCTGTGATGAAAATGAAGAAAACATGAAAGGGAGGTCTAAGAAAGTGATGGTTTTTATCCAGGCAAACACAAGTCTAATCTCTGCTCTCTGCTTCTTCATTGCTCATCCTATCCCTACCATCTTGGAAACTGCTACATCTTGAGAGAAAGAGCCACGGAAACAAAATTCAGTCATTCATTTTAGGCATAGATAGAAAACTACAAAAATACTTTAACAAAAATAAACTAATAACTTGTTTTTCTTTAAATCTTAAGCATTTTCCTACGTCTCTAAATACTTTAATTAGGAATCCATTAATATTTTAAAATTTTTAATTATCTATGCTTATTACCATAAAAGTAAAAAAATTCGGGTAAGAAGATAAAAATTACCTGAAGGCCCACTATTCTGAGACAACCACAGATAACATTTTTGGTATATTATCCTTCCTGAAAATTTTCTCTTCATAAATATACATCTACAAAAATGGAGTTATACTGTATACAGATTTAGAATCTGCTTTCCTCACTTTCTACATCTGAAATATATTTCTACATCATCATTTCAATAGCTTTATAATTGTCCTTTATGTAAGTGAATCATAATTTATTTACCAATCATCTATTTGTGAACTTTTGGGTTATTTTTACTATTCTATTCAATGCTGCAAAGAATATACTCTTAAATATGTGCACACATCTTTATTCCTTAGAATAAATTTTTAATTGTGTAATTGCTGAGTCAAACAGGAAATACTCATTTTAAAGCTTTCGGTAAGAACTGAGACATTACCCTTCAGAAAGACAGTATCTCTTTACAAACCAATAGTATATGTATAACTAATAATGAATAATAATGTTTATTGAATGTCCACTAGTTATCAGGCACTCTATATATATTAGTTCTTAATATACATTATTTTTAATCCTCACAATAACTTTTCAAAGTGGTTATTATCATCTCCACTTAAGCTGAATAAACCAAAGCTCAGAAAGAGTAAATGACTTGCCCAAAGGCACCAAGCTGGGAAGTAGTAGAACTGACAGTTTAACGGGTTACAAGCCAGGCTTCTCCACCAGGTCACATGGTTCCTTAATGATTCTTACTAGTTTAATAATATTTAATTATTAAATATGATATAGCATGAAATACTGACATTTCTCCTATTCTATTGTTCGACATTTAGGTTGTTTCCAATATTTCATTAAGTAACACTAGAGTGAACAGATGAAATATTAGACTAAATCTGTTTATTTTTTTAGGAAATACAAAATGAAACTTGCTTACTTCACCAGTCCCACACTTTTCTGCCTGAAAAACCAAATCCCTTTAGTCCTTGAAGACCCACCTTAAGAGTCACACCATTCAAGAAACCTAACTGACGCTTATCACTGCCTCCCTTTCGGAAGACTTAAAGCACTCGTTATCTGCCTCAAAAATTTTGCCACTTAATTATATAAATTTTTCACGGATAATAAACTGTTCTGGATGGTTCTAAATGAGTTTCATGTTTGCAAATCTAGTCTCCCTAACAACACTTTAAGATCTTTGAGGACAGAACTCATATATCATTTGTAATGCCCTTAGATCTTGTCACAATGCTGGGCACATAACAGATGGTCACGTTAACACAGGAGTTGAAAGGAATTAAAAGTTTAAACGTCAGCTATCTTACATCTCATTAATGTCCTCTAGATAAATTCTTTAACATTCTAGTATCATTTACACAAATAAGTAATTTCCAGATAAAATTTGTTTCTACAACATGTAATTAACCCAAAACTCTTTTCCTGATTTATTTTCCCCTCATCTCTCACTCAACAGAACTCCAAATAATCATTTCACTTTATATACTCCAAACATTTTTATATGTTCTTCATTATATTTTGCAGTATTTACTCTTTTTTTTTTTCTTAGAATAGGCCACTTATTGTACTTTTCCTGACTTGGACCCTAAACATGCTGGGTAAATGTTGTGGAGCCATCACAACGTCTTGCAGAGAACTCTGGGAAGAGTTCTTGTAGTGAAACTCTTGTAGTGAGTTTCCAACTACAGCTATGTGTGAGCCTCAGGGGTTCTTGTTTGCCTGTCTGCTTGTTTGTTCGCTTGTTTTGTTCTGTTCCTTTTTTGCCAAGTGAGAAATTAAAATAATACTTCCTCCACATTCTTTGCAAAAGTTGATTATTAACGTTGTAGATTTGGAAGCATATATCTTAAATCCATCTTATTTTTTATTGGTTTCCTCTTCCACTCCATAAAGTCTAAGACTTTATGGATTTGCTGTGATTGTGTCCTTTTAAACTATTCATCTTCTTTTCAGTTTAACCTTTCATTGAGAAATGATAGACATAAACACAGAGTATTTGGACATACTTCACAAATTTGGATTGCTATAAATATTCACTTCAGTGGTTAAAGTAAGAATTATGCCTGGTTCCTTTTTCACTTCTTTTTTTATTAATTTATTTTTGGCTGCTTTGGGTTTTCATTGCTGTGCACGGGCTTTCTCTAGTTGCGGCAAGCAGGGGCTACTCTTCGTTGCGCTGCGCGGGCTTCTCATTGCAGTGGCTCCTCTTGTTGCGGAGCACGGGCTCTAGGCGTGCGGGCTTCAGTAGTTGTGGCACGTGGGCTCAGTAGTTGTGGCTCACGGGTTCTAGAGAGCAGGCTCAGTAGTTGTGGTGCATGGGCTTAGTTGCTCCACGGCAAGTGGGATCTTCCTGGACAAGGGCTCAAACCCGTAACCCCTGCATTGGCAGGCAGATTCTTAACCATTGTGCCGCCAGGGAAGTCCCTCATTTCTTCTCTTGATTAGCGCATCAGATGCCTCAATCACCCTACATATCTGTCCTAACTTACTATTTTTGTGTCTCTCAAAGTGTTTGTCGTGTCCAATAGATTCTACTCCTTTGGCCCAATTGGTTCTATCTAGAAATAGTCTCTAAAATCTATTCTCTTCTCCATCTACATTTACATCACCTTAATTCAAGCCTGCATATCTCTTTCCTAGATTACTGCTGTCACATCCAGACTGATTCCCTTCTAATCCTTTTCTTACATGACATCCAGAGTAATCTTTCCAAAATGCAAGTCTTCCTCCTTTCCTGCTGGTTGAAATCCAGATAATTAACTTAGCATATAGAGTCCAGCATGAATGGATCCCTGCTCATCTGTCAAGCTTCATCTTCCGTCTTTTCACTAAGTACCACACTTCAGCCATAATGACTTGCAAAAAAACCCCGACACGACGCTCTCACCGTTCCATGGTTTTGCACACACTATTCTCTCTACAAGAATACAATCCATACTTCTCTGCCTGGCCACCTCCTAAGAATTCTTCATATCTCAGCTATAACCACTTCCACCGTAGACAACTAACCCTCCCTACCACAAGCTGCATTAAATGGTCTCATTGGCACTCTCACAGCACACAGGGCTTCGCTCTATCATAGCCCTTATTGCCACATGCTATTGATATAATTACTAACTAATGGCCTCCTCCACTGCTCTGAGCCTCAATTTCCTAACCTATAAAACAGGGATGATGATATCTCTCTCGCAGGGTTGCTAAAGGATTTAAAATATCACATATATAAACTGTTTAGCACAATGACTGGCACATAGTGGATAATAAATTGCTACTAAAATTAGCAGTTACACGTGAGATCCTTCTGCTTCCCCCTTTCCAGTCCAATACTCTGGTCCCTCGAAATGGAATGACTGTAGAGTAAGGAAAACACAGCAGTGATCTTTCATCAACAAAATCAAGCATAACCCCCTACACACACACACACACACACACACACACACACACACACACACACACAATATAAATACTGCGTTTGGTACTAAAACCCAGTTCTATATTCAGAAACTCATCTTTTTTAAAGAATAAATACAGCTAATAATAAAGATGTTCAGAAATGGAGATGTGGGGAGAACAATGCAGCGACGCATGGCTTGGGAGCTCTAATGAGGAGCCAGAGTTCTCTGCAAATCCTTGATCAAAGAATGATCCTCCTTCTTTGAGGAAGGTCACCCTCTTGAACTGAAACCTCCTAAAAGTAACAAATGAAGGGAGACGGGAAAGGATACACGTATTTAGAGAGCCAAACAGTGAAATCTCCCCTCAAAAGCAAAAAGATGTCACATGTCACAAATCTCATTGTCAATTCTTCCAAATATTCTTATACTTACATATATAATCTTCAGTGAGTTTTACTTCCAGGAGACAAACTTTATATGGCGCTTTCAGCAGACAGGAGAGGTCAGCGAACACTCCCATTCTTGGGCAAGTGATTCCAACACCACCATCATCATCGTCATTATCATCGTCATCATCAATCACACTTGTATAGCCATTTACATTTTTCCAAGCATTTCCACATACATTATTTGTCACATTTTTTGAACAGTTAACTTGTGAAAAACAATACGTCAGGAGTTCTAAGACATTTTTGACATTGAGCAAAAGTTAAGCATCAAAGGTGAAGGGAAAGATACTAGTGTTCTTATTCATTCATCAGATATTGTTGATTGAACACTCACTATGTGCTAGGCACCTTGAGGCATGGGTAAATCAACAACAAAAAAAGACATAATCCTCATCCTCTGAGTCACAATCACAGTAATAATTCTAAATTCTGAGTGCTTACTTTGTGCCAGTGAACATAAAAATAATAGTTCTTTTTTAATAATAATAATAATTATTATTATTATTGCCATATTACCAATGAAAAAACCAAGGCTTAGAGAGGTTAAGTAATTTGCCAAAGGTCACACAGTAGGTAAATGATAGAGCACTTACATGTCACCTATAAAGAGAAACAACTGAACAAACTGTGGCCCACCATATATTTTTGAGCATATTTTTAAAAACACATAGATACATAAAATAATCCGATGCTTTCACGCATGAATTAGTGAGACCTGACCGCTTGCCAACTGGAAAACCTCTTAACATGGAAAAACCTCATGTGTCAGAAATGGGGCACTGGAAATAAAGAAAGGGGGAAAAACAATTTATTCAAGTGAAAACTGAAGATTCCTGTTTGGTTCCTGTTGCACTGTTGGTCCTGAGAGCTTGTGCTAGGAACTGTGAAAGTCAGATTCATTTCATATTGTGATGGAGAAAGTGATAAAGGCAGTGAATCTTCTTCAAGTTGAGTGCTTGTTGGATTTTAGTAATATTTGAAATGGAATATGAATCTCTATTTTATTTTAATACAATCAGGTTAGGTTATACAAGTTTGTTTTTAGAAGTTTACTGGATAGCTTCCTCAGATCAAGATTTTGAAATTGAAGAATCTAAGAGGCCAAAATTTAAGTACCTCACATCCCATCTGAAGAGTTACTCACAAGCCTGTACTTTCTTTCTGATGTGATGAGACCTCTGAATACTGTACTTGAAACTGCAGGGACGGGGGGAACAAGAGTATTACTGATTTGTTCAAGGAAGTATAAATCTAGACATACGGCTTTAGCAGAAGAAAACTAGAGAATATTTTAACTCTCATTGCTAAACTGAACTGAGCTGTCTATAAGCATAGATTTTTGAGGAACTGAGGAGATATTTGGTAGAAATTTCAGAGGTATGCCAAGGTTGATGAGTATGAATCACTCTTTAAGTTTCTACATCTAAGGGCAATATCCAAGACATATCTGAATTATCAACCATCTATCCAATCAGTGTGGTTCCACCTCAAAAGAAAATGATTGTACCGAAAATAAATTATACGCCTTAACAATAAGCAGATATCGTGTAACTGCCTAAATAAGAACCTGACTTACAGACAGCGCTGTCCTGAAACTTAAGTGTCTGGTTACATGGACAAACTCAAAAATATTTGGGATCCTGTTTTCCTGATAAAGTACACTCTCTTCCATGACAGTGCTACAGTCCAAATTGAGATTCATGATCAACCTGCAGTTAAAATTCAGATGTGCTGTGATTCAGAACATGCTACACAATACTCAAAAACAATTCAGTCCACCACACAACAACATTTTCTCTAACCTGATCAAAACTGAACACCAGTTAAATATAAAATGATAACTCTTTAGAGACTCTTTTTTTAAGACTCTTAAAAATATAACGTCTCCTTAGTATTTACCATGTGCAAGGCCATGCTCTAAGCACTTTACCCTTTTAATCCTTGTAAGCCTCACAACAATCAATGAGGTAGGAGCTATTCTATTCCCCTGCCCTTCTTTTTCTACATATGAAAAAACTGAAGGCATTGCTATCAAGTTTAAAAATTCAGGCCTACATGGAATTTGTACTTTCACTCATTCAGCAAATATTTACTGAAGGTCAACTATGTGCCGAACACTAGGGATATAACAATGCATGAGAGAGCTGCAGCCCTTGATCTCATGTTGCTTATGATAAAGTGTGAAAGATGAATGGAAAGGACAAAATAAAATTGCTTTAAAGGTCTATAAAGATATGGGAACTAAAACAGAGAATAAAGCAAAGGATAAGGAATGCCTCCTTTACATAGGGTGGTTTGGAAAAGCCTCTCAGAAGAGATTATATTTAAGTTAAGACATAAAAAATGAGAAGACAACAGCCATGAAAAAGTGGGAGAAAGTTTCTAGGTTAAGACCACAAAAGTGAACACAAGCATCTAAATCACGCATACTTGAAATGCTACCAAACTACAGTAAAAGATTTTTTTTAAGACAAGAAGAAAGGGACAATAAGCAAGAAGACACACAACAACATAATTCTGGAAGCTTGAAAACCAATAGACAAGTAGCCATTGACTTGGCAGATCAAACAAAGTCAAATTCCAGGCCAGCAGTGAGGAAAGCTGAGAAACAATGATGAGCATCTCAGAATTCTCAAAAGGCATGGAATTGGCAGCACTGTTAGCTCTGGAACTGCGGGGGTGGGAGGTTGGGGGGTACGAATAGGAACTTTTAAAAAGAGGGATTGGTTGAAAGCTGTTTAAGAAGCAATTGGGGGACTTCCCTGGTGGCGCAGTGGTTAAGAATCCACCTGCCAATGCAGGGGACACAGGTTAGAGCCCTGGTCTGGGAAGATCCCACATGCCGCAGAGCAACTAAGCCCATGCGCCACAACTACTGAGCCTGCGCTCCAGAGCCCGCGAGCCACAACTACTGAGCCCATGTGCCTAGAGCCCGTGCTCCGCAACAAGAGAAGCCATCGAAATGAAGAGTAACCCCCATTTGCCACAACCAGAGGAAGCCTGCATGCAGCAACGAAGACCCAACGCAGCCAAAAATAAATAAATAAATATTTTTAAAAAGAAGCAATTGGATCCCTAAATTCTCTCCCTACCTCACATCCTTGAGGGAGCACCTCTCCCCAACTCAGCAGAGCTGAAGTTTATTGTTTAAAGAGAATGTACACCAGAGGGCCTCTGGGATGGAAGAAACTAAACACAATTGAAGACCAAGGTAACCTACTTAAACACAAGGAACTGGTGGTTATATGAAGTGTGAATACTGAATAGAGAGTAAGTCAAACTCTGTCCCCTCCCCACACACACACCTAGCAGCCAGACCCTTACTCTTCAAGCTGTAGATTAGAAGCCTCTTTTTTTCTCCTTCCTTCTGTGAATCTGACCAGTCAAAGAGGAAAGACCTAAAGACAGACAGTGACATCAGGGGTTCCCCCAGTAAATGGCCCACCAACATGCTCAGGTCAGCTCCTTAGTCCCAACCCGTAATCATGAGTGGATAGCAAAGGACGTCCAGCCCTCTAAAAAAAAGCCTCTAGCATGGAAGACAAACAGAAGGAACAAAACATCAACTTGGAGAAAAAGAATCTATGTAAGAGAAGGAAACCTTTTTAAAAAAACTGTCATTAATATCAGAAATATGAGACTCTATCCACAAATGATAAAAAAGCAATATACAGAGAACAAAACAAAACAGAAAACAGTTCTTAGAAATTAAAAACATGATCCCAGAAATAATCAATACTCAATAGAAGGGCTAGAAGATGCAGTTGAGGAAATTTCCCAAAATACAGCAAAAAGAGAGACAAAATAAGAAACGATCAATCCTAGAGATCCAACATGAGAATAAAAGGAGCTTCAGGAGAAAAAGCAATAGCAAAACCAAAAGGGTTAAAAAATTAACATGGGAATTCCCTGGAGGTCCAGTGGTGAGGACTCCGTGCTTCCACTGCAGGAGGCCCGAGTTCAACCCCTTTTTGGGGAACTAGGATCCCACAAGCCACGCGGCACAGCAGAAAAAAAAAATTAACAAAATTATTTTTTTTTTAATTTAGAAAATGGCAGATTAAAAAGGTCCACCAAAATGAATAAAAATGGACATATAATAAAGCGCATCTTTATGAAATGTCAGAAACTGGTGACAAAAAAATTCAACGTGCTTCTGGAGGTTTTTTTTTAAAGCAACATCACTTAGGAAAGATCAGGAATTTTGGACTTCTCAAAAGCAACACTGGAAGCAAGACAATAATGAAACAATGTCTTTTAAACCCTGGGAGAAAAATGTTCCTCAGAGTAGAATTCTATATTCAGGCAAACTATAAATCAAGAATAAAGACATGTTTATACATTACTGGTTTCAAAAACTTTATTTCCCACGCATCCTTTCTCCTGGGAAAGACCCAACTGTGCATCAGGCATAGACAGCAACTGGACAAGATCAGAGCACTGTGGTCCAAGACAGAGTGTTGAAAGCTGTCATCACAAGGAGCCCCATACCTATATACAGGGTTGTTCTGTTGTTGCTTTTCTTGTTTTTTTAAATTTATTTATTTATTTAGTTATTTTTGGCTGCGTTGGGTCTTTGTTGCTGCACGCGGGCTTTCTTTTTTCTAGTTGCGGTGAGCGGGGGCTACTCTTCTTTGCAGTGAGCAGGCCTCTCATTGCGGTGGCTTCTCTTGTTACAGAGCACAGGCTCTAGGCGCGCGGGCTTCATTAGTTGTGGCACGTGGGCTCAGTAATTGTGGCTCACGGGCTCTAGAGCACAGGCTCAGTAGTTGTGGCGCAAGGGCTTCGTTGCTGTGCGGCATGTGGGATCTTCCCGGACCAGGGCTCAAACCCGTGTCCCCTGCATTGGCAGGCAAATTCTTAACCACTGTGCCACCAGGGAAGCCCTATACACAGGGTTTTTAACCCAAGGCGGAAGGCCTGGGTCAATGTGCCCCAGACTCTTATTTGTTCTCGAGCCAGCAAAGCACCTACTCTCTTCCACAGTCTCCTGGAACAGCTAAGAACACTCATTTTACTCCCAAAGA
This sequence comes from Phocoena phocoena, assembly GCF_963924675.1. Lineage (NCBI taxonomy): Eukaryota > Metazoa > Chordata > Mammalia > Artiodactyla > Phocoenidae > Phocoena > Phocoena phocoena. Next base: position 10,708,829 of record NC_089220.1, read on the forward strand.
AGTATTCCTTGACCTACTTCTAAGGGCTGGGGGTAGGTCATGCTGAGCTTAAGCAGAGAATACAGAGTAACCCACTCCCCAACCATATTTTTGCCAGAGGTCCAGTACCTGGCTCACACTTCTGCATCCGGCAAAAGCCCCAGCTGTCTTGTTTTTCTGGACTCACTCCTGACCTTGCTCAGTGATGTCCCTGGAAGGGACTCTCATGAATACTGAATTAGGACTGTTTTCCAGAGACTCTATTTAGTGTCTCTTGATGTTATGAAAGAGGACATAAAATTATATATACAGATTCAAAAATAACATTAAATGCATACTCATGTACCCACCACCCAGATTAAAATATGGAACATTTCCCATATCTTACGCATATCTATCTCTAATTTCATCCCTCTCACTCACCGTAAAGGTAAATACTTTTCTAAATTTTCTGCATCATTTCTTTGCTTTTCTTTATAGCTTCATCCCTGGAGCATGTATATAGTGCATATAAACATTATACTACTTCATTTCAGAAAACTGAAGAGCAAGCCTAAATCTAGTGGTATAAGGAAAGCTCAATGTTGCCATTGATTAGGAGGCTCCCATATTTACAAGTTTTGGTCATCTCCTCTTAATGGCAACAGGAAAAAAGAAAGGACTAAAGGGACTGCTGTGACTTCGTCTTGATACAGACGTAGAGAGTGGGTGAGGAGTCACAAGCCTGGTTCTAAAGGCAACAGCCATTTATCCAAAAAACGGATCTTAAATACCAGAGAATAGGGTTTTTAAAAGAGTCACGTTAAATACCCTAAAGGAAGAGGATTCCAGGAAGAGGGTAATGGCAGCAGCATAGGTTACGAAGCAACCCAAGCCCCTCCAATAAAAACGGAAAGGTCAATGAGGGTGACAAACCCAAAGACTGGCTGACAAAACTATCTACAACAAAACTAGGTGACAAGGTAGCCCCATGAACCAATTACAAGTGGATAGGGACAAACTTCTGTTAGCTACACATCCATGCAACATCAGTATCCATGTTGGAAGATACATAGGGAAGACACATAAGGGCCTCTGATGGTCCTCCGGTCAAAAGAACTCTCAAATCATCCACGGTACTCACTGGAAACTGTGGTGTCCCAATCTGAAAATAGAAATCAAAGCAAGGAGGGAGTTCTTCAGATGATAAGATCTGATAATGATGGAAGAGACTCTCAACTCTTAACAAGTAACAAGCCAAGCCTAACCTCGAGATAAAGCTCTATGTTCAGAAGAAACTGCGGGGAAGAGAATCCCAATCCCAAGAGAGAACAGTGTAAGGATATTAGACGCAAAGAAAGTCCAAATTAAAATGGGAAAGAAAACCAAAGAAAGCAGGTCTCAGAAAGTACACGAGTATATTGTTTTATCACTCTGCCCAACAACTAAAAAATGAAAGAGGAGCCCTAAAGTTATCCTGAACCACCCCCTCTGTCTTTAAAAATTGTAGAAAAACCTATTTCACTTTAAAAATGAGCAACGGAAAATCCCATATGAATTTATCATAAGAGAAAGAGAATAAGAAGCAGAGGCACGCGCACTAAGCAGATGAAAACTGTAACCCAATACTTCAAAGCAAAAGCTAAAAGAAATTAAGAAAATGATTGAAACTGTGCTGTTGACACACTGAAATTAGGTGACTAAAGAAGAGATTGCGACAATCAACGTGAAAGAACTCTAGAGAGAATTAGAAATAAAAGAAAAAAAAATTTTTTTAAATGAAGACTAAACCAGTAGAAACACAGGAGTAAATAAACGCAATGGATGATGCTTAAGAAAGATAAAGCATGGAAAGGAGGAACTCTTTAAAATTAAAATGAAGGGCTTCCCTGGTGGCGCAGTGGTTAAGAATCTGCCTGCCAATGCAGGGGACACATGGTCTGGGAAGTTCCCACATGCCGCGGAGTAACTAAGCCAGTGTGCCACAACTACTGAGCCTGTGTTCTAGAGTCCGTGAGCCACAACTGCTGAAGCTCGCACACCTAGAGTCCGTGCTCCGCAACAAGAGAAGCCCCCACTCGCCGCAACTAGAGAAAGCCTGCGCGCAGCAACAAAGACCCAATGCAACCAATAAATAAATAAAAGAATCTGCCTGCCAATGCAAGGGTCATGGGGTTTGAGCCCTGGTCCGGGAAGATCCCACATGCCGCAGAGCAACTAAGCCCATGCACCACAACTACTGAGCCTGCGCTCTAGAGCCCAGGAGCCACAACTACTGGGCCCACGTGCCACAACTACTGAAGCCCACACGCCTAGAGCCGCTGCTCTGCAACAAGAGAAGCCACCGCAACGAGAAGCCCGCGCACCGCAACAAAGAGTAGCCCCTGCTTGCTGCAACTAGAGAAAGCCTGCGCGCAGCAACAAAGACCCAACACAGCCAAATAAATAAATTTATTAAAAAAAAAAAGAAAAGAAAAGAAATGAAGAGGCTCTAGGTTATGATAAAATAAACCTCTACCTACAATCCCTCTTCCTCTCACAGAAAACAACTAAGAAGCTTGTACATAATTAAAAAGCAACCCCCTGATGGTACAGGAGAATGAACAGAAGCGGATAGACTCTGATAAGGGAACTCCAGCTACCAAGGAGGAGGGAAGACAGGCAACTATACCAGCAAGCTCCTGTCTCCATGGGCCTGGAGCTAAATGCAGCCCACGCAGTGTGCACAGTGGTGAGAGCAGACATAGAAAAACCCACAAGCTTTCTGGCCTGGAGAAACAGAAAAGGAAAACTGGCAAACTGTGAATGTTGAAGAGAGTAGGGGAATCTACCTCCTTGACTGACCCCTGAACCACACGAGTACAAAACAGACTCTAAGCAGCCCAGCAAAAGGCAAAAGATTTGAGCAAAGTAAGGATTTACTGCATAAGCAACAGAGTTTTACGGTTCAAGTCCGGCCAAGAAAATGACCCATTAAAACAAAGGAAACACTATTTGCCAGTGGGAAATAACAGAATCCAAAGTTTTCACAACTTTACATTCATAACGTCCAGGACACAATCGAAAATTAGCCAACATATGAAGAAGCAAGAAAATAAAACACATTCTCAGAAGAAAAGAAAATCAAACTAGTTTGATCACTAAATGAAACAGAGGTTGGAATAACAGACAAGGTATAAGCAACTACTATAATATCCTCAATGAAGTAAAACAAAACATGCTTTCAATGCATGAAACTCTCATTAGAGAAATGAGAAGTCCCAGCAGAAAAATAAAAATAATAAAAGAAGAACGAGATGAAAATTCTAGAACTGAACAACATAATTTCTGAAATAAAAACGTGACTTGATAGACTTAACAGCCAAATGGACATGACAGAAGGAAGAGTACATGAACTTGAAAACAGAGCAATAGTAAGCATCCAAGGTGAAGAACAGAGGAAAAAAAAGGTTGAAAAAAACAAAGTGAACAGAGCCCAGAAATCTGTTAGATAACATCAAACAGTACAATTAAGGATATGTAATTGGAATATTAGAAAAGGAGAATGGAAAGAATAGAGCAGAAAAAAATGTTTAAAGAAATAATGGCCAAAGATTTCCCAAATTTGATAAAAGACAGAAATTTTCAGACACAGAATGATAAGCAAACAGCAAGCAGAATAAAATCTAGCAAACTATGCCAACAGAAGCCCATATGATATTCAAACTATTAAAGACAAAGATAAACAGTATATCTTGAAAGCAGTGAGAAAAACAATATATTTTATACATATTATGGGAATAATACAACTGATGGCTGAATTCCCCTCTGACACCATGAAGGCCAGATGGAATAATACCTTTAAAGTACTGAAAAAAACAAGAAAAGCTGTCAAAGCAGAACTCTATATTCAGCACAACTATTATTCAAAAATAAAAGCAAAATGGAGGGGATGAATTGGGAGATTGGGATTGACATATATACATTAATATGTATAAAATAGATAACTAATAAGAACTTAATGTAAAAAAAAAAAAAGGAGCAAAATGAAGACATTCTCAGGCAAAAGAAATCTAAGAAATTTGGTCATAAGCAGAGTTGCAGTTACAGTTTTTGGGCTGAAGAGAAAAGATACCAGATAGAAACTTGGATCCTCAGAAAAGAACGAAGAGCATCAGGAATGGCAAATCTCTTGGTAAATACAAAAGACTATATTTTCTTTTTCCTCTTAATTTCCTTATTAACTATACAATTTTAAAGTTATAACATTGTCCTGTGTCGTATATAACATATGTGTATGTATTACATATAACTATAAATTAAAGAGGGATATGAGACTATAAGGTTGCAAGGTTTCTATATTTTAAATAAAGTAGTACATTATTAACTGCAAATCAACTGTGAAAGTTAAAGGTATGTTATAATTGCTAGGAAGCCAATAGGAAGTTATAAAACATTAAAAGAAAATGGATGGAAAATATACACCACACAAACAGTAAACAAAAGTAGGCTGGAGTAGCATTATTAATATTAGATAAAACAGATTCCAAAACAAACTACATTAACAAGGATAAAAAAGACACTTCATAATGTTAAAATGGATGATTCAACAGGGAAACATAACAATCATAAATGAGTATGAACCCAGTATCAGAGCTTCAAAACACAAGAAGCAAAAATTGACAGTTTTAAAGGGAAAAATAGAGAGTTCCATAGTCATAGTCAGAAACTGCAATATGCTTTTATCAGCAACTGACAGAAAAACTAGACAAAAAACAGCAAGGACATAGACGATTTGAACACATCAACAAACAACTAGAGAATATACATTCTTTTCAAGTGCTTATGGAATGTTTACCGGTCAGTGTAGACCACGTTTTGGGCCATAAAACAAGTCTCAATTAATGTCAAAATATTGAAGTATATAGAACATGTTCTCTGACAAAAGTGGAATTAAGTTAGAAATTGAAAACAATAAATAAGATAATCGGGCAAAATCCCAAATATTTTGAAATTAAACAACACCCTTCTAAAGAAACTGTGGGTCAATGAAAAATATTACAAGATAAATTAGAGAATATTTTGAACTGAATATAACAAAAATAGAACCTATCAAAATTTGTGGAGTGCAGTTAAAGTAAGGCTCACATGGAAATTTATGGATTTAAGTGCCTATATTCAAAAACAAGAAAGGTCTCAAATCAATAAACTTTCGCTGTAAGAAGATGGAAAAAGAAGAGCAAATTAAACCCACAGCAAACCAAAGGAAGGAAATAGTATAGATAGTGACAGAAATCAATAAAATAGAAAACAGAAAACAATCAAAATCAGGGCAACTAAGCCCACGAGCCTCAACTAGAGAGCCCATGTACCACAAACTACAGAGCCCATGTGCTCTGGAGCCCACATGCCACAACTACTGAGAAGCCCGCGGGCCACAATAAAGATCCTGCATGCCGCAACTAAGACCCGACCCAGCCAAAAATAAAATAAATATTTTTTTAAAAAGAAATAAAAGACAGACATAGCAACAGATTCTACAGATATAAAAAAAGGTAACAAAGTATTATTACACACAACTTTAAGACAATATACTGACAACTGGACAAATCTGTCAAATGGTCAAAATAGACAAATTCCTTGAAAGACACAAATAACAAAACTAAGAATAAATTAAAGCAACAACAAAAACTTGAAGAGTTCTATATCAATTAGATAAATTCAATTTAAAATTTAAAACCTTTGTTAAAAAGGAAAGAAAAAACCTTCAGGCTCTGATGGCTTCAAACGTCAATTTTATCAAAAATTTAAGGGAAAATGAATATCAGCTCTATACAAACTCTTTCAGAAAATGTAGAAAAAAGGAACATTTCCTAACTCATGAGGTCAATTTTACCCTGATCTGAAAACCAGACAAAAATATTACAAGAAAATAAAACTGCAGACCAACATCTCTCATGAGCATAGACACAAAAATCCTTAACAAAATACTAGCAAATAGGGAGTTTCTTGGTGGTCTAGTGGTTAGAATTTGGTGCTTTCACTGCCGTGGCCCAGGTTCAATCCCTGACTGGGGAACTGAGATCCCACAAGCCATGCTGTGCAGCCAAAAAGAAAAAAATTAGCAAATAGAAACCAACAAAATTTTAAAAGGATATATATTATGACCAAATGTGGTTTATTTCAGGAATGCAAGGTTGTTCAATATTGTGAAAGGCTCAAAGCTTTCTACCTAAGACCGAGAACAAGGCCAGGATATCCACTCATACCACTTCTAATTAACACTGTCCTGGAGGTCCTAACCAGTGCTATAAGACAATGAAAAGAAATAAAAGGCATAAAGATTTGAAAGGTAGATGTAAAACAATCTTTATTCACAGATGACATGATGATGGGGTGTGCTGAAAACCTTAAGTAATTCCCAAAATAGCTACTAAACTAATAAGTGAACATTGCAGGGGTGCAGAATATAAGATCAACATACAAAAATCAATGGTATTTCTCTAAACTAACACCAAATAATTAGAAAATGAAATTTGAAAGACAACTACATTCACAAAAATGCTTAGGAATAAATTTAATGAATGACGTGACAACTACAAGACATTACGGAACGGAATTAAACAAGATCTAAATAAGTATACATATATATCATTCCAAGGATTGGAAGACTCTATGTTGTTAAGATACTAATCCTCCCCAAATTGATCTATAGACCAAAATTCAAATAAGCTTCTTTTGAAAAAAATGACAGGTTGATTTCAAAATTTATATAAGAAAACAGAGAAACTAAAACAGCTAAAATAATTTTGAAAAATAAGAGCAAAGTTGAAGGACTTACACTACTCGATTTTAAGCCTTACTATAAATTTACAAAATAAAGACAGTATGTCACTGGCATAAGGATAGACATATAGATGGATAAAGAGAATTGAGTCCAGAGATAGACCCACATATACACAGTCAATCAATTTTCAACAAAGGTACCAAAGTAATTCAATAGAGACAAGATAGTTTTTATAAGAAATGGTGTTGGGACAACTGGATATTATTCGTGGAAATAATGAATGTCAAGGGGCTTCCCCTGGTGGCGCAGTGGTTGAGAGTCCGCCTGCCGATGCAGGGGACATGGGTTCGTGCCTCGTTCTGGGAAGATCCCACATGCCGCAGAGCGGCTGGGCCCGTGAGCCATGGCCACTGCGCCTGCGCGTCCGGAGCCTGTGCTCCGCAACGGGAGAGGCCACAGCAGTGAGAGGCCCGCGTACTCCCACCAAAAAAAAAGAAAATAATGAAGGTCAAGCCTCACCTCATACCATACATAAAAAGTGACTCAAAAATGTTCATTGACCTATATATTAGAGATAAAACTATTATATTTCTAGAAGTAAACACTGGAAAAAATCTTTATGTCATTGAGTTAGGCAAAGATTTCTTAAACAGGAGACCAAAACACAAATGATAAAAGAAAAAATTAATAAAAATGGATTTCATGGTTTAAAAGTTTCACTTCTCAAAAGTCATACTTATGCAAACATAAAGGTAAGCCACAGAGCAAAAGTGAAATTTTTCAGAACAAAGGCCTTCTATTCAGAATACGTAAAGAACTCTTACAACTCGATAAGAATACAACCAAAAAAAGCTAATAAAAATGGACAAAACATTGGAACAAACATTTCCCAAAAGATATACATATGGCCAATAAGCACATGAAAATATGTTCATCACTGCTAGTCCTCAGAGAAATGCTAATTAAAACCACAATGAAATACAGCTACACACACACTAGGATGACTAAGTTAAAAAGACTGTCAATAGCAAGTGTTGATGAGGATGGGATATGGAGCAGCTGCATTGCTGGTGGAAATGCAAAACATTACAGCCACTTTCAAAAACAATACGGCAATACCTTACAACAGTAAATACCATATTGTCAAGCAATTCCATTCTTTGGTATTCACCCTAGAGAAATAAAAACACATGTCCCCATGAAAACATGTATGCAGATATTTTAGCAGCATTATTCATAATGGCCAAAAACTAGAAACAACCCAAATAATATATACAAACCATGGAACACTACAGAGCAATAAAAAGAAACAAAATATTAATACATGCAACAACATGAATGAATCTCAAAAACATTATGCTAAATAAAAGTAGTCAATTAGAAAGACTATGTACTGAATGATTCCATTTATATGAAATTCTAGAAAAGGCAAACTATAGTGATGGAAAGCAGATCAATGTCTGCCTGGGGCTGGGGGTACAGGAAGGAGATCAAGAGCAAAGGGGCACAAGGAATCTTCTTAAGGTAAGAGAACTGTTTCATATACTGGTTAAGGTGGTGGTTACAGGATTCTATCTGCTTCGCAAAAGTCATTAAACTGTGCTTTGAAAATGGGTGAATTTTATTATATGTAACTATTTCCACAATAAACAAAAAGAGGACAAAGTAACATGCATTCCAATATGTAGGTATTTGGGCATGTCTACACTAGAGGACAGAATGATGTAGTCAGCTGCTTGTACTTACTTATATTGATTAAGTTTGGATTTATGAGAAATAAGGTAATATTTAAATGAATAGTGCCAATTTTATTTATATTTGACATTTCAAGTTAAGAGCTAAATAAATATATATACATGTGGAATCACCATGAATAGGCTAGTTCATATAAAGACTAATAAAGATATACTGCACAGGTAACTCTTTTAAAAACTCAAAAGAGGGGGCTTCCCTTGTGGTGCAGTGGTTAAGAATCCACCTGCCAATTCACGGGACACGGGTTTGAGCCCTGGTCTGGGAAGATCCCACATGCCGCGGAGCAACTAAGCCTGTGCTCCACAACTACTGAGCCTGTGCTCTAGAGCCCGCGAGCCACAACTACTGAAGCCCACACGCCTAGAGCCCGTGCTCTGCAACAAAAGAAGCCCCTGCAATGAGAAGCCCGCACATTACAACAAAGAGTAGCCCCTGCTCACCGCAATTAGAGAAAGCCCGCACACAACAACAACAAAGACCCAACTCAGCCAAAAATAAATTAATTAATTTTTTTAAAAAACTCAAAAGAAATACAGAGAGAGATTTTTAAAACATTCAATAGAAAGTGATCCATGCAGAAGATAAGCAAAAAAGACCCAACATACATATGATAGGGATCTCAAAGAATGTCAAATAATAGACCAAAATAAATATTAAATTATATTCTATAATTTCAGAACATTTTCCTAAAATTAAAAAAAAATCTTGAATTTTTACATTGAAAGGATACACCACAATCACTTCAGCGTGACCAACACTGAATCATATTACAGTGAAAATTACTTTAAAAAGAAAATAAAACATCATTTGGGCAACTAGGCAAAAAGGCTAAGACACTAATAAGGGAAAGAAAACAAGATTGTCCCCTGACTTTTCAACCAATTCCTAATACCCAAAGAACATGGTGTAACAAATTTAAGACACTCAAGGAAGGGAAATATGAATCAAGGATTTTACATGTACCCAAACTGGCCTCCAAGTAAAAAGTGCAAACAAACTATTATAAACTTGCCAAAACTCAAGGTACATTGATCCTGTGAGTCCTTCCAAAAGAATCTCTCAGAAAAAAACACTCAGACAACCAAAAAGACTGAGAGAGACAGTGATATAAGAACCATTGGTGAGCACTAAATATAAATATTCCTATAGAACAAAGATAACCCATGGTCATAAAAGAGAGAATATAGCAGACAAGTGTAATTATCAAAAATTGGGGTCGGGGGAATAAGGAGTGCATATGGATATGACTGTCGATTAAACGTTAAGTGGAAATAATAGGATATTACTTTAGATCAGATACTGGGATAGAAGGAGCAAGGGAGAAGAGGTTACAAGCTAATTTCAATATTTTTCAACGTAGGGAACCAGTAAGTCCGAAAAAAAAAAAAGTGGACTAATGGTATTATTTAAAGGTATTAGTATAAAGTTAACCAACAGAACGAACAAGCAGGTAAAACCAACTGCATAATGAAAAAACGTAGATACAAAAGACAAAAAAATAAGTATAATGGAACTGAGGCCAAACATATTAATCATATCAATAGATGTAAATGGGCTTAACTCACCTATCGAAAGAAAAGGATTTTCAGATTGGCTAATAAATCAAAATCCAACACTATGCAGAATACAAGAGACACACCTAAAACAAAGAGATTCAAAAGAGTTAAAAATCAAAGGATGGAGAAAGACATATCAGGCAAACACAAAAAGAAAACAGGAGTCTTAATCTTGATATCTGACAAGGTGGAATTGAGACCAAAAAGCATTACAATATATTAAAAAGGCCACTTCATAATGGTTAAGGCTACAATTCACAATGAGGATATTACAGTTATTAATACTTATGAACCCAATAACACAGCAATAACTTTAATTAAGCTGAAACTTACAGGAGATGCAACTAGAAATAGACAAAAACACACTAACAATAGGAGATTTAACATACCTCTCAAAATCCAAGATCAAGCAGACTAAAAATTAATAAGGGTATAGAAGACTAAAACAACATAAATCAGGTGGATCTTTTAGATCTATATCAAACTTTGAACACCAATAACAGAGATTACAATTTCTTTTCAAGTACACATAGAACATTCATAAAAACTGACCTAACCTTATGCCACAGAGAAAAGCTCAATAATTTCCAAATAGAAATAATGCAAATATCATCCTCAGACTATAATGCAGTAAAACTCAAAATCAATAACAAAATAAAAAGATGTTAACTAGACTTGTGGTGATCTTTTGCAATATACACAAGTACTGAATTATGTGCACACCTTAAGCTAATGTTGTATTTTAATTATACCTCAAAAAGAAATGAAAACGCACACACAAAATAAACAAAAATGCCCTTCCATGTGGAAATTTACAAGCACCCTTTTAAACAACACTTGAGTCAAAGGCAAAATACAAAATTAAATTGCAGAACTTTGTGAAAATGATAATAAAAACCTGACATCAGAATCTGTAGCCTACAGCTAAAGGAAGTGTCAAATAAAATATATTGCATGAAGAAATGCCTGATCAAAAATATTAAAATAAATAAACACCCGACTCAAGAAGCTAGAAAAAAAACACCAAAGTTTAAAAAAACGATGTCTGGGACTTCCTGGTGGTCCAGTGGTTAAGACTCCAGGCTTCCACCACAGGAAGCATGGGTTCGGTCCCTGGTCGAGGAAGTTCTTCATGCTGTGCAGTGCAGCCAAAAAAAAAAGAAAAGATGTCTGGGGAAAAGGGAATTAATAATAAAAGCGGAAATTAATTTACAAACCAGAAAAAAAAAAAAAACAGTGGAATTAATAAATAAATCTAAAACTGGTTCCTTAGAAAAGAAATGAATAAAACAGACAAACCACTAACTAGATCAGGAAAAAAGGGGATAGGGATGGGGAGAGAAAACACAAGTACACAACATTAAATATATAACATTAGAAATGACAAGGAGAAAATAAACATCAAAATAGGGGAAATCTTAAATTTTCTAAAAGACTCTTCTGCATAATTCTATGCAAACAAGTTTGAAAACTTAGATGAAATGAAAAAAATTTAGAGAAATAAAACTTACCAAAATTGACCCCAGTAGAAACAGAAAGTCTAAATAGAACAAGGGTCATAGAGGAAATAAAGGAAGAAGTTAAAAAGTTCCACTACAAAAAAGCAGCAGACCAGATGATTTCACAGGGGAACCCTAACAAACTTTTAAAGATCAGAAAACCTCAATGTTACTTTAATTATTCCAGAGCATAGAAAAAGAAGGAAATCCTCCAAACTCATTTTATGTAGTCAGTATAACATTGTTTCCAGAACCTGACTAGAATTACTCCCCACCCCACCCCAAAAATGGACCAATCTAACTTATGAATATCACTGCAAATATTATTAAATAAAACATAAAATCCAATCCAGCATATTAATAAAGTTAAGGGAAGAAGTCATATGGTCTCCATAGATACAGAAAATAAACTTGACAAAATTCAACACCATTCAAGTTTTTTTAACTCAATAAAATAAGAATTGATGGACACTTCCTTAGTATATTACCTCAGCCCCACCAAAATCTTACTTAATAGAGAAATACTAGAGGCTTTGCTACTAAAATTCAAAATCACACAAGAATACGCTCTATGCTATATTTAACATTGTGCTGGAAATATTTGCCAATGCAATTAGAAAAGTGAAGGTAATTAGAGATATAAGAATTGGATGGAAAAGAATAAAATTATTTTCTATTTGCAGATTATATAATTATATATCTTGAAAACCCAAAGAATCAATGGAAAAGCAATTACAAAAAGAAAATAATTTGGTAAAGTAAGGTTACAAAATAGGCATACAAAAATCAATAGCCTTCGGGTATAAAAATAAAAATACAGAAGAAAAGACAAATCTCAATTTTGATAGAAAAAAAAGGATTTCAAAAAACATTAAGCAGGGGCTTCCCTGGTGGCATGGCAGTTAAGAATCCACCTTTCAATGCAGGGGACACGGGTTCGAGCCCTGGTCTGGGAAGATCCCACATACCTACCACGGAGCAACTAAGCCTGTGCACCACAACTACAGAGCCTGTGCTCCAGAGCCCGCGATCCACAACTCCTGAAGCCCGGCGCCTAGAGCCCGTGCTCTGCAACAAGAGAAGCCACCGCAATGAGAAGCCCGTGCATCACAACCAAGAGTAGTCCCCGCTCACTGCAACTAGGGAAAGCCTGTGCACAGCAACAAAGACCCAACGCAGGCAAAAATGAATAAATAAAATAAATAATAATAAAAATATTTAAAACAAAAAAAACACGAAGCATAAGCTTAACAAGAAATTCTAAAAGCACGCCCTCTAAAAGCACCTTTTCGGAAAGGCACAGAAAGACTTGAAAATAATTGGAAAGACATACAATGTTCTTAGATAGTGAGATTCAATATCCTGAAGATGCCAGTTCTCCCTAAGTTATTTTATAAATTTAATGTGATACTCAAAAATACCATCAGGCTTTTTTCTGGACCTATGCAACTTGATTGTGAGATTAGTTTGGAAGAATGAAAAAGAACAGCCAGAAAAACCTGGAAAAGAAGAAAAACGTTGAATGGGGGAGAGGGGATTCCAATACAATTCTCTACCAAAAAAAAAAAATTCAGCCTACAGTTAAAAAAAAAAGGGAGAGAGTGCAGTAATGGTCATAAGGAGCAAGTACTGGCTACCTGTGAATAAGTCATGCCAAGTTCACTTCAATTTCTTATTTCTTTGGGGGAATCTGGACAGAGTAACAAAGGAAAGCTAAAGATAGAGTATATACATCTCAGCAGAGTAGACTCAACTGTAAGCTCCTCTAGAGCCTGGTACAGAGCCTGACACACTGCAGACACCCAATGGATATTTGTTGAAAAAGAGAACAGACAAGTTGATAAAATATGGATTGGGTAGTACCACAATAGGATGCACTTGCAGTTGGTGAAACTGTCTTATCTAAAATGTATTGATCAATGGCTCAAAAGCAACTTGAAACAAGCTATTTAATGGCACACCACATTCTTTTTTTTACTTCTTTTCTCCTGATCAACATTTTTATTTTGAATATTTTATATAGGGATGCATATCACTTTGGTAGTTGATGCAAAACTAATGGAGAAATGTCTATTATGTTGAAGGATAAAATCAGGCATAACAATGAGACGACACTAAAAAGATGAAATTAGTAGTTTGTAGTGGGTTGAATCGTGTTCCCCAAAAAGTTATGTTCAAGTCCTAAACCCTGATACCCATAAATGCAACCTTATTTGGAAATAGGGCCTTTGTAGATGTAATCGGATTAAAATGAGGTCATACTGGATTAGGCGAGGCCCTAAATCCAATGACTGGGGTATTGATAAGAGAAAAGAGAGGGAGATTGGATACAGAGACACAGAGGAGACACAGGCCATGTGAAGACGGAGGCAGAGATTGGAGTGATACAGCACAAGCCGAGGAACACCAAGGGATACCAGCAACCGCCAGAAGGTAAGAGAGAGGCAAGGAAGGCCTGCAGAGGAAGCAAGGCCTTGCCAACACCTTTATTTTGGACTTTTAGCCTCCAGAATTGTGAGAGAGTAAATTTCTCTTGTTTGAATCCACCCAGTTTGTGGTAATTTGTTACAGCAGCCCTAGGAAACTAGCACAGGGTTAAACAAAGCTCTATTATCGTCCCACTGCACAGCTGGAGAATGAAGGAAAACAGGCTTAACAGGTATTTCCTATGGAAAAGATCTGGCAGTTTCAGCAGACCAGAGGCTTGACATTATAATACAAAGAGCTAAAGGACTCTTTACATTTTGAAATATAGATTCCTGTACTCTGCATTAGTGAAGGTATGTATACGGTATTGAGTCTTTTTCAAGTGCCACATTTAAAGGACGACATAAGAAGGACCTGGAACGCATATTAAAATGTAATGTAGGGCTTCCCTGGTGGCACAGCGGTTAGGAATCTGCCTGCCAATGCAGGGGACACAGGTTCAAGCCCTGGTCCGGGAAGATCCCCCATGCCACGGAACAACTAAGCCCATGCGCCACAACTACTGAGCCTGCGCTCTAGAGCCCGTGGGCCACAACTACTGAGCCCATGTGCCACAACTACTGAAGTCCATGCACCTAGAGCCTGTGCTCCACAACGAGAGAGGCCACCGCAATGAGAAGCCTGTGCACTGCAACGGGGAGTGGGCTCCGCTCGCCGCAACCAGAGAAAAGCCCACGTGCAGCAACAAAGACCCAATGCAGCCAAAAATAAAATAAATAAAATTAAAAATTTTTTTAAATGTAATGTAAAAGTAAAGTGCCTCGAAATTAAGTCATGCTATCATCCAACATCAGTGAGCAGTTACTGTATGTATATGGTATATAGTCTAACATCTAGGAGGAGCTCACCCAACTCCCAAAGAGGTGGAGCTCTAACATGGGTCAAAGGTGACAGGAAGTTATTTAAAGATAGGAAGTGTTTTAAAGAAGAGAATGATAAAAATGACACGATAGCCTCTGTATTTTAGATGGATCACTAAGGGGACTACGTGAGGACAGATTTGATGGGGACAAAAGCAGACACAAGGAGATAAATTAAAAGGCTGTCATAATAAAGAAATGATAAATTCCATAATTAGGATGGTGATGATAAGAACAAAGAGGACGTGGGGTACCTGAGGAATATATAAGACACAAAACCAGAGTTTTACATAATACAGTAACACTTGACTCTCAAAAGTATTACGAGAATGAATTAAGCTAATATATGTCCAACTGCTTAATACATAATAGGCACAAACAATAGATATCTAAACCCTCCTTTCTAGAGATCTTAAGATTCAAATACATATAACTCTGACATGTTAAATTGGTTATATGATTAGGAGTTATCTATTTTCACTTCTGAGGCAAGCTCATTTCTTCTTAAAATAGCATTATATATATATATAAATGTATAGGTATATAAACACACATGTGCCTATATATACATAAGTACCTATGTACACACACACATATCCTTTAAGTTTTGTCCTAGTGTCAGACCAAGCTTCTAAGACCAATGAAGATGAAATACACTCTGAAATGCTGAATATCCCTCCAATTTTAATCCCACATCAAATAGTAAATGAGACTCACACAATAAACTATATACTGTTTAGAAGCATTGTCCTTTCAAGAAATGTCCAGAAGGAGAGAAAAGCAAGACAGAAATAGAACGTATGGGTCGAAAAGAGCTAAATATTCTAAATGAAATGATTGAGCTTTCCACACTACAGGAAGCGAGCTTGTTGATAAGTATACATTTTTGCTTAATGTAGTTTTTTTATGCAATAAACATTTCATTTCTAAGCCAATGTCTGTGTTCGTTTATGCAGAGCTACCCATATCTTTTCAGAATATGAGAAACAAATGCATGTGAATTTCCAACATAATACTGCAAAATGAAAATCCCAATTTAAAGCCTATTTATTGGTTGAGTAATCAATACAGAAAATTTGCACAGGTATACTACCAAAGGATCCAAGTCAAGTTACAGCATGAAGAGTCCCTGACTTCAGATGTATTGTCACTTTATCTTAAAAGAAAAAAGAGGGGTTTCCCTGGTGGTGCAGTGGTTGAGAGTCTGCCTGCTAATGCGGGGAACATGGGTTCAAGCCCTGGTCTGGGAGGATCCCACATGCCGTGGAGCAACTAGGCCCGTGAGCCACAACTACTGAGCCTGCGCACCTGGAGCCTGTGCTCCGCAACAAGAGAGGCCGCGATAGTGAGGGGCCCGTGCACCGCGATGAAGAGTGGCCCCCGCTTGCCACAACTAGAGAAAGCCCTCGCACAGAAACAAAGACCCAACGCAGCAAAAATAAATAAATAAATTACTAAAACTCCTACCCCCCAACATCTTCCTAAAAAAAAAGAAAAAAGAAGCTGGCTGCGTGCTAAGATTGTCTACCAATTAGGAATCGTGAGTATTATGCTGAATATACTAAGAGAAAATTTTAACTAAGAGAAAGAACCAAAAATATAATGAACATTCAGGAAGAGTGTAAGCTGTTATATAAATACTATAAAATTTGATTTAGCAAATACGTTTTAAGTACTTTTGACAACTATACTTTGATTTACCTGTAAATCCATTTGAAAAGCATGTAAACATTGTATACAGTACAGAACTTCACATTAATGAAAATATGAAACCTTCAGGTGAATGACATCCAAAATGTAATTATGTAATCCTTCTTTATGAAAGACATTTACTTCACCTTCATTCATTTTTACTTATTCAAGAAACAGTTTTTGTGCAAACACTGCCCTAAGACAATGATTTGCATGCTGAAGACACAGAGATGAACATAATACCGTCTACACACAAATTAGGGCAACTAACAAGAAGACTAATTATTTCAATACAGTGTGAGCACACGAGTAGGGCATACAGGGGAAGAGTGACAATCACGCAGGGCTTCCAAGCTAAATAATGAACAATAAGTAAGCATTAGGAAGGCAAAGAAAAGGGCCGAAAGAGAAAGAAAGCATGTCAGGCAAAAAGAACATCGTGCACTGGAAGAACTGGAAAAAAATAGTCCAATGTAACTAGATCAAGGAGTTAGTGCAGGGATTTAGTTGGATGGGCAAGCATCATTAGGGCTTAAATAGTAATGGTAGAGAGTAGGAGAAGTTTAGGAAGACTCCCAATTTTTTGACTTAGGTGAATGGGTGGATAGATCATGGAGCCATTCACCAAAATGAGTATTATAAAAAAGAAGTACAAGTTTGGGACAGAAGACAATGAGTTTGGGTTTGAGTTGCCTATAGGATGCTTCGATAGGCACAGAGGCCATAGCTCAAGAAACACGTTTAGACTAGAAAATTGAATTTGGGTGTCATCCACATAGAGGTGATAGTTAATACCACAAGAGTGAAGGAGAGAAAGAGTCTGTGGGATTTTTTTTTAAAAAAGAGAGAGAACTAATGACAGAATCCTGTTTTTAAAGATAGGGAGAAGAAAGGTAGCCCTAAGAAAAAATCTGAGTAGGAATGGCCAGCAAAGAAAGAAGAGAAGGAGAGTTTAAATAAGGAATAGAAAAGCTAGTGTCAAATCATGCAGAGAAAGCAGAGCTAAAAACCTGGTGTTCTTTTTGCGAACACAAGTATGGTTAATAGGTACACTCTAATTTTTACACGTGAATAAAACTAGAGTTCCATCTATGAGAAGTCAGCTACGTTGTTGTGCAAAGATTTCTAAATGACTACAGGTTGCAATGTTATTCAAAGGAGAAGGGCTTTTATATTTTAGTCACATTACCAAATAATGTACATAAAAATAAATAAAACTACCTATTGATTTCTCTAAGTATGACCCTTAAATATGTAGGGGATAGGGCTTCCCTGGTGGTGCAGTGGTTGAGAGTCCGCCTGCCGATGCAGGGGACACGGGTTTGTGCCCCGGTCCGGGAAGATCCCACATGCCGCGGAGCGGCTAGGCGCGTGAGCCATGGCCGCTGAGCCTGCGCGTCTGGAGCCTGTGCTCCGCAACGGCAGAGGCCACAACAGTGAGAGGCCCGCGTATCGCCAAAAAAATATATATATATGTAGGGGATAGGAGCAAGTTCAACTTCAAATCATACTGCTAATTATCTATACTCTTAAAACTGTTTGTTTTGATGTAATCAAAAGATTTTTAGTTATTGAGATAAAGATGTTGAGTAGGGTAAATACATTAAAAATGGCACACATTCACATTTCTGTAATTAGCTTACTGAGATTATACCCCAAATATCAGCAGGTTAATTTCCAAATTTGACAAACATTTTGATGGATATTTATATGAGTGATTTATGTTAACCAGATGCTACACTGTCATCACAGTACAGAAGGTGATGGATAGGCAGTTCATGCCCTAGAAATGTTCTGTTTAGGTGATCAGCCAGTTCCCTGCTAGATATATCAAGTCAAGGAACTGCCATGCAGGGATCCACTCCCACCCAAATACGTTAGGTTGATTGTTGTAAAAGAGACTTGGAGACAAGCAAAGGAGAAAAAAAAATAGCCCAAGAGCCCATGTCCCATTTAAACAATGGCTACTTTTTTTTCTGCTCCACTCTGGGCTGGTGGCGGTGGGGGGTGTGGGGGGACTAGATCCAAACATTATAATTATCCTTATTTTAGCAGTAAGCACAAGGTTTAATACTTGATGATAATGATAATAATAATGAGCTAACTTATTTATCAACTCCTCATTATATGCCAGGATTCTGTGCTATGCACTTTTCATGGATCACCTCATTTAATCTTCACAACTATGACTATCCCCATTTTACAAACAATGCAGTTGATGTTTAGAGAGGTCGAGTTAACTTGTCCAAGGGCACAGAGAATGCAAGAAGCAGAGCCAGGATTTAAACCCAAGCAGCAGTCTGATTCTAGAACCCTGACTCTTAACTTCTGCTGTTATCAAAAGCAAGCTTCTTTTGAAAGAGCACACCCAAAGTGCCCCAGATTGGTCAATTTTAACTCTTAAAAGACAGGGAAAATGGGGGGCGGGGGTTAGATTCCTCTTTCTCCTCTTTAGAATCCCAAGTGAAAGAACTATAAATTCTTATTTTTATCATTCTATATCAGCTACATAAACATTTTCACTACAGTGAACTTTGACTTTAAGAAAAAGAAGCATTTCAAGGAAAATACCTGTAACTCTTGTGCAATCGCCTGAGAAATTACTAGGAAGCTTTCACCTCCTGTTATGATGTTCTGCACAAAGCACAGGAAACGGATTGAACGTATAAAACAAGCTCCAAAGTATATCTTAACTATACCTACACTCTCTTTCATCATTATCACTTATTTTATTAAAGAAAATGCTACTCCATAAAAATAAGATCATCTTTCACATAACTAGGATACATTACATTTCAAAGGTTAAGTCACGTAATTTGTTTGGTTGCAATGCAATACTTCCTCTTGCTGGCTCAACCAAACTATGTCCACTTCCTGTACCAAAGAAACCTGTACCTACATCAAGAGGCCTCAGGAAAAGAGTAACAGAAATATTATTTTGACACTGCATTAAGCCTCCATCTCCCCTTTGGTCCTTAGGCAAACAGTACTATGCACACTCCTCCCGAAAGCAGAAAAGAAATGAACTCTCTCGTTCTCTCATGTTCTGGTGGTCTTCACATCCAGTAGAAGAGAAAAATCTCACGGCCCTCCCTTCTCTTTCTCCTTCCTCCTAGCCGTGCTCCTACAGAGTCCAAGAATCACAGATCTGCAACTTCACTTTATTAAAAAGTATTCACCCTTCATAAATAGTAACCATGCAGCCTTTCATGTATTAGCTCTATTTTCGGGTATATAATGTGCACTGGAGTGTCAACTCATCCATGTTAGTGCACTTCAAAGAGAGAGAGAAATGAGATTCTTAACTTCCCTCCACCCTAGATAAAGATGCCGAAAAACACCCAAAGCACCTTATCCTTTTCACAGCCTACTCCTGTGTTACCTCCTTTGCCCTCCAAAATGCTAACGGCTAAACAAAGATAGCTGCTACTCCGACTCCTTACTTTACAGATGAAAACTCTGAGGCACAAAACGATTAAGTTAATTGCCCAGTTAACTGTCTCACAGTTAATCAGAAGGACATGAAAAACTCAAATCCATATGTCCTAGCTTCAAATATGGTATCCTTTCCATCTACAGATAAAAAAACAGAACAAAACCTGTTTCACAAAAAATTCTAAATTACCTACTAAACTACACACTATGTGCACTACACAACCAAGTCCACAGATTGATTTTATCCATCTTGGCACTAAATGCCCAGGAAAGAGACAAGACAAAGCATCCAGTGCATCTCAAAATATAACAAGGAAGAGGACAGTAATACTCACTGGTATTACTGATACCTGATATTTCTTACATAATATGTAACTATAAAAGCAAATGACAGGTAGTGGTTTTTTTAACAACTGTACTAAAATAAAACCTTTAAGGGTGTGTTATCCTCAAGTTCTGCACCAACTCCAACTATGTTACCATTACTCAAAACGTAATGCATAATTTTTTCAAAAGCCTCTGTAGAAGCCAAATTTATCTTTGAGGGTTAGGTTGAACTAAAACAGGCCCAAAAAATCACAAAAGAACTTCCTAATGATTTAGAAGAGATGGACTAATAAGTGGGAAATGATTGTCAATATCATAACTATCATTTATTGAGTACTTGCTATATGCTGGACTCACTGCTCAACATTTTATGTGTATTCTCTCACCTATAATCACAACCACCCCACTGGCATTATTATCCCAGGTCTACAGATGAGGAAATAAAGTTCATAGAAGTCAATTATTTTGCCCAAGGTCAAACAGTAAACGGCAGAACTAGGATTCAAACTCAGGTGTTCCATATTCCAAAAAAAAAGAAAAAATTTATATAGAGGTACAAGCACTGGATGGTAGGTGCTCATAAAGGATCTCTAATGAAGCATCAATCTGGGAATTCTATGAGTCTTCAGTTCATTTAATCTACCTGGTGAATAAGTGGCATACTGCATTTTAACAAATACAGGCTACTGCCCCAAAATAACGAGACTACTGTTTTTTGGTGTCTCACAAAATGGCTTTAATAGCCATTCCAAAGAAGAATTAAAAAGACTTTCAAGCAGTGACCACATAACTGTGTGCTGCTCTGAAAGAAACTAGAGTCAATTCGTTGAATAGCTTTTGGTATACTTGTTAAAAATTCAAACTCATTGCTTAATAAAAACACCTTTTATTTACAGAAGTTTAAGTTCCTGAATCCTTCACATGCACTCAGGAAAAGGTTTCATGTTAATCAACCTACCAAGTACATACCAAGGCCTACTAATGCACACTGCAATAAGAAATGCTATAGGGAGCCTATTAGAAACTTCCTCTGTCCACAAGGAGTTAGCAGCTTGTTTCCAACCAAACACACAGCCAATCATTCCTGGGAAAACTAAAATCCTCCTGCTATTTTTTATAGTTTGTGTGAGCTGCCCTACAAAGGAAACCTCTCTGGAAAAATAATTAGATCATTTTTCCATTGCCCCTTTCACTTTCTTGCAAGCAGCAGCTCTGGCTTTAACCTCTGGTTGTGGTTAGTTTTAGCATTAGTGCTGGTGTTATTGAGCTGATTTTCCTCACACTGAATCCAGAATTCAGACTCCAGAATCCTCCCTCCCCCTTCTCTGCCTTCTAGCCTCTCCAACCCAGAGTGGAAACTGCAGACTCGAACTCCCCTATGGCTCCAGCACCGAGAACTGGGCATGCTCAGAAGGCCCGGCAGGCTCGGGTGGCACTGACAGTTCTCCGCCCCTGATGTGCTGCTGCCCCCCTTCCCCCACTCCAACAAGAGATACCGAAATATTTATCTGAAAGATACGAGGCCTCTTCTTCCCGAAAATGACCCCATTTTAATTTCGTTTCGTAGGGTTTTTCGGTCTTGCCAAACCCTGCCACCAGCCGAGGAAGCCCGCATAATTTTTCAGCACCGGGGACAGCGCCGCGCTCCCATTAACGTCCGCCCTCCCCCCACCTTCTCTTCCCCCCCCCACGCCCCACCCCCCCCAACTTCAGCCCCCACCCCCGCACCAGCACGAGGCCAAGGTCTCCCAGCAGCCGCAAACGCTGCAACTGCAATAGCTCCCAGCCGGAGGCCGGGCCGGAACGCCGGGCCGGCTGCTACTTACACTGCTCCGCTTTGGTGGACATGGTGCTGTCCAGATGCAAAGGCTTTGCCCCAAAATCTGTGTCGTGTGAGCTCCCTCGCTCCGCCAGCGATGTTGCGAGGAAAAGAGCGCATACCCCCCCACCCCCACCCCCTCGCTTTCCCCCTCCCTTAGGCCCGTGTCGCTACCATTCGGACAAAACGCACATCAAATTGCAGAATTCGGTCCCGGAAGGTTAGGAAATCGCCCCCGGAGAAATGGGTGGGATTTAATAGGCGGCCAAAGGCTTCCTGTCCGTCCCCTCCTGGAGCTGCCCGCGTTGATGTGGGCGGGGAGACCGAAAGGAGGGAACAAGCTGCGGCTCCTGGTGAAATGGGAGAATGGGCTCGACCGGGGGAGGAGGATTTCCATTCATAAGGCGCACGGAGGGGACGGGTGTTTCCCAGAGAAAAGCCTCTTAAAGTGCCGGAGTCCCCGACCATTTGGATCTCCCATTGGCGTTCTCCGGGCCTGTAAATCCTGCTCCGGGAGCAGCCCCGGTGTCTCAGCGGTGTGACCGGAGAGGGAGACAGGTGCGTCCCACGCCAGGTCTCAGCCTCCGTGCGGCAGGAGGGGGAGGCGGATCAGGGGCGGGCTGGAGAGAGCCGGGGCCGGAGGGCGGAGAGGATGCTCCTGAGGACCGCGAGGAAGGAAATGCAGAAGTAACCCTCAGCATGGCTTCCCGGCGTGCTGCGGTCCGTGCCCTGTCTCCCCTCTCCAATGGGCTCTCCTGCTGATGATCAGGATGGGAGGTCCCAAGGCCAGGGGGCTGTGAGAAGACTTGAGAAGTCGAGTCTAGGGAAGGAGGAGATTTCCACGGATGGTGAAGCTGGAAGAGCCACAGAAAAGGAAAATGCAAGATTGGAAACAGGAGGAACCTAGGTGGGCTCCCATGCAATCACCCAGGAGGGAGACAGGCACGTTAGGAAGCCCCTCTGCTGGGAAACCAAATGAAGCCAGTAGAAAAAGAAGGCGATGGAAACACACCTCAAGCATATTAATAGGAAAATACTTAAAAGTAGTGGAAAGACATTCTGAGCCTGGACTTGGATCAGGAAGAATCAGATTCAAGACTCAGTTCTACCACTTACTTATTCATTCTAGGACAATCCTAATCTCCCTAAGCCTCAATTTCTGTAAAATGGGAACAATAAAACCTGCCCTGTCACCTAAAGAGTTAGTGGGTGGATCAAATGATATAATGAATGTGAAATTCCTTTTAAAATTCAAGTACTGTGCAAGTGTCAACCATTATGACCATTCTTAATTCAAATAATTTAAATAGCCGGTGAAAGCTGAGGAGCAATGATCAAAGCAGGTTAATTTAGCAAAAAGCTTTGGGAACAGAACTGAAAGAGGTGACCAATTATTTTTAATACTGATAACTGTGGTGACTGTTTTCCACCTCAACAACAAAAATCCTTAGTTTACGTAAAAGAATGTTAAATTATATATGATATGGACAAAATATTCAAAAGAGATCTTTGACAATTAAGAAAAAAAATAAAGATCATGGCACTAGCAGATGCAGTGTCTGGTGAGGACCCACTTACTGGTTCATAACTGGTGTATTTTTGACATGACCTCACATGGCAGAAGGGGCGAGTGAGCTCTGTGGGGCCTCTTTTATAAGGGCACTAGTCCCAATCCACCTCCTGAAGGCCCACGTCCTAATACCATCACCTCGGGGACTAGGATTTCAACATATGGTTTTGGGGGGGACAGAAACATTCAGCCCGTGGCCATGTCTGTCTGCAATCTCTGTTCTCAGGCTAGGGTCCTGGTTGGGTAATATTCCATGGGTTCTACATTCTCTGCCTGGGCTGAGAACACTCCCTCTATTTCTTGAAAACCTCTAACTTAGTAGCATTCAAATTTCCTTTTCAACGAAAAGCTCTTCCCTCGACAACCTTTAGTTGACAAACTTTAGTCATTCAGTAAACACTTTTTGGGCTTTGAATACAATCTTCATGGTGACAGCTCCCTAAGTTTACCTCCAGCCCAGACTTTTCCCTGCATTCCAGACTTGGTCTCCTACTGTCTACTCAACATCTGCTATTGTGTGTCTAATGGGCACTTCAAATCATGTGTGGCCCGAACTAACTCCTGGTCTGACCCAAGCCACCTTAATGTCTCACATTGTATAGAATCCTCACTAGTCCCCTCTCCATGATTTTCAATACAGTTTCCTGAGTAGTCCTACTAAAATCTAAGACAGAACATCCTTCTTCTTGGCACAGAACCCTGCAGGTGCCTTCCATCCCATTCAGAGTAAAAGCCAAAGTCCTTATAATGGAGAACAAACCCTGAATGGTCTTTCCTTCCCAACTCCTGTCATCCTCTCTGACCCCATCTTATCCCACTCCCTTGGCCCCAGTGACCCTGAGCCTGCTCCTTGGAAACTGCAGGATCACTCTCATCTCAAGATCTCAGTCCTCGCTATTGCCTCTGCCTAAATGTTACTCCCCCTGTAAGCTGGCCTCATGTAAAAACTGTGCCCAGCGATCATCCCTTGGGGGAATTTTAATTTGAAGCTAAGATCATTGGGTTTTGGGGAGCAATTAAAATGATGATTCTAAAACTGTTTTATTTAGCCTTGAATAAATTTCCAATCAAGCCGGACATTTTTAATAGCAACTTAAGAAAAAGGGAAATTTTGAACTGTGAATGCAAGTACTTCAAAATACAAAGCACTGAGACAGCTGTTATATTTAGTTATCTAAATAAAGGTGAAAACTTTTGGATGCCTATAAAAAAAAATGAACAAATGTCAAGGAAAGTTGTTTCTGAGTAACCCAAAATAGTCTATGGACAACAAAGAAGCTGCCCATTATGATACACACAGTGGCCAAGTTTCATGATATTGGTGAAAATGTTCATAAGATGTTAGTGACTTGGCTCTTTAGGATGTACACACAACTGGACTGTGTCACCTCAGTGATTGCCAGGTTGGTCTGGCTAATCAAGCCGATCATCCTATACTATTGTTCATTCCTAAAAACACATCCCAAAGAGAAGTTCCTAGCTTCAAAGATAAATGATGATGTAAAGAATGATGCTGAAGAGTTAATTTCAAGTAAAAAATTGGAATCATTCTGAAAGAAAATGTGAATATAATATAAATTTCTAAGAAGATGACAAACGTTCTATGTGAACAAAAGAAAGCTCAATGATTTATTCAGAAATTTCTGGGAGGCTTGAGGCTTTGATAAAGAAAATAATAATTGAATTTTTTTTTTTTTGTGGTACACGGGCCTCTCACTGTTGCGGAGCACAGGCTCCGGACGCGCAGGCTCAGCGGCCATGGCTCACGGGCCCAGCCGCTGCATGGCATGTGGGATCTTCCCGGACCGGGACATGAACCTGTGTCCCCTGCATCAGCAGGTGGACTCTCAACCACTGCACCACCAGGGAAGCCCTAATTGAATTTTTTTTAATTGGTATCTTGGATAACCCAGAAACAAAGTAACAAAGTATATTACTCCCTCTTGGCCTGTTTTACTAACCCTGCTGTTTGTCATCAATTAAACCTTCTACTGCCTCATTGAGAGAGTATATTATTAAGGAATGGACTCAGGAGTTAGACAGCCTGGGTTTGAATTCCAGCTCTGCCTGGGTGTGACCTTGAACACGTTACTTCCCTATGTCTCAATTTCCTCACCCGAAAAATGCACATAACATAGGTTGTTGTCAGAATTAAATTGATGCACATAAAGAATCTAGAACAGACAAAACTATAATTCAAAAAGATACATACACCCCTATGTTCATAGCAGCACTATTTACAATAGTCAAGACACGGAAACAACCTAAATGTCCATCGACAGAGGAATGGATAAAGAAGATGTGGTATATATATATGCAATGGACTATTACTCAGCCATTAAAAAGAACAAAATAATGCCATTTGTGGCAACGTGGATGGACCTAGAGACTATCATACTAAGTGAAGTAAGTCAGAAAGAGAAAGACAAATGCCAGATGTGTGGAACCTGAAATACGACACAAATGAACATATCTGCAAAACAAAAACAGACTCACAGATATAGAGAGCAGACTTGTGGTTGCTAAGTGGAGGGGCGGTGGGGGAAAGGGAA
The DNA here is from genome assembly GCF_963924675.1 of Phocoena phocoena. Lineage (NCBI taxonomy): Eukaryota > Metazoa > Chordata > Mammalia > Artiodactyla > Phocoenidae > Phocoena > Phocoena phocoena. The sequence goes on from NC_089220.1 coordinate 10,735,105, forward strand.
GGATTGGGGGTTTGGGATTAACAGATGCAGGTTCTGTATAGGATGGATAAACAACAAGGTCCTACTGTACAACTCAGGGAACTATATTCAGCATCCTGTGATAAACTATAATGGAAAAGAATCTGAAAAAGAATAGATATGTGTATAATTGAGTCACTGTGCTATACAGCAGAAATTAAACACAACATTGTAAATCAACTATACTTCAATAAATGTTTTTTAAAAAGAATCTAGAACAATCCCTGGCACGTGTTAAATGACATACGAGAATCTAGAATAATCCCTGGAACATATGAGTGTTTGCTTTTGTTAGCATTACTGTCCAAGCCACTCAAATGCACTCATTCCATTAAGGTTTATGCTGACTATGTGAAACCATTCAAAGCCTGAAATCATCCATATTATTGATATCCTAATTATCAACCTAGGCTCTTACAACTTCAACCTCCTAACATGTCCATTGGGCTAATTCACTAACCTGAACCATGTCCATTATCCAGTTTCTCCATTCCAACAGATGGCCTGACTTACTACTTCAAAGAAACAAATAGGAACTCCCTCACGTTCCTTGTCTTTGTCTCCATTGATCTTCATCAACCTTTCTTTCTTTTCTTCTATTTCAGAAGTAATGCCTCTCTACACTGCCAAGTGAAGTGCTCTTTTCTTCTTAATCTATGCCTCTAATTATAAATGCATCCATTAATTGCCCTTTCTTTCCAGCATTTTAAGTCTCTGTCTTTTCAATGGATTGTTTCATTCTGCTCACAAACATGAATAAATTTTCCACTCTGGAAAAGCTCTACTTGGCATCACACTGAATAAGTGATCTCCATTTCTCCACCAGCTGTCTCCATTTCTTCAGCATCTCACCTATTACCATCTCCTTGCTGAAACAATTTCTTGCAATAGTCACTAATAATTCCCTAATAGTCAATTACAATTATCTCTTGGTGACTAATTCTGCATTTTAAATATCTCCCTATCCATTTCTGAAACTCCCTCTTCCCTTAAGTTCAATGTTATAATGTTCTGAAAAATCTTCTCCAGACTTTTTGGTGTTTGTATTGTTTAAGGAAGTATTTCCAACATAGAAATATAAAAAATAATGATGTCATAAACACTAATTTTGCCTCTACCCAGTGCCATCAGATCTTAATACTTTGTCATATTTACACTAGATACTTTACTTTTAAGAAATAAAACATTTTAGATTTGTTAGAAGGCCCCAGCAAACTTACATAATTGGTGGTTATTCATTCAGCAAATACTTACTGAGTACCTATTATATGCCAAATAGTGTTCTAGGCACTGGGGGTAATGTCGTGAACAAAGAAGACACAAATCTCTGCTTTCGTGTCTTCTAGTGGGGAAGACAATCCAAAAAAATTTAAATATGTAAAACATATAGTTCATTAAGTACTGGTAATTACATAAAAGAAAAAATACTAAGGCAGGGAAAAGAGACAGGAAATGTTGAAAGAGGTTGTAATTTTGGATAGAGTACATTTTAGATAGGGTAGCTACATACACTATATGTATCTATATCCAAAACAATATGTATTGTTTCACATATTTTTAACTTTATATAATTATACTATACATATATTTCTGAAACTTACATCTTTTAACTCAACATTGCATTTTGACTTAATCATATTGATATATATATATATAACTAGTTTATTCATCTTTACTACTGTATAGTATTTCATTTTATAAATATCTCACTGTCTATTCACCTACTGTCTTGTTGATGAACATTTAGGTTATTTGAAATTTTTACCTATTACAAAAAAAACTGCAATGATCATTCTTATACATATGTACTTCTGCAAAAAATTCTCTAAGATATTCTCAACTTCAGCTTTTACTAGATACTGCCAAATTCCTTAACAAAATGATTGTTATCAACGTATATTCTCTCCAGTTTCCACTTCCAATGTGCCCAAATAAACTACTGCTGGTTCTACCCTCCCGAAAATAATAATTACAAACTCAACACTTGGAGGAAGGGAATGGCACAGGAATATGTTTCCTCTCTTTATGGCTTTTAGCCTGAGGGATGGCTTTAGTTGGTGCTGTACAGGGTGGCTAAGACTCCAACAATACTCACAGCCTTTTTAGTCTGAATTACCAAAGCACATAGTTTAGAACAACCATATCTACTGGAAAGGGAAAGGGTAACTCCTAGAAAAAGAGAGCCTGAAAGGAGGAAATGTAAATTATGTGTTTCTGCCCAAATCTCTAGCTGATCCCTGAACAACACACATGCAGGGGATGTGCAAACAACAATCTAGCTAGGGATAAAAGAAATAAATTCAGGGCTTCCCTGGTGGCGCAGTGGTTGAGAGTCTGCCTGCTGATGCAGGGGACACGGGTTCATGCCCCGGTCTGGGAGGATCCCACATGCCGCGGAGCGGCTCAGCCTGCGCGTCTGGAGCCTGTGCTCCGCAACACTGAGAGGCCCGCGTACTGCAAAAAAAAAAAAAAGAAAGAAATTCAGATTTAAGCTAACACCTAAGAGTTCGTTTGCAGTTTAAATTGAATTAAATTAGTTATCTGCTAAAACAAAAAAATCAACACCTTTCAGAGGAAAATAACAAAGTTCAATCTTTACAACGTAACATTCACAATGTCCAAAATACAATTCAAACTTCCCTGACACATAAAGAAATGTGACCTATTCTTAAGAAAAAAGACAATCAACAGAAAAAAACTCAAGATGACCCAGATGTTGGAATTAGCAAACAAGGAATTTAAAGCTTAATTCTGCTCACTGAGGTGAAAGAAAATATGCTCATAATGAGTGAAAAGATAGGCATGTCAGCAGAGAAATAGAAAATACATTTTTTTAAAAACCAACTGGAAATTTTAGAACATAAAAATACAGCATTTTAAATTAAACATTCACTAGATGGACTTAATAGATGAAGTAGTAAAGTGAATATAAATCCATGGAAATTATCCAATATGAAGAATGATGTGGGCAGGGGGGAACTGGAACAAAATAAACAAAGCCTTAGGCCTGAGGGTCAAATAGCAAAAGGTCTAACATATATATGATGTTAGTCACAGAAGGAAAGGATAGAAAGAACAGGCAGAAAAAATATTTTAAGAAATAATGGCTGAAAATTTTCCAAATTTGCTACAATAAAATTTACAGATTTAAGAAGCCATGCAAACCTCTAAACAGGAGAAATACAAAGAAAATCATGTCCAGATACATCAAATTCCAACTGCCAAAAAACAAAGATAAAAAAGAAATCTTAGAAGAAACTAGAGGAAAATGACAAATTACATACAAGGGAATATCAATTCTTAGCCACTGACTAATAATGGAGATCAGAAGATAATGAATAAATGAACACTGCCAGTATATCTATAGCCAGCAAAAATATCCATCAGAATGAAAACAAAATAAATTTTGATGCAGTGGTTAAGAATCTGCCTGCCAATGCAGGGGTCATGGGTTCAAGCCCTGGTCTGGGAAGATCCCACATGCTGCAGAGCAACTAAGCCCATGTGCCACACCTACTAAGCCTGCACTCTAGAGCCCATGAGCCACAACTACTGAGCCTGCAAGCCTAGAGCCCATGCTCCGCAACAAGAGAAGCCACTGCAATGAGAAGCCTGCGCACTGCAACGAAGAGTAGCCCCCACTCACCACAACTAGAGAAAGCCCACACACAGCAACGAAGACCCAATGCAGCCAAAAACAAATAAATAAAATAAATTAATTTAAAAAAATTTTTTCAAAAAATGAAGAGAATTTGTCACCAGCAGACTTTCACTATAAGAAATGCTAAACAAAATGTTCAGGCTGAAGGAAAATGACACCAAATGAAAACTCATATGCTCACCCAAGCTCTAGTTTGATTTTTACTTTCTTTACAGAATTTTTATTGAAATGAAGTTTTAAAACGTAAACGTAGCCAAATTTATCAATGCTTTTCTTCATAATTTGTGCTTTTTATATTTTAAGAAATTCTTTCCCATCCCCAACATTGTAAAGATTATCTTATATTTCTAAAAGTTTCAAGGTTTTACTTTTTACATTTAAGTGTAAATAAAATTAATTTTTGTGTATAGTGTGAGGTAGGGTTTACTTTTTCCTGTATGGATGAGTATCATCCTAAACCACTTATTAAATTCTCCTCCAACAATTTCTAATACCATGTCAACCTTGTCATAAAACAACTTTTTATATATGCCTGAGGCTGTTTGCTAACAGTTTTCTCCTTTACTCCCATATTACTTTTTTTTTTTCACTTTAAGGGTTTTTTTTTTTATTTAAAATTTAAAACATTCTCTGAGGTAATGCATCTATTTTTTCAACATTTCATTTTATATTGGAGTACAGTTGATTAACAATGTTGTGTTAGTTTCAGGTGTACAGCAAAGTGATTCAGTTATATATATACATGCATCTATTCTTTTCCACATTCTTTTCCCATTTAGGTTGTTATATAATATTGAGCAGAGTTCCCTGTGCTATATAGTAGGTCCTTGTTGGTTATCCATTTAAAATATAGCAATGTGTACATGTCAACCCCAAACTCCCTAACTATCCCTGCTCCCCACCCCTCCCCCCGGCAACTGTAAGTTTTTTCTCTAAGTTTGTGAGTATGTTTCTTCCTAGTAAATAAGTCTTTTTAGGTCCTGCATATAAGCAATATCATATGATATTTCTCTTTCTCTGTCTGACTTACTTCATTCAGTATGATAATCTCTAGGTCCATCTATGTTGCTCTGCGCATGGCATTATTTTATTCTTGTTAATGGCTGAGTAATATTCCATTGTGCATAGGTACCACATCTTCTCTATCCGTTACTCTGTTGATGGACATTTAGGTTGCTTCCATGTCTTGGCTACTGTAGACAGTGCTGCAATGAACATTGGGGTACATGTATCCTTTTGGACCATGTTTTTCTCTGGATATATGCCCAGGAGTGGAATTGCAAGATCATATGGTATCTCAATTTTTAGTTTTTGAAGGAACCTCCATAGTGGCTATACCAATTTATCTTCCCACCAACAGTGTCAGGAAGGTTCCCTTTCCTCCATACCCTCTCCAGCATTTATTGTTTGTAGATTTTTTGATGATAGCCATTCTGACTGGTGTTAGGTGATATCTCATTGTAGTTTTGATTTGCATTTCTCTAATAATTAGCGACGTTAAACATCTTTTCACGTGTCTCTTGGCCATCTGTATGTCTTCTTTGGAGAAATGTCTGTTTAGGTCTTCTGCCCATTTTTTGACTGGGTTTGTTTTGATGAGATTAAGCTGCATGAGCTGTAAATTTTGGAGACTAATCCCTTGTCCATCACATCATTTGCAAATATTTTCTCCCATTCTCTGGGTTGTCTTTTCATTTTGTTTATGGTTTCCCTCGCTGCACAAAAGCTTTTGAGTTTAATTAGGTCCCATTTGTTTATTTTTGTTTTTATTTCCATTACTCTGGGAGATGGATCAAAAAAGATACTGCTGCAATTTATGTCAGAGAGCATTCTCCCTATGTTTCCCTCTAAGAGTTTTATAGTGTCCAGTCTCACGGGTAGGTCTTTACTCCATTTTGAGTTTATTTTTGCGTATGGTGCTGAAGAATGTTCTAAGTTCATTTTTTACATGTAGCTGTCCAGTTTTCCCAGCACCACTTATTGAAGAGACTGTCTTTCCTCCATTGTATAATCTTGCCTCCCTTGTCATAGATTAATTGACCATAGGTGCATGGGTTTTTTTCTGGGTTTTCTATCCTGTTCTATTGATCTATATTTCTATTTTTGTGCCATACTGTTTTGGTGACTGTAGCTTTGTAGTATAGTCTGAAGTCAGGGAGCCTTATTCCTCCAGATCCATTTTTCTTTCTCAAGATTGCTTTGGCTATTCGGGGTCTTTTGTATCTCCATATAAATTTTAAGATTTTTTTGTTCTAGTTCTGTGAAAAATGCCCTTGGTAATTTGATAGGGATTGCATTGAATCTGTAGATTGCCTTGGGCAGTATAGTCATTTTGACAATATTGATTCCTCCAATCCAAGAACATGATATATCTTTCCACGTATTTGTGTTGTCTTCGATTTCTTTCATCAGTGTCTTATAGTTTTCAGGGTTCAGGTCCTTTGTCTCCTTAGGTAGGTTTATTCCTAGACGTTTTATTCTTCTTGATGTGATGGTAAATCAGATTGTTTCCTGAGTTTCTCTTTCTGATCTTTCATTGTTGGTGTGTAGAAAGGCAACAGATTTCTGTGTATTAATTTTGTAACCTGCAACTATACCAAATTAATTAATGAGATCTAGTAGTTTTCTGGTAGTGTCTTTAGGGTTTTCTATACATAGTATCATGTCATCTGCAAACAGTGACAGTTTAACTTCTTTTTTCCCAATTTGGATTCCTTTTATTCTTTTCCTCTCTGACTGCCGTAGCTAGGACTTCCAAAACTATGTTGAATAAAAGTGGCGAGAGTAGACATCCTTGTCTTGTTCCTGATCTTAGATGAAATGCTTCCAGCTTTTCACCATTGAGTATGATGTTAGCTGTAGGTTTGTCATATATTGCCTTTACTATGTTGAAGTAGGTTCCCTCTATGTCCACCTTCTGGAGAGTTTTTACCATAAATGGGTGTTGAATTTTGTCAAAAGCTTTTTCTGCATCTATTGGGATGATCATATGGTTTTTATTCTTCAGTTTGTTGATGTGGTATATCACACTGATTGGTTTGCAGATACTGAAAAATCCTTGCATCCCTGGAATAAATTCCACTTGATTATGGCATATGATCCTTTTAATGTATTGTTGGATTCCGAATGCTAGTATTTTGTTGAGGATTTTTGCGTCTGTGGTCATCAGTGATATTAGCCTATAATTTTCTTTTTTTGTCTCGTTGTGGTATCAGGGTGATGGTGACCTCATAGAATGAGTTTGGGAGTTTTCCCTCCTCTGCAACTTTTGGAACAGTTTCAGAAGGATAGTGTTACCTCTTCTTTAAATGTTTGATAGAATTCTCCTGTGAACCCATCTGGTCCTGGACTTCTGTTTCTTGGGAGGTTTTTTTTTCTTTTTTTAAAAATATTTATTTATTTATCTATTTATTTGGCTGTTCTGAGTCTTAGTTGTGGCACGCAGGATCTTTGTTGCTGCATGTGGGACACTCGTTGCAACATGCGGGATCCTTTTAGTTGCGGCATGTGGGATCTTTTGGTTGCAGCATGTGGGTTCTTAGTTGTGGCATGCGGGATCTAGTTCCCTGACCAGGGATCGAACCCAGGCCCCTTGCATTGGGAGCACAGAGTCTTAACCACTGGACCACCAGGGAAGTCCCTGTTGGGAGTTTTTTAATCACAGTTTCAATTTCAGTACTTGTGATTGGTTTGTTCATATTTTCTATTTCTTCCTGGTTCAGTCTTGGGAGATTGTACCTTTCTAAGAATTTGTCCATTTCTTCCAGGTTGTCCATTTTATTGGCATACAGTTGCTTGTAGTAGTATCTTATGATCCTTTGTATCTCTGTGTTGTCTGTTGTAACTTCTCCTTTTTCATTTCTAATTTTATTGAGTCCTCTCCCTTTATTTCTTGATGAGTCTGGCTAAAGGTTTATCAATTTTGTTTATCTTTTCAAAGAACCAGCTTTTAGTTTCATTGATCTTTGCTATTGTTTTCTTCATCTCTATTTCATTTATTTCTGCTCTGATTTTATTATTTCTTTCCTTCTACTAACTTTAGGTTTTGTTTGTTCTTCTTTCTCTAGTTGCTTTAGGTATAAGGTTAGGTTGTTTATTTGAGATTTTTCTTGTTTCCTGAGGTAACATTGTATCAGTATAAACTTCCCTCTTAGAACTGCTTTTGCTACATCCCATAGGTTTTAGATCATTGTGCTTTCATTTTCATTTGTCTCTAGGTATACTTTGATTTCCTTTTTGACTTCTTCAGCGATCCATTGGTAGCATATTGTTTAGCCTCCACGTGTTTGTGTTTTATTAGTTTTTTTTCTTGTAGTTGATTTCTAATCTCATAGCGTTGTGGTTGGAAAAGATGCTTGATATGGTTTCAATTTTCTTAAATTTACTGAGGCTCACTTTGTGGCCCAGCATATGGTCAATCCTGGAGAGTGTTCCATGTGCACATAAGAAGAGTGTGTATTCTGGTACTTTTGGATGGAATGCTCTATAAATATCAACTAAATTCATCTGGTCTAATGTGTCATTTAAGACCTGTATTTCCTTATTGATTTTCTGTCTAGATGATCTGTCCATTGGTGACAGTGGGGTGTTAAAATACCCCATTATTATTGTGTTACTGTAGATTTCTCCTTTTATGGCTGTTAGTATTTGCCTTATATATTGAGTTGCTCCTATGTTGGGGGCATATATATTTACAATTGTTATATCTTCTTTCTGGATTGATCCCTTGACCATTATGTAGTGTCCTTGTCTCTTATAACAGTCTTTAAAGTGTATTTTGTCTGATATGAGTATTGCTACTCCATCTTTCTTTTGATTTCCGTTGGCATGGAATACCTTTTTCCATCTCCTCACTTTCAGTCTGTATGTGTCCCTAGGTCTGAAGTGGGTCTCTTGTAGACAGCATACATACAGGTCTTGTTTTTGTATCCATTCAGCCAGTCTATGTCTTTTGGTTGGAGCATTTAATCCATTTACATTTCAGGTAATTATCAATATGTAAGTTCCTATTGCCATTTTCTTAATTGTTTGGGGTTTGTTTTTGTAGGTCTTTTTTCTTCCCTTCCTCTCTTGTTCTCTTCTCTCGTGGGTTTTTTTTTTCTTTTTAAGATTTATTTGTTATTTATTTATTTTAGGCTGCATCAGGTCTTAGTTGCAGCACGTGGGCTCTTTGTTGCAGCCCATGGGCTTCTCTCCAGTTGTGGCGTGTGGGGTTTTATTTTCTCACTCTAGCTGTGGTGTGCAGGCTCCAAGGTGCGTGGGCTCCAGAGCACGTGGGCTCTATAGTTTGCAGCACGAGGGCTCTAATTGAGGTGCGCGAGCTCAGTGGTTGTGGCATGCAGGCTTTAGTTACCCCACAGCATGTGGGACCTTAGTTTCCTGACCAGGGGTCGAACCTGCATCCCCTGCATTGCAAGGCAGATTCTTTACCACTGGACCACCAGGGAAGTCCCTTCTCTTGTGGTTTGATGACCATCTTTAGTGTTGTGTTGCTTTTTCTTTTGTGTGTGTGTATCTATTGTAGTTTTGGGGTCTGCTATTCCCATGAGGTTTTGATACAGCAGTCTATATATGTACAAGGTCGTTCTGAGTCACTGGCTCCTTTAGCAACTGTTGCAAAGCTGGTCTGGTTGTGCTGAATTCTCTAAGCTTCTGCTTGTCTGTAAAGCTTTTGATTTCTCCATCACATCTGAATGAGAGTCCTGCTGGGTAGAGTATCCTTGGTTGTAGGTTCTTCCCTTTCATCACTTTAAATACATAGTGCCACTCCCTTCTGACCTGAAGAATTTCTGCTGAGAAATCAGCTGATAACCTTATGGCAGTTCCCTTGTATGTTGTCATTTTTCCCTTGTTGCTTTTAATATTTTTTCTTTGTCTTTAATTTTTGTCAATTTGATTACTATGTGTCTTGATGTGTTCCTCCTTGGGTTTATCCTGCCTGAGACTCTCTGCACTTCCTGGACTTGGGTGACTGTTTCCTTTCCCATGTTAGGGAATTTTACAGCAATTATCTCTTCAAATATTTTGTCAAGTCCTTTCTCTCTCTCTTCTCCTTCTGGGACCCCTGTAATGCGAATGTTGGTGCATTTAATGTTGTCCCAGAGGTCTCTTAGACTGTCCTCATTTCTTTTCATTCTTTTTTCTTTATTCTGTTCTGCAGCAGTGAATTCTACCATTCTGTCTTCCAGGTCACTTATCCGTTCTTCTGCCTCAGTTATTCTGCTATTGATTCCTTCTAGTGTATTTTTCATTTCAGTTATTGTACGCTTCATCTCTGTTTGTGCCTTAGTTCTTCTAGGTCTTTGTTAAACATTTCTTGCATCTTCTCGATCCTTTCCTCCATTCGTTTTCTGAGATCCTGGATCATCTTCACTATCATTATTCTGGATTCTTTTTCCAGAAGGTTGCCTATCTCCACTCCACTTAGTTGTTTTTCTGGGGTTTTATCTTGTTCCTTCATCTGGGACATATTCCTCTGCCATTTCATTTTGTCTAAAGTTCTGTGATTGTGGTTTCCATTCTGCAGGCTGAAGGATTGTAGTTCTTCTTGCTTCTGCGGTCTACCCTCTGGTGGATGAGGCTATCTAAGAGGCTTGTGCAAGCTTCCTGATGGGAGGGACTGGTGGTGGGTGGAGCTGGGACATGTCCCTCAGGTGGGCAGAGCCATGCTCAGTAAAACTTTAATCCACTTGTCTGCCGATGGGTGGGGCTGTGTTCCCACCCTGTTGTTTGTTTGGCCTGAGGCGACCCAGGGTGAAAACACAACTATCAGCAGAGCTTCAGCTACCTCATGGGAATGTGCTGCCCTTGGTGACACCAAGGTTTGGCTTTTAATGGCTGGAAAGAGCACAAATGAACAACATGGAGCAGGTTCCTGCAGAAGGAAAGCTACACTCAGAACTGTGGCTAAGGTCACAAGAGAGAAGGACCTCAGGGAAAAGGCCAGCACAGCCCCTTGACATACTAACCGAGAGCAGCACCTCGGCTTTTGCTCATACACAGCAGAGCCCCCACGCACCATCTCATCCTGCATGGCTCAGCCTGGGCGTCCTCCTGAGACAGAACGTCCATCCTGCTGTCTCCTCACAGAACAGCAACCTGATTCTCATAATGTGAAGCTGCTGTTGGTTGACTTCCTCCTCATACATCATGCAGCCCCCCTTGGGCATTTTTCTCATGGAACATCCTCTCACAAGTTAAACATCTCAAGAAATTGAAAACACTGAAAGATATAACATTGTCTCACATGTGAATTCTTAAAAAGCCAAATCCATAGACGTGAAAAAACAAAATCAAAACCCTACAGGCTGTTTGGTGGAGCTAATGGTGGCCTCCCAGAGGGCTCATGCCAATGTGTACTACCCAGAACTGCTGCTGCCAGTGTCCTCATGCCCGCAGTTAGCTACAGCCACCCCCCGCCTCCGCAGGAGACCCTCCAGTACTGGCAGGTAGGTCTGGCCCAGTCTCATGAGATCATGCTTTTTTCCCCTGGGTCCTGGTGCTCATGAGTCTGTGTGCACCCTATAAGAGTGGAGTCCTGTGATCAAACCCCACTAGCTTTCAAAGCCAGATTCTCTAGGGAATCCTCCTCCCATTGCCAGACCCCCAGGCTGCGAAGCCTGACATGGGGCTCAGAACTTTCACTCCTGTGGGATAACCTCTGTGGTACAGTTGTTCTCCAGTGTGTGGGTTGCCCACCGGGCAGGTATGGGATTTGATTCTATCGCAATTGCACCCATACCATCTCACTGTGGCTTCCTCTTTGTCTTTGGATGTAGATCCCCTTTTTGGTAGGTTCCAGCATTTTTTTGTTGAAGGCTGTTCAGCAGCTAGTTGTAATTTTGGTGTTCTTGCAATTAGGGGGTAAGCTCACGTCCTTCTACTCCGTCATCTTGAGCTTCCCATATTGCTTTAATAAAAAGATTTCTGTAATCCTCTTTTTCTCTCTGCTCATTTGAAAGATATAGATTGTGTTTCTAGTCTTTAACTAATTACTTTTTCAGATTTTAAAATAAAATGTTTAATTATGAATTTTTCTAACAAATTCAAGCTATTCAGTATTTCTATCCTCCTTGCAATTGGACATGATTCCCTATTTTGTTATTGTTGTCTAGAGTTTCAGTTTGCCTTTAAAAATAAAACATCATTCATTTGATCAATAGCTAAGTAAATTTAACAACATATTTTGTCCATTTCTGTGTTCACAATTATATCTTGTATACCACACCTTCCTTCTTGGTTCACTTTTCTTTCTTACTGAAGTACAGCCTTTATTCTTTCTTTTAGAAAAGCTATGGAGCTAGAGAATTTTCATATGCTGAAATGTTTCTCTTTTGCCCCACTCTATCATGTGGTAGTTAGCTGGGTATAAGATTCTAGCCCAAAATCATTTTCTACTCAGAATTTTGAAGGTATCATTTCACTGTTTTCTGGAATTCTTTATTGATGAGAAGTCTATTGTCACTCTAATTGCCTTTATTAAATAATACATTTTTTCCTCTCATTTCAGACATTATTTTGATCATCAATGCTCTGCAGATCCACTAAGATGTATCTACATGTAGATTTATTTTATTCTGTTTGGTATTGAGAGTGCACTTTCTATCTGAGAAGTCATGACATTTTTTAATTCTGGAAAACTGTCTGCATTTTCTCTTAAATATTTCTTCTCTACCATCTCCCCTTTTCTTGTTGTGGAACTTCTATTTCTATTTCATAACCTCTCATTCAATTCATATCTCTTAACTGCTTATTCATATTCCTTATCTTTTTACCTCTGAGTTAATTCCTCAGAATTGTCTTTTTTTTTTTTTTTTGTGGTACGCGGGCCTCTCACTGTTGTGGCCTCTCGTTGCGGAGCACAGGCTCCGGACGCACAGGCTCAGCGGCCATGGCTCACGGGCCCAGCCGCCCCACAGCATGTGGGATCCTCTCAGACCGGGACACAAACCCGCGTCCCCTGCATCAGCAGGTGGACTCTCAACCCCTGTGCCACCAGGGAAGCTCCAGAATTGTCTTTTAATTCACTGATTCTCTTTGTGTTCAATCTTGTTTGTGTCCCAACATTGAATTTTCTATTTCAAAGATGTAAATATTTCATTTTCATATATCTAGTTGTATTATTCATTTTCTACTGTTCTCATTTAGTGTATGCTTGATTTTTTTTCATAATTTTTTCCTCTTTATGGATTTTATTCCTTCAATCCCAAACATCCTGTTTTAAGGTTTTTGCCAGCTCTTTCCATAAAATTAATTTTATTTATATTGAATTCATATTATCATAGTTTATTGTCTTGCCCATGTTTCTTGTGGGTTTATTTGTGGAATCTTTGTTTGGATGCATCCTGTATAAGAGGCTTTTGTTATCTTTATTTTTCTCTGTCTTCTTTTCCCCTGTATTCAACCCTCTCCATCTAGCAATTTGTGATTTGTTTGTTTCTACCTAACTCCCTGGACAGCAAGTCCTGAACCAGATCCTATTATACTAGCAGATAAGATTGTTAAATAGAGGTATCACAAATCCGGTCAGAAGTCTTTGGGCAGTTTGATTCAGTCCCAAGTCTCAAGGCTATATCAGTATCTTTCTGAATCTCTAGTCTTACAGTGTGCTGTAAACTGTATGTATCCCAAGTAAGAGCCAACAGTTTTTTTCAGACTCTTTTCTCGAGATGGAGTGAGGCTAAGGAAAGCATAAAACTTCAAGCAGTAAGTGTGGTTCTAGTTCCTGTCTTACATGGAACACTTTAACCTCCATTATCCTGCAGGAGGTAAATCCAAAATACCATTGCTTTATTTCAGCCTGGAGTCCAGCAGACTTGTGGCATCAACCCTACTCATAAATTTGCATTTCTGTTCAGTTTCTAATACAAATTGATATTTATCTTGTTTTGAACTCAGCCATGTGCTATCTATCATTACTATGAGTTTAGGCCCAATGCATGTACATACAACCATCTTGGATGAGTAGTATCTGTCTATTCCATTTGACCCTTCCTTCATCTTCTGATTCTATTCCCCCAAAACATGAGTTGTTTCTCAAAGCTTCGGCCTCAGAATTCTTATGTTTTCTCTAAATCTCTCTTCTTTGGGTATACTATCTATTCCCATGCTTCAACTATAACTTACATGTTGAAGATTCTCAAATCTTTAATTTTTTTGGCCCAACCAGTCTACCAAGATTCAAGCTCATAATTTTAACTGATATATGTTTATTTCTGGATGTCCCATTAGTACCTTAAACTCAGTATACATAAACCATGCATTATTTTCCTATCCCCACCAACACCTCTTCCTGAAGCCATTATTCTCACTGTTACCCAGACTTGAAATCTCAATGTTGTCTTACTCTCCACTATACCTCATCCATATAATCTAATCACAGGCTTTGCTACAGGCTGGGTTGTGTCTCCCTCCCTCTCCAATGAATATGTTGAAACCCTAACCCCCAACAGGATGGTATCGGGAGGTGGGGCCTTTGGGAGGTAATCGGGATTAGATGAGGCCATGAGGCGGAGGCTCCCATAATGGCATTATTAGTGCCCTTATAAGAACAGGAAGAGAGACCAGAGCTCATGCTCTCTCTCACTCTTGCTCTTGCTTGCACACTCACTCTCTCCCCCATGTAAGGAAACAGTGAGAAGGTGGACCAGGAAGAGAGCCCTCACCAGGGAAATGAATCTGCCAGCACATTGATCTCGGACTTCCCAGCCTCCAGAACTGTAAGAAATAAATTCTTATTGTTTAAGCCACCCAGTCTATGGTATTCTATAGTATTAGCAGACTAATATAGGCTTCAACTCTCGCCATTTCTTTCAGAGTTGTCCTTGAATTCGATTCTTTCTTTCCACACTTTTTGCCATAACACTAGTATATTTCTTCTTGATCTGACATCCGAATTATTGAAACTCCTTCCTTAGTAGTTCCCCTAGTGCTAATCTCACTCCACTCTAATCTATCCTTCATGCTGTTCCCAGATTAATCATCCTAAAGTAGGCTGTACCATAGATTCCAGTACCCTATCCTATAGTCAAATTTATCCTTGCAACTTCCTCATCATTAAGCTTTTACTTATGTCATTCCCTTTGCCTGGAATTCATTTCTTTACATTCCCATCTTTAAAAATCTCCGGGGCTTCCCTGGTGGCACAGTGGTTAAGAATCTGCCTGCCAATACAGGGGAACACCCTGCCTGTACCATTCATATGGCACTTATGACTTATGACTGCTAACTTATACCACATTTATCTACTTACTGTCAGCTCCTTGTGAACAGGGGTTATTTACATAGCCTCATCAAGCCTAAAACAAAGTCTTGCCCAAAAGAACAGTAAAAAGAATATAATCTTTGAGATAAATTGTCATTCAAATCCTGGCTCTGCCACTGCTTGACCTTGGGCATACTAAATTTCTCTAAGTATTAAACCTGTCAAATACTGTGCCTGATACCCCCACAGTTTCTTCTCAGGTAAACTGACCCAAAACAGCACCTGCTGAAAGAGTATAAGAAGTTCCTCCCCTACGACTTGCCTGATGGCACAATGGGTAAGAATCCGCCTGCTGATGCAGGGGGCACAGGTTCGAGCCCTGGTCTGGGAAGATCCCACATGCCACAGAGCAACTAAGCCCGTGTGCCACAACTAGTGAGTCTGCGTTCTAGAGCCCGTGAGCCACAACTACTGAGACCACGCGCCACAACTACTGAAGCCTGCGTGCCTAGAACCCATGCTCCCCAACAAGAGAAGCCACCGCAATGAGAAGCCCGCGCACCACAACAAAGAGTAGCCCCCACTCGCCACAACTAGAGAAAGCCCGCGCACAACAACAAAGACCCAACGCAGCCAAAAATAAATAAATTTTTTTAAAAAGTTCCTCCCCAAAAGATCTCCCCTCACAGAAATGTAAATAAGAAAGCAAAAGAATCAGCCAGTTAATCATAAGAAGAGAAGGGCAAAGATACATAAATAGGCAAGTAGGGTTACCTGAGTTAGGTCAATGATAGATAACCACACAAAGACTCACAGACTGCTTCTAAGGTCCCTAAAACTCCCAAGGACTATGAATGACCTTCTCACTCCAGGCTCTATCTCAGCCTGTTATGGTTCCCATTCTTCTTGAGGACTACTAATTCAGCTTTTCCCAGATAACTGTTAAGGATAACTGCTTTACTAAGATTCCTGCTTCCTACACACACACACACACACACACACACATTTCCTCTACTTAATATAGTAAAATATATTTGTACATCTTCAAATATGTGTGTAAATATTATTAACTTATACTATACTGTTATTAATATTATTAATATATATTATGACATAATATGTTATTATATTTTATTTCAAAAACTGGAGCCAGAATTTCTCTTAGAAGGTCAATTCTATTGCTCTGGTAAATACCCTGACAAGTGCTTGGGGAAAGAAGGTCCTATAAATTTGGGTATGGAGAGAACTATTCTGCCAAAGATAAGAAGAATTTTCCTGTTACTCCTGATAAATCAAGGGAAAAGAGAATAAAAAGATAGAGACAGAAAAATGATAGAAGTTCATCCAGTGTTTGACCAGACTCCTTTCTGTCCTCCCTTAAATCTTCAATAGAGTTATCTAAATGATAAAATTCTTGGTGCTAATGGGTATTTTGTGGAAAGAAGTGTCTGGGCTTTGTGCCCACAATGATATGAGGTGGAACGAAGATAATGTCAGAGATGCAGGAGTAGAGACTATGAGAAACATGATAAAATATGCCAAAGGAACTAGTGATATCAAAGAAAGGTTGTATAAATGAGATTGGGCCAATTTAATCACATCTTTAATGAAAAGAAAGACCCTAATTAATATCTGGGTGACCCTCACAATAAACCCTCCACTACTTGTGGTGAATTTGGTTCCAAAGAAACAAAAAGGCCCAGCTAAAATACTAAATTTCTTATCTGTATAAGATGGGGTTAGTGATGACTACCTCAGAAGGTCAGATATGAGGATTAAATGAAATATACATACGAAGCACTCAGCAATGGATATTAGGTACACAGAGCTCTGGTCCAGTCTGCTACTCATGGTCTCAGTCTTAAACTGATCACCTGGGCCTGCTTATGTGATTAGGCTCTGTTAATTACTCTATACTTTCTTCTATTTCTACCCACATTTCCAAGTTTATGTGCCCTTACAAATTTATGTGCAATATTATCACCCAGGCTCCAACTTTGACTCTTCCCCATAATGTTGCTGCTCCTCTATCCTGGATGCCTTACCTCAAACTGCCTTCACTTATGACTTATGGCCCTCCTGGTTACATTCAGTCTTGTGCCCAGCACAACATCCCACCTGACTGGCTTACTCTGATCCTGTAGATAGGGTCAAATCACAAGACTTTTGTGGCACAAAAAATAATATCTTTTGCTTCTATATACCCACATTATGTAAAACAAAGCAGCTAAGCTCCTAATAGTTAGTGAGATATCAATGAAAAGGGAAAGTAAGGACTTCTGAAAATTCTTCTCCACAAAAGCAAAGCGAAAACTGGCAAACATTGCCAGAATCAACTTTTTCCAAACTCTGGAAATTAACTAAAGGCTTGCAGCATTAACTAAAAAAACAAAAGCAAAAACAAAAGAACTGAACCTCAGTAAGATCAGAGACCTTTGTAGCATTTTAATTTGCCCTAGTCCCATCCCCCACTCTCCTGCTCTGAAGCAGACTTGAAAGCTAACAGACTACATTTGCAGTGAAAACTAGCAGCTGGCAGGCACTGGGTGTGGCAGAACCAGGTTGGGGCTTCTTTAAAGCCCTGTTCTCAGAGGACTGTCATTATTTGGTCAGATGGTTTCCTACAAGATCCTACTTACAAGTTTGTCTGTATTTGACCTGACTGGGAGCTTGCCCAAGTGCAAATTTGAAAAGGCTTTTCCTGAGGCATCTGTCAAAAACAACTGCAGGCATCACAGATGCGTGAGGGAGTGGGAAACAGCTGGGACAAACAGTAGACTAACCAAAAAGTTTAAAAGGAAAAGATGGAGAATGAGATATTACAGGGGCTTTGAAAAGCTCCAACATATTCCCAGGGATCTAGAAGACCATCCACACATATAGGACTATGCACATGCCTGAGGTGTGCACATTCTCAGGAAAAACCCAAGAAGGCCCTAAGCTCTCACCTCTGGCTAACCTTAAGACATTGTATAGGAAGTGAAGACTAAGACAGAGTTGTCTACTGCTCAGCTGACAGTTGAAGGCATACCCCCAACACACACACACACACACACACACACACACACACACATATCTTCAGCAAAGACTGGGAGACTTACTGGTTCTAGGCGGTTAGGAAAATCTCCATCCAATAATTAGCTGACCACTAAGCTAACCAAGAACAGACTTCAGTGGCTACACACAACAAAGAATATAGACTTTACAAAATTAATTCAGAAAACTCACTAAACAAACAAACTATAAAACACAACAACAATTAACCCTAGGGAAGGAGAAAAAGCTGATTTCCAGAGTTACCACATTATATTATATTGTGTCCAGTTTTCAACAAAAAGCTATGATACAAGAAAATACAACACACACAGGGAAAAAAGCAACCAATAGACACTGGCCATGAGAAAGCCAGAAAAAAGAAAGTAAGAAAGCCTTTCTTACTGGAGAAAGACAAATCAGCTATTTTAATTATGTTCAAATAACTAAAGGAAACCATACCTAAAGGATAAAGGAAAGTATGAGAGCAATGTCTCACTAATTAGAAAATAGCAATAAAAAGATTGAAAAAATTTTAAAGTACCAAAGAGAAATTCTGGAGTTGAAAATGATAATAACTGAAATAAAAAATTCAGTAGACAATCTTAAACAGAAGATTCAAGCAGACAGAAGAAAAACATTGGTGAGCTTGAATACAGGTTAACTGAGAGCATCCAGTCTGAGGTAACAAAAAAAAATTTTTTTAAGTGAACAGAGCCTCAGAGTCATGTGAGATATCATCAAGCATATCAACATATGCATAATGGAAGTCCCAAAAGGAGAGGAGAGAAAGGTACAGAAATACCTAAAGAAATAATGGCTGAAAACTTCCCAAATAGGGTGTAAAATATTAATCTAGATATCCAAGAAGCTCAACAAACTCCTAGTGGAATAAATTCAAAAAGGTCCACACCTAGACACATCACAGTCAAACTGTCAAAAGCCAAAGATAAAGAGAATCTTGAAAGTAGTAAGAAAGAAGGAACTCATCACTTATACGTGAAACTCAGCAAGACTAACAGCTGATTTCCTATCAGAAACCATGTATACCAAAAACTGTGGGATGATATAGTCACAGTGCTGAAAGAAAAAAAAACTATCAAACAAGAATTCTACACCCAGAAGAGCTATCTTCAAAAATGAAAGCAAAATTAAGACATTCATAGAGAAACAAAAACCTAGGGAATTTATTACTAGCCGATCATCCTTAAAAGTAGTATTAAAGAGAGGCCTTGAGAATGAAATGAAAGTACTCACATCCATAAGAAGTAAAGAGCATTGAAAAGGTAATTACATAGATGAATATAAAAGACAGTGAAAATGTATTTTTTTGGCTTTAACTCTTTTTTCCCCTCTATGATTTAAAAATACAGCTGCATAGAGCAACAACTGTAAATGCTATGAGGATAAAATGAGTTAATACAAATAAAGCTCTTAGAAGAGTACCTGGCACCTAGTAAGTACTTAATAATGTTAAGTACCATTATTATTATTTATTATTCCAATGTGTGTGAAACTTCAGTGGAGATAACCACTTAGCAAGATAAGATAAAACAAACCTGATGATAAATGGATAGTAGACTTCACAGCCAATCAATGGGATAATAGACTTCACAGCCAAAGAGCCTTAATTTCCCCTTTAAAGCATGGTAGAACTAACTACTGGTAGAAACTGTGAGTTTAAGAGAAGTCAGTCATTGGTTCTAAGAATTCTTTTAGAAGACATTTAGCTTGAAGTAATGGTGGATCATTCAAACATCTTAAAGGAATCTACCAAAATTGGACTGGAGTTTGAATAGGAGATAAAGCCTGGAAATTATCATCATAAAAGTGATAGTTGAAGTAAAGGGACAACAGTAGCTCCCTAAATGAAATAACATGCATAGAGAATAGCAGAGGACCAAGGACTGAGCCTTTTTTTTTTTCATAAGTTTCTTTTTTTTTTTAACATCTTCATTGGAGTATAATTGCTTTACAATGTTGTGTTAGTTTCTGCTTTATAATAAACTGAATCAGCTATACATATAGGACTGAGACTTTAAAGAAAACAGAAGAATGAGGGAATGGCCAGCCAAAATATAAATATTTTCTAGGTGAAAAATAGCTAATCACACAACCAGAAAAAAAGAATTCTTGAATTTCTAATAATAATGTGACTTTTAAAAACTGGTTCAATTTAATTGTTTCTATAAAAAGAATTTTCTAAGGAAAATGCAAAAATAAAAGATTCTATCCAGTCTACCTAGAAGAGTTTATACAAACATACTTCATGTGACTGCTCCTGAAATGTAATTTCACCCAGAAAAATAGCAAGCATCCTTAAGTAATGATTTAATGTATTTATCTCTAAATTACTCTTGTCAGCTAAAAATTTTGGAAATAAGTCTATGTCATTTGGCTCACTTTGATAAAGAAGAGAATCCTATTTCCTATGTGAATTATGAAGAACTGTAACCTTTATTCTCAATAAAATATTAATGGAGGAAGAGTTTCTGAAAAGAGCCCTATTTAATGACTGAGTCCTGGGTTAATTCAAGAAACATTTACTGAATCCTACTCTATGCAATAGATTCTGCTCCTCATTCTCTGGAAGATCAAAGACTTTCTCTGCTATCCCATATGTGGATATCTAACCACAAGCTGCTATGCTATTTATTATCCATCTTTCTTCAAAGAATGCTCATATTTCAAGAATACCAACCATTCTACCTCTTTATCCTTGATGAAACTGATTCTAATAAATCAAATTTGCCAAAGGTCTAGAGGACCATTCTAACTTCTATCTAAGAAAAAAACATATAAAACACATAAACTACAATTATTTTCTCCCAGGTTCTTTAAGGCCATTTATAGTGTGAAAAAATGACATACAGGAAATTACGTAAAACATAAATGTACAGTTTAATGAACTGTTCTATAAGCAAACACCAGTATAATCACCATCTAGGTCAAGAAACAGGACATTGTCAACATTACAAAGCCTCTAACTTGCCCTTCTCACTTAGAACTCTCTCCCCTACCCCCAAAGGTTACATTAATTACCTGCCTTTTGGAGTAATTACCTTTGTACTTCTTATACAGGATGATTTTAAAAGAACATAAAATTATCAAAATTTTGTTTAGTATATATATTCAGTATATAGTATATTTAGTATATATATACTTAGTATATATGTTTACTATATATATAGGAACATATAGTCAAACCCAATTTTTAAAGGAATTATCACAATATTTTTTCTAATTTTACTAATCTTCAAAATTATCCCCACAACACATATAAGTCCTGAGGTCTAATTTATCCCAAACCCTTGGTAGCCTATCACCAACGATGAAATGGTAGCCATAATGCAGTGCTTCATTTCTTCAAGCATGTGAGTAATATGTGGTACAAACACAGAGTTCTCAGTATATCCCAAGAGATTTGGGTGATCATTCATCCAAACAGTCAATGTTTCAAACAAAACACTCATCTTGATCCAAGGAAAATGCTTATTAAGGAACCACTGGAATGTGTGATGGAAATGAAGTAGAAAATGAAGTTATTAGAGACTTCCTGTGGCTACAGGGGAAAAACTCACTTCCTTAGCTTTTGGAATATGAGATCACTGCCATTACGGTCTCCATAAAAAAAGAATGGACTGAAGATCCATTATGGTCAGCCCTCTGTATCTACAGGTTCCGCATCTGAGGATTCAACAAACCACTGCTCATAATGGGCTTTTTTTACATTCCAGAAAGCAGAATTTGAATTTGCCGTGCACTGGTAACTATTTACATAGCATTTACATTGTGTTAGGATATCCACTTGTTCAGACAATTTATTGGAAAAAACTATCCTTAATCCACTGCTATGCAGTAGCACCACTGTCTAATCAAGCTTCTATGTACTGACAGCTGTATTTCTAGACTCTATTTTGTGCTGTCAATTTATTGTCTCTTCTTGCGCAGATAATAGTTACTCTCTCGTGGTTAGAGGTGGAAATTTATCTTTAATTTTATTTCCATCATCTCAGATTTAAGCAACTTGTTTCAGCTCCCTCAGTATCTTTTCTCAATTTTTTTTTTGGTTACAGCACCCTGATTTTAATGTGGGGAGCCATCCTATCCCCCTTTTCATGTAGTTTTACTGGGACTGTTAATTGAGGTGCCCACCCTTCCCTGACCAAGAAATAGTAATATAACTCAAAATGTTTTTCAGACTCTCTCTCTAATAAGAAACATAAACTCAGTGATACAAGGATAAAAAGTTTGAGCTGATCCATTCCAATCCATTCCTAAAGAGATTATCCATTAGTCCTTATACACCACGAATATTAGCCAGTGAATTTTATTAGAAAAAGCCAATCTGGACACATTGAAACACAAAACAATTGATCAAGTCTTCTCTGAATCGAAGATGTAAAGATATATTACCTCCAACAGTCCACTACAAAGTTATGGATGAAAAAGGAAGATCAGATTCCTTATAAGAAAAAAGATTAAGAGTTCAATATTTTTCAAAAGAAGTGCCGCCATCCAGGTACTAAGGATAAAGCACTGGAAAAGGAAAAAAGACTGCTTTACTTAGGAGGTAGTCTCAACCTAAAAGTGTTCATCCATCAAACTGGGGAAAAAAAATTTTTTAAAGCAGTGCTATCCATTATTGATGAAGGTACAGAGTAATGTGCACTCTCATGCATTGCTGATTGGAATATGAATTGCTGCAACCTCTTCTGGAAGCTAATCAGGTAATATATACTAAGATTCAAAATACATACTCTCCACCAGAAACACTGTGTTGGAGAAATGTATCCTTTAGAAATAAAAGCACCAGTATCTAAAACGCATATACAAAGATGTTTCTTTCAACTTTGCTGAAGTAACAAAACAGAGGACGGGGGCTTCCCTGGTGGCACAGTGTTTAAGAATCCGCCTGCCAATGCAGGGGACACGGGTTCAAGTCCTGGTCTGGGAAGATTCCACATGCCATGGAGCAACTAAGCCCGTGTGCCACAACTACTGAGGCTGCGCTCTAGAGCCCACAAGCCACAACTACCGAAGCCTGCACGCCTAGAGCCCGTGCTCCACAACAAGAGAAGCCACCGCAATGAGAAGCCCACGCACCGCAACTAAGAGTAGCCCCCGCTCATGGCAACTAGAGAAAGCCTGCGCGCAGCAACTAAGACCCAATGCCGCCAAAAATAAATAAATAAATAAATAAACAACTTTATATAAAAAAGAACAGAGAGAGGGAGAGAGAGAGGGAGGGAGGGAGAAAGAGAGGGAGGGAGGGAGAGAGGGAGGGAGGGAGGGAGGGAGAGAGGGAGGGAGGGAGGGAGAGAGGGAGGGAGGGAGGGAGGGAGGGAGAGAGGGAGGGAGGGAGGGAGGGAGGGAGGATGTGTGTGTCTATCAAAAGGAGAATGAATATATTGTGGTATATTCATGCTATGCAATAGTAGTTTTTTAAAAGAATAAGTCAACACTACTGAACTGTACACTTAAAATGGCTAAGATGGTAAATTTTGCATTATGTGGTTTTTAACAAAAAAAGAAAAGAAAAAAAAGTCATATCCACACATAATGATCTAGAGAAATGGTTAGTTGACATGGAAGCATAGAAAAAGGAGTACCACATCACTAGCAGTACCCTAGCACAGGGACTCAAACTGCTTGGTCTTAGTGAATCCTTTTATGGAAGCAGCTATATCAGATTATCTCAGCTTGACGGCAGCAAGCAGTCCAATTACGTAATTATGTCCCTTGTTTTTATTTTCATGGTTACCCCCCCAAAAAAAAACCCACTTCTTTTTATAACTTGCCTATAAGTGTTGTGACCAAAGGATGCTAATATTCAGTCCCTCTGACAGCCATATTTCTCACTGTAAATTAATAAATTGGCTTTTTGGTTTTAAAACAAATACCAAAAACGCAGAGCTTCTTCCCCACCAACCGTCCCCAATCATCACACATACATAGCCCCCAAGATCTTCCTGCTTTCTCCTCCTCAACATTCTAAAACTCCTCATAAACTTTCTAAAATTCAGATTCTTCTTATGTGTGGCAGAAGAACTCAGAATTGGGGAAGTCAGAAAGAGAATCCATAACAAAGCAAATGCATGAAACTGGTCAGAACTTACTTAAAAGAAAAAAAGACAATTTGGGACTCAGAGATCAGAACGCTGATTTCTGCTCTTTCTACAATGAATTAAAAATCAATTATGTTAGACATTTTCTACCCTACTTCCCTACCCACTCACAACTATTTCCCTCAACAACCCCAACTCCCACCTCTCCCCGTCCTCTCACAGAAGGAAACCGAAACTACATTTCAGAAGCAAAGTAGATGATGGTGAATGCTAAGCATAGAAGGAAATTATTATAATTTTCCTATTTATATCACACAATATAAGCAAGACCTCATTGGTTGAGCCTTCAGAATGTGTCCCAGGTAGTCACACCTATTCTCCAACTCCTGTCTTCTCTCCAACACTTTCCCTCTTCCCCTTGCATCTGTGCTTTTTTAAGTCCTCATCCTTCAGTATACCTACCATCTCCTTTGTGAAACAACTACGCTCACCCCACTCCTTCCTTGCATCTTGCAAACTCCACTGCCTCAGCTGCAGCGAATGTCAGTGGAGTCTGCTCAGTCCTCTACAGATCCCACAAACAGGAATGGAAAGCTCTCATCATTTGTATGCTCACTTGTGTGTGTACGTGAGTGCATGAGAGAAAGGTAGAGAAATTGAGAGGGAACAAGAGTAGGAGAGGGAGAGAGAGAGAGAGAGAGAGGGAGAGAGAGAGAGATCTTGAGTTCAAATTGTCTCCATCATCCAAGGCTGCTGGGCCAGGGGTTTATTCTAAACAAACACAAATCTATCTAAATGCAATGTGGTACCCTGAATTGGATCCTAGACCAGAAAAAGGCCTTTATTTAAAAGAAAAAAACCCTGCTGAAATCCAAAAAAGTTTAGAGTTCAGTTAATAATAATGTACCAATTTTCATCTGTTAGTTTTGACAAGTGTCCCATCGTTATGTAATGTGTTAACATGAGGGAAAACTGGATAAGAATATATGGAAACTCTCGGCATCACCTCTGCAATTTTTCTGTAAATCTAAAATAACTCTAAAAGTTTACTTAAAGATATGTATGCATATATATGTATATATAACACACACATATAGCTATATATGTACATATAAGATTAGATAGATAGACAGATAGATTGGAATTGTGAGAATTTTTTTTTTCCTTCAGAAAACCACCAACTCTAGTTTACTCCAGAATGTGTTAGTGAATGATGACAATTTCCCAGAAGATTGTGAGGAAAGATGAGGAAAAGATTTTACATCATTACACAGCACATGAAAAAAACTTAAATCTCTGTAAGATTATTGTTCTTCCCCCAAAATCTCTCTAGCTGTCTCAGTACTCTCTTCTCCCAATACTATTAAGAGTTCTGGTTATCACTACTGCAAAACAAACTACCCTAAAACTTAATGACTTAAACAGCTAATTATTATAACTCACAATTTTGTTCGTCAGGAATATGGGCAGAATATCAGCAGGATGATTTTTCTGTTCCACATGTCATTAACTGAGGTCACTGGGTCGCTCAGCTAGCAGATGGAATGGTCTGGAGGGTCCAAGATGGCATCCCAAACATGCCTGGCACCTTGGCAGGAATGACTAGAAGGCTGGGCACAGCTTTGGTTTTGAACCATGTGCCTACATATAGCCTCTCCACCAGCGTAGCCTCCAAGCAGTTGGACTTTTTACATGGCAACTGAGGCATCCTAGAATGTTCCAAAAATAGGAAGTGGAAACTGTCAGTATATTAAGGGCCGTGCCAAGAAACTAGCATACCATCACTTGTGCCATATTCTAGTCATCAGAGTAGTCACAGAATCTGCTAGTCACTGACTTGAAAGGAAGAGGCTTAGACTGCACCTGTCAAAGGGAGTGTCAAAGAATTTGTGGCTGTCCTTAATCCGCCACACTAAGCATTTAACACACATTTCAGACTTATTTTTCCAATGAATGAGAAAATTAAAAGTTCCTACCTTCAAAAAGCTTTTTTGCCTTGAAGCAGGCAAAAAAAAAATTTTAAATAACAAGTAATGACAAGGATACAGAGCAACTGGAACATTCACACATTACTGGTGGGGATACAAATGGTACAGCCACTCTGGAAAAACTGTTGAAAAGTTTCTCATAAAGTTAAACAAACACCAGCAAACTCTCACTCCTAGAGCAGAGGTTGGCAAACTATTTCTGTAAAGCCCAGGTAGAAAATATTATATAGGCTTTGTGAGACAAACAGTCTCTATTGCAACTACTCAATTTTGTCATTATAGCATGAAAGTCACCACAGACAATTTGTAAATGAATGAGCATGGCTGTGTTTCAATAAAACTCTATTTATAAAACAGGCAGTGGGCTGGATTTAGCCCTTGGGCCTAGAAAAATTAAAATATGTTCACACAAAAACCTGCACACCAATGTTTACAGCAACTCTTTTCATAACTGACAAAAACTGTCCTTCAGTAGATTAATGTATAAACAAACTGTGGTACATCCATAAAATGGAATTCTACTCAGCAATTAAAGTATTGCTATTCAATACATACAACAAAATGGATGAATCTAAAAGGCATTATACTAAGTGAAAGAAGCCAGTCTCAAACAGTTGCTTACTGGTATGAGTCTATTTATATGAAATTCTAAAAAAGATAAAACTATAGGGACAGAGAATAGATCAGTGGTTGACAAGGGTTAGGAGTGGGGGGAGAATGTACCTACAAAGGGTCAGCACAGGAAGTTTTTTGAGGTGAAAGAACAGTTCTGTATTCTGATTGTGGAGGTGGTTACACAAATTTATACATGTGTTAAAACTAAGAACTGTACACACCTCCCAAAAAAGTCAATGTTAACATGTTATTTTAAAAATAAATAATATGAAGAAAAGTATTTTCTCCACTATAAATTCATCAAACAAAAAGACTATTTCTGTAAACAGAGAACTGGAGTGGAGAGACTATGACTAGAACAATATTTAAATTCCCACTCAAAATTTTGAATAATTTACAATAACATAATTATACAATACTATATATAATTTATTTATACTTGCCTTGTTTTTCACTTTTATCCTTGAAGTTCAGACACTTCTCAACTCTCCCAGCTACTATATGCCTGAATGTATTTTCAGCAGTGTCTATTCTTTTTGTTGCTTCTCACGTGGTTTTCATCATTTCATTATTTTACATTCTTTCATTTCTTCATTGTACTCTTCCAATTCATTTTTCACCTCCTTCTGTTGACTTTCTTTGAGACTTTTGCTAAATCTCTTTTCCCCATGAAGAAACACGGAACAGGTTTTCTGAATTTTTTTGAGAGTATGTAGAACAATTATCCAAACTCTTCCTGTTTTCCCATACCTCCTTTGAGGCATTTTCTTTTTTTAAAAGATTTCTTTCTTACTTATTTTTATTTATTTTTGGCTACATCAGGTCTTAGTTGCAGCAAGCGGGATCTTTCGTTGCTGCATGTGGACTCTTTTTTGCGGTGCACAGGCTTCTCTCTAGTTGTGGCATGTGGGCTTTCTCTTCTCTAGTTGTGGCGCACAGGCTCCAAGGCACGTGGGCTCTGTAGTTGTGCCGCGAGGGTTCCAGAGTGCGTGGGCTCTGTAGTTTGTGGAATGCAGTCTCTCTAGTTGAGGTGCGCGAGCTCAGTAGTTGGGGCACACAGGCTTAGTTACCCCATGGCATGTGGGATCTTAGTTCCATGACCAGGGATCGAACCCGTGTCCCCTGCATTATAAGGTGGATTCTTTACCACTGGACCACCAGGGAAGTCCCTGAGGCATTTTCTTAACCTGCCTTTTGTTGGGGTTCTTTTCTGAACACCTCCTGCAAAGAGTTTAGTCAACTTTGAAGTCAACGAGCACAGCCCACATAAGAATGTCCTCACTTCTGACATCTTTGCAAGTTCGGAGGTTCCCAAAACCACCCTTAGTTCCAATGATTCATGAGGAAGATTCACAGAACTCAGCAAAAGCTACTGTACTCCCAGTTATGGTTTATTACACCTAAAGGCTACAGATTAAAATCAGCCAAGGGAAGAAGTGCACAGGACAGAGGCCAGGAGGGCTCCAAATACAGATCTTCCAGTTGACCTTTCCTCCATGGAGTCAGGACAGCATTACTCTCCTGGCATTGATGTGTAACAATGCACACAGAATATTGCCAACTAGGAAAGTTCATGCAAATCTCCATGTTCATAGCAGTCTCCAGTCCCTGGCCTCTTCCAGAGATAAGCTGATACTGCATGATCCAAAGCCCTCACCATAAATCTCATTATTATCTGCTGTGGCCAGCCGCCACCCTAATCACATTAACTACCTAGTGTGATCCAAGGGCCCCATGCAAATAAGACATTCCTATTAGGCACGATTTTCCAAAGGCTTAGAGACCTTTCCAAGCTGAGGACAAAGGTCAGACCTCTTTGGGGGTAAGGTTAAATTCTTTACTATACATCCTCCAATATATTTTAATTTTTTAAAAAGTTTTCATGCACAGTCTAGTTTTTGAAGTGGACTAGGTACATGTTGAAGAAAAGTATAAGCAGGAGTAATGGGAATCAAGCTGGAGAATTTCACACAGATTTGATGTCTGTAACACCCTTCCATGCAATCTATTTTCTTTGCTGCCACCAGTTTTTTTGCAGAGGATCACAGCAACATCCTTTGGGTTAAGGTATTTTGTGTTGTGATTTACTAATCACTCCTTCCTCCACTTCACTTCCCTTCCAGCAACCTCTTTACTAGGACGCAAAATCATAGAAATACCAAGTAAACTAACACCCCTGTAATTGGCAGTTTTCTAAAGAGATATTTGTCACTTCTCCTGTGACTCATTCCAACCCCTCTAAACAAAGAATCAATGTATATACCTGTGAAAAATTTCAATGAGATCTCAATTCTGCTTAGAGAATAAAGAGACAGCTCCCTTGTTTCAGTCTTTGTTTCAGGATCCCTTGTTTACAATATTTGGTAAGGTATGCTATTTTATAGTTTGTGTCTTACGGTTATGGATTTTATAATTCATTAAAAATGGCACTTTTTCTCTACATTCTCATGTTTGTCATTTTCAACGAGTTTCAAAGGAGAAGAGATTTTTTCCCATCATCTTTTGCAAAAGACCCCTCATTTATTTTGTTTTGGGGGTGTATGTCTCTAGTAATATAGGTGGATTTTTTTTTAATGAATACTCTAATAGAGGAATTTGATTCATTAAAATTTTGACTTGGTGAGTAAAATAAATTATAAATGTCTCAGTGTATAAGAAACACTGATATCCTTGAGCAGAATGCAGATATAAATTTAAAATAAGCAAAGAAAAATGCAGATATAATGAAAAGGTAATACTTAACTCATTTTATGACTGCAAAATGAACAAAATTAGAAGAATGGGCCTAAAGTGGTTCCAGGGTGGGTGGTACGGTAGAATCACTCTGAGAAAATATTAAATAGAAACAAAGGAAGGAGTCTGGATTTTGCATAAATACGTAAATCTAAACCTGTGTCACAGGAATGCTGTGTCCCTATTGCTCTTCATATTGACTCCAATCAGGGCACTGTAATAAATCATGTAGCTACTGTGTTCAAACTAATTTCTTTAATTATTACCATCTGTAGAAAAAATCATGGACTAGAAAAAGACAAATGGTCACTATTCTGCTGCCCTGAGTAAGAGGTGACTAGGGCAAATTGTGCAGCCTGTTACTTAGATTGGTCTGCCTACCCTTCCCACTGTCCAGGACGGCTGAGCTTGCCCAGACAAGGGACTAACACAGGGAGTCAACACATTTACTGTAATTACTAATATTTTTAAACTTATTCCTGCCCTCTTATGCCATTTTTCCAATTCTTCATTCTTGTTATTTTCTCTTTCCTACCTTTATTCACATTCATTTTCTTTTCCATTTTATCCTCTAGAAATTTGGAAAATATATAGCCTATTTCTATTCTTCTTATAATTACCCTTAAATTTTGAAAGAATATAACTTTCATTTAAATATTACCACCATGGCCAATATACAATTCTCCATCAGTTTCAGTATCTAGAGCCTTCCTTGCTGGTCACCATCCACCCTTACCCCAACACATACCTTAGCATCTGAGGCAATCATTTGAGGGTCCAGTTGCAGATTATTAAGCTGTTTTACTTTACAGATAAAAAATTACTCAGACTTAACTATTTTGTTTGACTGGTCTTTTTCAGTACTATTTTATCAACCCATCTCTTCCTCTTCCCTGGATTCATTTTGCAGGAATGAAGATTCTAATAACTATTTAATAGGAGAAAGGTAGAGAAATGGATTTAAGATAGTCTTCAAATCAAAATCAGTAAAAAGTCACCCAGGTAAGAGTCAGTGGCGAGGGCTATGGAAAAAATCAATAGATTTCTATGAAACAAGAGGCTTGGGAACACTGGACACCAGCTGGAGAGAAGCCCAAACCAGGAGCAGTAAGATGCGAGTCATACCTCCTCTCACGAGCCCCCACCCCGCCAAAGGTCTGTGGGGGCTATGGTAGGCGGGGGGGGGTCATCTAGCAGGTGTGGAGGAAGGGAGGAAAACATTAGGCTGGGGCTTTCCCCTCCTGAATAAACCATTGATCACTCGCAAAAAATGCTCTCTCTTCTCAGAGGAAAATGCACCCTTGGTAATGCTGTCTTTTGATTAAGAATCAAGAGAGATGAGTATTTGTTCCCACTAATGGAAGCACGTACATTAAGTTATATCTGAATGGTGACTTCAGCCCCAAGTATAAATGGGCAAAAGCCTAGGTAGACTTTGGTTTTCTCAGCTCCAAAAGTACCTTTTTCTGCCTGGACATCATCTCCAGCAGCTACATATCCCATTAAGATTCTGAGGGCCATGAAAAGATGCACTAAGATATGCTGTATCTGATCTGCTCTGTGCCGTCACTTCATTTGTAATAACATGTTATATCCTTAGTTAATTAAATGGGAAGCTTAAAAAAACATATATTTGCATGGGCAAGGACAAGGATCATTCTCCACAACCCACCTGAAATACCCCAAATGGTAAATTTGAGGCCTTGCACATCTAAAAATTTTTATTTTTCTCTTCCATTGAAATGCTTCTTTGGCTAGGTATAGTATTCTGATCAGTTAAAGAAAATCTTTTTCCCCCCTAACTTTCAAAGTGCTGTTTCACTGCCTACAAAGATTGCATTACAACAAGAGATCTGATTATTTCTTTGTTGACATTTTTTTGTCTGAAAGCTTTTTAGAAATTTCTCTTTATCCTTTGTCATCTCAGATTTCACCATAATGTATCTAGGTGTAGGCCTCTTATAATTTATTCTGTTATTTATTTATTTAGGCTTTATTGAGTTTTTCTCCAGATATATTTGGAGGTGGAACATGTGTGATGTGTGCTGCATCCACCTTCTTTATCTAACCTTACCCCACATACAATAAATCTAGTAAAAACCTAAGATACAATATGGATAAATCTCACATACATAACAGCATTAAGCCAAAGGTGACAATACATTCTCTACTATTCCATTTATATAAAGTTCAAACAGGCAAAACTAATCTCTGCTGTTAGAAGTCAGGATGGGGGTTATCTTTAGGGGGCTACTTGGATCTTGGTAATATTCTCTTTCTTGGTCTGGGTACTGATTACAGAGCTGTATTAACTCTGTGCAATTAATTGAGCCATATACTTACAACTTACACACTTTTATGTATGTTGTACTTCAATTAAAAGTTTTTTTTTAAAACTGGATTTAGATTAACTTGAATTCTCCATTCTTTTTATATGGAGATAACTTTTCACTTACTTTAACCATAATTTTAAAAACTGATTAGGGACTTCCCTGGTGGCGCAGTGGTTAAGAATCTGCCTGCCAATGCAGGGGTCGTGGGTTCGAGCCCTGGTCCGGGAAGATCCCACATGTCACGGAGCAACTAAGCCTGTGCGCCACAACTACTAAGCCTGTGCTCTAGAGCCCTCAAGCCACAACTACTGAGCCCGCGAGCCACAACTACTGAAGCCCACGTGCCTAGAGCCCGTGCTCCACAACAAGAGAAGCCACCACAATGAGAAGCCCGCGCACCGCAACGAACAGTAGCCCCCGCTCACCACAACTAGAGAAAGTCCACCCACAGCAACGAAGACCCAATGCAGCCAAAAATAAATAAGTAAAAAATAAATAAATTTATTTTTAAAAATAGACATGAGTTGTTAAAAGGTGAAGCTGGAGTTGGATGAAAAGAAGGTCAAATGTAAGAAAAGTTAAAAATGTACAATTAGTAAGACTTTGTAAGATTAGAACTATAGTAAAGAAAAAGACTGCCAAGGAGGGTTCCTACACTTATTTCCAGTATAGGCAGCTGAAAGAGACCGTAGTATCTTACTTTTCAGATTCAAGGCAAACATGATTCACTTCTCATTACATTTACTTTCATAAGCCTAAATTACTTGTGCTATCTTCCTAAAACCAGATCCTATCACTTTCCTGTTCAAAAACCCTTTAGTAGCTTTCCTGTACATATAATAAAAAAAATTATTTTAATTCAAACATGGTCAATAATGCCATCTATGATTTGGCTCCCACCTACTCCCTCATCATCTTCTCACAACACGTTCCTTCTCACCCACACTTAAAGCTATGTAGCTTTCCTCAGTTCTATAAAATATCAAGATCTTGGTCTCCTCAGGGTCTCAGACATGACTTCCTTCTAAAATTTTAATTTCCTTCCCCACTGTTCACCTCTTTAGGTCTCAGCTTAAATATCATTCCAGCAAACACACCTTCAATGACTGCCCTTCCCCCAACTTAAGTTAGGTCCCCTAGTTATTCTTCATATCCTATTTGTGATTATGTATTTAAGTTGACATGTCTGCCTACCTCCCGCTGTAGACTAAGTTAGGGCAGCGACTTTATCTATTTGATTCTCCTGTATATATCCAGTTCCTAGCACAGTGTACAGTGGTATACAGGAGGTGCTCAAACACTGAATGAATGAATGAATGCACACAGGATGAATAGCAGATTTGAGAGGAGAAAGATTTCAGGTTTGGGTATTTTTCATCTGAAGTGTCTATGCATTATCAAAGAGGAAATACTAGGCACACAGAAATAACTACCTGGATTTCAGGAGAAAGATCTAGGACAGAAAGACTGATTTGGGAGTACTCAATAAGTAACTGAAGCCATCCAAAGGCTGAGAATATACAGAGAGAAGAAATTTTAAGCAGAAGGGGAAGGAGGCTAAGACCAAGAAAGAACAATCAAATTGATGAGAGATAAATGAGAAGTTTGTGATACCGTTAAGTGTGATACCACTGAGGAGATCATTTCAAAACCAGAGTAAATAATGCGAAATACTGCAAAAAGGTAAGGACTAAGAGCTATCTAGTAGATTTAGTGACAAAGCTACTGATGACCTTGGATAGCATATCAATGGAATGATGAGTAGAAATAAGCCTTCAGTTAATTGAAAACTCAATCAGTGGAGAAGTTGAGAAAGCTACCAAAAACTTGGATGCTTATGTTAAAGGAGATGGAAGGGCTTCTTTCCCTTTTATAAGGAATGAAAGCTGAGCATATTTAAATTATCACGAGATGGAGTCGGTAAAGAGAAATCTAAGTTAGACAATTGCTAGAGCTTTGTATCCCATAGGGTAGGAAAGATGTAGGACCCAGAGCACAGGAAAGAGGGTCAGCCCTAGAATGGTAATTCTCCATTCCACTGCAATTAGAGGAAAGATGGGTTGGATTCAGTTACATTTGTAGATAAGGGGGCAATAATTAAGGAATAGTTTCAACTTCCTCTGTGAAGTAGGAGATGAGGTACTCTGTTAAGATTAAGTAGAGGGCTAACATAATAAATCAATAGAACATGAGATTTAAAATGGACACTATCATGAAAAGTAAAGGAAAGGAGAAAGGAATTTCAAGAGGCACTACAGGCTTATGAGTTTGGAGACAATGAATTTCTAAGAGCAGTAACAGTGTGATTCTTTCATTTCCTTTGCAGCTCTTGCCTGAGCCAAAATGGGGAGACTAAGACTGATATAGGATTTGTATTCTGGAGGGCACATGAACAAAAAGATAAAAGGGCAAAGAAGTTAGAGGTATTGGCAATAGAACACTTAAATGAGAGTGGGTAAGGTGGGAAGGGTGGATAAGGAAAAAGGAAAAATAACAGGTTCCTCACAGAAGAGAATGGCGAAGTCCAAATGATGCCAAGTAAAGGTGTGGTAGGAACAATGGGGTAATAAAGCTGAGAGAAGTGTAGGCTGACAAAATGAATATATTAAAGAAGTGATTTTCCCCATGACAGGTCTACCCTAAGTATCATATTGAATGTATATGTGTACACATACGTGCATAAATTATACGATCAATTTTAATCAGTACTTGATTTACAAAGTTTAATTCTGACTAACCTCAGGTTACTATTTTAAAAAAAAATATGTTAATGCCCTGCTTACACGGTAGGCCACAAAATCTTTCAATGACATACTGCTTTGAATAAAGCAAAAAAGTTAAAAATCACTGGTCTAGGTCAACCTGCTGATTTTACAGAAAAGGAAACAGCCTTCCAGAAGTAAAGTGATTTATCCAAATTCAGCAACTTGCCATAGCAACAGAACTTTAAAAATAAATAGAACTTTGCAGAAAATGTTTTTTCTGTGTTGAAAAATGGCTTACCCCTGATCTTTCTGAATAAAAGTATTTCATAATCATCAATCTTTCTTAAAATCTTTGACAGAAATATTTGTCACAAATATCTATCATGCTTACAAATTAAATACTGTGTTCATCATGCTTATAAATTAAATGTTATAAATGATTTATAAGTCTTGTCTAAAGACCTGAATTTATAATTTCTATAAATTTCTTTCCCAAAAATTATCAAAGAAAAAGGACAAGCTTAGTCGATATAAATGCTACATTTTACTTATACTGTTAATTAAAATTTTTCCATTTCTTCTATAATTTTCCTCAACACAGCATTACACACAGCCACTACTACTAGAAAGGACTGAAATTGGCAAGAGAGATGAATCCTATTTGTCTCATCAGCAGTTTAACCACTCAACAGGTTATATTAAAAAAAAAAAAAGAGCTCAGAATATTTGCCAGCCTTTGAGCTAAATGTCAGAAAAACAATAAGATAGGAACTATCTGCTTTCCCATCTACAGACCACATAATAGATGCTCACTAAATGCCTGTTCACATGAAGGAGGAATTTCAGTCTTCTGATCAAAGAGTAAATATTTTGATTTATCTACTACCCTACACCTAAGGATTAAAAAATTATCACACCTCACACTTCCTCAAGGAATTTTAAATCTGGCTATGGAGATGAGATAGATAGGCAGTATATGCATA
The DNA here is from genome assembly GCF_963924675.1 of Phocoena phocoena. Classification (NCBI taxonomy): domain Eukaryota; kingdom Metazoa; phylum Chordata; class Mammalia; order Artiodactyla; family Phocoenidae; genus Phocoena; species Phocoena phocoena. The sequence goes on from NC_089220.1 coordinate 10,770,445, forward strand.
TGGTGATGATCAGATACCGGAACTTTATACCTACTGGATGTTAGCCAATAAAGTACTCATCTGGGAAATAGACAGTCAAAGTTCTACCAATGATATCACAGTCAAAATATTTTATAATCAGCTGTTTCACCAAGAAAATCATTAGTTTGTCAGATCTCACTTTAAACCAAGAGTTGAACTACTTCATTTATTCCCCAAACTCACATTTTAAAACTATTCCACAAAAATTTAACCTGAGGACATGAAAGTTTCTACACACTAATTCTTCCCCAAAGAACATCCTGTAAATTCTTAAGATTTCAAAATAAAATCTTCCAAAACACCTCACAAATAGAACCAAGACCTCCTCCAAGAAATTCCCCTTGATCCTCATATTTGTAGAGTCCATATTTCAAATTCTCCTACTTGCTAAAATTGATTAGCAATCCCCAAATCAATACTCACACTTTCACATCATTCACAGACATGTGGGGGTGGTGAAAAATTTGAATCGCCCAACGCTAAGGTCAAACAAGGCTATGTTCTAACTTCTTATTTCAGTTCTCATACTGTAAACAAGTGTCCTTTCCATGGTCTTCTAAGTGTCACATTTTTTACATTTTTGTACTTTTTGTTGGAGATTTCACTGTTTAAAATGGCCCCCAAGCAAACCAATATATACAGCATGGATAAACAAGGTCCTACTGTATAGCACAGGGAACTATATTCCATATCCTGTGATAAATCACAATGGAAAGGAATATGAAAAAGAATGCATATATGTGTAAATGAATCACTTTGCTGTACAGCAGAAATTAATACAACACTGTAAATCAACTGTACTTGAATAAATTTTTTAAAATAAAATAAATTAAAAAATAAAATGGTCCCCAAGCATAGTGCTGAAGTGCTGTCTAGAGTGTCTAAGCACGAGACTGTGATGTGCCTTAGAGGAAAAATATACATATTAGATAAGCTTCAATCCGACATGAGTTATAGTGCAGTCAGCCATGAGTACAATACTTATGAATCAATAATATATAATAAATACGGTGTCCTTAAAGAGAAACACACATAAAATCAGGTTATATATTGATAGGTTGAGAAACATATTGTGACCAGAGGCTCACAGGAACCTAAGCCTGTACTTCCCTAGGAGCAGTGGTTCAGCGTGTACTAATTCAGCATTCACAGTGACTACATAATAAAACTACCCCAAATAACAAGAATCCACTGTACTTTGAAAGTGACACCTTTATGCATGTAAAATTAATAAGACAGGGCAAAGAATTTGTTCAACAAAATGAACTACCATTTCCCAACATATAGCATTATTCCATGAGAATACTCAATAAATACGTGTGTCAAGTAAATGGTTCAGAAAATTAAGCGCTCCAGTTTTATGGCAAAGACCCCTCCAGTGCAATATTCTTCCCCAGCCAGCACAAAGGTAGACCATTCCTTCGTCATTAGCTGGAGCACACGGACGCAGCCATTAGAAGCTTAAGTGCACAATCACCCGAGTCAGAGAAGAAAAAAGTTCAGTAAGTCTGGTCTTACGTTGCAGTTCTCATTAGTGTATAACTGACCCCTGAACAACACAGGTCCACTTACACAGCGATGTTTTTCAACAAATATATACTACAAGATCCGAGGTTGCCTGAACCCTCGGAGGCAGAACCTCAGATACCGGAGGGCAGACTGTAAAGCTACGGAGGGAATTTCGACCGCAGGGAGGGTCAGCACTCCTAATTCCGCCCGCACCGCCCGCTCCCCTCCGGAGGCCCGCACCTCCCCACCTTGCACGGGTCAAGTGTATTTTCCTTCAGTAGATTTCGTCGGCTTTCACGACGCTTTGAAAATATCCTGTGACCACACATTAATACCAAGCATGAACAAGTGTCTCAATTTTATTTAACATTTTTAAGTGACTGTATAACTCTATGATACACAATACCAAAAAAGTGCAAAACATTCACCATAAGCATGTGATTATGAAGGTGAATACCCACAACGGTTGCATCATCAACCCAACTACGAACTTTTGCGCGTTTAAAGAAGCCACAGCGTTTTCTGAAAGTTTGCCGGACATAAACAGCTGCTCCACATCTTCTCCCACTACTGTCTTCGGTACTGGTTCAGATTGCTAAGCACATACCCACTGGGAGTTAAGAAGGCGGCGAAAAACACCGCGAGGGCAATTGCCACCGCCTGGAAGAGAAGATGAAAAACGCTGTTAGCGACGGCGGCTTCCGGGTACCGTCACTCGCTGCCGAACAAAATAAAGAACGAAAACCGCTCTAAACGTTTCGAGGAGTTTGGCTGTTGTCATCAAAACGGGGGCCTGGCGAAACCTAAAAAGCGGGAGCTGCCTTCCTAGGCGACCCAATAGAAATTTTTGAGGAAAACTCATTTTCCTTCTCATGGCGCCCCAGTTCTGACCTTTGAACTCTGGAAGCTAGACGCTGCCCACGATTTCCAGCGTTTTAGGGGAAATGCTACGTCTTGGCAATTTAGAGGGCGATCGAAGGTGGCAGATATTCTGAGGTGGGCAACGACAGCTCTGCCCCTCGGACTTCGCGCCCATAAAAGGTACCGACGACGAAGGCTCGGCCCTCTGAGGCCCGCGCGCTTCTCCAGGTCCCTGCTTCCCGCCGCCTCAGGCCCAACCCCGGCACCCTCACCGCGACGCCGCCCCGGCCCCCCACCGGGCCTCTGAGCCCTCCAACTGCGGCCCGGCCACCGAAGCCTCCCACCCGAGCGGCGGCCGCATCCTCCCCGCCTCGGCCACACGCTCCCATCCGTCGCGTCCCGCCTGCGCCGCCCCAGCGGGTGGGCCCCAACTCACGATGCTCGACGCGGGGCGCTGGCGCGGAAGCGTCAAGTGGACCAGGCGCTGGCCACGCTGCAGGACCAGCAGGGTCACACGGCGGCGGGGAAGTAGGCAGACAACCGGCAGGCGCGGCATGACTCTCGGCTGAAGCGAAGACGCGAGGCGAAGACGCGAGGCTCTGCGAGGCGAAGTGACTTGAGATGAAGTGAAATGACGCGAGGCAAGGTTTGAGCGCGCGAGCTCCAGAACTGGGCGGGCAACTGGTCTGCGCAGGCGCCCGGGCCAAAGGGTGGGGGGCCTGCTCCCCTTTTCCCCGCTAAGCCACGCCCGTGCCACGCCCCTTCCGCTCCGCACCCTTCTCTGGCCCGCCCTCTCACACGTCTTCCGTCCTCCCCACACCCATTCCTCGTGCACCTCTTCTCACGTCACACGTGCAATACCCCTGTCGCGGTGCCCCTAGGCCCTGCTTCCTACCCCTCCCACAGTGCCCTCTCCCTTACCTACCTTGCCCAGCCCCCCAGCGCTACGGCACACAGTATCTCGATTTTCTGCCGGTGAGGTGCTGAACACCTCTGTACTTACTTCCCCTTATCTTTCATTCCTCCCTACCTATACCTTTCAACATGCCATTACTTCTGTTTGTGGAATTTATAACATTTCTACTCTGTTCTCTAATGTTAATTACATTTTCCATACATGGTCTATAACTTAATTCCCAACATTGAAAACCAAAAACAAGTATCTGCTGTGTGCTGATGATATAAAAATATTCATGACAGGATCAAATAGAGTGTTTGGATCGAGTAAAGAAGGTGATATAATTATATGTCACTAGACTTGTAGCTCTTGAGGGAGAAATGGAATATATTATGATTTTCAAATTTAATACTATAATAATCCTGTATCTACTCTCTAAGATGATCTAGTTTATTCACACTATTTTACTTTTAGGCTTATTACACAACCAGCATTCTAGTGTTTCTTTTAATTGCCTTGTTTCTACTTCCTGAATTCTTTCTCTGTTTTTGGATTCCTATTTCATTTTGCTGTAGTACATCCTTAAGCACTTCTTTCAGGAACGGTCTGTGGTTGATAAATCTCCTCAGTCCTTGGAAGTCAAAAAAATATTTTGCTCCAAACTTAAATGCTAATTTGGCTGAGTATAGAACTCTGGGCTCAAAATCATTTTTCTTCAGGAATTTTAAAGCCATTATTCCCTTGTTTTCTAGCAGCTAGTGTAACTGATGTGAGCCAATATAATTCTCATTCCTTTGATGTAACCTCTTGTTTCTTCTTGGAATCTTTTTATCTTTGGACTTGTGAAATTTCTCCAAGTTAGGGCTAGATATGGTTCTTTCTTTCATCCATTCATGAGACTTTTTAATTTGAAGACTTGGATCTTTCTTTAGCTCTGGGAGATCTACTTCTATGTATTATTTATGTCTTTCCCTCTATTTTCTTTGTCTGTCTTCTCCTTGTGTCTTTACATGGGGTGGCTCTCTGTGGTCTCTTATGAGACAGGATACCATTCACCAGGGCTCTACTCTTGACCTAATCATCTCCCAGAGGCTATACCTCCTAATACCATCACATTGGGAGTTAAGATTTCAACATACGAATCTGGAAGGAACATAAATATGCAGTCCATTGCATCTAGTAAAAAAAGAATGCAAAACATCTCATTAAAAAGTTTTAGTTCTTAAAAATTATCATCACAAGAAAAAAGATTTTGTAACTGTATATGGTAACAGATGTTAACTAGACTTATTGTAGGGATCATTTCTCAATATGAAACCGCACACCTCAGTTGGGACTTGAACCCACAATCTTCCACCTGAAGCCACACAACTCATCTCAGGACTTAATGAAGCTCAGGTTCTTTATGTTTCAGTGCAGAAGGAATTCAACGAGAGGCAAAGTGATAGGTAAGAAGTAGATTTATTAATATCCTTTGTAAAGGGGTTGCAGGAACATGGGGCATGAGAGGATGGTCATGTCCCAGGTCTCAGGTGAGTTCTTGGGATGGGCCACCAGGTGAGGGTCCTTGGCTTCCCGCAGGAAAGCATTCAAGAGCAAACCATAGTAAAGGGAAAGCAGAGATACACATTCCATAGACAGAATATGTTCTGTCTCAGAAGGTAGGGGCAGCCCTGAGAGATGCACCCTCCATAGACAGAGTGTGGGCTGTCTCAGAAGGTGAGAGCAGCCCTGAAATATGGGGTGGTTAGTTTTTATGGGCTGGGTAATTTCATAGGCTAATGAGTGGGAGGATTGTTCCAACTATTTTGGGGAAGGGGCGGGGATTTCCAGGAGTTGGGCCACTGCCCACTTTTTGGTCTTTTATGGTCTGCCTCAGCACTGTCATGGCAGTTGTGGGTGTGTCATTTAGCATGATAATGTGTTACAATGAGCATATAATGAGGCTCAAGGTCTACTGGAAATTGAATCTTCTGCCATCTTGGACCTAGTAGGTTCTAACCAGTTATTGTTGTGTCCTCAATGGCTGTGTCATTCTTTTAATGGTTGTGCCCTGCCCCCTTCCCTCTTGTCTCAGTTATATACAAATAGCAAATCATTATATTATACACCTGAAACTAAAAATATGTTATATGTCAATTATATCTAATTTAATTTTAAAATTTTTGCTTATCTTTTTACTGAGTATACTTGATTTATACTATTATATTTGTTTCAGGCATACAACATAGTGATTCAAAATTTTATAGATTATACTCCATTTAAAGTTATTAAAAATAAATAAAATAAAGTTATTATAAAATATTGGCCATATTCCCTGTGCTGCACTATATATCCTTGTAACTTATTTTATACATAGTAGTTTGTATCTCTTAATCCCCTACCCTTCTTTTGCTCATTGCTCTTTCCCTCTCCCCAGTGGTAACCACTAGTTTGTTCTCTATATCTGTGAGTCTGTTTCTTTTTTTTATATTCACTACTTTATTTTTTAGATTCCACATGTAAGTGACATCATACAGAATTTGTCTTTCTCTACCTGACCTACTTCACTTAGCATAATACCCTCCAAGTCCATCCATGTTGTTGCAAATGGCAAAATTTCATTCTTTTTTATGGCTCAGTAGTATTCCTATATATATATATATATATATATATATATATATATATATATATATATATATATATATATACATCACATCTTCCTTATCCATTTATCTGTTGATAGACACTTAGGCTGCTTCCATATCTTGGCAATTGTAAATAATGCTGCTATGAACATTGGGGTGCATGTATATTTTTGAATTATTTTCATTTTTGTTGGACATATACCCAACCGTGGAATTGCTGGGTCATATGGTAGTTCTATTTTTAGCTTTTTGAGAAACCTCTAGACAGTTTTCCACAGTAGCTGCACCAGTGTACATTCCCGCCAACAGTGTATGAGGGTTCCCTTTTCTCCACATCCTTGCCAACATTTGTTATTTGTGGTGTTTTTGATGATAGCCTTTCTGACAGGGGTGAGGTAATATCTCATTGTTTGTTTTTTTGATGTTGAGTTGTATAAGCTGTTTATATATTTCGGATATTAATCCCTTATCAGTCATATCATTTGCAAATATTTTCTCCCATACAGTAGGTTGTCTTTTTGTTTTGTTGATGGTTTCCTTTGCTGTGCAAAAGCTTTTAAGTTTGATTAGGTCCCATTTGTTTAGTTTTTCTTTTTTCTTTTTTTTCTTTTTGGCTGCATTGGGTCTTCATTGCTGCATGGGGGCTTTCTCTAGTATGCGCACGGGGGCTACTCTTTGTTGTGGTGCGCGGGCTTCTCATTGCGGTGCCTTCTCTTTGTTGCAGAGCAAGGGCTCTAGGCGCACGGGCTTCAGTAGTTGTAGTATGCAGGCTCAGTAGTTGTGGCTCGCGGGCTCTAGAGCACAGGCTCAGTAGTTGTGGTGCACGGGCTTAGTTGCTCCGTGGCATGTGGGCTCTTCCCGGACCAGGGCTCGAACCTGTGTCTCCTGCATTGGCAGGTGGATTCTTAACCACTGCGCCACCAGGGAAGCCTAGTTTTTCTTTTGTTTTCTTTGCCTTAGGAGACAGATCCAAAAAATGTTGCTATGATTTATGTCAAAGAGTGTTCTGCCTATGTTTTCTTCTAGGAGTTTCATGGTTTCCAGACTTACATTTAGGTATTCAATCCATTTTGAGTTTATTTTTGTGTATGTTGTGAGAAAATGTTTTAATTTCATTCTTTAACATGTGACTGTCCAGTTTTCCCAGCACAATTTATTCAAGAGACTTTTCCCCATTATATATTTTTGCCTCCTGTGTCATAGATTAATTGACCATAAGTATGTGGGTTTATTTCTGGACCCTCTATTCTGTTCCATTAGTATATGTGTCTGTTTTTGTACCAGTACCATACTATTTTGATCACTGTAGCTTTGTAGTATAGTCTGAAGTCAGGGAGCATGATACCTCCAGCTCTATTCTCCTTTCTCAAGATTGTTTTGGCTAATTAAAAAAAAATAAAAGAATATCTACTTCCTTAGTTTAGGGGACAGCAATCTACAGCCCACAACCTGTTTTCCTAAGCAAAGTTTTTTGAAAGCCAAACGCCAAGTTTTTATATTGATTGCATACTGAAATGATACAATTTTGGTATATCTGGTTAAAAACAATACAGTATAAAAATTAATTATACCCATTTGTTTTTAGTTCTTTTACCATAGTGACAGAAAGTTTGAAATTACACATAGGTTTCATATCAACCCAATGTTCTCTTGGACAGCTCTGCTCAAGAATCTTACCCTGAGCAATCAGACCCTGCATGAATGTGCCTAGCTACCTACCTAACCTCATCTCCTTGTCTTCACTCTCCTCTTTGTACATCATGCTGAGTCACACCAGTCTCTTGAATCTACATGGCTTCATTCTGTCTCACTTACGGGTCCCTGCCTGAGAAATCTCCCCTGGACATTCCCACAGCATACTCACTTACGTCATTCCATCCTTATACCATCCTGCAAAAATATAGCCCTCACCCTATTCCCCATGGCTCTCTTTCCCCTTCTCTGAATTATTTTCATGTCCCATCAGGACCATCTGAACACGGTAACTGTGTCTCCTTCACTAGGAGGTGAGCACTGCAAGAGCAGAAGTCTTGTCTGACTTGCTCACCCCGAAGCACCCCAAGAGGCACCTCATACATGGTAGGTACTCAATAAATATATGTTGAATGAATGAATAATGAATGCTCATATCTCTTTGCTCTCTTTTCCTTCCCAACTAAAGATACTGTCTGGAGAGAGTAGCCTCTCCGACACAGTAGAAATTGACAACATAGGCAAGGGAGGCCCTAGATTGTGAAGAGAGGGGATGAATGCACAATGACACATTTCAATATTGGTCACCTGTTTGTAGCTGTGATATGGGAGAGCACAGCTGGACGAGAGATATTAATGAATAATTGTTCCCAGACGTTTCTCTCCTGCTATGGGCCAAAGAAGACTTGAGTTTTGCCTAGTCAGTTTCTTTCTCTCCCTCATCCTTCAAGATGAGATGTCAGAACTATCCCTTTGAACTCCTGTAATGCAGAATCAGGAGGAAACAGAAGGGGCAAAGGACAGGAAACTCAAGACACCATTGGGTGCGATTTTCTGAAGAGCTGAAAAAAAGTTTTGCAAAGAATTGCACTGTGTGAGCAAAGTAGAAGGAAAAATGAAAGGGAATTTTTAGAAGGAGTGCTGTAGTCCATATATCCCATTTAGGACATCTGAAAAATTGAAATAAAAAACTTGAAATTTTGAAACTGTTTTGGGGTGACAAATTATATACCTCAATTGACATATCTGAGCCTGCACCACATGGTTGATGATTGTATGTTTAGACCATTTACATTAAATGTAAATAAATATGAGTTTATCATATTAATTTTTTTTAAGATCTAACTATATACTGCCTAAAGAAAACCCACTTAAAAATGAAGATATAGGGCTTCGACTAAAAGTAAAAAGATGGAAAAAGATATACATGCAAATATTAACTACAGAAAGCTGGATTTGCTATACTCTCAAAGTAAATGTCCTCGCAAAGAATTTTTGCACAGATGAAGAGAGACATTTCATAATGATTAAAGGATCAATTAATTAGAGGACATTAAATTCCTAAATGCTTATGCACTTAATAACAAAGTTTCAAAATAGTTGAAGAAGCAACTGATAGACGCAAAAGAAAAAACAGACAAATCTAAAATTATAGTTGGAGAATTTAAAACTCCTCTTTCAATAATGTTTGTTTTCAACAAAACAAATAGAAAATCAGTAAGGATACGGAAAACTTGAACACCATCATATTGAAGTAACTGATGTTTATAGAACACTCTATTTATCAATACCCAAACACACATTCTTTCCAACTATACATGCAATATTTACCAAGATAGAATATATTCTGCACTATAAAACAAGTCACAATAAGTTGAAAGGATTGAACTCATATACAGTATATCATTTGACGACAATGAGATTAAATTAGAAATCAAAACCAGAAAGGTATCTGAAAAATATCCTCGAATATTTGGAAATTGAACAACATACTTCTAAGTAACCCATGGGTCAAAGAAGAAATCACAAGGGAAATTAGAAAATATTGTCAGCTGAATAAAAATCAAAATACATCAAATTTTGTGGGATGTAGCTCAAGCAGTACTCAGAGGGAAATTTTTGGCATTAAACACATGTATTAGAAAACAGGAGAGGTGTAGTTAAGTCTTTCATTTCTAATTGTGAAATGAGAGACTTTGTTTATTATTAGAGACTTTCTTTCTTTCTCTCTAGATGGGAGACCGGAGGGAATACTGGAGAGATGTTGGACTTCAACATCCTACAAATCTAGGTTCAATTCCTGGCTTTGTTATTTTTTAACTGTGTCACATTGGGCCACTTACATCTTCTCTCAGCCTTAGTTTCCTCACTTGTGAAACTGAATTAATAATACCTATAGTTCAGGAATACTTCAAGGATTAAATGTGCCTTTGGTACACAGAGGGTCACACAATGATATCATGCTTTCCCATGTATTGCCAACAGGGGAGGGCAAATTGTGGGTTAGGGCACAACAAATAGTCAAAGTAGATCTAAAGTGCCATGTACAATATAGGGGTAGGGAAGTAAGAAGTACAAGCTAGTAGGTATAAAATAAGCTACAAGGACATATGTACAACATGGGGAATATAGCCAATATTTTTAATAACTATAAATGGGGTATAACTTTTAAAAATTGTGAATCACTATACTGTACACCTGTAACTTATATAATATTGTACAGCAACTATACATCAATAAAAAATAAAATTTTTTTGAAAACAAAACCAAAAAGGAGAACCATGTAGGAAAGTTGCTAGCCCTGAGACACAGAATCAGCTATCATACTGTTAGAGAAACTCAAACTACGGAATGACCTAAATCAAGATATATAAAGCCCAAGTAATGAGATAATTTCTACCCTTGTACTTATTGTTTCTGTAGTACCTGCCTTAACATAAAACCCTAGACATTTTCCTACAGTTTTCTCTGATTGGTTATTTTTTGATTCCAATGTTGTTGACCTCTGGCGTAGTCTGTGAACCTCTTTTTTAGTAGCAGTAGTAGTAGTAGTAGTAGTATTTAACCCTTCTAAAGCACCTATTATGTGCCTGGAACTGCTCTAAGCACTTCACAAAGTATTAACTCTCTTAATCCTCCCATACCCTATAAGGTAGGCCCTATTATTATCCCCATTTACAGATGAAGAAACTGAGGCACAGAAAAATCAAGCAAGTTGCCCATAGTTATATTAGTGGTTCAGGAGCTTTTTCTTTTTTTTTTTTTAACATCTTTCTTGGAGTATAATTGCTTTACAATGATGTGTTAGTTTCTGCTTTATAACAAAGTGAATCAGTTATACATATGTCCCCATATCTCTTCTCCTTTGCGTCTCCCTCCCTCCCACCCTCATAGGGAGCTTTTTTAATCTCAGGAACTCCTTAGAGATTATTGATGCCTCTAAAGAGCTTTTGTTTATGTAGATTATAACTATTAATATTTACTATATTAGAAATACTTAAATATTTAAAATATTTATTAATTCACTTAAAAATAGCAATAACAAGCCCACCACATACTAACATAAACATTTTTATGAAATATAAATATATATTTTTTAAATAGTGAGATGAGTGGCATTGTTTTACTTTTTTTTTTTTTTTTTTTTTTTTTTTTGCGTTACGTGGGCCTCTCACTGTCGTGGCCTCTCCCGTTGTGGAGCACAGGCTCCGGATGCACGGGCCCAGCCGCTCCACAGCATGTGGGATCCTCCTGGACCGGGGCATGAACCCGTGTCCCCTGCACCGGCAGGTGGACTCCCAACCACTGCGCCACCAGGGAAGCCCTGTTTTACATTTTTAAATCTCTTTACTGTCAGGCTTAATAGAAGACTAAACTACCTGAAAAATAATAAAAATAAAAATAAACTACCTGGATTCCACATCTGTTTTTGTGTTCAATCTGTTGTGATGTCCCATGTCATGTAACCTCTGGAAAATTCCACCATACGCTCTCCAGAGAATGAGTGAAAAAGTCAAATATCTTAGTGTTATTATGAAAAGAATTTTTATTTAATTGTGTGTTTTTAATGAAAATAACGGTGACATTGTGGGCCCCCTAAAAGGGTCTAGGGGACTCCTAAATCCCCATAGTTTGAGCACCTGTGTGTTACATGAGTCTTGTAAGAACTGATTTAATACAGCCTATCCCCACTTCCTGGCCACTGTTGATTGGTTTGAAGTTTGGCTCCTGACTCAAATATTGGGCCAAAGCGCCCCTCTCCAGGGATGTTATGCTTGGGATCAGCAGCCTGAAACTCAGACTCTTTTATTCAATGAATGGTCTAACTTGGGAGCCATGTTGTTTTTCGACCCATGGAGAAAGCCCTTCCACGGTGAGTTAATAACGAAGCCAAGCTGTTGAAAGCAGCAGAGGTAAGCAACAGAAGGCACATCCTGACCAAGTTCAAATCCCTGGTTCTCACTGTTCCTGAAACTCTGATACTCTCCTGTCCTTGAGTTCTGGGTCACTCTTTATTTTCTCTATGATAAATCCTGCTTTGGGCTTAAACTAATCGGAGCTGGATTTCTATCACTTGCAACCCAAAGAGTCTTAACAAATGCTCTGTTAGTCAAGTCTTTTTTTCCCTCAGGTTTTCCCCCACTTTTTAATAAAAAAGTCAACAAAAATGCTGAAGTAAGCTAAGAAAGAGCTCTGTAAGAGACAAGCCTGGCTGAACTAATCCGAATCATGAAAAGTTTAGACTGGGGTGCAGCTGATGTGAGAATCAAGCATCTTAGGTCTTTCTCTGTGAAAAAAACCTTAAATTACTTTTGACAGTGTCAGTAAATCTGACTCCAAATTCAGCCACAACACAATTAAGCTCCCTGCCGGCCCACCCCTACCTCAGGAGGTGGCACTTTTAGCTTCTCAAATTACAGGTACAAACAAATTTCCTCCTTTGATATCTCCAAGTCACAAGAGACTAGCACTGTTGACTTAAACCTCTCCAATTTTCAATAAAGGGCTTAGTGAGCCCCGGATTCAATATATTCTCAGTGACCTACAATGTGGAACCTTCCTGCTATAGTTATATAAAAGGGCTTGATTAGAGCTATAGCCTAGAGATCAGGTTTTTGAGCTCTGTGTATACAATGAAAAAGAAAGGCACACTCGCCCACTTCTTTTTTTTTTTTTTGCGGTACGCGCGCCTCTCACTGTTGTGGCCTCTCCCGTTGCGGAGCACAGGCTCCGGACGCACAGGCTCAGGGGCCATGGCTCACAGGCCTAGCCGCTCCACGGCATGTGGGATCTTCCCGGACCGGGGCACGAACCCATGTCCCTTGCATCGGCAGGCGGACTCTCAACCACTGCGCCACCAGGGAAGCCCAACACACTTCTTTTTAATGAGATTTTTATAAATGTTCATGCTCTAAATGAACTGGTGTTAGGGTTCTAGAAAATTATATAATGTACTAAGACTGAAGTACCTCAGGCTCAAACATGTTCAATTCTCTCCTCTCTAGAAAAAATTTTTAATTGCTATTCCAGGACCGAAGGTCTTCGAGGAATGCAGTGCCTCTCTCTGGGTCTGTTTGTGTCTATCTTTACAATTGCATGACCTCAAAGAGAAACTCAAGATAAGAAAGCGGCAAGAGCAGAGAGCTGCAAGGTGGGAAAAACAGTGAGTTATGCAACTGGTAACATCAGTAACACACTTTTGAATTGAAAGCACAATGCTAATATAAGATCCAACAAAAGCTGCCATCCATTATTACAAAGAATCCTGAGAAACAATTGCCCTTCTGCAGTTCAAAAGATAATCTTGGTGTTCCAAGTTCACTCTTTTTAAATTTGTACATTATTTTTTTAATAGAGTCTTTCTTCAAAATAAAATTATAAGCGATGAAAAGTTTTAGTTTTCTTACATCTCTTTTTCATTTTTAAATCCGACATTCTTCTTCCTCTCCTGAGGCACACCCAGATATTCTTCAATGGATTTCTGTTATGCTGGAGTGAAGAGAGATTGTCAGTTGGAGCCAATAGATCAAAGGTCAGACCTCAGCACTATCCTTTACTAGCTGCAGAGCTTTAGACAAAGTAAGTATGGTAATACTTCTCTTAGAATGCTGATATGGAGGAAATAGAATTTTCCTTTTCTTCATGATTTCAAAAACTCAGCTTCTATATTGTATTTCCAGAAAGATGAGCCTAGGGAGAGGCTTTGGTGGATAGTTACATATGGTAGAAAAATGAAGGATCAGATTGGAGTAACAGAAAATGGGGTGACATTCACTGATGGAGGGAGCAGGGAGTGGAAGAACAGAACACTTGATTGCAAGTGACAGAAATGTACTGCTTTTATCCACCTCCAGCTAGTTTAAGATGAAAAAAGGGGAGTTAGGCAACTTAATGGCTCATAAAAACTAAAAGACCAAGGTTGGATTGGTTTAGGGCACAGCTATGCCCAGGAGTTCAAATGATGTCAGGGCTTCCATTTTTCTCAATTTCTGTTTCTTTCTGCTTGTGGTCCCCATTCTCTCCTATTACTCATGTCTTTCTCCTTATAGCTAAGGAAGACAATTCACATTGTCCTTTAAGGTCATAATTCCAGAGATATAGATTAAGAAGAAACATCTCCTAGGAGAGCCTGCCAGAAATTTCCAGAATAGAGTCTCACTGGCTGGCTTGTGTCACATGCCCACCCAGATCTGTCTGACTCTAGAACCCATACTCTTCACTGCTCCTGAATACTGTCTTAGCACTTTTTAAAAAAAATTATTTTTTAGTCTGTCTTCCTATTGGAGTCTAAGCTCCTCGAGGGCAAAGAATCATTTATTTTTTACCCTGAGCATCTAGCATTGTGCTTGGCACATGGTATTGGATGCTTTAAAAAAAAATGTGTGGGGCTTCCCTGGTGGCGCAGTGGTTGAGAGTCCGCCTGCCGATGCAGGGGACACGGGTTCGTGCCCCGGTCTGGGAGGATCCCACATGCCGCGGAGCGGCTGGGCCCGTGAGCCATGGCCGCTGAGCCTGCGCGTCCGGAGCCTGTCCTCCGCAATGGGAGAGGCCACAACAGTGAGAGGCCCGCGTAACGCATAAAAAAAAAAAAAAATGTGTGTAGGACTGAACTGAAATAGACAAATCTAAACTCTGACATATGATGTGTAAACCAAGTTAATTCAGTATCTAGTAAGTACACCTAAGCGGTATGATAAGAAAACACAAGGTATATGACTTAAAGGGTGGAAAAAAATCATGGAACACTTACGCATGATTTCTGTAAAGGTAAATCTTAACCGAACTAGCATACTAGAGTTCTCCTAGTGTTCAGATAGACAAAAGGACAAGGTGAAACCAGCAGACCTTATTTGGCTTTTCAAAAAGTCTTTGATAGATTTACACATCAAAAGCTTTTAGAAAAATGGGGTTACCCTCGGATTTTAGAATGATATTGTTAGTATTGTTTTAATTTTGTTTGTTATATTGTCTCTAGGAAACAGAATCAAAATCAAGCAGTGAAAGTTAGGAATAAATGAGAAAGTGTAAATAGTGGAGACCGATCTTATTTCATGTTTAATAAATTATCAAGAGGTGGTTTGGATAACGGAATTTTTACTTTGCATATAACAGCTCTTTCAGTTAATGCAGTATTTAGCTGAAGACAAAGGCCAAATAATAGAAATAATGGTACGTGCCTTGAATTTAGATAAGATTCAACTGTGCATTTAGGGGGAAGTATAACAGTATAGGGGAATTGGAGGTGGGCACACAGAGCCAAACCTTTGTTCCAACTAGATGGGCCTATTTCCCTTGCATTTTTTCACTTTTCCATGCACTTCTTGTCTCCTGTCCACACATGTGCTCAGCTGAAGAGACCCTTACCAGCTAGAAGGGTCCTTTTTTTTTGGACAAGGGAATACTACAATCTCTGCTACAATCTCCAAACCTTCGAGGCTTGGGGTTGGGGAGAGATGCGTGGGGTGAAAGGGCGAAAAATGAAATAACACAAATTGGAAAGAAATAGTCTTTCCAAGGAAGTAAGGAGGTGATGAATGAGCACAAGAAAGATACATCAAATCTGAAGAAAGTCCAGAGAAAAGTAACAATCATATTTAAAGAGATAAAATACTTCCATTGAAGGATGTTAAAAAAAAAACTTAAATATTCCAACCAAATGCAAAACGTATAAAATAATAAAGGACAAAGAGATGGTTAAAAACACATCACAAAATTGGAAATTGCTCTTATTCTTTTAAGCTTAGAGATGGTTTGAGAGCAACAAAAAGACTTGGTGGCATGACTTGGAAAACTTGTTTCTCAAAGGGTGGGGAGAGACTGAAAATGAAAATATTTTAAAGGGAGTTTAAAATAAATTCCCAGAGGACAAATACAGGATGTATTGCTAGGGCCTGTCATAGAACTGTGAGAGAGAATGTGTCTGATGACCAGGGTCAGAATGTCTGGGTTCTAGTCTTGTCTTGCCTACTTACTAATGCTGCATGTGCGCCCCGGGGCAAACGACTTAGTATTTTTGAGCCTATTTCCTTAGCTGTAAAAGGTTGATAATAATACCCGTCCTGACTACCTCAAAGGGCGGTTTTGGTGTTCAAAGAAAGCCATGCATTTACCAGTGTTTTGCGAACTGTAAGGTGCTCTATAAACATAAGTGTTTTTGTTAGTGCATCGCTGAACTTACTGCAAACTCCCAGACAAGGGGCATCTAGGGAGAGCGATTTGGCTCTCCCACGCGGCGACTGTGTTTTCATCAATCCTTATCCCACGTTTATGGGGGTATCTTGCTGAGGAAAACTTTTCGGTGCCTGATGAAAAAAAAAAACAAATCCACTATACAACTAGCAAGGTGGTGTCTGTAAAAGTACCATAGAGACAGGGCTTAAGATAAACTGCCAAGAAAAACTCCAAGACTGTCAAAAAGGACTTCTCCGTGGAAGCGCAGTCTTCGCTTTACGAAAGATGTGTCGTGAGCGATAGATCATGATGCCGGCCGCCGAATGGAAACATGAATTGGTAGAACCGGTCTGCGGTAGCGTAGTTATTATAATTCCACTCTAACAGATTTAACGATTTGCCACAATTCCCCGGAATAAGCAAGATGCTGCAACGAGCTTCAGACTCCGAGCGGAGGGCGGGAATAATGCGCGCGCACTCGGCTCCAACCGATCCCAGGTCCCGTGAACGCGCCTCCCCGGCCAGCCAGGGCGCGCGCGCCGCCGCCGGCCCACGTGACCCCGGGCGCGGCGGCGGCGGCTGGGACTGGCGGGGGCTCGGGCCGGCTCCGCAGCGCCGCGCAGGCGCCCCAGGCCTGCGCCGAGCCAAGCCCCTCCTGCTCGCTCCAGGCGTCAAAATGGCGGCGAGAGAAACCTGGAGAAGCCCCGGAGCCTGAGCCACTGACAGGAGCTGAGACGGGAGGTGGCGGCGGCGACGGCAGGAGGAGGATGGCCGGGGGCGCTGGCGCCGGTGCGGACGGCGGTGCAGGCGGCGGCGGCGGGGGCGACGGCCGCGGTCCCAGCGGCGGCAGCAGCAGCAGCGGCGGGAGGAGCCTCCGGGGTGAGTGTCCCTCGATGTCTCTGAGGCTGTGAGCCGAGGCTGTTACCGGCGCGGTGCTGGGCGTCCCGACGAGGAAGGGGCTGTGCGGGGGCTGTGGGGGCGCAGGGCTGGGGCCCGGCCGCCGCTGGGGGCGCGGAGCCGGGGAAGGGTCACTGGTCCGTCTGGGGCTGAGGCGGCGGTGGCAGGCTGACCGGTGCCGGTGCGCTCAGCGGGGCGGGCTGGGCAGTGCGCAGCCGTCCCGGGGGCAGAGGCGCGAGGTGTGGCGCTTGGGGCGGGGAGAGCGGCCCGAGGTGGCCGCGGCGGCGGCTCGGCCGGCTCCAGTCTCGGGGCTACGAGGGGCGGGACTCGTCGCTCCCAGGACGCCGGGAAACCGCTCCCGAGACTCGGGCGCGTGTTTACCCGGCTGCGGGGCTGCGACCGCCCCGGGGTGGGCGTGAGAGCTGCCGTCCGGAATCAGGGGTCGAGGAATGCAGGCCTGTGTACGGCTGCTCCCCGGGGGAGAAGTTAGATTGTCCGGGTAAGTTACTGTTTCGGGATCAAACTGGAATTGCGCTTTGACAGGTTGGGAGAGAGACAATACGGAGTCTTTGGTAAAGAATCCTGTGCTTCGAGTGCTTGAAAGGCTAAAAGCATGCATTTTTCAGTGTCTCATCATTTGCACAGCTGTTTATTAGCCTTACCCCGAAGATGAGAACTTTCTCACCGTTTGGGGGGAGGAAGCCCTGAGTGTTGTTTCTGCTTTGAACTACAATAGCACCTCTTCACATACCAGCACAGATAATAAGTACTCTGGATTAGGCCTAATTCGCAGAAGCAGTCTTGATTTTACCAGAGAACTGTTTCCTCTGCTAAAACATCTTACTGTAATGAGGAAATAGGCATTTTTACAGAATTACTTCGTTTTTTCAAGTAGCAGAATCTTTTGTCTCTGAATAGCATCCATTTCTTTTAGATTGCTGAAATCAATTACTTTCTCCCGGAAATGTGAAAGAAAGATTTGAAATTGCAAGAATCATACATGTTAATGGCAGCTGTGATTAAACTTGTCCTGGAATTTTGAAGTCAGAAAAACCTTTAACGATATGATGTGACTTGTTTTAGAACTGGGAAACTAGGCCCAGGGAGATGAGTGACTCGCTGTGGGTTCTGCAGCTGGCGAGGGATAGGACCAAAACTAGGATCTAGGCCTCTCTCCGCCTTACTTAGAGAGCTCCTTTCAGTACACTCCTGAGCCTCGTATTTTTCATTGATTGCATTCTTCACCACCATCCTCATCCCTGGGTCTTTGTACAGTGTAGTTGAAAGGAGAAATCAGAGAGAGCGCCTCACCCTGATTCTTGACAGTTACTGTCAGTTACCACAAGTAACTCATGAAGATTCTTTTCCCTGACCTGAATTTAATAAAAAACCAACTGACATTTCATTTAGAGTTTTCATAGGTCTGTGACTGACTATATTTCTGTCCAGTTATAGCATTGCTTATTTATGCATGCATTCAGTAAAACCAGTATTCTGTCCCACAAAACCTAACTACTATATTGTTTTGTTCCTCCTTACCAGCATTTAAACAGGTTCTTTGTATCAGGCTCTAATTTTAGGATTTAAAACACCTGTGTTGTGTTTGCCAGGTTGTACCACCTGGTTTCCACATAGCCACTTGAGTCACAGCAGCTTTCTGTGTTGTGTGTCACAGGCTAACCTTCAGAAGTAGTCATGTCAAATGCTTCTGATTTCATATTCTAGTCATTGAAACTCACACACCAGAGTTGTACCTTGTGTTCAGTTACACAGGTGATTATTGAAGATCTGCTTTGTATTTTGCAATACTAGGTGCTACTGGAGAAAGAAACAAGTGAAATATGTAGACTTTGCCCTCAGAAAAGATAAGATGTACCCCTCTGAGCCTAGAAAACAATCTATCAATACAAAGTATGCTGTACACGTTCTGGTTAGAGGGAGATGAGTGAGGCCTCAGGAGTCTAAATAACTTCCTGGAACACTTGGGACTTGAGCTAGCTTCTGTGAGGGTTTAGATTTACAGAGAGATTGGAGCAGTTACTTTGTGAGGGAAAAGCAAGAGTGTAATGTGGAGATTAGCTTTGGGGGAGGGGAATAGAGAGGGAAACTAGGATGAGCTGACAACTGAATTTCCTTGGGAAGACATTAGACAGTTGAAAGGATATGTTTGTAGAAGGGTTTGAGTACTGGATTGAGATTTGGATTTTTATCCTCTTGTGCAAGACATGGGGAGACTTTGAAAGTTTGGAGGCCACACATTAATATGTTAAAACTGCCAAGATGCACCTGTCAGTGATCTGTGGGTTGAGTTAGAATGAGGAGAGAGTGGAATGAACCAGGGACAGTAGTAGCTATTGCAGTTACCTGGGTATGAAGAGATGAGATCCTACACTAAGATAGAGTCACTAGGAAAGATGCATAGCAGGTATCTTTTTGTTGTTGCCGTTTTTATTGTGGTAAAATATACATAACATAAAATTTGCCATTTTAACCAGTTTTAAGTGTACAGTTCTGTGGCATTAAGTGTACTTCACGTTGTTGTGCAGCCATTATCACCTTCTAGCTCTAGAACTCCATTCTTCTGCTGCAGCTGAAACTCTACCCTGTAAACACTAAGGCCCCACCTCCCTTTACTCTTAGCCCCTGACAACCACTCTGCTGCTTTCTGTCTCTACGAATTTGATTACTCTAGGTATTTCATGTAAGTAGAATCATACAATGTTTGTCCTCTTGTGACTGGCTTATTTCACTTAGCATAATGTTCATCCATGTTGTAGCATTTGTCAGAATTTCCTTCATTTTTAAGGCTGAATAATAGTCCATTGTATGTATATACTGCATTTTGTTCATCCATTTATCTGTCAGTTGATACTTCATATGCTTCCACTTTTTGGCTTTTGGAATAATGTTGCCATGAACATAGGTGTGCTCATATCTGTTTGAGTCCCTGCTTTCATTTCATTTGAGTATATAGTCAGAAAATTTTACATTCCCACAAGCATGCGTCAGGGTTCCAGTTTCTCCACATCCTCACCAACACTTGTTGTTTTTATTATTTTGATAACAGCCATCCTAATGGGCGTGAAGTGATATCTCATTGTGGTTTTCACTTGCATTTCTTTAAAGATTAGCATCTCTAAAGCTTATCAGCCTTTTGTAAGTCTTCTTTGGAGAAATAATCTATTTTAAGTTTTTTGCCTATTTTTTAATTTAGTTGGTTTTCTTTGTTGTTGTTGAGTTGTAGGTGCTCTTTATGTGTTCTGGATACCAATCCCTTATCAGATAGATGATTTGCAAATATTTTTGTCATTCCATGCATTGCCTTTTCACTCTGTCGAGTGTACTTTGATGCACAAAAGGTTTTTTTTGGTAAGTTTTTAATTTTAATGAAGTCCAACTGATCTAGTTTTTCTCTTGTTGCTTATACTTTTGGTGTTACATCTGAGAAATTATTGCCAAATCCAGTGTCATGAAGCTTTTCCCCTTTAAAAATCTTCTAAGAGTTTTCCCCTCAAAAAAACTCTTATGTTTAGGTCTTTGCATGTGGATATCCAGTTTTTCCAATGCCATTTGTTGAAAAGACTATCTTTTTTCCATTGAATGGTCTGCCCATCTTTGTTGAAAATCACTTGACCGTACATTCGAGGGTTTATTTCTGAAATCTATTGGTCTGTAAGTCTGTCTTTGTGCTGTCACCGTACTGTTTTGATTACTCTCGCTTTATAGTAGTTTTGAAATCAGAAGTGTGAGGCCTCCAACATTGTTCTTTTTCCAAATTGTTTTGGCTGTTTGGGGTCCCTTGAGATTCCATATGAATTTTAGATAGATTTTTCTATTTCTGCAAAATATGTCATTGTGATTTTTTTGATAGGGATTGCATTGAATCTGTAGATTGTTTGGAGTAGTGTTGACATCTCTTCCGGTCTTCCAGTCCGTAAACACCAGATGTCTTTCCATTTATTTGTGTTTAATTTCTTCCCACAACATTTTGTAGTTTTCAGTGTAAAAATCTTTCATCTCCTTGGTTAAGTTTACTCCTGAATATTTTATTCTTTTTGGTACTATTGTAAACGTGATTGATTTCTTAATTTCCTTTGCGGATTGTTCATTGTTAGTGTATAAACACAACTCATTTTTGTGTGTTTTGTATCCTGCAACTTTACTGAACTCACTTATTTTAATGGTGTGTGTGTGTGTGTGTGTGTGTGTGTGTGTAATCTTTAGAGTTTTCTACATATAAGGTAAGGTTGTTTTCTAGCAAAGATAATTTTATGTCTTCTTTTCCAGTTTGAATGACTTTTCTTTCTTTTTCTTGCCTAATTGCTCTGGCTAGGACTTCCAGTACTGTATTGACTAGAAATGGTGAAAATGCACATCCTTGTCTTGTTCCTCATCTTAGAGGGAAAGCTTTCAGTCTTTGACCATTAAGTATGATGTTAGCTGTGGATTTTCCATACATAACCTTTATTATGTTGAGCTAGTTTCCTTATATTCCTGGTTTGTTGAGTGTTTTAGCAGGTATGTTTTAAGAAAAAAATTCAGTTATGGGTGCAGAGTTTCTACTTGGTGAAAGAAAATTCTTGTGTCATTGGTGGAATGTTATTGTCAGGTTGTTTTTTTGAAGCATGATCTTTGTACATTTGCAGTTATGTTCTGGCTGAAAAAAATACTGCTATAGTTATTCAGTGGGGAAGACTGACACTAATCAAATAATCATACAAAATATGCCTGAGTAACTATAGTACTATTTTGCTGCCAGCTGTATTCCCAGCAGCTGCATAGTGCCAGGCCCATAGGTGCTCACTAAAGTTATTAATTGAATTTAAAAGCAGAAGACTAAGATTTAACCCAATAAGCTAAAAAATATATTGTTTATAATTTTTATAGAAAGTGTTTATTCTGTTGTAAACCACCTTCCCTCTTAACCCAGTCTTGGTACAGTGGTAATAAAACAAAATCAGACTTCTCCACTCTAAAAAGAAACAGGCAAGTGACTTTTGTAAAACAATTATCTTTTTTAAGATGAGACATTTTTCTTTTTAAGTTGATGATAATGGAAGTTGGTTATCAGAATCCAAAATTTCAAAGGGAAGCATAGTTTAAAGGAAACTTTTCATGTAGCTACTAACTTCAGATTTATATTGAAATTCAAACATTCAGTACCTAGTTTATTTACAAAACAAGTTCAAAATTTTTTAATGCAAGCTTCAGTTCTTTTAATTTTAAAAATTTTGGTAGTCTAATTTTTTTTTTTTTTTTTTTTTTTGTGGTACGCGGGCCTCTCACTGTTGTGGCCTCTCCCATTGCGGAGCACAGGCTCCGGACGTGCAGGCTCAGCAGCCATGTCTCACGGGCCCAGCTGCTCCGTGGCATGTGGGATCCTCCCCGACCGGGGCACGAACCCGTGTCCCCCGCATCGGCAGGCGGACTCCCAACCACTGCGCCACCAGGGAAGACCAGGCAGTCTAAATTTGACATTGCAAGTTGAGTCTTTCACAGCATCCTTACTATCTCAAATAATGTAGAAACTTCAAAAACATATAATGTACTTAGTTTTATAAATTGACATTAAATCCATATAATGAACATTATGTTAAAGTTGGAATAAACAGAAATCACTTTAATACAATACACAGAACATCCTTTAAATCACAAGATTCAAAAAAAATCTGCTTTTTTGAGCATTGTTGGAGTTTTTAGACATAGTTGTGATGTATTAGAACACTGGACTGGGAGTCAGACCTCCATTCAGATTCTGATTACTATTTATAGCTTTGCAATCTTAAGCAATCCATTTTACCTGTCTGAGGCTTAATTTTTCCTCATCTGTAAGAGGGAAAACACACACACACAGTGTTTTACGTAGCAGCTTTGCCACCTTGTATTTTTTTATTCCATTCTTTCCCTCCCTGTTACCACTTACTTACTAGTCTGGACTATTTATTGAACAGCCTACCAGTGGAGTCTCTGCCATTTGTTCTCCCACTTTTCCTCTCCTTCTCCGGCTGTTCTCTATATTGCTACCACACTTTTTAAAAAATGCAATTGGAGGATGTTACTTCCCTACCTAAAAAACTTGTGTTGACTTCCCATTGTCTATTGGGTAAAGTCCAAACTCACAACAGTTTGTAGACTGTGTCTAATGTTAGATTTCCCATTACGCTAGTCATACTAAGCTGTTTCTTGTTCCTACTACTTCTGCTTTTCATGTGTTTATCCCAGTGCTTGGAGTTCTCCTGTTCTTTGCCATCCAGGAGACTCTGAGAAGATGACTCATCACCCATTTCAGCAGTAGATTTTGATTACTCCAAGCCAATCAGCTCAAGGCCTTTCCCTGTAAATTAATATTTGTCCCAGTTAGATTGAAAGGAAAGAGACATTCTATTTCTGGGGGAGAGGATTTTTTCCCCTATTGTTTGTGAGCAAGAGAACATGTGGCCCCAATCGCCACTGGCAGCTGTCTTGTGACCACAGGGGATGATGAAACATGCCCTGAGGATGGCGGAACAGAGAGGTAGAACGAACGTAGGTGCATGGCAACATTATTTTATACATGTATTGTGCTGGGCCTGGGGCTTTCCCTACCGCGGGATTTCTCTTCGTGAATATATTCCTATTGTTTAAGCCAATTCTTTGGGGTTATTTGCCATCAGAAATCTGATTCTTACAGTCGTCTTTATTCTTCAAGACCCAGTTCAAAAGTTAGTTTTACTAGTAATCATACACTCACTCCCTTAGTACTTTGGACCTTTCTTCTAGTCCTTATTTACTATATTTATCATCAGTTACTCGTGTGTCTGACTCCTCCACGTAACTCTTTGTATTTTGAGCCAAAGCCTGTAGGATGTAGCACAGTGTCTGGTAAACTATAGATACTCAGTGAGTTGTTAGGATGAAATAATAACATGAGTAAGTGCTTTGTAAACAATGTTTTAATAAATATGAGGTATGTTATTGAGTTTAAAACTAAAGTGAGATGGAAAAATCAATTAGGCCAGGCATGCAAAGTGTTCTTTGCTTGCCCTTAATTGTTTTCTAAAAATATCCACTTAGATAAAAAGTTTGACAGTCTCTTCTAGCTACAATTCCTTAAATTTTATGAACACTCTTACCTCCTTAAAACAGGAATCATGGAAGGAGCAGTAATGAATTGTGTTGTTAGCGTGCAGTTTCCTTCCTTCTTTAGGGGGAGACTGAATGCCAGAAGAATTTCAAGTATAGTGTCTTTTTTTCCCTGTATTCTGAAATTATACTTATTTAATTTGTTTTATCTGGAATTTACTTGTGAGTTGTTCTTTAGAGAAAAATTCCATAACATGCTTCATATGACTTAATTATGCTTGCCTTCAGACTTTGCCAAAATATTTCTTGCTTGCTTGAGACTAGACATGAGAATTTTCTGGTTAGGAAAAAAGCTTTGAGGCAGAACTAGATGAGTTTGTAGTGAATGTTAGTAATAGCTTATGACAGAGAAATCTCATTATAGCCTTAATTATGAAGTCATAGTTCTGTCACATGCTTCAACGGTAAAGTCTGACAAGGGAGGAAGGATAGGGAAGGAGAGTTAAAATTCCCAACTTGGTGTACCTCACCATTTGTTGGCTTCAGTCAAATAAAACTTTGACATAGTAATTTGTAGTTATTTTTAAAACAAGGTAAGGAGGAATACAGTACACATTAGAAATTGTAAAATCATCTGTTGGACTGAGTATGAAAAGACAAATTTGTCTATGAAGAACAGCCTTCTTGTTTTGACGTCTAGTTGTTTGTTCCCTTGGTACCTTAGTTTCCACATCTGTAAAATGAACAGTATCACTCTCTTTAGGGTTCTTTGATTAATTAAGATAATCTATGTGAAAACACAATATAGTGTTCTGAGGATAGACGCTCAGGCATTCCTTTTTTTTTTTTTTAAGCAGAGATTATTTTATTTTTTATTTTTTTAAAAATATTTATTTATTTGGCTGCACCGAGTCTTCCTTGTGGCACGTGGGATTTTTAGTTGCGGCACACAGGATCTTTAGTTGCGGCATGCGGGATCTAGTTCCCTGACCAGGGATCAAACCTGGACCCCCTGCATTGGGAGCGCGGAGTCTTAACCTCTGGACCGCCTTGGGAAGTCCCTCAGGCGTTCCTTTTAATATTGAGCTGCATGAGCCACTTGTATATTTTGGAGATTAATCCTTTGTCAATTGCTTCGTTTGCAAATATTTTCTCCCATTCTGAGGGTTGTCTTTTTGTCTTGTTTATGGTTTCCTTTGCTGTGCAAAAGCTTTTAAGTTTCATTAGGTGCCATTTGTTTATTTTTGTTTTTATTTCCATTTCTGTAGGAGGTGATTCAAAAAGGATCTTGCTGTGATTTATGTCATAGAGTGTTCTGCCTATGTTTTCCTCTAAGAGTTTTATAGTGTCTGGCCTTGCATTAGGTCTTTAATCCATTTTGAGTTTATTTTTGTGTATGGTGTTAAGAAGTGTTCTAATTTCATTCTTTTACATGTAGCTGTCCAGTTTTCCCAGCACGGACTTATTAATTCTTGAATGAGAAAAAGTCTGTCGGTTTGTGTGTGTATGTGTATGTGTGTGTGTTTAAGTAACAAAAACTCTCTAGAATAAAGTTCAAACTCCGTTTCATGGATCATATGGCTTTTTGTTATCTAGGCTCTGCTGCTTCTCTGGGCTCATACCTTATTACTGCCAAATACCTCCCCGTTACACTCTGCATGTAGAATTGCTTTAATTTCCTTAGTGAGCCAGGTTTTGTTCTTTCCTTGGGCCTTCACATAGTCAGATTCCTCTGCCTTTTAGAGCATTATTTTGTCATCCCAACCCCTCCCCACCATTACCTTCACCAAGAAAAAAGTTCACACTTATTGTCAGTCTTAGATCTTATCTCAGATGTCACTTTCTCAACAGCCCCATAAGGTAAATACTTTTAAATATTATTATCAGATACAGAAAAGATAAACAATTTGACCAAGATCACAAAGCTTATAAAATGGCAGATCTGGATCCAAACCTAGACAGTTTGGCTCTAGAGTTCATCTTCACTAATCTGTGCTTCCTCTACATTGTAACGGCCTATTTATCTGCTTGTCCCTAAGTAATTTAAAAGCAAAAATTATGTCTATCTAGTTCATTGTTATATCCTCATGTGCCTATTATCAGCACATAGTAGGTGCTCAGAAAATGTTTAAATGAGTGACTGTCTCTTATTTGAGAGTAGAATTTGTGATTAAACTCCTCTTAGTACCTTTCACATAATACATGTCAGTAAATAGTCTTTTCATGCTTATGATACAAAGTGAAATTTATATGATCAAGTTCATTGTGGCTTTGAAATATATTGCACTTTGTAACCAAAGAGAGTTACAGCCCCATTTTTATAATCACTGTTAACTCATTTTATCCTTTTCTAGCAATGTTACTTGGCATCTTAAACTGGTGCTTTTGTAGGCTTCCTTTTCACATGGTATCCCTGTGAACTGTTAAAGTACAGATTATTTGTAACTCATTTCTAAATGGTACATAGGAGATTTTACAAAATAAAATTACACTAGTATATGCACTCTGATCATTTATATCTATTAACCTTTTAATGGACGTGATTGCCGTACATATATGGAACTTAGAAAAAAACAGAAGTACCCACATTTTAAACCTTGATGGTATCCCAAAAGATAAATGGTTTATCTATATAGAATAGTCACAGGGTAAATAATGATTTAAGGCATGCACATTGTCGTTCATGTTGATGGGAGAAATTGGAATGTTGTATTTCAATACACTTTTCAAATAAGTAATGCCTGAAGCTGCTTCCAGGTTCATGCTCTAATCAGGGTCAGTAGGTTAGAGAACCAGAAAAGTCTTCCTCCTGCATGAATGTTCTCACTTTACCAAAGACTTTGCTTCTTTGGTTAATCATTCTCTCTTCTGTATCCGCTATGCTCTGGTACAGGGTTTCTCAACTTTGACACTACTGACATGTTGGGTCAGCTAATTCTTTGTTGTGGGGCGCTGTCCTGTACTTGCAAAATGTTTAGCAGCATCCGCGCAGCCTCTACTAACTAGGTTCCGGTAGTACCCTTCTTCACTCCTAGTTACGGCAACCAAAAATGTCTCCAGGCATTGCCAAATGTCTCCAAGGGAGCAGAGTCACCCAGTTGAAAACTGATGCTTTACTGCATCATCCCTACTCATTTGTTACAATATCTCCCTCTCTTTCATACACACACCTTTCCAGACTTTCACATCCTTTCTATTACTGCCTCACTTCTTGGCACCTTTTGCAGTCTTTTTTGAAAAGAGTTATAAAACATCTCACTCCAGTTTTACTTCTGGTTCAGTTTCCTCTCTTCAGTTCTATGAAACCACATTTTTCTGGTTTTCCTTTACATCTGTGGCTGCTCCATTTTGGTCTCCTTTATCAGCTCTACTCACTGGACAATGGCATAATTTTTGCTTCTTCCTTACTTTTTCTTATCTCGTCAACTCCTGTCTTTCTTGCCGCATTTCTTTGTATGTTGTCCCTCATATACCTATTAATTCTTAAGCTGTTCTCTCTGTTGAAATGACCTTACCTATGTTTCTCCCTATTTAAATTCTAATATCCTTCAAGAACCAAAGCAGATGTCATCTTTCCATGAAAGCCTTTTGTAATCACTAAAGCCTTTTCTAGTCCTCTAACGTCCATGCCATGTTCCTGTTCTTTCTCTCTGTCTTCCACTTGCAGCTTTGTGTTATTTATGTATTGGAATATGTCCTGCACCAGACACTAAGCTCATCTTTGTATCCCTGACATTACCTGGCTAAGTGCCCTGCACATAGTTGGTGTTTAGATAGTTGTTGCAGCAATGATGAGGAGGTAGCAGTAGAGTGGAAAGGATTTAGTAAAAACAGTAATGACCTGAAAGGTTGTTAAAAGTAGGAGAAAAACAAGAAAACTGAAGAAAATTTAAAACTGCTCATGGAATTCTTTACATTCTCTCCTTTCATGGTTTCTTTGATACGGGCCTTTTCTGGTTTCATTCTCCATTTCTAAGCCCCTTATTTATTAAGGACCCGTTATGAGCCAGGCACTCTTCAAGATACTTGGAATACAGTAACTGGAAAAGGAAACTGTCCCAGTACTGTAGGAACTTAGTCTCTTTGAGGATGTAGAAATCTTAACAATTAATTGCCCCTACAGAGTGGTAAGTACTGAAATTGAAGTGTATCCAAAACTTTCTGGTAGCACAGAGGAAAGGGGTGACTTCTCAATTTGAACTAAACCTCATTCAGATGCCACTTCTTACATGCAACCTATTTGGGTCACTACCCAGCCTGATTAGTGTTTTCCATGCTTTCCTTTACTTTGTTCTCTTTCAGCTACCAAATTATAAGCATTTCCTGTGCCTCAGTACTTAGCCTTCCGTTCATTCTTTTATATCCTTCTCTTTAGGAAATGGATTTAGTTTTGAGGCTTCAGCTGACAAGTTTCAAAGCCATACCAGCTACAACAAAACATATTTTTGTTGTGAAATAATACACATGCAAAGAAGCATAGTAAACAAATTTAAGTTTAACTTATTTTTTTAACAAATTATTTTAATGCTGACACCACCATAGTCACTAAATAGAACAGTGGAAGCATGCTCAAAGCCCCACTCATGCCTCTTCTCAATCACAACCACCTTAAAGGTCACCGCTATTCTGCTTTTTATGGTAATTGCTTCTAAGATTTAAAAAAAAAAAAAAGAAGAAGAAGCCCTGTACCTGAATACCAACTAGATATTTATTCCAAAACAATATAGTTTCATTTTGGGAGACTGGGAGACAGAGGTGGAGGGAGACATTTCACAGTATTCTATCTTGTTCTTGCACTGAAACCCCGAAGAACATCCCCAGGTTCACTAGGAGGACTCACCTGACAGAGCACATAGTCATACTCATGGAGATCATTTATTACAGCACAGGATACAAAACAAAATCAGCAAAGAAAAAAGACACATGAGGCTAAGTCCAAAGAAAAACAGGGGCAAGTTTCCAAGAGGTCTCTTCCGGTGGAGTCACACAGGTCACACTTAGTTCCTCCAGCACTGACTTGTGACAGCACAAGTGAAATATTGTCTACTAGGGAAGCTCATTAGAGACTCAGCACCTAGGGTTTTTACTGATGGCTGGTCACACAGGCATCTACTACCTAACATGTATCAAAATTCCAGGCTCCCAGAAGGAAAGCAAATATGCAGCATAAACCATACTGTTTGCACAGACAGTTTAAGTACAGTGAGCTGTCCTTATCAGTTAAGGAATGGCAAAAACACGGAAAGTCCAAGTTCCCAAAGACCAACCAGGGCCAGCCTTTCAAGCAGGCCTTTCTAAGGATAGCAGTTTCAGGCCTGCTGTGGCTAACTTTTTTCTGCTTGATATTTTTCAATTCAAAGTTTAAATAAATAAAAACTCAGCTTTCAAATTGTGTCATTTTCTCTTAAAATGTATCAACACTAACCCAGTGCAAACCTTCACTTTATATATCCACTACTATCATATGATTGAAAGTATGTTCTATGGAACATTGGACATGGCCTATTATTGGTTTTTCTTAGATTAAAGTTCAGGAATACTGAATTAAGCAAAGTTACACAGGTTACTTAGCTGCAGGACTCTCAGCCTTTTGCAGTGATGTGTGTGACCTGGCCTCTATCTACCTGTCTTGCCTCATCTTACATTATCTCCCTTCCCTACTTCCCCTGCATCAGCCACCTTGGCCTTCTTGCTCTTCCTAGAAGAGCTAAACTATCTAAACTATTGACTCTGCTGTAACTCCCCAGCATCACATCACTACTACCTCTGTCAATAAATAATATCACGCTTTATTTATTTATTTATTATTTGGTTGCACTGGGTGTTGGTTGCGGTAGGCAGGCTCCCTAGTTGCGGCTCACGGGCTCCTTGGTTGTGGCATGCATGTGGGATCTAGTTCCCTGACCAGGGATCGAACCCGGGCCTGCTGCACTGGGAGCGCAGAGTCTTATCCACTGCACCACCAGGGAAGTCCCTCAAGCATTATTTATGTTTATGTATTATTTATATTTATGTATGTGTTTAAGATCTTTCTTCTGTATGCTGTATGTGTTCTTTATGTCTTGTGGGCTTATTAATGTCAATAAATCAACTTATTCTTTCTCATAGCACCCCATGCCTTTCATGGTATTTACCTGAGTGTATGATTTTATTTTTGTAATTATCTGTTTAAATGTCCATTTCTCTCACTTGATTGTAAGCAACATGAAAACCAAGACTATTTTGTTCACAACTATAACCTTCAACACTTGGCATAGAGCACATAATTGGTATTCAGATTCTTAATGAATAATATAAATAATTCTACAAAACTGGGCTATAGTAAACAGTGTTTCCCAAACTAACCAAGATTTTTTTTAAGGCTCATTTCATTGTATTTTGCAAGACTGATGTTGTGTAGAATACACTTTGGGAAATACTGATATACTTTAAAGTGTAAAATACTTTACATAGGTAGGATTTGTAGCTAGGAGTTCGTATTTATTGCATATTCTTGATTGAACCTCTGTTAGGAAGATTAATTTAGTGTTGGTGTGCTAGATGAATTAGACTGGAAGCAGAGACCAAGATTGATTTTTGTGACAATTCAAGAGAAGTAATAAATAGTGACTTAGTCTAAGTGATTTGCAGGTGGGTTGGTGAACCAGTTTGATGTAGAGGAGAAGGATGAGGGAAAGACACCTGCAGTTCTGACACTGGATGCCCAGGATGTCTTCAGCAAACGACATTTGAATAGATTGGAGTAATTGAGTTTCTTCTTCCGGAAAGCATCCTCCTGTTAATCTGGAAAATATATCCATCTTGTTTCCAGGCAACACCAGATAATTAAATTATCTTCATATTTAGGAATTAATAAATTTGTTTAAATTAGCATACTGAATTACTTAATAATAACTGTGCTGTAAACTCTTTAACTGTCTAATGACAGCTTTCTGCTGTGGTTGAAGAGTGTGTTTACCTACATACTCTAATCTGGAGATGACAACAAAAATTGAGAACTTTTTTCTATTTTGTTCTAACTACTTACATAGGTATATATAAATCTGTTTTCTGATGTAAAAATGTTTACAGGAAGGAGCATGAAACTCAGACGTTACTAAAGAAAAGACTGAAACAAGTGACTATTTAAAAAATTTAAACATTTATGAGAAAAGCCATCATAGTTTTAAAAGGCTAATATGAATATTCTCCCTTGATATTTTAACATTAATATAAAAAGTGTCACAAATTAATAAAAAGAACAGCCACATAGAAGAATGGGCAAAGATTATAAAGAAACACAGAGGCTGATAAATATATTGAGATTCACTTTCACTTATAATTTTTTAAAATGAAGATTAAAATAATGAGATCATTTTTTCCTCCATCAGATTGGCAAGGATTAATAATGACCAGAGTTTTCATGTTCTCATGCAAAGTTGATAGGAATGTAAATTGCAACTTTTCTGACCAGTATATCTCCAAATTAGAAATATATATACCCATTTATCCAATAATACTATTTCTTTTTTTTTTTTTGGCCGCACCTAGCGGCATGTGGGATCTTAGTTCCCCGAACAGGGATCAAACTCGTGCGGTCTTAACCACTGGACCGCCAGGGAAGTCCCAGTAATATTATTTCTTGATATTTATTCTAATGGTATAGTTTACAGTGGTTAAAGATAGAGGTAAAAGGATTGCAGGACTGTTTATAATATTGAAAAATTGGAAATGATTTTCAATGTTTTGGTGAAATAAATTATGGCATATTTATACAGTACAGTTCTATTTAGGGGTCTTTAAAAGACAAAGTAAAATTTATATGTACACGTGTTTCTATATCCCTGGTATATTATGAAATGAAAAATTTTTTTTACAGAACTCTTTGTTAAATATCCCTACTTAAAACTATTTATGTCAAAAATGCTAGAAGGGCTTCCCTGGTGGCACAGTGGTTGAGAGTCCGCCTGCAGATGCAGGGGACATGGGTTTGTGCCCCGGTCCGGGAAGATCCCACATGCCACAGAGCAGCTGGGCCCGTGAGCCATGGCCGCTGAGCCTGTGCATCCGGAGCCTGTGTGCCGCAGCGGGAGAGGCCACAACAGTGAGAGGCCTGAGTACTGAAAAAAAAAAAAAAAAAAAAAGCTAGAAAAGCAGAAATCCAATTGTTACTTGTTGATGTGGGAAGGGAGGCAGATTTTAGGGAATTGCCTTTTGTCATACTCTCCTGTGTAGGTTTTTTGTTTTTTTGTTTTTAATTTAAACAACAAAAGTATAATTCTCATAAGTGAATGGGGAAACATTAAGGTTCTGGGGTAGGTAGGATAGAGAAAGTTTAACATGTATCTTGTTCTTTGTATATTATGATCTGTTCTACAATCTTTAAAATTCTTTTGAGTCAACGGTGTAACTCTCAACTTTTCAGACTCTAGTAATAGAAGGCAAAAACACTTCCGGGGAGAGAAAGAAATACAACTAAAAATTACAGAGATGCTAAAAATTATTTTTTTCCATATTTTCAATAAAGAAAATAAACTCATTTTAATCTTGTAAAACAGTAAAACTAAGAGGGGGGAGGGGATGTACACTGCTTGATGGTGGTGCTTTTGTACTGTCACCAAATAGTATGATTAGTTTTCTATTCAAATTAGATACCCCATCTGAAAATGTTCTTAGGAGCACAATGACTTTTCATTAGAAATTTAATAATTAAACATAAACGTTGAATAATTATTTAGGGATTTAAAATTCAACAAAACTAATGATCTCTTTATGCAAAGGAAATGTGTGGGTATGGAGAAAAATAATTAGGTTAATAATACGGAGTCCTGTAGCTAATCATCAAATTTGGAAACAACCCCCTAAAATATTGTTCTTAAATTCACCTGCTTGATGTCTAGCAGTGAAACATCTGTAACGTGGTTTACTTTTAACTTTTTGTTTTTAATGACTATTTACACTAAAAGCCATTTCTAGGATAACCTACTTAAATATTGGTATTAATTTTACATTTAATACACATCCAAATGCATGATAGTTTTCAAGTTTAACATTAAATGTACGTTTAATTTTCATAAATGAGAAAATTTCTACATTTAAAATTATTTCAAAGAATTTATTATCTAATTGTAATGATTCTTTCACTGGTTTTGGTTTTCTTATCCTATTTAGAATGATCATCACTAGTTTTCCCTAGTGATTATTCTAGGCTGTTCATGACTCCTTGAAGATTATCTTTTAAAAATCTTTTAAAAAGCTAAGAGATAACATATTTCTGACCATGCTGAATGTGCATTTATGAAGCAGGCATTTAGGAAGTATTTTATAACTAGAAATATTAATACCAAGAATATATAGTATCAGTATGAATCCGCACTGTAGCCAGAGTTCTAAGAACCAGGCTCACCTCATTTATCTGCATTTCCCCTCATTTTCTAGCTTCAAAAATTTTAATGGTTACCCTTAAAAGAATATTGCATAAACTCGTGGAATGTGATGTACTTTTAAGAATATTCTTTTAAGAATATGTTTTTAATCGGAAAAAAAAAGTAGCAGCAGGAGACTGACAGCTGTTTTGAATTATAATAGGTTCTATTAGAAGAAGCCCACATGGGCTTTAATAAGATTCTCCTAAGCAGAACTCTAACAAGTAATCTATATTTGCAGTAACACAACTTAATTTTATAGAAAAATGCAATTTAAAATATATCTTTATTTAATATGAACAAAATGTTTTCTGACTTGCCTTTTATTGGTGGTGGGTAGGTAAGGAAAATACTATTTTTATACATGATCTTGAGCTACTAACTACAGGTGTACAATGTCTTATTTATAATTTGAAATTCTAAGAGTTCTGATAGCCATTTCTTTAGGGAGACTCATTTGATGGCAAACAATGATGTGACCTGAACTCATTTGGCAACAAAACCTAACCTGAACTAACACAGCTTAGTTTAAATGTTTAATATATTTTATTGCAAAATATGGGGTAATATGACTAATCTCACTGGGTGTGTTTACATAGTATACAGCAAATGTTTCATATACCATATTACTTTCTTTTAAAAGAGAGAGAGCATGAGACAGAGAGAGAGAGAGAGAAGGAAAAGAGTCTGAATTTTAGAATATATCTAGCCCCCAAAGTTTCTCGCTGGTAAGGAATTGTGGACTCTTAAACTGGTGTTTTAAATTGGTGATGAACATTAAAATAAACTTTTTATTGGTAGGGCTTCCCTGGTGGCGCAGTGGTTGAGAGTCTGCCTGCTGATGCAGGGGACACGGGTTCGTGCCCTGGTCTGGGAAGTTCCCACATGCCGCGGAGCGGCTGGGCCCGTGAGCCATGGCCACTGAGCCTGCGTGTGTGGAGCCTGTGCTCCGCAACGGGAGAGGCCACAACAGTGAGAGGCCTGCATACCGCAAAAAAAAAAAAAAAAAATTTTTATTGGTAGAACTAAGATTGAGAAACAGTGTAGTATGTAACACTTTATCGTTTAATTCTGTAGAGTTTAATTACCAAATATGCAGGAAGAATATATGAAAAGTAGAATAAGCTTACAGGTTATAGATATCAACTGTAAATTAAAACATATTACTTAAAATTAGATACTGGAGGAGAGAGAGAGGAGGAAGAAGATACTAGCTGATTTCAGTATTGCTCATAGTAGGGAGCCAGTGGATAGTAGCCAGAAAATAGGGAATTTGGGTATTGTATAAAAATATTAGTGAAGTTACTTGTGGGGTAGGGAGAGACTAGGTTGGAGTAGACGGGGAGCAACTAGTCTTTGAATATATCTTACTTTGTGGTTTTGACTTTAGACTCATCTAAACATTTTACAGAATTATGTAGCAAAAGTTAATTAAAAATGCTGTGCCTAAAAATCAAAAGTGAAATAAAAGTGTACTTCCAGTTAGTGATGTAATCACCCAGAGCAAACTATTCCAAGTGACTTACATACACAGTAATTTATAGGATATCCTGAGTTGGGTATATCCTAAGGGTAAAAAAGAATTGCCAGGAAAAAAAGATTTTCATTTATCGTAATGTTGATGATAGTGTTGACATTTTAATTCTTGGCTATTGTGTGTGTATTGTGGGATAAAATAAATGAACAATTATGTAGGCAGTGTTGAGAACAGGGTTTTGACATGTGAGAAAGGAGAAACACATGTAAAGTTAATGAGATTAAGTAAAAGCCCTCTAAACCTGAATTTGAATTGGAAGCATCAGTATACACTCAGGATGTATGTGTATCTAAGTACACATGTGTAGAAAATTCCCTAACTCTTGTACTAAAAAGGCAGCCAGCACCCCCTAGCACCCAGACTGTGGTTTCTAAATACCATTTTTCACTGAAAGGAATTAAGTCTCCTTTAAAGAGATGGCTGATGACAGGTCTAAGGTAAGAAAAATACAAGCTATGCCTAGAATAAGGTATAACCC
The DNA here is from genome assembly GCF_963924675.1 of Phocoena phocoena. Classification (NCBI taxonomy): domain Eukaryota; kingdom Metazoa; phylum Chordata; class Mammalia; order Artiodactyla; family Phocoenidae; genus Phocoena; species Phocoena phocoena. The sequence continues at coordinate 10,805,882 of NC_089220.1, forward strand.
TAGAAAGCAAAGAAGCTCTCAGAGACAAGTAGTGTTGTGTTGTATGATCTCAGGGACCAATTTGAATAAGCTTCCACTGTCCAAATATGGGACAATTTGAGCCTCAGCTGGGATAAATACAAATAATTGAAAGCCATCAAATATGTTTAAATCCATGAACACATAATTTTTTAACTTGCTGATCATCTTTAGAGAATGCTAGGATGTTAATTGTTCTGAAAATTAGTAAATAAAGGTAAAGAATCATTTATTCTTACCTTTCTGTGCAAACAACTGAATAGTTGATGAGTTCCTCTTACAGAAGTATTCCAGCTAATGAATAAAGAAGGAGTGATAGAATATCACCATGTTGCAGCCCCTAATGAATTAATGACTCTAGTTGGTGATTACTGTTAATTGTTAATATTAGAGAATGAGAAGTAGACGTTTGGTACCTATTGTTGGAAGTACACATCACCACATGTGAAGCAGTCTTGACAAAATAAACTTTAAAAGTACAAAAATGACACTAAATCTGATTAAGTTGTTAGATCTATAAATTTCTGTAAATACAGGGCTGAGAGGAACATATTAAGCTACATCATGGTGATGCATTTGCCAAAATTCAGACTATGGGAAACTACCATATAACCTGATTTCTTCAACAACAACAAGGAAAAAAAATTGCAAGGGGGAAAGGGTTGGGGAGGGACCTTTTAAAGGAGATTTAAGAGACATAGTCGTCCAGTCACAATGTATGGGCCTTATCTGGATCCTGATTCAAACAAACTAAGAAAAAATAAAACTGGTGGAAATGACAACACTGCCTGGGAAGTTCATATTAAGGAATTGTTCATAATTTTAGATGTGATAATGGTACTGTAGTTGCTCTTTTCTATCCTTTCTTTTAGAGATTCATAAGGAAGTATTTACAGATGAAATAATATGCTATCTGGGATTTGCTTCAAAATAATCCAGAGAGATTGGGTAGAGAGTGGATTGGGATGTAGTGATACAGGACTGCCACAAATTGGTAACTACTGAAACTTGGTAATTGTTGAGCTTTGTCTTACTGTTCTCTCTACTTTTGTTATATTTTTCTCTCCATTATTACAGAAGCTGCAAAAGTATCTCCTGCACAGGAGGAAAAAATAAGTGATAGATAGGAAGGAGTGAAAATAGAGAAGCATAGTCATATTTGTCTTTGGTGTTTGAATGCTGAGGGATTTGATATTTATGGAGTATAATCCACAATCCAGAAACTTTTTATTGTTCACCAACAATGAGGACCCAACGCAGCCAAAAGTAAATAAATAAAATAATTTATTAAAAAAAAGACTTGTGACAAAAACAACAGTGTAGTTAGACATATAGACGCATAAGGAAGACATTGGCTGTTCCCATCAGAAAGGTTGGTATAGAACTGAGAACTTTTTGTTTGTTTGTTTTGCGGTCCGCGGGCCTCTCACTATAGTGGTCTCTCCCGTTGCGGAGCACAGGCTCCGGACGCGCAGGCTCATTGGCCATGGCTCACGGGCCCAGCCACTCCGCGGTATGTGGGATCTTCCCGGATCGGGGCGCGAACCCATGTGCCCTGCATCGGCAGGGGGACTCTCAACCATTGCGCTACCAGGGAAGCCCCCTGGTTTTTTTGGTTTTTTGTTTTTTTGCGGTACGCGGGCCTCTCACTGCCGTGGCCTCTCCCGCTGCGGAGCACAGGCTCCGGACGCGCAGGCTCAGCGGCCATGGCTCACGGGCCCAGCCGCTCCGCGACATGCGGGATCCGCCCGGACCGGGACACGAACCCATGTCCCCTGCATCGGCAGGCGGACTCTTAACCACTGCGCCACCAGGGAAGACCAGAACTGAGGACTTTTAAGGTACTTCCTTCTTTAGGGGGAAAAACACTGAATTAGGGATCAGAATGACTGGTATCTAGTTTTGTCTTTGCCATTTTACTGTATATTAATATTTTACTTTGGATAAGTCACTTCATCTTTTTACCTTAATTACCTAATTCAGAGATTAGAGAATGAAGCCTGTCCTATCTACATTGAAGACTTAATGTGAGGATAAAATGACTTAATGTGTAGAAAAGCATTTTGTAAACTATATATCCCTGTTAGAAGATACTCCTGCTACAGTCATTAAAAGAATGTAAAAAAGGGGAGCACATGTCATTGCTTTTTTAGTGGGGCCTTTTTTTCCATTTACTTTTTAAAAATTACGATTAAAGATACGTATAACATTAAATTTAACATTTTAACCAGTTTTAAGTGTACATTCACATTGTTGTGCAACCATCACCACCGTCCACCTCCAGAACTTTTCATTTTCTCCAATGGAAACTCTGTACCATCAAACACTAACTGCCCAGTCCCTGGCAACCTCCATTATTCTTTCTGTCCCTGTGATTTTAACTACTGTAGATGCCTCATATAAGTAGCGTCATATAACATTAGTCCTTCTGTGCCTGGCTCATTTCACTTAACATAATATCCTCAAGGTTTATCCATGTTGTAGCATGTATTAGAATTTCCTTCATTTTTAAGGCTGAATGATATCCCGCTGTACATATATACCACACTTTGTTCATCCGTTTGTCTGTCGATGGACATTTAGTTTGCTTCCACCTTTTGGCTGTACCACCCTGTTTGAGTCCCTGTTTTCTTAGTTGAGGGGTGTGTTATATAGCCAGAGGTGGAATTGCTGGATCATATGGTAATTCTACGTTTAATTTTTATTTTTAAATTTAATTTTTGGATGGATCATGGTGCTTTTTTTTTAAACAATACTGTTTATATATTTTGAAATACCTCAAAAGAGTCATATTTGAGGCTGTATGCACACTGTGATCTATACTTTTTTTTTTCCCTAAGAAATGTTTTTTTACCTAAGAACTAGTGCAGTTTTAATTAAATCACACTCTTGTAAGAGGCTTAGGCTGTATATGTGGAATATGGATCCTGAGAAACAATTTTTGGACTGAAGAGCTCAAAGAATGTTTACAAACAAGTATTTCCTTATTAAACGGTTATTTTTTAAAAATTGATTTCATTCAGCTGTTTTCAGCTCAATACTTTGTATATGCCAGGCACTGTTCTATGTGCTGAGGATTTAGTGTCAAATAAATGAAGTTCTGGCTCAGTGTAAGTGGAGCTTACATTGTAGCATGAGACAGTTAACAAGCAAACAAGTATATATTCAATAATTTCAAGTGCTGAAAAGTGCTACAAAGAAAAATAAAGTGAAGAAAGGGGATAGAGAATGATGGGATGGGACAGGATGTTGTTTTTAGAGGATGATTAGGGAAGGCGTCTTTGAGGAGATGGCATTTGAGCAAAGGCCTGAATAAAGTGAGAGAGTGAACCGTGTGAAGACTTTGTGGAAAAGTGTTACTGATGAAGGGAATAGCAGGTCCCAAGGTGTGAGCTTTTAAAGGAGACAACTCAGAAGTTAAATGAAGATCTATCTCAACCAGTACCCAGTACCCATATGAGGAAATGGATTGGTTTAAGATATCTCATTGGAAAGAAAAGAGAAAAATAAAGATGGAAAAAATGCTAGGGAAATTGATTTGTATATTCTGTTAATGATTTTCGAACTTTGGGGACTTCCCTAGTGGTCCAGTGGGTAAGACTCCACACTCCCCGCGTTCCATCCCTGGTCGGGGAGATAGATCCCGCGTGCCGCAACGAAGATCCGGCACAGCCAAAATAAATAGATAGATAGATACATGCATACATACATACATACATACAACTTTGATAATTCTGGAATCACGGTGGGTGATAGAGGCTTAAGGGCTCATATACTATTCCCTTATGTATATTTTTGAAATTTTTCATGCTACAGTTTAAAATCAGAAATATGTAAATATGAAAGAGCAAATAACATTTTTTCTAAATGTAAAAATTAAAATGTACTACATTATTTCTGGCAAATGTTATAATTTTATAAAATACTGTTTATTTCATTTGATGTTGAAATATATATATATATTATTAATGGGTGATAAAATGAAACATTCCTGAAATGGAAGGATTTTGCCTGTCTAAATATTTTTTCAAATGAGCTCTGTGATGCTTGAAGAGAAATATAGTAATAACTATTCTATTTTACTTTACCTGGAAGAGATTTCCTTAGATAAGTGAATTTTTAACCTTAGTCATAAAGCTTCACAAATGTATATTTTCTGATGACAATAGTTTTTTGATGGCAATGTTTGTAAATTTTTTCAAACTTTAAATTGTGGTAAAATATAACACAAGATTGACCATCTTAACCATTTGTAAGTGTACAATTCAATGGTATTACATACTGTTGTGCATCTGTCACCACCACCCATCTCCAGAACTCTTCATCTTTCAAAACTGAAACTCTCTACCTGTTAAACACTAACTCCCCATTCCCTTGCTCCCACCTCCAGCCCATGGACACTACCATTCTGTTTCCTGTCTCTATGATTTTAGCTACTCTGATTGCCTCATGTAAGTGGAATCATACAGTATTTGTCTTTTTGTAACTGACGTTTCACAGCATAATGTCTTTAAAGTTCATCCATGTTGTAGCATGTATCAGAATTTCCTTCCTTTTTAAGCCTGAGTAATATTCCATTGTATGTACATGCCACATTTTGCTTTTCATCAGTTGATGGACACTTGGGTTGCTGCCACGTTTTAGCTACTGTGAATAATGCTACTATGAACATGGGTGTACAAATATGTCTTTGAGACCCTGCTTTTAGTTCTTTTGGGTATATAGCCAGAAGTTAAATTGCTGGATCATATGGTAAATCTGTTTTTAATATTTTGAGGAACTTCAGTGCTGTTTGCCACAATAGCCATTTCCACAGTGCACAACAGTGCATGAAGTTTCCAGCTCTCCACATCCTTGCCCAACATTTGTTACTTTCTGTTTCATTGATAATAGCCATCCTAATTGGTTTGAGGTGGTATCTCATTGCGGTTTTGATTTGCATTTCCTTAATGATTAGTGGTGTTGTCTTTTCATGTGCTTATTTGGCTATTTGGCTATATATCTTCTTTGGAAAAATGTCTATTCAAGTCCTTTTCGCATTTTCTAATCAGGTTTTTTTGTTGTTGAGATGTAGGAAATTTATATTCTGGATATCAATCCCTTATCAGATATATGATTTGCAAATATTTTCTCCCATTCTATGGGTTTATAATTAATTCACTTTCAAAAACGAGGTTGACCAAAATAAAATTGAAGTCCCTTTTAGCTCCATGAGTCTGACTTCTCTGCCTTAATAAGTATGTTTAATGGAACGTAATTTCACCTCAATGAGTTGCTGCTATCATAAACATTCTTGTTCTGTGTCACTGGAATGAATAGGGTTTGTGGTACTGGGTGGAGGTCATCTGCCTCTGTGTTAGATGGCCCTAGAGAGACATATGAGCCTAGTTGGTGGCTTTCTAAACTCTCACTCTGATCTCATCTATTTGAAGATGCCTTCAAAAGGCAGAGGTCTCTTGCTGACTGCTTCTGATTTACTGTTCACAGTCTCTTTTTGTTTTGTTGTTCTTATTAGGTGTTCAAGGATAGAACTGAAGGTTACAATATCTGTGACTTTAGGCAAGTTACTAACCTCTCAGACTCATCAGTTTAAAAAAGTGGGGAGCAGTATTTGGAGAATTAAATGGGTTTAATACATATAAAGGCTCTAAGAACAGAGTCTGGCATATAGTAAACCCTCAATAAATGTTAGTTGTTATATTAAGTAAAACATGTTTGGGTAATGAGAATGGGCATACAAAGTTATATTCTTTTAACTTAGTTTTTTTTTCTTTTTAAGCTTTATTTCTAGCTGCTCTGAAAATGTGAGATTTGGCTATAGAAGTGATCATTCATCCCACTTTGCCTCATTAGGCCTCGGCTGTACCCCTTTACACTCTCAAGCATCCTGATTTGAATGATATGATTTGAATGATGTGGTCACCTTAGATTTGACAGAAGTGAAATATTACTATAGTTTTGCATTTCTTTTTAATTATAATTGTTTTTCATATTCACATATGCCCCACATTCCTGTTCTTCTATAATTATCCGTAAAAATCGGACTAAGTGGAAAGCATGTTTAAATTCCAAAGTCCAATTGCCTTTTTTTTCTCTGTACACTAACATTTAATATAGAAGTACCCCCCCTCCCCATCCTCATTTTCCAAATCAATAAGTATTACAGCTTCAGCGGATTTTAGGAACCCTGTTTTGACGTAATTTATAGATGTTGCAACCCATACATTTCAGTTTAGGTTTACAAAAGCTGAGACTCATAGAAGTTAAATGTAGCTTATCCTGTGTAAGTGGTAAATTAGTGACAAGAGGGAGAACTCTATCCCAGATACCTGACACTCATTGTTCTCTTTGCTGCCTAAAGTGTAACAAGTATTTTTATGCAAAGGTCAGAGTTTTCTAAACTCTGCAAGTGTTCTGCAAGTCCATTCTTTTAATGCTCTGTGGGGCAAAGGGCCTCCTTTAGATTATGCTGAATACTTCCTCTTGGAGGTTCACAATGCACCTTACCACTTTAAAGATGCCAAAAAGTTCTGAAGTAAAGAAAAGTAAAGCTTTGTTTAATACTGCATTTTCCAAACATTGCGAAAACTGTTTGGAAATGCTAGCCTAGGGATTTTGGGAGGAGAGAGAGGTTGATTTTTGGTTTTGAAATTTTTTTCATAGGGTTGTTAATTCTCTCTGTTGCATTCAGCATGATTTTTCTCCCTTAGTTGGGTCTACTACAATCACTGAAGCTTATTTTAAGCCAGTTGGATCCTCTGATTGAGATTGGTCATTGTCAACTATTAACAGAAGGAGCTCCCCCAGAAAGGTGATTCTAGGAAAAGGGTTTATGAGTTCTCTAGGGCTATTTGCATCCTCTGGGCCTCTCCCAGTCCCATAGGCCCTCTCTTTCCCTTTCCTTTCCTGTCATATCATACAAAGATTAGATTTCATCTTGTTCTGTGTAGGATACAGACAAAGCTTGCCTGGAATGAAAACATCCCTGGAGAGGTAAGACCGTGACTGACTCTCACTCCCAGCATTTAAAGGCAGTGGATTCGATTAAGAAATAAATAACATCATACTGTGTTCCACTTGGCATGAGGTTTTGGTTACCTAAGAACCAAAGAGAATTTTCTCTGAGAATTTTGAGAGATACAGCTTTAGTAACTTAGTCAGGGTTACCCCCAGGATTTGGAATTGGGGACGCAGTGTGGACTTAAGGGTTATATCTGATCCAGAAAAGATTCTCCCACCAAGTCTTTCCAAGGCCTGTGTTTATTTTAGTATTAGAGCTCTAGTAGAAGATATTAATGTCACCCAAATCAGTTCATCTTGAAGGGGATTTCCATTGACTAGGAGCTACCAGGAAGAGACTCTGTCCCTAAGTCCCAAAGACATTTTTATTTCAAGCCACATCACCAGAGTGAGACCCCAGCTGTCCTGGTGGTGCTAATTATAGTGGCAAATGGCCAAGCATCTATATCTCAGCTGTGACTTCTCTAGTGCTTGCTAGGTGTTCTTGTGTCTTCAGTGGGTCTGGTGATGTCTTCTAACCCTTCTGTGGTTGCTTTAGAATATTTAATTGTGCTCATCATAAAACTGAGATTTTTTAAGGCATTTTTGGCATGGTTTAAATCTCAAGCAGACCAGTGTAATAATGTTTGGTGTCCCTGCAAACTGTACAAAATTCTCAGATGAAGATAATTCTCGTATATGTGTGTGCACGCATTTATGTGACAAAGTGAGAACAGTTAACTCTGTCCACTTCTATAGATGCTGTGACTTTTCTTCATCTGGAAGCAAGCCTCCATTCTTCCTCGGTTTGTTTCGACAGCATACTTTGCGCTATGTTAGTGAGTTTACTCTGCAGTCATTAGAAATCAAAAAGCAAAACAGAACAACAACAAAAAATGAAGCAACATGGAACTTCAAGAATTGAAGTTGGAAGAATGGAACTTCCTTCCTTAAAGAAGGAAGTGAGACGAGGACTACCATTAGAGTGACACTTTATTATTTATTTTTTTAACATCTTTATTGTAGTATAATTGCTTTATAATGGTGTGTTAGTTTCTGCTTTATAACAAAGTGAATCAGCTATACATAAACATACATCCCCATATCTCCTCCCTGTTGCGCCTCCCTCCCGCCCTCCCCATCTCATCCCTCTAGGTGGTCACAAAGCACCGAGCTGATCTCCCTGTGCTGTGCAGCTGCTTCCCACTAGCTATCTATTTTACATTTGATAGTGTATATATGTCCATGCCACTCTCTCATTTCGTAGAGTGACACTTTAGAAACACTTTATCAGCACTTTCCACCATCTTCCATTACTTCCTGATTTAAAGCTCATCTTTTTAATCTTTTTTTTTCTCACTTTGGTAAAGGCTTTTATTTTGCATGTTTTTATTCTGGATTTTTCTTAATATAGTTCAAACTTTTTTTGAGAAAGGATTGCCTCTGCTGTTTTTATGTTTTAAATACAAATCTTTAGTGACTGAGAATAGGATTTGACCTGTAAATGAGGCCACAGACTTGGCTTTCCAGGATCCTATTTTCTTTTCCTTTCTTTTTTTTTTTTTAATATTTAACTATGGTTGATTTACAATATTGTGTTAGTTTCAGGTGTACATCTTCAGATTCTTTTCCATTATAGGTTATTACAAGGTATTGAATATAGTTCCCTGTGATATATAGTAAATCCTTGTTGTTTATATTATATATAGTGTTGTGTATCTGTTAATCCCTTATCCCTCCCCTTCCCTTTTCCCCTTTGGTAACCATAAGTTTGTTTTCTGTGTCTGTGCATCTGTTTCTGGTTTGTAAATAAGTTGATTTGTATTGTTTTTTAGAGACCCTATTTTCTTTTAAAGAACCAGTAAAAATGCCTTGATAGAAACTTGAAACTTTTTAAGGAGCTCAATTTGAAACCTAAGATTTATTACTTAGACTTACTGTTTTTTAAAGTTTGAACTGAAATTAACACAGGCACATTTAGTTACTATTTTATAAAAGTTGACAACATTCGAAGTGAATTACCAAAAAATTGCTTTTTCTACCTTTTTAATATTTAAGAATAGAAAACTGTGAATTTATGTACACTGAGCATCAACCTTTAAGAAAACTGACTTTTCTGGAAGAAGTAATTTTCTTGATTAAACCCTCTGGATTGCTAGCTGGGTAGTTCTTAACAGAATGTACTGTCGGGCTTCCCTGGTGGCACAGTGGTTAAGAATCTGCCTGCCAATGCAGGGGACACAGGTTCAAGCCCTGGTCCGGGAAGATCCCACATGCTGTGGAGCAACTAAACTTGTGTGCCACAACTACTGAGCCTGCTCTCTAGAGCCCCGAGCCACAACTACTGAGCCCTCGTGCCACAACTACTGAAGCCCACGCACCTAGAACCCGTGCTCTGCAACAAGAGAAGGCACCGCAATGAGAAGCCTGCACAGCACAGTGAAGAGTAGCCCCTGCTCACTGCAACTAGAGAAGGCCCGCGTGCAGCAATGAAGACCCAACGCAGCCAAAAATAATAATAATAAATAAAATAAATATTTTTTAAAAATCTAAAAAAAACCAGAACGTACTGTCCCATCTCTTGCTGCCGTGCATCAGTAACGTGCACTGAAGTAACGAGTGTATAATGTGCTGTGTTCTCCTAGGGTAGGTAGGTAAATTTCAAATAGGAAATTAAATTTGCTCATGTGAGCATACGATTTGATTGAAGTTACTGCTACTTTGCATAATATGTAATTAGTAGAAAGTTTCCCAGTTTTCTCTTGAACACTCTAGGTAGATAATTCTATGCTTAGATAAACAAATTTCCACATATTTATAGTAGGAAAAGATTGAAGGAAAGGACAAATGTAGAGTGATTTTCTTAAGCTTGAATTCCTAAGGTTACACTGTGTAACAGAGATGAAAATAAATTCCAAGAATCTTGACATAGTTCTGTTTTCCAGCAGGTTTTTTGTGATATGTATGTGTGTGTGTTTAACTCTTATTTGTTAAAACGTTTTATCCTTAATTATGAGGCCAGATTGACTGCCTACTGGTTGGTTTCCTAACAGTTCCAATAATAGATTTTAAGTTGTGTTTTCTCTTAAGCCATTATTGCTTTTGGTCAAATAAATTTTATATATCTGGATGGTATAAATATTTTGAAGCATTCCTGTTAACACTCAGAGAATTTCTTCTCTTTGTGCTTATATCTTCTGCTTGCAGCTCTGAGAGTTAAGGTTCCGTGATGTAGAATTTAATCTATAATTGTTAAAATTATCTCTTAAACTGGTGCTACCCTGTCCCGGTTAAGTCATAATATTAGGTAAAAGAAAGTGTTTTTATTTCAGGGCTTTATGGAGAGGAATGATAAAAGTTTTTGTTTTTCCTTGTGTCTCCTCACTGTACTTATTATAACTTCTCTCAAAATTGCTGTAGGACAAGTAGCCTAAAGATAATTTAGTTTGAACTGTCCACCTTTCCTTCCCCCTCTTTCAGTAAAATGCCTAGTTACACAGATTAAGGATCAATTTAAACAATTTTATCTAAGGTAGAAAAA